>NC_065571.1:27654378-28274378 GCF_937616625.2 Mercurialis annua
TATTGCAAGTTGATTTTAATACAAAGGTTCAAGCTTGTTGTAGGATGTCCTGATTTCGTCTATAAAATATGTTGGGATTAATTTTATTTAATGGCATGCTTACGTGGTTTATAGTTGTAAAAATCATAATAATTTTTGGTTTAATTGCGTTGAATATCTCGCATGTTTGGTTGGACTAAGTTGATTGTATTCGTTTCTCTTCGTGTGGAGTAGCACGTGAGATGATTTATTCACGTGGTCAAGGTTGACTTACCTTGATGTATGATTCGTGGATCAAAATCTTTGGGTTTCGATATCGAGGAAGATGAGGGAAATATTCCCTTGATTTGGCTGATGATTTCTGATTATCCTAAAACGGATATTGGAAACTCTGAACCGAGAAGATAGACCGGTGTATTAATACACTGGTGTTTCCATCAAGTCTGAGGATGCGATGCAGGAGTTGGCGGTAAAAGAATTTAGGAACGTATTTTGATGTGCTATTTTCTTTGGTTATGCTCAGTTTGAATTGAGGTTCGTTAGATACTTTTTATAGTAGAGTTGTAATGAAGTTATTAGGAGGAGTTGTTGTATAGCATCGAATATTGCTAGGTTGCAAGTAACGAATTTGAGAAATATTTTTAGGTTATCGAGTGCACATCTCACAGAGTGTAAAGTCTAGCAAATATTTTATTGAGAAGTTGATTTCAAAGGTTGAATTATTAAAATATTTGAAATATTTTCAACACGTAATTGTGCCCAGACATATCATGAACATGCATTTTGAATGTCACGAATAGGATTGCATTGAGCACCGAATATGTTCACTAAGTAAAATATAAATTAATAATTGATACATGCATAATAGTACATGCATCACGTGCATATAAATGATTATGGGTTGATGCAACTCTTTAGGGATGAGAGGTGTCATCACCCTGGCGCACAATTATGTAAAATCGATTTTATCGATAAAGTGTTTTGAGAAAGATGTTTTGAAACGAACTCACGAGTCACATTATGATATATTTATTTATAAAGTTGTTGGATTTCAAATGATTTTGAAACTATTACCGAAAGATAGCTAGACAAATACTCTGTGATGATGGTGATGGTTATTGGACGTTTACGTTGTGGGTGATTGGTCTGTAGAATCAGAATCTTGTGGTTATGAGCAAGAATGATTTTGAGGTTACGCTCGAGATATAGTTGTGCCAAGTGCGGTTTATGGTTAGATTCAGATTAGGGAGTGTTCATGATAATTTCCGATTTGTGATTTAAGGATTTATGGATTAAGGATATTGGTTATGCTCATGTGTGTGTATACACTACGTTGTTAAAAGAAACTTTATCTTTTCAGATTTGAAATTGTCCAAAGTATTTTGGTGTATTGATATAAAGGTATGTTTATAAACAAGAGATTTACATTGCTGATTTTACCTTTGTGAGGAAAGGGAGAAATTTTGTCAAAATTGATTCTAAAGGGATAATAAATTTTTCGCTTGAGCGATTTCTTCAAATTGTGTTTTTGTTTGAGAGGATTTAGAAGCGACTTAAAATTTTGGGATGTTTGAAACATCAATGTGTATTTTAAATACGGAGGATTTTGCCACAGTTGGCTTTTAAAGTATAAACCATTTAAAAAGTGTTTTAACAAGTTTGATTTTAAGAAAACATAAATTTTGACAGTTGAACTGTTTTATAAATTTGCAAATGTATTAAAAGTAAGGAAAAAAAATTTCAGATTCAAATGTGGTGATTTTGAAAATTTTCAAGGGTTTGCAAAACTAATGGTTTTTCAACCCGGTAAAAGTATTTCGATTTTGAATGAAAAAGGAGGTGTAAGATGTAGAGTCTTTTAAACAGGGTGGAAAAATTTTGTATACAAAATATTTTGTATTAAAAGATTTTATACCCCCAGGGGTTAGTTTTGAGCATAACTAACAATCCGGTCGTAGTAAACTGTTCGTAGTGATCTCTCATTGTATACGAGGTTATAGTCAATTAATTGAATAATTTTGAAAATTTGAGTTTGATTTGGATATATGAGATAGTTGATTTGAGAATCAGGAATCACGGTTAATAGGTTTCGACAACCATGATTGGTTGATCAATTTTGTTAATCGATGGTATTATTGTAATGTTTGTATATCGTTTTGATCATTGTGAGAGACAATTTTTTTTAAGTTGTGAGATGTAGTCAAGGTTCAGTTTAGTTGGGGCATAATGTTTCTAAATGATTGGAGGAATCATTGTAATTGAGTTTGTTTATTACCAATCTGGAGATTCAATTATTATGAGTTAAGTTCACGTTTTCTGGGAAAAACGGTATGCATCTTGGTGTTTTATGATTCACAAGTTAATGGTATTATCAAGTTGGTATTAATCGTTAGGATTGGATGATTATTATAGTGTTTGTTGTGGAACCGAAATATTATCTGAAGTTTATTGGGTTTCGTTATTGATTATTTTGTTATCGAGATATTATAAGTAGAATTAATTAAGTGTTTTAGAGCGCAAGAATTTATCAGCTTGTGTTTTTCAGTATTACTATTTTGATGATAGGATTTGGAGTTGTAAGAACTATAGTCGAGCTTAGTGCTTGATCTTGTATTTTATATTGAGGATTTTATAATAGATGAGTTTCGAGCTGGTTTTGGAAGCCACTCCGGCATAGAGAAATTGTGACTCTCAGTGAATAATTGTTGTTATTTCTCGTTGCGTTGAACGAGTATTAGTCGGAGTACCAAATTGTTAGATGCAGAATTTGGTGCATATGTGTGTTGTGATCGCTTATATTGCGAATCAGTGTCAATTTTGAGATTCAAGATTCGTTCTTAATTATCCTAAGTATATCAGCCGAGTGTTGTGTAATAGAGTTTGTTTTATCTTGGTTGATCTCACCTAGAGCTGCATTATCGTTTATGCTCTAGTTGTAGTTGTGTCGGTACTTTGGTGACCTTTGAGTGTGTTCGGTTTATGCAACTGGAGGTATTGAGTTGTTTCGAGGGCCAACTTGTTTAGTTTTACTTATGCAAGTGCGTATATAGTTAAACACGGAATACTGTTATTACAGTTGGATTGGTCCTTGGCTGAGGACTGTTCTTGTAAGACTGAATTCGTTTGCAATTTTGTTGTCCTTGTTATGTTGGGTATCTTGTTGATACATTTTCATATCAGTTTTGTACATTTTGTTCAGCTAGACGTGTAGTTTTATGATATGTTGTTCGACGGTTGTTTTTGTTTTAAATTCGAGGACAATTTTTTTTTAGTTGCGGAGAATGTAATACCCCGCGTTTTCAAACTTGATTTGTCAGTTCGGTTATCTGTTAGAAATTAGTTATTTTCTTGAATTCTTTGTTCTTTTGTATTTCAGCATGTTCTTGTTATGTTTCCGACTTGATTCTGGATTGTTATACGTTATAAGTAACACTTATGATACCTTGATAGTGTCTTTTTGAGTGTCTCATATGTATCCCATGAGCCCTTATGTGTTCAATGTTCATTTAATTTATTTTTGGGTATTAATCAAAACAGTATTCACATATTTTCCAAAACTGCCATGTGTTAGTAAAACGTTGATATCTGACAATTGAACGGTCGGATCGGGCTCATCTTTGGATATGTTGTTCCTAAGATGATTCACTAAAATCAGGTCGGTTGGATTGTTATTTGGAGGTTTCTAACTCTAAAAATAACTATTAAATCGTAAGACTTTAAACAAAGCCCAAGTAAAGCCCGTAAGAGTCTATAAGTAGACCCATAATTCATGTGAGCAGCCCCATTTCCCTTCCCACAAACCCTAAAACGAATTATTTTATATAAAATACATATTTCCTTCGTTCTAACAATTCCGGATGCGATTCATTACGCTAAGTATGTGATTTTACATCCTTGTTACAAGATCTACGCGATTTCATCAATTTTGTTCTTCGTTGGAGACTTGTGGAACCTTTTGATTTCGGTCCAGCCCTTCATACCTTCTATTTAAATATCAATTAATATGTTATTCTTCATTTAGGTAATGGTTTCTCATCCTTATGATTCATGATTTCGTTTTCGGGTTATTTTGCCTAGGATTGCGTATCTAGGGTTTTATATGGATTGAATAATTGTTATTATTATGTCATGCTTATGATAGTGAGTTGTATGTATACTATGATTATTTTTTCATGTATAATATGATATTACATGTTTTGGAAAGCGTTTGGCATGATTCATCAATGTTAAGGTTTTTCTGGCAAATTTTATGTTCTAATCGATTTGGTGTTTTAAATTTATGAAAATGAGATGCTATACTTAGGTTACTGATATGGATTATATGTTTGATGGATTTAATGTTTAAGATCTGATCTATATGGTTGTATCACACCTTTGGCATGTTTTCGCATGTTTTACCCGAAATTGCGTTAAATGATGAATTTATGGTTTTCAAGTGTTGTAATCAATTAAATGTTATAAATTGATGCGCCTACTGCTCTAAGATGATTTAAATGATGTTTATATGATTTAGGATCAGTGGCTATATGATTTGGGTTGTCGGATGCATGATTTGGCTTGTTTAGCATGTTTAGGCAATTTCTAGCGAAATTGCGTTATCGATTGTTTAAGGGATGTTGGCATGAGTTTAGATCTGAGTTGGTTTGGTATTTTAAAATTATGTATGATATACTACTGATCTAAATGAGTTTGAGAGTTTGAATCATAAATATTTTGCTACGTGTTGGCTTAGTTTGCAAACTAGCTAGTTTTACGCTAAAATGCTTTGATTTCCGATTCGATACTTTGTAATGACGTTAGATCTGAATTACTTTCATATTATTGATTATGGAATATGAACTGATCTAAGGTTTTTAGTTTGGCGATTCATGTTTGGTCTCGTTTTTGGGCTAAGTGCCATGAATGTTTAATTGGCTTGATTTTGTGAAAAATATGTTAATTGATTTCAAATGTTTTGCTATGGCATGTGTTATATAAAATATGATTATTAAGCATGCTAGGGCTGTTGTCTATTGGTTTTTGGCTTATTTGGTTGTGTTTATCCTTTGGGGACTTTTATCGAACACTTTATAATAATGATGCTATACTTGGATTTTAATGTTTAATTTGAGTTCCCTTGTTTTCTAAATTGAGACTTTGGTATATTTAAATGATTCCAGACTTTAAATGAATTGTTTTATTTTGGTTGGATGTTTGGTTTGGGTTAGACTTGGGTCGCCCATTTGTGAGTATAGGCTTGGCAGTTGTGATAGCTCGGCTAGCTCACCACTTTGGTTTAAACTTAGTTTTATGATTTTAACTATGTTATTGAAATAATTTCCGGATTATGTTTTCAAAGTGGGAAATTAATTTGACTTAAATATCGTATGACTTCGGTTATGTTCAGTATGTATGATTACTCTACTTCGGTTTATGCTTTGACTATGGATTAAGTAGTGTATTTGCTTTGTCTTGGCTCGTTGATGTTTGTGCTAGTCATATGTGTTGTCTAGTACTCTTTAGAGTTAGAACATGTTTTAATTCGGATTTATATTGTTTAGACTCGTCGACTGTTCGTGCTTCGGAGACGAATCAGGATTAGTTGCTTGCCAGGTTATCACGTGGATTAGCAAGTACTGAGTTTGTACTTACTATTTACCGCTTTATTAAGTAAATTGTTATTTTAATATCTATATATATATATTGTATACGTACAATTGCGAACTGTTTTTCCTTTATGGCTCTTAGTTGGAACATGCTACCTAATGGGCATCATTAGGACTGCGTGCGCACCGGTATTGATCTAGATAAGGTATGTGATATGTGATGGTAACTCGGTGTGAGCATAGCTCTCGGGACCAGTAGAGTAACTCGGTGTAGCTCAGCTCTCGGGACCAGACCTATCGGATTATGGTTATATCTTGTATTGTGGATTAGGGTTCCAACTATTATACATAATGTTTATATTAAATGTTTTAAAAGGGTTTTAAAGGTTTTCCACTTGATAAATGTAAATAGTGGTATGAACTCATCTCAGTATATCTGACCCCGTTGTTTTCCCAATTTTCCCAGGGTTATGATTTGAGCGAGTCAGCTGCTCTCCGATTCTTTATTTCCTCGGAGGTTTTACTTTAGTTAATAAAGCTATTAAACTGATTTTATTCTTATACCGCAGTAGTAATTAGAAGTCTTATATGTCTAATACTTGTTATAAACTTATTCAATGGATTATTGCTGTTTTGGTATTCTTTTATTAACTTGGGTTAATATGAATTTCTGCCATGTTTAAGACTCAGAGTAGGCTGAGCACTTTATAATAAATGTTGTATATTATGAATTGCTAGAACTAGGTTGAAGTCTTGGTTTCCCCCGAGCATTGGTTTTCTTGCAGGTTTATGTATTTGTTGGTTACATGTAAGGCTAGCTACGGGTTTTGGTACAACCATACCCATACCCTAGTACTGGTCGCGATTCATGGAAATGGGTCGTGACAATTCAAAATTGTGGCCATCATCATCACAAACTTTTCATATCATAAAATTTACTTTCCAGAAACAAATGCTTAAAACGCATAACGCTCGAAACTCGTAACGCTCGAAACTCCAAGCACGAGGCAAACACTCACGAGTAGAATTATTCCATCGGTACTGAGTAATATAACTTAAATCACCTTCCTCTAACAAGGATAGATTCTTAAACATGATATACTATTGATCCGAAGAGTCGCTCCTCAAATTCCTTGATACCAAATTTAATCACCTGAAATTTCCAGAGTTCAAACTATAGATTCGGCTAAGCCAATTAGAATATCTGAAAATAATCGCAGGGTCTAAACAAAGGTGCGAATCGCACATTGACACCAACGTCAAAGTTAAGCTAATGAAAACTAGCAAGGATTACCCTCACGTGTTACTCCACGCAATGAGGCCAACGAGGACAACAACTGATATGACATAACTTAATCAAACATGAGAGACATAAATGACAACTCGGTAACATAGGTCATGAATTATTATTTTTCATGACCAAAAAGCGCTTAAGCATCTTGCAGTAAAATAATTACTCATTAGGGTGGTTAAACAATGTAATTCTCAAAGGATTGAACATAGAACAGCTTATGTGATTGCACGAATCCCTACCAACATGGCAACAACTCAAACAGCCCGGAAATGATTAAACTATTAAATCATATAATAACATGCTCAAAACTTCAAATCAGAATAAAACGAATTGTGATACTGATCAACACGTTTTCATTAAAACCAATTTCGAAAGAAAAAATTTTCAAATTATATTTCAAGTTCACATCGAGCCCCACGGTTAAAATAAAGTCACAATTTATAAAAGTCTTTTCTTGTTAATCAATTGCTTTGAAACAGATACCCACGTATTTCAAACAATAAAATCATCGAGCTAGCCGAGTCATTACAACTACCAAACTCAACTCCTAAATTTGGGTGACCCATGTCGAACCCAAAACAACCGTTTATAAAACGTATTCAAAACATTCGTAAATCCGGAAAAATATTTTAATAGAATTTCCATCCTTTCAAAATTGAGAGCTCAATATAACCCAACCGCTAAACAGTAATTTAAAAACTCAAGTGTGAAATCTTTAATTTCAAGCACCCATTTGTAAATCTCAAAAATTAAATATTTATATAATACAACATGGTAACAATAAAAACAACGCTAAATTCTTAACGCGAGGAATCATATTGTAAATAATATCATTTTGAAAATCATCGACTGTCAACACCAAACCAAACATAATATTCAAAATACAAGAATTTCTTTGACTGGCAAATTTACCAAAATCAAGGAATTAAAAACCAAACTTTTCTTTTGATTTTATGTCAAAACATGAATCGAATAAAAACAATTTTTGTTTGAAAACCTTTAAAACAACATGTGGTCAAACCATGTATGACCACAAAACACGTTTTAATGTTTAACCCAAAAGTTCTTTACTTAGAAAAACAAGGTCGACGCGTAACGTATCCTCTTATGTGCCAACGTAAATGGAAAACAACAAATACGGCTCAAGCAAAAACATACACTATAAAATCCAACACCAACAAAAATTCTTAGGGGCATAAAAGGCAAAGTTTATCAAACAACATCATACCCAAGTATGAATTTTAGAAAAATTTACCAGCCTAAGATTTTCCGAGAAATCGAAAGCAATTATAATCACCCAAGTGAAATAATCTCAACATGATAAAACACAACAAATAACATCCAAGTGAAATTAATTGGCAATCATAGCATCAAAATAAACAAAGACTGACAGACATCACCTATAGGATGTAGGCTGAAAGTTTGAAAAACAAAAGATGACGTTTTAAAAGACAAGACATGAATCCTAATTCCGCAGTAGTTCCTATGACACGACATCAACTTATCATGCCAAAACACATAACACATAACATACCTAAGGCCTTGGTTTGAAACCAAAGCTCTGATACCAAGTTTGTCACGACCCATTTTCATGAATCGTGACCGGCGCTAGGGCATGGGTAATGCGGTACCAACACCTGTAGCTAGCCTTCCTTATAACATACAATTACAATAAACCTGCAGAAAACCAATGCTCGCGGGAACCAAGACTTCAGCCTCATTCTAGCAGTTATAATATTCAACATTTAATATAACATGCTTTCCAAAACTAGTCTTAAATAGGCATAACATAAACCAATGTAAATAATGTAACATGCCAAAGCAATATAACTAGTCGGACCAATCTGACAAACAACTGTAATAATAATAGAAACGTCTAGTTACTACTGCGGTCTAAGAATAAAATAGTTTGACAGTTTATCAAAATAAATAAAACCTCCGAAAAACGTAAAGACGGAGATCAGCTGACTCTCTCAAATCATAACTCTAGAAAATAGGGAAAACAACAGGGTCAGATATACTGAGATGAGTTTATACCACTATTTACATTTATTAAGTGGAAAACCTTTAAAACCGTTTAGAACATTTAATAACGATATTACGATTAATAGTTGGAACCCTAATCCACAATTCTAAATATATCCATAATCCAATAGGCCTGGTCCCGAGAGCTAAACTACACCGAGTTACCACTGACCACACTTTTACCATATCCAGAGTCCCGAGAGTTGTGCTATACCGAGTTACTCTATTTGGTCCCGAGAGCTATGCTAACACCGAGCTACCACATTTCACAATATACCTTACCCAGATCATTACCGATGCGCACACAGTCATAATGATGCCCATTAGTTAGCATGTTCCAACTAAGACCCATAATATAAAAACAGTTCGAATTATACGTACAGCATATATATTTAATATTAAAATAACAATTTACTTAATAAAGCGGCTGTTGGGTTTTTTTGGTTCATAACGCAGCGGAATTTCAAAAATTTATCTAAAAACCCAAACCAAGATCCATGTAATTCGAATTAACAGAATAATTACTTACTTGTATGTCGAATTCAACAGCAATGTAGGAAGGAAGGAGGTGGTTCACTTTGGTGATACCTGGCCTCGGATCAGAAACGCCTCCAAAAGAACGCGTCCTCTACGAGTATCCACACGAACAGACCTTAGCCAAAACTAGTGCTTGTGTGCTAGCACTATTGCTTCACAAGCAATTTCGAATTTTAGTGATTTAGTGAATAATGAATTTCGTGATTCTCAAACCAACTGCTTAATGAGTATTTATAGTGATAAATAACACTAGGGTTTGAGACAAATTCGAATTTCAATCTCATTGCAATTCTACAAGTTTATTTTTATCAAAAACTCCTTTTTGATAATTATCCATATATATATTAATTACTATATTTATTATCTTCCAAAAATAATAAATTAAGGAAAACACTTATCCTTAAATTTCGAATTAATATATATATTTATTAATATATATATATTACGAATTATATATATATATATATATATATATATATATATATATATATATATATATATATATATATATATATATATATATATATATATATAATTAATCACTTAATCACATTGGGCTTGTACAACCCATAACTGTTTTGGGCCTGTTCTTAGTGTGCGACCCTGTAGGTTCATATAACGTTGGCAGTAGGCTCGAAATCCCTATTTCAGCCCACAAGTCATAAGTGGCCTCTAGCAAGACATTATGACTACCCAAATTATATGAATATCGATAATCCGATTTAACCAATTACAATAATATTTTAATCCCTTTGTCTCTCGATATCCAGATTGAATATAAGGCATAGTTATGTCATCCTTATAACATTCAATCATTAGTTTCTTGACTCTAAGTAGACTGAAAATGATAACTTCTTATCAATTAGCATGGCTATGCATTTTCTTCAGTCTATCTTTTTCAAGGGGTCCATAGATATCTTACTCATATAAATGAGGGACAAATTCCTTCTCAGTCACTCACATTTCTCACATAGTTACTTTCATATCCAATGACAATCTATTCCATTATCCTGTTAAAGATAATGTAAGACTGTATCAAAATATGAAATAGCTATGTAGAAATCCATGATGATTTCAAGGTCAAAGGATTATACTAATAGAACTGTAATGAGAATTACTTATGACAGTGATCTATGTAGTATTCTCACAGTGGGTCATCCAGTGCCTTATTTCTCAAATAGCACCTATGATTTGACTTAATATCTCATATACATGATTAGTAAAACATAATCATCAGTCAACATCATACTAGTCTCAATGTTCTATTTAGACTAGGGATAGATGATATATAATTCTTTTATTAAACCTAAGGGTTCTACTATCAAGTCACATACTCGATGGCCTTAGAAAGAATTAACCATTCAAGTATTTTAATCATTAATATAAAATGATAAAAAACTGCCAATCAATAAATAATAAAATGATAAAGTCAAAACATGGTCAAACATGATTGACCTAGTGCATATCACTAACAATCTCCCACTTGCACTAGGCCCAATCTACATTAAATCTAATTCCCATGGACCTAGTATGACTCTCATGCTTAGGCTGTGGAAGAGCCTTAGTTAGCGGATCAGCAACATTATCATTTGTCGAAACTCTGCATATCTTCACGGCTCCTCTCTCAATGATTTCTCGAATGAGATGATAACGTCTAAGTATGTGTTTGGATCGCTGATGTGATCTGGGCTCCTTTGCTTGTGCTATGGCCCCATTGTTATCACATAACAAGTTCACTGGATCGGATATACTAGGAACAACTCCTAATCCAGTTATGAACTTTTTGATCCAAACAGCCTCCTTAGCTGCGTCTGAAGCAGCTATATACTCAGCTTCTGTTGTAGAATCAGCAACGGTGTCCTGCTTCGAGCTTTTCCAGCTAAAAGCACCTCCATTCAAACAAAACACATATCCTGACTGTGATTTATAATCATCAATGTCAGTTTGGAAGCTAGCGTCTGTGTAACCCTTTACAATCAGCTCATCTTCCTGACCACCATATATCAAGAATGCATCCTTGGTTCTTCTCAAGTACTTAAGGATGTTCTTAACTGCTGCCCAGTGACTTTCACCTGGATTTGACTGGTATCTGCTCGTTGTACTCAAAGCATACGAGACATCAGGTCGAGTGCACAACATTGCATACATGATAGATCCAATAGCAGAAGCATATGGAATCTTACTCATGCGGTCTCGCTCATCCTGTGTCTTAGGACACTGAGTCTTGCTGAGACTGATGCCATGTGACATTGGCAAGAATCCTCTCTTGGAGTCTTGCATACTAAACCTGTTTAATACCTTATCAACATAAGTGCTTTGACTTAGGCCAATGAGTCTTCTAGATCTATCTCTATAGATCTTGATGCCTAATATATAAGCAGCATCGCCCAAGTCTTTCATTGAAAAACACTTCCCTAACCATGATTTAACATTTTGCAGTATGGGAATGTCGTTTCCAATGAGTAGTATGTCATCAACATAAAGCACTAAGAAAACAATCGCGCTCCCACTAACCTTCTTGTATACACAAGGTTCATCTTCATTCTTGATGAATCCAAACTCTTTGATTGCTTCATCAAAACGAAGATTCCAACTCCGAGAAGCTTGCTTTAATCCATAAATGGATTTTTGAAGCTTGCAAACCTTTCCAGAATTCTCTGGACTGGCAAAACCCTCAGGTTGTGTCATGTACACATCCTCAAGTAAGTTTCCATTAAGAAACGCTGTTTTGACATCCATTTGCCATATCTCATAGTCATAATATGCAGCTATGGCAAGGAGAATTCGAATGGATTTGAGCATAGCAACTGGTGAAAAGGTTTCATCATAGTCTATACCATGTATTTGTCTGAAACCTTTTGCAACTAGTCTTGCTTTATAGGTATGCACATTGCCATCCATGTCAGTCTTCATTTTGAAGACCCATTTGCACCCAATGGTTTTTACACCATCCGTTGGGTCAATCAAGGTCCAAACTTGATTATCATACATGGATTGCATTTCAGATCTCATGGCTTCGAGCCATTTTTCAGAGTCAGGACTATTTATGGCCTCTTGATAGGATGTGGGTTCTTCTTGATCCACAATCATCACATCATTGTTCTCAGTAATGAGAAATCCATATCTCATAGGATTATGACGTGTCCTATCAGACCTCCTTTGGCCTTGTGGTACTTGTACTGGTTCAGCAATTGCTTGTTGATTCTTTTGAGGTTCCATACTTGGTACAATGCTATTTTGTGGTTCTTGAATTTCTTCAAGTTGTACTGTACTCCCACTGGTTCCTTTGGAAATAAATTCTTTTTCCAAAAAGATACCATTTCGAGCAACAAACACTTTGTTCTCATAAGCATTGTAGAAGTAATATCCTTTAGTTTCTTTAGGATATCCTACAAAAAGGCATTTGTCAGATTTGGGTGCTAATTTATCTGAAATTAGTCGCTTCACATAAGCTTGACATCCACAAATCTTAAGAAAAGACAAACTAGGAGTTTTTCCAGTCCATATCTCATATGGTGTCTTTTCAACTGCCTTTGATGGAACTCTATTCAAAATGAATGCAGCGGTTTCTAAAGCATAACCCCAAAATGAGATTGGAAGATCAGTTTGACTCATCATTGATCGAACCATATCCAATAGAGTTCGATTTCTCCGTTCAGACACACCATTCCATTGTGGTGTTCCAGGTGGAGTCAATTGAGAAACGATCCCACAATCTCTTAGATGACCTACAAATTCTTGGCTTAAATATTCAACACCTCGATCAGATCTTAGTGTTTTAATATTTTTACCAAGTTGATTTTGTACTTCATTCTTAAATATTTTGAACTTTTCAAAAGATTCAGATTTATGTTTCATCAGATAAACATAACCATATCTACTGAGATCATCAGTAAAAGTAATGAAGTACTGAAATCCACCTCTAGCATTTGTACTTAATGGACCACATACATCTGTATGTATAAGGCCCAATAAGTTTTTAGCTCTTTCACCTTGTCCAATAAAAGGTGTTTTTGTCATTTTGCCCATTAGATAAGATTCACATGTTTCAAATGATTCATAATCAAATGAATTCAAAAGTCCATCTCTTTGAAGTTTTGATATGCGTTTCTCATTTATATGGCCCAAACGACAATGCCAGAGATAAGGAGAGTTTAAATCATTTGACTTAAACTTCTTAGCATTGATGTTATAAATTGATTTTTCATTAGTGTTTTCAACATTTAAAATATAAAGACCACTACTGCGTGGAGCATATCCATAAAGAATGTTATTATGCGAAATACTGCATTTATTATTCCTAATAATAAATTCAAAACCATCCTTGCCCAAACAAGAAACAGAAATAATATTCCTACACATGGTAGGTACATAATAACAATTGTTCAAAGATAAAATAAGTCCACTAGGCAAAGATAACTCATAAGTCCCTACAGCTAAAGCAGCAACTCTTGCTCCATTGCCAACTCGTAGGTCCACTTCGCCTTTTGTCAAACTTCTACTCCTTTTGAGACCCTGCACATTAGTACAAATGTGAGATCCAGATCCAGTATCTAATACCCATGAATCAGAAGTAGAAAGATTAATTTCTATAACATGAATACCCGAAGTGGTAGTCTCACTATCCTTGTTCTTCTTCAGATCATCCAGATATTTCTTGCAATTCCTTTTCCAATGTCCAGGTTCCTTGCAGAAAAAGCATGTTCCTTCCTTTGGCGGTTTTGCTTTGGGTTCATCCTTGGTCTTGGGCTTGGAATTGGGTTTAGACTTCTTGAAAGCCTTTCCCTTGCCCTTACCAGACCTTTTCATACCCTTTCCCTTGTTGACCATAAGAACATCCTTAATCTCATTCTTGATGTTCTTTTCAGCAGTTTGAAGCATCCCATGCAACTCTGTGGTGGTCTTCTCCATATTATGCATATTGAAGTTCATGATGAAACCATCATAAGCCTCAGGCAAAGATTGGAGAATAATGTCTGTAGCCAACTCTTAGGCAATTGGGAGACCGAGCCTGTCCAAATGTTCAAGATGACCCTTCATCTTCAAAACATGAGGACTAACTGAGCCGCTAGTAGTCAACTTGCAAGAAAGCAAATCCTTGATGGTATTGAACCTTTCAATTCTTGCTCTCTCTTGGAACATTTCCATGAGATCAGTAATCATGGTGTTCGCATCCAATTCCATCATTTTCTTTTGGAGTTCATTCTCCGTGCATCCAAGCATAATGCAAGTGACATCAGTAGAGTCATTGAGATGCTTCGTATAAGCATCCCTTTGAGCTCTAGTAGCAGCAGGAGCTGGTTCCTCAGGGAGGGGTTGATCAAGGATATATTCCTTTCTTTCTTGCCTAAGAACAATTCTTAGTTTTCTATACCAGTCCAGAAAGTTAGTGCCATTGAGCTTATCCTTCTCAAGGATTGATCGCACTGATGAAGTAGGTGTAGTGTTTGTAGCCATCTCTACAACAATAAATATACAAGTAGCATTTAATAAAAGGCACAATAAAATTCCCACAACATATATCCATAATTCATATAAAAACCCTTAATGTTAATTTCAACAATTGAAAAATAATAGTGGGACAAGATCCATATTTCACCCTACTTCAAGTAAGTTTTGGCTTATCACTTTAAGTGTGGTTTATTTAGGTAGGTAACACTTTACCAATTACATCTCATGCAATTCTTGAACATAAAATATTAACATCACATGTAGTCTTGATATTCTATCTTATACCCTAGGTTCAAAACTATTTTGATAACCTAGTTAAGTCTAACCAAATCAAACATATGGATATCACTTTTATCCAACTTATCTTACTTAGATGACTTTATACATCATGCTTTGGCATAGCCTATACATAGCAATCTAAGTCTTGATAAGTGTTATTACAATGGGAGGTATATTGAAGACTTAATATTAAATAAGGGTTTGTTATTTATCCTATTTAGTTATCCTATCTTATCACATGTAAAATAATCATGCAAAGCATATAACCAATAAGATAAACATTAAAAACATATTATTTTACTATTTTAAATCATATTTAACAACAATCATATAAATATGTTATTCATGATAATTTAAATCATATTTAAAATTTATCATTAAAGTATTAAAATAAAATACATGACAAAAACACGCCGGCTTATAAGGATAACGGTCCTTAATGGGGTGTATCAGCGGGGTCCAAGGGGCGCGGCCCCTTGGCGGGGCCCGGGGGCAGAGCCCCAGGCGGTGGTCCCGCTAGCCGACTAGCGGGTCCAGAAATTTTTCTCACATGTTACTCTTAACAGAATTAAAATTTCTTTATCCGAAATCAATAATCTTAACTGATTACGGTTTATTTTAATATGTTCAAAACAGATTAAAATAACCCCAAAACCCTAATTACTGCATTTTAAAAATTGTTCAGAAACAATTTATTTAACACTTAAATAACAACAGTTTCATTAATTCGGCTCATAGCAGAATTAAATACAGTTTTATAAATTATGTTCATAACATAATTAAACACAGTTTTATCAATAGAATTAAAACAGTTTCACAAACAGTTTACTAATCCTATTTAAAACAGAATTACTAATAGAATCAAAACAGTTTCACAAACAGTTTACTAATCCTATTCAAAACAGAATTACTAATAGAATTAAAACCAGTTTCACAAACAGTTTACTAATCCTATTCAAAAACAGTTTTCCTAATAGAATTAAAACAGTTTCATAAACAGTTTACTAATCCTTATTCAAAAACAGTTTTATTATTCTGTTTCCCCTTTTCTTATCAATTCGTATGAACATTAATACTACGAAACCTTTAATCAAATTAAAACGTACTATTAATTTAGAACAGTATATTCGAAGTTTTAATCACATTAAATGATTAATCAAATTAATTCTTCATACTGTTTTTCATACAATTAATCACATAAATGTTTTATGTATAATTACAACGAATTATAATTCCTTCAAAACAATTTCGAAAAACAACCCCTTTTTCAAAACAGAACATACAATAAGCATATATCACATATATACTCAGAATCTAATTAATCAAATTACAAGCAGCTCCGATACCACTGTTGGGTTTTATTGGTTCATAACGCAGCGGAATTTCAAAAATTTATCTAAAAACCCAAACCAAGATCCATGTAATTCGAATTAACAGAATAATTACTTACTTGTATGTCGAATTCAACAGCAATGTAGGAAGGAAGGAGGTGGTTCACTTTGGTGATACCTGGCCTCGGATCAGAAACGCCTCCAAAAGAACGCGTCCTCTACGAGTATCCACACGAACAGACCTTAGCCAAAACTAGTGCTTGTGTGCTAGCACTATTGCTTCACAAGCAATTTCGAATTTTAGTGATTTAGTGAATAATGAATTTCGTGATTCTCAAACCAACTGCTTAATGAGTATTTATAGTGATAAATAACACTAGGGTTTGAGACAAATTCGAATTTCAATCTCATTGCAATTCTACAAGTTTATGTTTATCAAAAACTCCTTTTTGATAATTATCCATATATATTAATTACTATATTTATTATCTTCCAAAAATAATAAATTAAGGAAAACACTTATCCTTAAATTTCGAATTAATATATATATTTATTAATATATATATATTACGAATTATATATATATATATATATTTATATATATATATATATATATATATATATATATATATATATATATATATATTTATATATATATATATATATATATATATATAATTAATCACTTAATCACATTGGGCTTGTACAACCCATAACTGTTTTGGGCCTGTTCTTAGTGTGCGACCCTGTAGGTTCATATAACGTTGGCAGTAGGCTCGAAATCCCTATTTCAGCCCACAAGTCATAAGTGGCCTCTAGCAAGACATTATGACTACCCAAGTTATATGAATATCGATAATCCGATTTAACCAATTACAATAATATTTTAATCCCTTTGTCTCTCGATATCCAGATTGAATATAAGGCATAGTTATGTCATCCTTATAACATTCAATCATTAGTTTCTTGACTCTAAGTAGACTGAAAATGATAACTTCTTATCAATTAGCATGGCCATGCATTTTCTTCAGTCTATCTTTTTCAAGGGGTCCATAGATATCTTACTCATATAAATGAGGGACAAATTCCTTCTCAGTCACTCACATTTCTCACATAGTTACTTTCATATCCAATGACAATCTATTCCATTATCCTGTTAAAGATAATGTAAGACAGTATCAAAATATGAAATAGCTATGTAGAAATCCATGATGATTTCAAGGTCAAAGGATTATACTAATAGAACTGTAATGAGAATTACTTATGACAGTGATCTATGTAGTATTCTCACAGTGGGTCATCCAGTGCCTTATTTCTCAAATAGCACCTATGATTTGACTTAATATCTCATATACATGATTAGTAAAACATAATCATCAGTCAACATCATACTAGTCTCAATGTTCTATTTAGACTAGGGATAGATGATATATAATTCTTTTATTAAACCTAAGGGTTCTACTATCAAGTCACATACTCGATGGCCTTAGAAAGAATTAACCATTCAAGTATTTTAATCATTAATATAAAATGATAAAAAACTGCCAATCAATAAATAATAAAATGATAAAGTCAAAATATGGTCAAACATGATTGACCTAGTGCATATCACTAACAGTAAATAGTAAGTACAAACTCACTGCTTGCTAATCCACGTGATAACTTGGCAAGCAACTACTCTTGGTTCGTCTTCATCGCACGAACGGTCGATGAGTCTAAACAATTAATAATTATTAAAAAAAATGGACCCTAACTCTAGAGAGTACTAGACACCACATAGGACTAGCACAACAACAAGTTAAGGTAAAGCAATTTAGAGTAAACACAATACTCAGATAATTTATAATGTCCAAACAATACAAATCTATTGAGTTCTCACATTAAAATCCGTTTCGAAAAATATTATTTAAATAATGTTTAAATAATAATTTAAATCAATTTCCAATAGTGGGTTAGCCGAGTTACCGATAACTACCAAGCTACCTCACATGTCGGGCGACCCAAGTCTAACCCGACCCAAATATTTTATCAAAATTATAAGGGTTAATTCCTAAAAAAATCACGAACTGTACATGAAGTTTTATTTTAATCATGACCTTTAATAGTTGCCATTTAAAGGCACGAACTTTCATATTGTTTCAAATTCATCATTTCAGTGTACTTTTATTAACTAAATTCTTCACTAAACCATTAATGAAAGACCCAAGTTATTAATCAACATCAAATCTTATTTTCTTTCAGTTATAGTATTTAGGATTAGGAATTTTTAGTCAGAAAAAATATACCGAATTTTACTTTGCTAATAGATTTGAAATAAAATGAAAGTTCGTGTCTTTAAATGACAACTTTTAAAGGTCATGATTAAAATGAAATTCCGTGTAAAGTTCGTGATTTTTTTAGGAATTAACCCAAATTATAAACCATAGTTTATAATTTCAAAATAATATTTAAATATTAAAACGGAACTCAATAGTTTAAAACACAAGTAATCAATATTCACAAATAATTTCTTAACTAAAATTAGTTAAGAAAATAAATTAAAAGCTAAATCGCAATTTAGCCAAATTGACACGCTTAAGCAAATATTCTCAAAATTGACAATTACTCAAGTAATTATTCGTTTAAAAGATTATAATATAAATTATTCTTTTCAAAATATAATAATAAAAGATATAAAAAAATTAAATTATAATCGTTACTTATATTATTTTTTTAGATTTAAAATAATATTATTAATTAGCAATTTAGAATTCAAAACGATAATTAAGAGTTCGGTTTAAAATTAACAATTCAAAAATTTAAAAATTTAAGATTTTAAATAATAATCAACACTTATAAATACCCAATAAGAATTATGGAAATAAAAGCCAATAATCTTAAATTATTAACCATTCAAAATTCAAACGTCATTTTGAACAAAAGCCCAACACTAAGAGACATTGCATGCCGCCATAATTCAAAACTGTGGCCATCATCATTACAAGCTTTTCATATCATAAAATTTACTTTCCAGAAACAAATGCTCAAAGCCAACATAGTTACGTAGCAAGACCCAAGGCCAATAATGATACCATCAAAGTTCCGATTACCAATTCTATAAAAGAACAACATTTTAATTTCTGAACTTATAAACATAACACAAATCACTTAATATCCATATAGTTCACAAACAATGGCAACAATAAGAACGGTGGAAAAGAAGAGTTCGGTAGCCAATATTCAAGACCAAAGAACAACCACAAAAATCATTACGACCAAGGCAATTCGATTATACAAACAACAACATGAGATCTTTAGTCATAAGGATTCACAGTGGCAAGAAAACTCCATGAACAAAACGACATAAATTAATATGAACAAACGTAGGCAAGAACATCAAAACGATGAACCGTAACGGCGCTTAAACGGAGAGATTAACGTACCGTTTACCGTAAAACGAATAGTAGAAACGTAGAGGACTGAGTCTATTTTCACGGGGACGAGACGAATCTCAACTTGGTACTAGAACAAGTGAAATATTGATCAAGAACCGAAATGTTGATCAAAAATTATATTTAATTAAATCAAAAACCAAACCAAACAATTACTTAAACCACCAATTGAACCACAAATCCGCAACCTACTCCAATTATTACCGGAACTCAACGAAAAAATTTATTTAATATTTTATGGGGTATTACAGTTTAAAACGTTACGAAACAAATCCAAACGTTTAACATGTTATGAAAAAATTCCTAACGTTTCACCTTTTTAGCGATTTAAGCCAAACCTTTAAAACGTTAAGAAACAAATCCTAACGTTTCACCTTTTTAGCGATTTAAGCAAAACGTTTAAAACGTTACTAAACAAATCCGAAGGTTTAAAATGTTACAAAAAAATCCAAACGTTTAAAATATTATGTAACAAATCCAAACGTTTAAAACATAATGAAACAAATCATAATGTTTCACCTTTTTAGCGATTTAATCCTAACATTTAAAGCGTTGCGAAACAAATCCAAATGTTTAAACCGTTACGAAACCAATCTGAACATTTCACCTTTTTAGCGATTTAAGCCAAACGTTTAAAACGTTACAAAATAAATCCAAATGTTTTAAAAGTTAAGAAACAAATCCTAATTTTTCACCTTTTTAGCTATTTAAGCTAAACGTCTAAAACGTTACGAAACAAATCTAAATGTTACCAAACAAATCCTAACGTTTCACCTATTTAGCGATTTAAGCGAAACGTTTAAAACGTTACGAAAAAAATCAAAAAGTTTAAAACGTTACGAAACAAATCCTAACGTTTAAAACATTACGAAATCAATCCAAACTTTTAAAATGTTACGTACTAATCCAAACGTTTCCCCTTTTTAGCGATTTAAGCCAAACCTTTAAAACGTTATTAATTAATCCAAAAGTTTAAAACGTTATAAAACAAATCCTAATGTTTCACCTTTTTAGCGATTTAAGCCAAAGATTTAAAACGTTACGAAACAAATCCTAACGTTTCACCTTTTTAGCGATTTAAGCCAAACGTTTAAAACGTTACGAAATAAATCCAATGATTAAAACGTTACGAAACAAATCCAAACGTGTAAAACGTTACGAAATAAATTCAAATATTTAAAAATTTACGAAACAAATCCAAACGTTTAAAACGTTACAAAACAAATCCTAGCGTTTCACCTTTTTAGTGATTTAAGCGAAACGTTTAAAACGTTACTAAACAAATCCAAACGCATAAAACGTTACGAAATAAATCCAAACGTTTAAAACGTTACGAAACAAATCCTTACGTTTCACCCTTTTAGTGATTTAAGCGAAATGTTTAATATGTTATGAACCAAATCCTAACCTTTTTACCTTTTTAGCGATCTAAGCCAAACATTTAAAACGTTATTAAACAAATCCAAACGTTTAAAACGTTTCGAAACAGATCTAAACATTTTATACATTACAAAACAAATCGCAACGTTTCACCTTTTTAGCGATTTAATCCAAATGTTTAATGCATTATGAAATAAATCTAAACGTTTAAAACGTTACGAAATAAATACAAACTTTTCAGTTTTTAGCGATTTCAGCCAAACGTTTAAAACGTTGCGAAATAAATCCAAACATTTAAAACGTTACGAAAAAATGCTAACGATTCCCCTTTTTAGCTATGTAAGCCAAACGTTTAAAACATTACGAAATAAATCCTAACATTCCACCTTTTTAGTTATTTAGGCCAAACGTTTAAAACGTTGCGAAACAAATCGAAATGTTTAAAACATTACGAAACAAATCCAAACGTGTCATCTTTTTAGCGATTTAAGCCAAACATTTAAAACGTTACGAAACTAATCCAAATGTTTAAAATGTTACGAACCAAATCCTAACGTTTCACCTTTTTAGCGATTTAAGCCAAACATTTAAAACGTTAGGAAACAAATTCAAAAGTTTAAAACGTTACGAAAAAAATTCAAACGTTTAAAACGCTACGAAACAGATCCAAACGTTTAAAACTTTACGAAACAAATACAAACGTTTAAAAAGTTACAAAACAAATCCTAACGTTTCACTATTTTCTCTATTTAAACCAAACGTTTAAAACGTTATAAAACAAATCGAAACATTTCACCTTTTTTGCAATTTAAGGCAAACGTTTAAAACGTTATGAAACAAATCCTAACGTTTCTCCTTTTTAGCGATGTAATCGAAACGTTTAAAACATTACAAAACGAATCCAAATGTTTAAAACGTTACGAAACAAATCCAAATGTTCAAAACGTTATGAAACAAATCCAAACGTTTAAAATGTTTCGAAATAAATCCAAATATTTCACCTTTTTAGCGCTTTAAGCCAAACGTTTAAAACGTTACGAAACAAATCCAAACGTTTAACATGTTATGAAAAAAATTCCTAACGTTTCACCTTTTTAGCGATTTAAGCCAAACGTTTAAAACGTTAAGAAACAAATCCTAACGTTTGTCACGACCCATTTGCATGAATCGTGACCGGCGCTAGGGCATGGGTAATGTAGTACCAAAACCCGTAGCAAGCCTTCCTTATAACATAAAATTACAATGAACCTGCAGAAAACCAATGCTCGAGGGCAACCGAGACTTCAACCTAAATCTAGCAATTATAATATTCAATATTTAATATAACATGCTTTCAAATACTGGTCTTAAATAGGCATAACATAAATAATCCTGAATAATTATATAACATGCCAAAATAATAATAATCCAGTCGGACCAATCCCACAACAATTAGAATAAAATAAAGACGTCTAGTTACTACTGCTGTCTAAGAATAAAATAGTTTTACAGTTTGTCAAAATAATGAAACCTCCGAGAAAGTAAAGAACAGAGATCAGCTGACTCTCTCAAATCATAACCCTGGAAAATTGGGAAAACAACAGGGTCAGATATACTGAGATGAGTTTATACCACTATTTACATTTATCAAGTGGAAAACCTTTAAAACCGTTTAAAACATTTAATAACGATATTACGATTAATAGTTGGAACCCTAATCCACAATTCTAAATAATATACATAATCCAATAGGCCTGGTCCCGAGAGCTGAGCTACACCGAGTTACCACTGACCACACTTTTACCATATCCAGTGTCCCGAGAGCTGTGCTACACCGAGTTACTCTATTTGGTCCCGAGAGCTATGCTCACACCGAGTTACCAATTTTCCATATATGCCTTACTAAGATCATTTCCAGTGCGCACGCAGTCCTAATGATGCCCATTAGGTAGCATGTTCCAACTAGAAGCCATAATAATAAAACAGTTCGAAATATACGTATAATATATATATTTATATATTAAAATAACAATTTATTTAATAAAGCAGTAAATAGTAAGTACAAACTCACTGCTTGCTAATCTACCTGATAACCGGCAAGCAACTAATCCTGGTTCGCCTATGAAGAACGAACAGTAGTCGGGTCTAGACAAATAATATAATTATTAAAAACAGACCCTAACTCTAGAGAGTACTAGACACCACATCGGACTAGCACAAATAACACGTCAGAATAAACAATCCAGAGCAACACAAAATACCCAATAGGTAGAAACACCCAACTAATACAAGTCTATTGAGCTCTCGCTTTAAAATCCAATTTACAAATATTATTTAAAAATCATTAAATAATAATTAATTTCTAAATTGTGGGTTAGCCGAGTTACCAATAACTACCAAACTAACCTCACTTGTCGGGTGACCCAGGTCTAACCCGACTCAAAATGTTTATCCAATATAAACCCTAGTTTATATTTATAAAATTAATTTGATAAATTACTAATCCATTAAAACAGAACTTCGAATCCAAGTAACCCAAGTTACAACCAAAACTTAACCATTTTAAGTTTATAAAAGTTTAGGGACTAAACTGTACTTTAGCCAATTTGATATTCAAATTCACATTAATTACTTTTGTTTATACTTAAAACAACATATAAAGTTACTTAATTAAGTTATAAAAATATTCCAGGGCTAAATTGTAATTTCGCCACTTCCATGTCAAATTGATATTGGAAATTAAATATAGTTATTATAATTCAAAATGAAATATAAAGTTATAACCAACAACTTAATAAGTTAAAAATATATTCAAGGGCTAAATTGTAATTTAGCCAATTTTCACGCCATTTAGATATTCGAAATTAAATATAATTACCCGAGTAATAATAATTTAAATTGTAAAATATTTGTCGCTTATAATTCACTTAACTATAATTCAAACAAATACCAAGATTAAAGACAAAAACAGTGCGTAATTAACTAAAGGAATTCGTTTGATTTAATCAAAACAAATTAGTGACTAAACTGGCCAATTAGCCATCCCTTTCCTTTTAAATTGAAACAATCTGCCCAAGATTGAACATCAATATACAGAATCATGAAACAAAGAACAGTAAGCTTTATTCATAATTACAATTCCAAGATTATATAACAATCCATGAAACTACATCACAATTATCATACCCAAGTAATAGCTACACGTAAGTTAGCTAACAACAAAAATATAACAAAGATAGTAATCGACAATCTATCCATGAATCCGAGTCGGCAACAAATATGAATCTCTAACCGATATCATAAACCATTAACGACTAATCATCCAAGAGGTTTATAACATGAATGAAGTAGAAACACAGCCAAGGAAAAGAAAAGGGTCGGCAGTAGCTAATTCAACCACAAAACAGTTTATATAAACTTAAAACGATAACCTTACGGCGATTGAAACGAGCTCGATTGCGTACCGTTTTGTGCAATCAAGGCGGGGAATCGTAGAGGCGTTAGTCTAGAATCCCTGAGACGAAACGGAATTGATTTTGATCTAACAACGAGAGAGAATGATCAAAAATAAGGAATTACCGTTTAAAGCTAAAACTGAAAATCCTTAACCAAACTTACCGATACTTTTCTACAAACTTTGAGAGGGATTTTGATCAGCGATTTCTCAGAGGATAAAGTGAACAAATACGGAAAGATTTTCTTCGTAGAATAGATAATGAATTAGGGTTGAAATTTGATTAATATACGAATTCGAAAGAGGAGAAACGAAGGTCCGAAATGCCCTCCCCGAATGGCAAAGCAGGTCTCCGACGAGACTAGCCAATTTGGCTTGGTTCTCGTTCGAGACCGCCTGGTCTCAAACGAGACCAGGCCAAAAATGTCACGACCCATTTTCATGAATCGTGACCGACGCTAGGGTATGGGTATGGTTGTACCAAAACCCGTAGCTAGCCTTGCGGATAACCAATTTATAACATTTAAAACAATGTACCTGCAAGAAACCACATGCTCGGGGGCAACCGAGACTCCAACCTAGTCTAGCAGTACATATTAGCAACATATATTAAAAGCATACTTAATTTCAATTTAAACTCCAACATCATGGTGATTAATATATAATACCATAAACAATATAATCATGCCAAAGCTGATAAAATAATAGTCGGACCAATCCAACAAACAATAGTCTAAATGTAAACGTAGACTATAACATAAATAAAATGATACTACTACTGCGGTCTAAGAGTTTAAAATAGTTCGACTCTTTTATTCTGAAAATAAAATAAAAACCTCTGAGAATGAAGAAACGGAGATCGACCAATGCTCAAATCATAAACCTGGAAAATTTGGGAAAACAACGAGGTCAGATTTACTGAGTAGAGTTTTTATAACCATTTACATTTATTAAGTTGAAAACCTTTAAAACGTTTAATAAAACATTTTCATTATGGATTATCAATGAAACCCTAAACCACAATTCTAAATCCATTGTCGTGTCGGTGAGACGTATCTCAATAACCGAACCCCGACTATCACTTAATAAATAGTGAGCCCAGGAGTCGTATCTTCCACCGGTGCCCTCACTAAGGTGAGAAGTATCTCAAACCTACCTCAATACCATAATCATTACCGGTGCGCACGCAGTCCCGATGATGCCCATCGAGTAGCACGTTCCAAATCAAATCCACAATGCCGAAAAGCAGTTCGAAAGCTGCTTATACATATATATATATATATATATATATATATATATATATATATATATATATATATATATATATATATATATATATATAATATAATAATTGCTTAATAAAGAGGTAAATAGAGATATAAACTCACTGCTTGCTATTCCACGTGAAACTTGACAAGCAATCTAACTCTCGTTCGCCTCTGAAGTACGAACAGTCGACGGGTCTAAATAACATATTAAAATCATCATTAAAATCAGAGCCTAACTCTAAGGAGTACTAGACACCATATATAGGACTAGCACAACACAATATCAAGCCACATTTTAATAAATACTTATATTAAATGCATTCTAAATATAACCCCAGTTATAGAGTACAAACCATATAAACATATTTAAATAAATTCGTAAAATAATTTACATTAAACCAAGTTAAAATCCATATCAGTGAGTCCGCCGAGTTATTTTAAGCTACCAAGCTTCTTCCCACTAGCTGGGCGACCAAAGTCTAACCCGGTTCAAAGTTTATTAAATTTATAAACCCGAGTTTATAAATTAATGACTTAATTACTTAAAAACCACCCACCTTGAACTTTTTTTCGTTTATACCCTGACCTAGGAAAAAATTCATTTATACCCTGACGTTTGTGTTTATGTTTCATCTCTACCCCGAGGCACTAAATTAACCTCTTTTCATTTAAAAAAAGTTTTAAATAGTCCTTTATTTAGAGAAAAATTCATTTCTAATTAAACTCTAATTAGCTTAGGTTAAAGATGAAGAACTATTTTAAACTTTTTTCTAAATGAAAAGAGGTTAATTTAGTACCTCGGGGTAGAGGTGAAATATAAATACATACATCAGGGTATAGATGAATTTTTTCCTAGGTCAGGATATAAACGAAAAAAAAGTTCAAGCTGAGTGGTTTTTAAGTAATTAAACCTAAATTAAAATACTTGGTAGAATAATTATCCTATTTTTAAAATAGAACTCAATATCTTGCAATTTAAGTAACCTAAGTTACAACTCAAAAACTTGATCAAATAAGTCTTATAAAGTTAAGGGATTAAACTGTACTTTAGCCAATTAGGGACTAAACTTTACTTTAGCCAATTAGGGACTAAACTGTACTTTAGCCAATTTGATACCCGAAATCAAATTAATTACTTTTGTTATAATTAAAACAAAGTATAAAGTTACTAACCCAAAAACTTACTTAAATAAGTTATAAAAACGTTCAGGAGTTAAATTATAATTTAGCCAAATTCGACATTTCGATTAAAATTAAATATAATTACCCGAGTAATTAAATTAAATTAAGTTATAAAATATTTAACATAATCAAATTGTCTATTAAATTCAAACTAGTTCAAGTTATTATCGAAACCAAATTCAATAGTTAAAACTAACTTAAAGGATTCAATTGATTTCAATAAAACAACTTGGTGACCATACATGATAATTAACCATCTTCAACAATTTGAATACCATTAAGGTCCATGTTTCTGTCGCCCATAACAACTCATGAAGAAAGGTAATCTAATGCTAAGTTTTCATTCCATCTTCTTATAATGAACCAAACATTAAATCAATATCATGAATCCTACAATTTAATCACAACAATTAATCTTAAAACAAACTTAATTAACAAGAAAAGAACTCAAGAACAAGCTACTGTAATCGTAACAATTCACGGCGAATCGAACGGTTTCAACAACGACGAATGATCACGACTTAACAATTCAATCTCCATTTAATTAATGCTAGGTGACCAGGAATCGATCTACGACGGCCGAATCAAAAACAAAAAGGAACGGCAGAAAATAGCAAGAACACGTCGAAATTGAAACGACGATAAACAAAGAAATCCTTACATACCTTATAGATTCCGAAACGTAGGGATCGAAGGGAACGTTGAGTCGATGTGAATCGTCGAAGGACAATCAAAAAATATCTAAAACAATATGATAGAAATCAAGAACCGTATTTTGACGGTATCGAAATGTAGAACAAAGAAGACAGTTAGAGGATTACTTACCAAGCTAATGAATGAAACGAATGAATAATTGATGATGATGAAGTTTCGGTTTTTGTCCAAGGAGTAATGGCGGCTGAGTTCTGTTATATGATGAGGAAAATATTAGGTTAAAAGGAGAAACGTGATGGCAGCAACATCTTATACGGGTGAGGAAGGATGGCTGCGTTTCAGCGTTTTAAAACGCAAGAAACAATGAGCTAAGCCTAAGGTCTCGTACGAGACACTCAGTATCGTACGAGAACCCCACATTTTTCACAGGGTCTCGTACGAGACCCTTGGTCTCGTACGAGACCATACGTTTTGTTTAAGGGTCTCAAACGAGACCCTTAAACCAAAACAAGAAGAATTCTTTTTTTTATATATTTAAAAAAAAAATCAAGCCTAATTAAGATTTGAAACAACCCAATCTTACTCAACCAAAATCAAAACACCGAAACCGAAAACGATCCGAATTGTACTAAAACTTCCCGTAAAGTTATAATAAAAATTTACGGGGTATTACAAAAAATCAATAGTTCTCGTACGAGACATAATTGTTTTTTGAATCAGGTCTCTTTTGAGACCTGATTCAAAAAGTGTGGTTCAACCCTTTTTGGTTGAACCACAAACCGAACCAACGCACCCACAAACTGTAACTAGCCACGAAACGAACCACAAAACTGAAAACGACCAGAAAACTACTGGAAATTCATCGAGAAATAAATTAAAATTTTACGGGATATTACATTCTCCCCAACTATTTAAAAATCCATCCTCGAATTTAACACGATAAGCAATTAACAGCAGTAAAACACGTAGCACAAATAAAACTCATAAAAATCACATAAAATCGAAATATCGTACCTCACAGAAAAAGAAAAGGATAGCGATTCCGCATATCCGACTCGGTCTCCCAAGTGCACTCCTCTACAAAATAATTGCGCCAGAGAATTTTGACCATCAGAATCTCCTTGTTCCGCAACTTACGCACTTGCGTATAAAGAACCTCAACTGGCTGTTCCTCATACGATAACTCTTGGTCAATCTTAACGCTTTGAGGCACAATCACGTGTGAAGGATCGGAAATACACTTCCTTAGCATCGAAACATGAAATACAGGATGCACTAAAGACATGTCTGGCGGCAGAACCAGACGATAAGCCAAAGTTCCAATCCTCTAGGAAATCTCGTAAGGACCAATATATCTTGGTGCCAACTTTCCCTTGACACCAAAACGAACCACGCCTTTCATAGGCAAAACCCGAAAAAACACGAAATCACCAACATGAAACTCAATGTCTTTCCTCTTCGGATCAGCATAACTCTTATGCCGACTAAAAGCAGTCTCTAACCTCCGTTTGATCAACGGTACCTTCTCTGAGGTAATCTGAATAATCTCTGCTCTCGAGAGTTTACGCTCTCCAACCTCCTCCTAACAGATAGGAGATCTACACTTGCGACCGTACAAAGCCTCATAAGATGCCATCTCAATACTTGCGTGGTAACTGTTGTTGTAAGAAAACTCAATCAATGGCAGATGAGCATCCCAGCTACCCTGAAAATCGAGAACACACATCCTGAGCATATCCTTTAATGTCTGAATAGTCCTCTCAGACTGACCGTCAGTCTGAGGATGAAAAGCTGTACTGAAATCAAGTCGAGAACCCAAAGATTCCTGCAACGCTTTCCAGAACCTTGAAGTGAATACAAAGCCTCTATCTGAAACAATAGAAACCGGTACACTATGCAAACTGACAATCATGTCGATGTACAACTGAGCCAACCTCGAAGCAGGATAAGAAACCTTGATCGAAAGGAAATGAGCTGACTTAGTCATACTGTTAACTATTACCCAGATGGAATCGTACCCCTGCCAAGTACGTGGTAAATCAACCACAAAATTCATAGCAATCCGCTCCCATTTCAACTCTGAAATAGGTAGTGGCTGCAGATAGCCAAAAGGTCTCTAATGCTTCAGCTTCTCCTGCTGGCAAGTCAGACACTTAGAAACATACTCAGCGACATCCTTCTTCATCCCGCTCCACCAGTAGGTACCCTTAAGATCATGGTACATTTTAGTAGAAACGGATGAACACTATATGCAGAATTGTGCGCTTCTTCCAGAATCTGGTCCCTCAAACCATCTGAATCAGGAACACACAATCTCGAACCATGTCTCAGAACTCCATCCACAAATATAAACTTAGAATTACCGTCCTGCTGAACCTCTTCAATAATCTGTTTCAACTGTGAATCCTCGGCTTGTAAAGTTTTAATCCGATCAATCAAAATAGGTTGCACCTGCAACTGTGCCAACAAACTACTCTTAAACCATGGGTTTACGCGCAATCTCAGAAATATGAGCCAAACTACCCGAAGACTTGCGACTCAACGCATCGGCTACCATATTAGCCTTACCAGGATGGTACTGAATAGTACAATCGTAGTCTTTCAGCAACTCTAGCCATCTCCTCTGTCTCAAGTTCAACTCTCTCTGATCAAAGATATACTTAAGACTCTTGTGATCAGTGAAAATCTCACAAGTAGCACCATACAAGTAATGCCTCCAAATTTTCACCGCAAAAACCACCGCTGCCAACTCTAAATCATGAGTAGGGTAATTCACCTCATGCTTCTTCAACTGACGAGAAGCATAGGCGATCACCTGTCCATTTTGCATCAGAACGCAAACCAAACCAATACGAGACGCATCACAATACACTGTGAAACCGTCAATGCCACAAGGCAATGCCAAAACCGGAGCTGTAGTCAAAATATCCTTGAGCTTCTCAAAGCTCGCCTCGCACTTGTCATTCCACTCAAACTTAACACCCTTTTGTGTTAGTTTAGTCAACGGTTGTCACGACCCATTTTCATGAATCGTGACCGGCGCTAGGGCATGGGTAATATAGTACCAACACCCGTAGCTAGCCTTCCTTATATCATACAATTACAATAAACCTGTAGAAAACCAATGCTCGGGGGCAACCGAGACTTCAGCCTAATTCTAGCAGTTATAATATTCAAAATTTAAATATAACATGCTTTGCAATACTGAGTTGTAAATAGGCATAAAATAAATAATCCTGAATAATCATATAACATGCCAAAGCAATAATAATCCAGTCGAACCAATCCGAAAAACAATTAGAAATAAATAAAGACGTCTAGTTACGATTGCGGTCTAAGAATAAAATAGTTTTACAGTTTATCAAAATAAATGAACCTCCGGGAAAACAAAGAACGGAGATCAGCTGACTTTCTCAAATCAAAACCATGGAAAATTTAGAAAACAACGGGGTTAGATATACTAAGATGAGTTTATACCACTATTCACATTTAGCAAGTGGAAAACCTTTAAAACCGTTTAAAACATTTAATAACGATATTACGAATAATAGTTGGAACCCTAATCGACAATTCTAAATAAAAAACATAATCAAATAGGCCTGATCCCGAGAGCTGAGCTACACCGAGTTACCACTGACCACACTTTTACCATATCTAGAATCCCGAGACCTGTGCTACATCGAGTTACTCTATTTGGTCCCGAGAGCTATGCTCACACCGAGTTACCAAATTTCCATAAATATCTTACCCAGATCATTACCGGTGCGCACGCAGTCCTAATAAAGCCCATTAGGTAGCATGTTCCAATTAAGAGCCATAATATGAAAATAGTTCGCAATATACGTACAATTTATATATTTAATATTAAAATAACAATTTACTTAATAAAGCGGTAAATAGTAAGTACAAACTCACAGCTTGCTAATCCACGTGATAACCGGCAAGCAACTAATCATGGTTTGCCTCTAAGGCACGAATAGTAGTCGGGTCTAGACAAATTAAATAATTATTAAAACAGACCCTAACTCTAGAGAGTACTAGACACCACATAGGACTAGCACAAGTAACACGTCGGAATAAAACAATCCAAAACAACACAAACATACCCAATAGGTAGAAACTCCCAATTAATACAAGTCTATTGAGTTCTCTCTTTAAAATCCAATTTACAAATATTATTTAAAAATCTTTAAATAATAATTAATTTCCAAATAGTGGGTTAACCGAGTTATGAATAACTACCAAGCTAACCTCACTTGTCGGGTGATCCAAGTCTAACCCGACTCAAAACGTTTATCAAATATAAACCCGAGTTTATATTTATAAAATAATTCGATAAAATAATAATCCATTTTAAAAGAAGAACTCAATAACTTCATTTTCAAGTAACCCGAGTTACAACCAAAACATAACCATTTTAAGTTTATAAAAGTTTAGGGACTAAACTGTACTTTAGCCAATTTAGGATGTAAATTGTACTTCAGCCAATTTGATATTCGAAATCAAATTAATTACTTTTGTCTATAATTAAAACAAAATATAAAGTTACTAACCAAAAACTCACTTAATTAAGGTATGAATATATTCAAGGGCTAAATTGTAATTTAGCCAATTTCATGCCAAATAGATATTCGAAATTAAATATAGTTGTTATAATTCAAATTGAAATATAAAGTTACTAACCAACCACTTAATCAAATAAGTTCAAAAACGTTTAGGGGCTAAATTGTACTTTAGCCACTTTGTTATTCGAAATTGAATATAAATACCCGAGTAATTATATCAACTAAATTTACAATTAATTATCGTTTATAATATTCTAATCAAAACGAAATTCAAGTTATAACCAAGAACTTAAACATGTAACAGTAGCAAAATATGGAGGAACGGCATAAACCAGTTATTGACGACGATGAATCAAACGACAATTAATACAATCCAAACAACTTATTTATGATTTTCTAACATCCTTGGAGGTCTAAGATCATGAACAATAATGAAATCAAAGCCAATGAACAGAGCAAGGCATCGGCAGCAACATGCCAAATCAAAGAACAGCAAAAGCAAACTCAAAACAGTAAACCGTACGGCGATTGAAGCGAGGTCAATCACATACCATTTTGCGAAATCAAGGTGGGGAATCGTAGAGACGTGAGTCTAGAATCTCCGAGATCAAACGGAATCGATTTCGATCTAACAACGAAAGAGAACGATCAAAAATACGGAATGCCGTTGAAAGCCAAAACTGAAATTAAAATACAAACTTACCGACGATTTTTCTCGAACTTTGAGAGGGATTTTGATCAGCGAATTCTCAGCGAAAACGGAAGGGAATGACGGCCATGGTTTCTTTGAAGTGTGGAGAAAGAATTAGGGTTAGAGTTTGATTTATAAACAGTTTAAAACGTAAAGAAATCTATGTCCAAACTGCCCCCCTCCCACGGCAAAACAATTCTCGAACGAGACCAGCCAAATTTGGCTTGGTTCTCGTTTGAGAACGCCTGGTCTCGTACGAGACCAGGCCCAAAATCATGGGTCTCGTACCAGACCTGATGGTCTCGTACGAGACATACCTTTTGAATCAGGTCTCTTTTGAGACCTGATTCGACAAGTCTGGTTCAACCCTTTTGGTTGAACCACAAACTAAACCGAAGTATCCTCAAACTCTAACTAGTCATGCATCGAACCACAAAACCGGAAACGACCAGAAAACTACGGGAAAAATTATCAAAATATAATTTAAAATTTTACGGGATATTACACTCTCCCCAATTAATTAAAAAATTTGTCCTCGAATTTAACATGACAAGTAAATAACTCCAGTACAACATGTAGCACAGATACAATTCACAAAAATCATATAAAATCAAAATATCATACCTCACGGAAAAAGAAAAGGATAGCGATTCCGCATATCCGACTCGGTCTCCCAAGTGCACTCCTCTACAGAATGATTGCGCCAGAGAACTTTGACCATCAGAATCTTCTTGTTCCACAACTTACGCACTGGCGTATCAACAACCTCAACTGGCTGTTCCTCATACGATAACTCTTGGTCAATTTCAACGCTCTGTGGCACAATCACGTGCGAAGGATCAGAAACGCACTTCCTCAACATAGACACATGAAATACAGGATGCACTAAAGACATGTCTGGTGGCAGAACCAGACGATAAGCCACAGCTCCAATCCTCTCTGAGATCTCATAAGGACCAATATACCTTGGTGCCATCTTTCCCTTGACACCAAAACGAACCACGCCTTTCATAGGCGAAACCCGAAGAAACACGAAATCACCAACATGAAACTCTATGTCTTTCCTCTTCGGATCAGCATAACTCTTATGCCGACTAAAAGCAGTCTGTAACCTCCGTTTGATCAACGGTACCTTCTATGAGGTAATCTGAATAATCTCTGCTCCCGAGAGTTTACGCTCTCCAGCCTCCTCCCAAAAGATAGGAGATCTACACTTCCTCCTGTACAAAGCCTCATACGGCGCCATCTCGATACTCGCGTGGTAACTGTTGTTATAAGAAAACTCAATCAACGGCAAATGAGTATCCCAGCTACCCTGAAAATCGAGAACACACATCCTGAGCATATCCTCCAATGTCTGAATAGTCCTCTCAGACTGACCGTCAGTCTGAGGATGAAAAGCTTTACTGAAATCCAACCGAGAACCCAAGGATTCCTGTAACGCTTTCCAGAACCTCGAAGTAAATACAGAACCTCTGTCTGACACAATAGAAACTGGTACACCATGCAAATTGACAATCCTCTCGATGTACAAACTAGCCAACCTCGAAGTAGTATACGAAACCTTAATCGGAAGGAAATGAGCTGACTTAGTCATACGGCCAACTATCACCCAGGTGTAATTGTAATCCTGTCGAGTACGTGGTAAACCAACCACAAAATCCATGGCAATCCGCTCCCACTTCCACTCTGGAATAGATAGTGGTTGCAAATAGCCAAAAGGTCTCTGATGCTCCAGCTTCACCTGCTGGCAAGTCAGACACTTAGAAACATACTCAGCGACATCCTTCTTTATCCCGATCCACCAGTAGGTACCCTTAATATAATGGTACATCTTAGTAGAACCCGGATGAACACTTTAAGCAGACTTGTGCGCTTCTTCCAGAATCTGGTCCCTCAAACCATCTGAATCCGGAACACACAATCTCGAACCATGTTTTAGAACACCATCCACAAAAGTAAACTCAGAATTACCGTCCTGTTGAACCTCCTCAATAATCCGTTTGAACTGTGGATCCTCAGCTTGTAAAGCTTTGATCCGATCGATCAAAACAGGTTGCACTTGCAACTGTGCCAACAAACTACCGGCCTGAGAAACCTGAAAACCATAGCCTGAAGCTATCAACCCGTGCCACTCTCTAACCATGGATCTACGCCCAATCTCAGAAATATGAGCCAAACTGCCCGAAGGCTTGCGACTCAACGCATCGGCTACCACATTAGCCTTACCAGGGTGTTACTGAATAGTACAGTCGTAGTCTTTCAGAAATTCTAGCCACCTCCTCTGTCTCAAGTTCAACTGTATCTGATCTAAGATATACTTCAGACTCTTATGATCAGTGAAAATCTCACAAGTAGCACCATACAAGTAATGCCTCCAAATTTTCAGCGCAAAAACTACCGCTGCCAACTCTAAATCATGAGTAGGGTAATTCATCTCATGCTTCTTCAACTGTCTGGAAGCATATGCAATCACCTGTCCATGTTGCATCAGAACGCAACCCAAACCAATGCTAGACGCATCACAATACATTGTGAAACCGTCAATGCCCGAAGGCAATGCGAAAACCGGAGCTATAGTCAAAATTTCCTTGAGCTTCTCAAAGCTCGCCTCGCACTTGTCAGTCCACTCAAACTTAACACCCTTCTGTGTCAGTTTAGTCAACGGTCCAGATATTCTGGAGAAATCTTGCACGAACCGACGATAGTAGCCAACTAAACCCAGAAAACTTCTGATCTCGGTAACTGACCTCGGCCTCTGCCAATCCATAACTGCCTCAATCTTCTTCGGATCAACCTTGATCCCATCTTTCGACACCACGTGTCCTAGAAAGGTAACCTGATCCAACCAGAACTCACATTTTGAGAACTTAGCATACATCTGATGCTCACGAAACGTCTGTAGTATAGTCCTTAAATGATAAGCATGCTCCTCCTCACTCCGAGAATAGATCAAAATGTCATCAATGAAAACGATAACAAATTGATCTCAAAACGGCTTGAACACTTTGTTCATCATATCCATAAACGCTGCTGGTGCGTTAATCAGACCAAAGGACATAACCAGAAACTCAAAATGTCCATACCGCGTCCGAAAAGCAGTCTTAGGCACATCTACATCACGGATCCGAAGTTGATGATACCCAGAACTCAAGTCAATTTTGAAAAAACACTTTGCACCTTGCAACTGGTCAAACAAATCATCGATACGAGGAAGAGGGTATCTGTTCTTGACAGTAGCCTTGTTCAACTGTCTGTAGTCGATACACAGTCGAAAGGAACCGTCTTTTTTCTTCACAAACAGAACTGGAGCACCCCATGGAGGAGTACTCGGTCTGATGAACCCACTATCCAACAACTCTTGTAACTGGTCCTTCAAATCCTTCAGCTCTACAGGAGCCATCCGATACGTCGGTATCAAAATTGGAGTTGTTCCAGAAACCACATCAATGCAAAAATCAATATCACGATCAGGTGGTAATCCAGGCAATTCCTCTGGAAACACATCTGTGAACTCACTCACAATCAGCACACTATGCATATCACTAACTTCCGCTTCCATATCTCGAACCACAGCAAGAAAACCCTGGCAACCCTTGCCTAACATCCGCTTCAACTTGATGGCGAAAATCAGATTCTTAGGTGTCTCCGCCTTTTCTCCCTGGAAGGAAAAAGGTAGATCACCTGGAATCCTAAACTCGACTGACTTCCCTTGACAGTCAATAGAAGCAAAGTGGCGTGACAACCAATCCATCCCCAAGATGATATCAAAAGAAAGAACGTCAAGCACAATCAAATCAGCACATAATTCTCTACCATGAATAACCACTGGACAAGAAGGATAAACGACGTCCACTAATACACCTTCAGACATAGGTGTAGACACAGCTAGAGGTTCACTCAAAGTAGATGGTGCAATACCCAATTTTTCAGCAAAGCAAATAGAAACAAACGAATGGGTTGCACCCACATCAAATAATACCAAAGCATCACTAAAAGAGATCGGAATGATACCTTGCACCACAGCATCTGATGCACGCGCATCCTGAGGAGTAAGAGCGAACACTCTGGCCTGACCCTACGGCTGCTGTTGCAAACTCTGCCCAACAACATAACTGTTGGAACCCCTGCCACTGTTACCACGGCCACCAAAACCTCTGCCACCAGAACCACGGCCCCGATGGCCACCAAAAGATGCTGCAAGTTGAGAGTACCCTACAAACTGTGTAAACGCAGGTCTCTGCTGCTGGTAAGACGACTGCGCCACACTGGAGTTAGACATCTGCTGCCCAGATGTCGGACACTCCCTGGAGAAATGACCCAGCTGGCCACAAGAAAAACAACCTCCTGGAGCTAACTGGCACTGACCATAATGCCTACGTCTACAATTCTGGCAGAACGGAATGTTAGATCCACCACTGTACCCGCGTCTTCAACCACTGTTACTCCCACTACTGCTAGAACTGTACGGAGCACTCCTAGCACTATGCCTCCCCTTGTTGTGCGTCCGACGACTCACCCTATTAGCCTGAGAAGAGCCGCTGTAGTAGTTCCCACTACCATGCTGCACTAGGGTCTGCTGCCCCCCACTAGAAAGATCACTCTTTCCCTTCTGAATTTGGAAAGGGTCAGAGATCGTTCCAATTTGAATCAATAAGCTCTCCAGCCGACGAGCACTATCCACTACTCGAGAAAACTCCATGTCTGTCACTATTAGCAAAGAAAGAAATTCCGAGCCTAAACCCTTAACATAGCGGTCATTCACCCGCACTCGATCACCTTGTAGATCTGTAGCAAACCGCCCCAAACGGACAAACTTCGTAGTGTAATCTGTCACTGATCTATCCCCCTTCTTCAAATGTAGCAGCATTTCTCTGAAATTCTCAGTAACAGAGAAGGGTAGATAGAAGCTTATGAACCTGACCATAAACTCAGCCCAAGTCACTATAGCCATCTCTGGTCTGATGTTATTGCGAAACAAGTCCTTAGCTGGACCCTTCAGCGACATCTCCACAAGCATCACTGATTGACGATTAGTAGCCTGAATCCTCTGACTGTTGTACTCAAACTCCTCCAAAAAGTCAAGGGCATCTCCCATGCCATCAAATGTAGTCGGAGTCAACTTCGTGTAGCTCATCACCGCCTCTCTAGCTGTTGGAACATGGTCGACACCAGCAAGTCCACCAATACCAGCTACAGCACCAGCTTGAGGTTGCTGTTGCTGCGCTATCTGACCCATTACAGTACATTGATTCTGCAGAAGAGCCTGATTGTTCTGCATCTCGACAATCCCAGCCAAGAAAGCAATGAAGTCGAACGCCTGCATATTTTGTGCCTGTTGCACCTCCGGTGCCTGCTGCACATCTGGTACCTGCTGCACTCTTGGTGCCTGAACGCCTACTGCAGCACGTGCTCTACCTCTACCTCTACCAGCTCCTCTACCTCTACCAACACCTCTACCTCGACCACGTCCAGCATTATCCAGAACCGGTGGTACATTCTGATCGACTTCCATGGAAATCGCATCATCAGCCTCAGCTTCTTGCTCTGCCGTAGCACGAGCACGAGTACGAACAGCGTCTCATATCCTAAGGATTGAACAAAAACAATTTAAATACACAAATATTTCATACCCAAGTATGAACAAACAAACAACATATAGGATTTCCCAAGAATTCAACAACAATAAAATATTCACCCAAGTGAAATAACATCAACAATTAAAAGCATCAAATCTACATATAATGACTGACTCGACGCAATCCTATTGGTGTAGGCAGAATGTTTTAAACTCAAAAGATGACATTTTTAAAGACATGACAAGAAACCTATATCCGTAGTAGTTCCTAAGACACAACCATACTTAACAGAGTAAACACAGAGCATGCAAATGGCCTTGGTTTGAAACCAAAGCTCTTATACCAAGTTTGTCACGACCCATTTTCATGAATCGTGACCGGCGCTAGGGCATGGGTAATGTAGTACCAATACCCGTAGCAAGCCTTCCTTATAACATACAATTACAATAAACCTACAGAAAACCAATGCTCGGGGGCAACCGAGACTTCAGCCTAAATTTAACAATTATAATATTCAACATTTAATATAACATGCTTTCCAATACTGGTCTTAAATAGGCATAACATAAATAATCCTGAATAATTATTTAACATGCCAAAGCAATAATAATCTAGTCGGACCAATCCGACAGACGTCTAGTTACTTCTGCGGTCTAATAATAAAATAGTTTTACAGTTTATCAAAATAATGAAACCTCCGAGAAAGTAAAGAACGGAGATCAGCTGACTCTCTCAAATCCGTTTTAACGATTTAAGCGAAACGTTTAAAACGTTACTAAACAAATCCGAAGGTTTAAAACGTTACGAAACAAATCCAAACGTTTAAAATGTTACGAAACAAATCCAAACTTAAAACATAATGAAACAAATCATAACGTTTCACCTTTTTAGCGATTTAATCCTAACATTTAAAGCGTTGCGAAACAAATCCAAATGTTTAAAACGTTACAAAATAAATCCAAATGTTTTAAACGTTACGAAACAAATCCTAATTTTTCACCTTTTTTGCTATTTAAGCCAAACGTCTAAAACGTTACGAAACAAATCCAAAGGTTACCAAACAAATCCTAATGTTTCACCTATTTAGCGATTTAAGCCAAACGTTTAAAACGTTACGAAAAAAATCAAAAAGTTTAAAACGTTATGAAACAAATCCTAACGTTTAAAACATTACGAAGCAAATCCAAACGTTTAAAACATTGCGTACTAATCCAAACGTTTCCCCTTTTTAGCGATTTAAAACAAACCTTTAAAACGTTATTAAATTAATCCAAAAGTTTAAAAAGTTATAAAACAAATCCTAACGTTTCACCTTTTTAGCGATTTAAGCCAAAGATTTAAAACGTTACGAAATAAATGCGAACGTTTCACCTTTTTAGCGATTTAAACCAAAGGTTTAAAACGTTACGAAACAAATCCAATGATTAAAACAATACGAAACAAATCCAATGCTTAAAACATTGCGAAACAAATCCAAAGGTGTAAAACGTTACGAAACAAATCCAAATGTTTAAAAATTTACGAAACAAATCCAAACCTTTAAAACGTTACAAAACAAATCCTAGCGTTTCACCTTTTTAGCGATTTAAGCGAAACGTTTAAAACGCTACTAAACAAATCCAAACGTATAAAACGTTACGAAACAAATCCAAACGTTTAAAACGTTACGAGACAAATCCAAAATTTCAAAACCTTACAAAACAAATGCAAACATTTCATCTTTTTAGCGATTTAAGCCAAACGTTTAAAACGTTACGAAACAAATTCAATCTTTAAAACGTAACAAAACAAATCCTAACGTTTCACCTTTTTAGCGATTTAATCCAAACTTTTAAAACGTTTCGAAACAAATCCTAATATTTTATCTTTTTTGCGATTTAAGCCAAACATTACGAAACAAATCTTAACATTTTAGCTTTTTAGCGATTTAAGCCAAACGTTTGAAACGTCACAAAACGAATCCACATGCTTAAAACGTTACGAAACAAATCCAAACGTTTCTTTTTTTTACCGATTTAAGTCAAACGTTAAAAATATTACATAACTAATCCAAACGTTTACAACGTTATGAAACGAATTCTAACGTTTCACCTTTTTAGCGATTTAAGCCAAACGTTACGAAAAAATCCAAACGTTTAAAACGTTATGAAAAAAATCCTAACGTTTTACCTTTTTATCTATTTAAGACAAACGTTTAAGACGTTACGAAACAAATTCAAACGTTTCACCTTTTTTGCCATGTAAGCCAAATGTTTAAAACGTTACGAAACATATCTTAACGTTTCCCCTTTTCAGCGGTTTAAGCCAAACGTTTATGTTACAAAACAAATCTTAACAAATCCAAACGTTTAAAACATTTCGAAACAAATCCAAATGTTTTAAACATTACAAAACAAATCACAACGTTTCACCTTTTTAGCGATTTAATCCAACGTTTAAAGCATTACGAAACAAATCCAAACGTTTAAATCGTTACAAAATAAATCCAAACTTTTCACTTTTTAGCAATTTCAGCCAAACGTTTAAAACGTTACGTAACAAATCTTAACATTTCATCTTTTTAGCAAATTAAGCCAGACATTTAAAACGTAACAAAATAAATCCAAACGTTTAAAATGTTACGAAACAAATCCAAACGTTTAAAATGCTACGAAACAAATCCTAACGTTTCACCTTTTTAGCGATTTAAGCCAAACGTTTAAAACGTTACGAAACAAATCCTAACGTTTAAAACGTTACAAAACAAATCCAACGGTTTAAAACGTTATGAAACAAATCCAAACGTTTAAAACGTTATGAAACAAATGTAAACGTTTCACCTTTTTAGCTATTTAAGCCAAACGTTTAAAACGTTACAAAACAAATTCAGACTTTAAAACATTACGAAAAAAATCCTAAAATTTCACCTTGTTAGCAATTTAAGCCAAACTTTTAAAACGTTACGAAACAAATCCTAATGTTTCACCTTCTTAGCGATTTAAGTCAAGCGTTTAAAATGTTGCGAAAAAAATCCAAACGTTTCCCCTTTTTAGCGATTTAAGCCAAACGTTTAAAACGTTAATCCAAAGTTTAAAATGTTACAAAACAAATCCTAAAGTTTCACCTTTTTGGCGATTTAAGCAAAATGTTTAAAACGTTACGAAACAAATCAAAACGTTTAAAACGTCATGAAAAAACTCCTAACGTTTCCCGTTTTTAGCTATTTAAGCCAAATGTCTAAAATGTTACAAAACAAATCCAAATGTTACCAAAAAAATCTTAACATTTCACCTTTTTAGCGATTTAAGCCGAACGTTTCAAACGTTACGAAAAAAATCTAAACGATTAAAACGTTACGAAACAAATTCTAACGTTTAAAACGCTACGAAACAAATCCAAACGTTTAAAAAGTTACGTATAAATCCAAACGTTCTACATTTTTAGCGATTTAAGCCAAACGTTTAAAACGTTACGAAATTAATCCAAACATTTAAAACGTTGTGAAAGAAATCCTAATGTTTCACCTTTTTAGCGATTTAAGCCAAAGATTTAAAACGTTGCGAAACAAATCCTAACGTTTCACCTTTTTAGCGATTAAAGTCAAACGTTTAAACGTTACGAAACAAATCCAATGATTAAAACCTAACGAAACAAATCCAAACGTGTAAAACGTTACGAAACAAATCCAAATGTTTATAAATTTACAAAACAAATCCAAACGTTTAAAACGATACAAAATAAATCCAAACGTTTTACCGTTTTAGCTGTTTAAGCCCAACGTTTATAACGTTACAAAAAACTCCTAACGTTTCACCTTTTCAGCGATTTAAGCCAAACGTTTAAAACTTTACGAAACAAATCCAAACGTTTAAAACATTATAAAACATATCCAAACGTTCAAAACATTACAAAACAAATGCAAACATTTCATTTTTTAGCGTTTTAAGTCAAATGTTTAAAACGTTACGAAACAAATTCAATCTTTAAAACGTTACAAAACAAATCCTAACGTTTCACCTTTTTAGCGATTTAATCCAAACGTTTAAAACGTTACGAAACAAATCCTAATGTTTTATCTTTTTAGATTTAAGCCAAACGTTTAAAACGTTACGAAACAAATCCTAACATTTTAACTATTTAGCGCTTTAAGCCAAACGTTTGAAACGCTACGAAACAAATCCACATGTTTAAAATGTTATGAAACAAATCAAAATGTTTCTGCTTTTTAGAGATTTAAGTTAAACATTTAAAATGTTACAAAACTAATCCAAACATTTAAAACGTTATGAAACAAATCGTAACGTTTCACCTTTTTAGCGATTTAAGCCAAACGTTTAAAACGTTACAAAACAAATCCAAATGTTTAAAACGTTATGAAAAAAAAATCCTAACGTTTTACCTTTTTAGCTATTTAAGACAAACTTTTAAGACGTTACGAAACAAATTCAAACGTTTCGCCTTTTTTGCTATTTAAGCCAAACGTTTAAAACGTTACGAAATAAATCTTAATGTTTCACCTTTTTAGCGATTTAAGCTAGACGTTTAATATGTTACGAAAAAAATCCTAACGTGTCACCATTTTATCGATTAAAGCCAAACATTTAAAATATTATGAAAGAAATCAATACGTGTAAAACGTTTCGAAACAAATCTAAACATTTTAAACATTGCAAAACAAATCACAACGTTTCACATTTTTAGCGATTTTGTCCAAACGTTTAAAGCATTACAAAATAAATCCAAACGTTTAAAACGTTATGAAATAACTCCAAACTTTTCACTTTTTAGTAATTTCAGCCACACGTTCAAAACATTAAGATATAAATCCAAACGTTTAAAACGTTACGAAACAAATCCTAACGTTTCACCTTTTTAGCGAATTAAGCCAGACATTTAAAACGTACGAAATAAATCCAAATGTTTAGAATGTGACGAAACAAATACAAACGTTTAAAACGTTACGAAAGAAATCCTAACCTTTTAGTTTTTTTAACGATTTAAGCCAAACGTTTGAAACGTTACGAAACAAATACACATGTTTAAAACTTTACGAAACAAATGCAAACGTTTCACCTTTTTAGCGATTTAAGCCAAACGTTTAAAACGTTTCAAAACCAATTCAGACTTTAAAACATTACGAAACAAATCCTAACGTTTCACCTTGTTAGCGATTTAAGCAAAACTTTTAAAACGTTATGAAACAAATCCTAATGTTTCACCTTCTTAGCGATTTAAGCCAATCATTTAAAACGTTATGAAAAAATCCAAACGTTTCACCTTTTTAGCGATTTAAGCCAAACGTTTAAAACGTTAATCCAAAAGATTAAAACGTTTCAAAACAAATCTTAACGTTTCTGTCACAACCCAATTTTACGGATCGCGACCGGCGCAAGGATTTGGGTATGGTCGCACCAAAACCCGTAGCAAACCTCGCAAAAATCATACAAACTTATAAACCTGCAGAAAACAATGCTCGGAGGCAACCGAGACTCCAACCTAAGTCTAGCAGTTTATATAACAACTTAAATGTCTGAAATGCTCGGCTGAAACCCGAGCCTCAACATCATGCTTTATATATATAACGATATAAACCAAAGTATAACATGCCAAAGTTAAAAACAAACAATCGGTCTAATCCGAAAACTAACATAAGATATCCATAATAAACAAACTAGCTCTACCGCGGTCTAAGAGTTTAAAACAGTTGACTAGTTTAAATAGCATAAAAACCTCCGAGGAATCAAAGAATCGGAAATGAACAAAGCTCTCAAATCATAACCCTGGAAAAATTGGGAAAACAACGGGGTCAGATATACTAAGATGAGTTCATAATGCTATTTACATTTATTAAGTTTAAAACCCTTAAAACCAATCTTTTTATACTAATATACTTATATACTTGATTATGGAATACAGTATTGAAATGAAATCCCAAAGTATAATCCAAAGTAGATGGGAATAAATCCTTATCGAATCCCAAAGTAGGCCAGACATTGGTCAGCCAATCGCAAAGTACTTACTGGTGCACGCAGTCTCGATACAAGCCTATCGAGTAGCTCGTTTCAATCCAGATCCATAATCCTTAAAACAGTTCGCAAACAGTTGTAATACTAAAATAATTTGCTGTACTTAATAAAGCGGTAAATAACACTACAAACTCACTGCTTGCTTATCCACGTGATAATCTTGGCAAACAGCTAACCCTGCGTAGAATTCGAAGCACGAGCATTTGACGGGTCTAAAACAAGGTATAAGTTAAAATCACATCACCCCTAACTCTAAGAATACTAGACACCACATAGGACTAGTATCTCAAACAACAACCAAGGTACAAGCCAAAGTAAATGCCACAACATGACATTCATACATATACAATCCATTTCCAAAGTAATTCCAAAGTATAACAACAAGTTAAGCATAATTGAGTTCTCCTTGAAATCATAATCCGGAAGCTTAAATAACTTAGTTAAAACTTTAAAACCAAGTGAAAATCCTAGAGTAGTGAATTAGCCTTCAAGCTTAATCTCACATGTCGGGCGACCCAAGTCTAACCCGACCCAACGTTATGCCAGAGTAAAACCAAAGTATAGATCCGGAACCATTAAATAAAATTAATGTTCATTTGAAAACATGGAACTCAATCATAGTTTAACAACAACGATTCACATATAAATCAATCTCGAAACTAGCCACAAATGGCCATATCACCCAAAGTAGACACCAGTATATCAAAACACTTAAATATATTCAATAAGGATTTAAATACGCATTTAAATCAACCAACGCAGATTTGAAACAAGAATCAATCCTTTAACATAAACATGGCATGATATACCCAATCGTATAACAACCAATATGAAATGATTTGCGAAACAAGCTTAAACGATACCAACATTCCAAAGTCATACGAACAGCCCCAGCAATGTCTATGGGCAGCAACTATAATGCTTAACGATAACAAAAACCAACCAAAGCGTGAACATGCATTTCAAGCCAATGCTCAACCTTAGATTCAACAAACATGCCCAAGCAACATGGTATAGATTCAATCATGATACATCAACCCTAAACATGTATTTCCAGCCACTATCAACATATCAAAACAGTAGCGACATTTCTAATATAAGCATGCCCATAAATCTAGCATTTAGCCTAACAATTGATATAAACAACCAAAGTACAATCTCATACAAATATGATAAACCAAACCTAATTATACAAATCAGTTCGAACATGCCAAAAACAGTGAATCAATAATCACAACATCCAAAGTATAGGTTTAACCCTAAAACACAAGATTCGATACTTACCAAGGAGAGTTACGCGGATAGGCACATCACAGGAATCCAAGAATGGAACGGATCAGAATATGAACGCTCAAGACCTCACACAACATTAGAAAGTAAGGGTTCAAAAGCCACAAAACGATTTGAACCAAGGACATAAGAACATACTAAGGATAGGGTGTGCGAATCACTTACCGGAGTCCAATAATCAAAGGAATTGATGTACAACGATCTATCTCAGAGAGTTTTAGTGTAAGAATGTCGGTTAGGGTTTGCAAAAGTGAAAGAAAGGGTTTTGGGTCGAATAAGGGGTCTATTTATAGGCCAAAGCAACAATTCAGACAGAGGGGCATGATGGGAGCACGTTACGAGGCGCGTTGGACCCATCACGCCTTTCTCAGCAAAAGAATAACAAGTCTGCCTGAGGCGCGTTGTGAGGCGCGTTGGACCCAACGCGCCCTCCATCGCGCCTCGTTAAAATCCGATCTCCACCGCACAGTTTTTAGCAATTTCTCTTAGGAACAACATATCCAAACAGTGGCCCAATCCGACGGTGTAATTGGGATATATGGACTTTTTACTAAAGCATGTTAGATTTAGAAGGCCCACGAACACATTATCGATTATAATCCGGAAACTAATCAAATCGCCATCGAAAACTTCACACGACTCATGTGACACATACCGAATACCATCAACACTCAAATCAAAGTGTCACACTTGCTAACCCACCATAAACAATCTGAAACTAAGTCAGAATGACAATGAAACTATGATGGAAAACACGGGATATTACAATCTCCCCAACTTATATAAAATTCGTCCTCGAATTTAAAACAACGAAACTGAGCACAACTCATATAAACGTACCAAAATAAATCACATAACATATACCCAATGTACTAATATAGCATCAAATATACGAAGAAAGCTAAACCCAATGTAACCAAGAATGAAAGATAATGATTCCACATAACGGACTCCGTCCCCTAAGTATATTCCCCAACTATAACTGAAACAAAGTAACTGAAACCATAGGCATACCTCCACCAATCCATATACGCACTTGCGTAACTACAACTCGACAAGTTGTAACTCAAATGATAACTCAAATCACCCCTTAAATAAAACAACAACCCAAATATTCACACTATGCAGGCGCAAAATTAAAACTTGACAATTCAGTACTTCAAACTATTATTTGATTAAAAAAAATATAAACTTCCAAGATTATTCAACAATAAACATTAAGCATCTCACAAGGGAGGTTACCAAAAGTCGCTCGAGTTCCAACAACTATCATAACAACCTTAACAAGTTGCAAGGACAAGCCAAAAACTCCAATCGTAATTCTTATAAGACAAAAATCTAACTCTTCAAGTCGAAACTTTGAATCCCTATTAATAACATCATGCAACCCTCACCACCTACTTAGCATCTCTACACTTATCATCTCATATCGAAGCATATACATAACTCGTTTGTCACGACCTGAAATCGCGAGCCGCAACCAGCGCTAGGGAATGAGAATGTTTGTTCCAAAACCCGTAGCAAGCCTCTAAAAACACCAATAATTTTTTTCCCGCAAATACAATCATTTCCAAAATCCAACCGTCCATTCTTAAACAAATTATTTTCATTAAAGCTCCTTGAGCTTTGACGTATACAAACGTCTATTTCAAAACAGAAAATGTTCCATAGGAACTTGGGTCTTACCATGCGATGTCCCACATCGTAGCACAACCCATTCCAAAACAAAACAAACGGTTTTATAGCGGAAGTCTCAAAATGCTTTTACAAATCAGAGTTATATCGTATATGAAAATCGTTTGACAAATAAATATACATATGCTAGGACTCGACCCTACTGCAGCACTACTGGTTGACTCCTTCTTCCTGTACATAAGGACTTCAGGAACTAAGGTAGAAGTCTGTCGTGTCATAAACCATACACCTGCAACATACACTGTTGGGGGGGGGGGTCAGTCGAGACTGAGTGAGTTATACGTTACATACTCTATTATCAAAATAGCATCGCGTTTTTAAAATGTTTTATGCAAACACAATCCTTTCATATACATATACTTTTACTCCATTACAAACTGGAAAAATCTATAACTCTTAATTCATACTCATTTTCATTTTACCTCACATACACAACCAACCAAAGATTCTAGCTGTGACATGATTAACAACAATATTCTTAACATCTATAAAAATCATAATAACATGAACATCATATCAACAATTGTGATATCCATCTCTGTAATAATTTACCAAACCCTAGGTGTGTAACCAAGAACACAGCACTAGCTTACAGCCTAGCCAAACTCTTTCTAGGCCACCTGACGGCTAACCCTTCTACTTCATTAGCAGGCTCGGCCCTTCTCCCTTCACCGACCATCGTTCAGGACTTAGCCTGGTGTCATGCTTATTGACACCTAACAAAATATTCTCCCATGTGCATATCTCTATCTCAGCACATAATCACAGGTGCATATCACAACTCAGCACCTCCCACATACATCATTACAGAGTGGCATATCACCAACATAAATCTCAAACTATTTAAGCACAACTAAATAACCATTTGGCCAAAAAACCAAATCTCAAACAACTTGAACAACAAACACTTTAATGCATCATTTACCAAATTAAATGACTATCCAATAGCCATAAAGGCATATCACATTTCTAATACGAACCATATACAAATCACAAGTTGCATATACAAAGAAATACAAATAAGTCGTATACAAACAACACAAACAAATCCAATCAAATCAAGCCAATACAAACAATCCAAGCCAAACAATACAAATCAATCCATGTACAAAACAACCAATCCAATCCGAAACAATCCAAACAATACACATTTGCGATGCGTTCAAGTACTATTCATATAGTATATTAACATAGATTTAGTTACGATAATGCGAGTAAGTAAAATATACTCACAACTTGCATATCCAAAATCTTTGGTTATTATAGCGTAAGCTCCCTCAGCTCCTTGTCCGCTATTAGGTTGCCTTATCGGACCTAGGAGATATATCAAACGGATCTCAATTGAGATTCTAACTCAACAACTCATAGACTCGAGATTTAAACAAGTTACATAACTTGTCACATTATCGACCCCGTAGTCGACTATGTTTGCGAACCGTAAAGTAGTCCGACCTCTAAACGAAACCAACATTCTTAAAGTTCAGAATGTCCTCTATAAATTTTGTTTAGGTCTCGGACTAATACTAGCACCCGAAAGTGTCGGAAACTAGCCCTTAACTTAATAACGTGGGGCTGTCCTGTTTTCAGAACTGCTACGTGCAACTTAATGTTCTGCTTTGTTTGGGCCACTTAGAGCCCGAATTAGCTAAAACTTAAACCTAGACATATTTAGACGACACTTTTAAGTTTCCGTATCAGCAAACAGAACTTTATTTGGAGTTAAATAGCCTGAGATACAAGTCTCGCAACAGAGCTGTTCTGCACTGCCAAACTCCAGCAACTTAACAAACTTTGTACACACAACTTAACTCAACTCAAACTCATCATAAATCAACTCTAGGCATTCTTAAACAAGTCTCAATACCTTACGTAACTCTTAACACACTACTATGCCTAGGGCCGAGCCCCTCATCACCATTCCATACCAAAATACCAACAACATAACACACTTCACTTTGGCAAAACATCAAACACCTTATCCTCATGACTATTACCAATTTCTTATGCTAAAACATCAATCAAACATATCAATCAAAGGCTTGAAATTTTCAGAATTCCCTTACCTTCAAGAACACCTCTTGTCCGAATGGATTTATTCTCCAAATTACCACGATTTGGCTTCATGAAAGCTTAATCATATCTTAAACTATTTACACCGGCCCAGAAGTATTTTGAGTCAGGACCTAATGTGGGCTTATTATGGGATTCAGGCCCGATAGAAAGCCTTTTTATTTATTAATTTTTCTTCTTATTAGGAATTTGTAACTCATTAGGAGTGTTTTTCTTTTTAAGAGTTTTAGTCCTAGTTAGATTAGGAGTCTTGGTTATGAGGAGCTATAAATAGCTTAGAGCTTCATTATTTTTGTATCAACAAATCAATCAATCAAAAACCAAGCCCAGTGCTTTTTATCTTGCAATCTCTGGATTGTTTTAACTTAGGAGTAGTTTTTTCGGTATTAATCTCGCCTGAGTTAATAGCTCCCGTGAATATCTGCATAGGTTCGTTAAAGTATCAAGCCTCAAACCGATCCCGAATATAAATTCAAAGATTCGAGTCCGGAATATTTCCAAGCGAACATTTTTTGGCGACTCCACTGGGGACTTCAGTTTATGGTTAGCACAAAAACGGACTTTAAGGACGATTCCAGGCATGCTCGGTCTTTACGCCGACAACAACTTAAGGGAGGTGACATTGTAGACGAATCCGACTCGGACAGATCTGAAGCCATGGCCAAGGACAAACAGGTGAACCAGTCAAACAAGGTGTCGAATACTTCGGATGCCGAGGGGAACCTTCCTAAGGACAAGAATGATGACGCGACCGATGATGGGATGGATTACTCGCGTCAGCTTCCTCCTTCTCGCCCATTGTTATCACAGGCCGATTTCTCGGCCATGAGGGGCGAGATAGCTCAGGAGAACAAGCAGATGTTTGATGGTGCGATGCATCAGATGTCTGAAGTGATGAGGAACATCATGGCCGACCAAACGTCGGTCCAACGACAGATCCAAGGAAACTTGGACGGCCTCAACAAAGCAATGGAAAACCTAGGACGACTCTTTTCCGGGCAATCCACTGCTGATCAGGGTTACAGGCGGGCCGAACATAACCAAACACCGAATCGTTTTGATCATCCAGGTGGTTCGGCCGAAACCACGCAGCAACCCAGCAAGTTGGGGTATACGTATGGTTCGGTCAAGCTCTTGACGAGGAATGAGGCCGAATTTGCGGGAAGGGCCGATCACCCGGGGGCAAGCTCTTCGAATCCTCACACTACTAGAAAACCATCGTTTTGCGACGGACTTTTGCGACGGACTCCGTATCCGTCGCAAAAATCACATATTTACGACGGATTTGGCGACAGAAGAGCAATCTGTCGCCAAAATCATTGAAAACTTTGGCGGGACGGTGCCCGCCAATTTAGCGACGGAATGTCCGTCGTTAAGCCGTCGCTAAATTGGCGGGATTTTGGAGGGAATAATTAGCGCCAATAATTTAGCGACGGAAATGTAATTCCGTCGCTAAAAAGTGACGTTTTTAAAACTCTGCGTTTTGGGTGGCTCATTTAGCGACGGATTTCATTCGTCCGTCGCTAAATGACCAGCCCAAAACGCACCGTTTAAATTAACTCAATTTTTGCGACGGACTGTATAATCCGTCGCTAAAATTGAGTTAATTAAACCTGCGCCCGAACCCTTCCTCTTCCTCTCTTCCTCTCTTTTCTTTTCCGGCGCCCGAACCCTTCCTCTCCTTCTCAGATTTTCTGTCTTCCTCTTCCTCTCTTCCTCTATTTTCCGGCGCCCATTCTCCTTGCTCCTCCGTCATCCCGTCAACCCATTCTCCTTTCTCCTCCGTCATCCATTTTTCGCCGCTCCTCTCACCGGCGCCGCTCCTCTCCACTGCCGCTCCTCTCCACTGCCGCTCCTCTCCACTGCCGCTCCTCTCCACCGCTGTCAGGCCGATTCTCAAGTATTTGTTTTTTATTTTTTTTTAATTTATTTATAGTTCAAATATCAAAAATATAGCAATTTATTTTTTTTGTTGAAAACAGCCATTCCCGCTGCCTGAAACGCCGTCCTGCTGCTGCCGCTGGTCCGACTCGCTTGCTGCCTCCGGCGCCGTCCTGCTGCTGCTTCGTGAGGTAAGTTTTTTAATTTTTAATTATTTTCAAATATTGTATTAATTGGATTAGTTAATTTAAATTAGGGTTAATTTTTAAATTAGGATTAATTTTAAAATTAAATTAGGGTTAATTTTGTGGTTTTTAAGTAATACTAAAGTAATTTAGGATTAGGTTTTTAATTATAATTGTATAATTAGTTTAATTTATTTAGCTTATGATTAGTATTATAGGGTTAATTATCTTTTTTTTTAAAATTATGTAAAATTTGTTAGGGTTAGGTTAATTAAATTATATTTGAATTAGTTGAATTTAATTAGATTGGGGTTAGTTTTATTTAATTAGTTTGGGTTTTGTTTTTTTATTAGGGTTAATTATATATTTCTTAAAAAATTTATATTAAAGGTTAGGGGTTAGGTTTAAATTAGTAAATTTATATTAAGTAATATTTATTTGTTTATAATTATTTTTTGTATGTTAATTAGTTGATTAAATTAGATTATTGAATTTGAGATAAAATTGATTAGTTATTACAATTGACGTTATAAATATAATTTTTGATGTAATTGGGTTGTATTGTTGGTTTGTGTTTGCTTGCAGGACTTCCCTGAAAAATGGGTGATGCTCATTTTTTAGGGGAAGTTCTGTCAATTTTTTTTTTAAATTAATTAATGTATTTACTTAAATAATAACAAAATATTGAATCTAATTGTGTGATAGGTTAATTTGATAGCCGTCCATTTTTTGCATCGGTCCGACATTTTACATCTTTCGTTATCTATTGCGGTTCTGCTCTGCAACAAGTAAGTACTATGATTTTTTTTATTTAGTAGTTAAATTACAAATTTCAACCTAATTTGACCGCGATTTTATTCCCACCGAATAAAATCGCAAACCTAGCCTTAGAGTTCCCGTCTCGTGTGTTCAAGAGATTGAACGACACGGGATTGTACAGTTTGTACAGTTTGCAAAACTGGTCCTCCCGTAACTCGGTCACGAAAACCATATATGTCTAGTAGCGGTAGAAAAATATTTGGTTGTTTTCCAGCGTTTGTTCTCCGGGTGGATGTATAGTATATGTTTTGTAACGCTTATTCCTCGCGGAATATATAATTAGCGTTACAGCGCATATACTAAATATCGCACTGAAGGAGAACGACGCCGGAAGGCTGCCGAATATTTTTCTCCGTTGCTAGGCATATATCGTGGCCGAGTTAAGGGGAGCCAGTTTTGCGAATGGGATAGGTCCACACCTTTAAAGCAGTCAATTACATTGACTTTGCTATTCTCGAGCGAAAACCCTCCTAATTATCCGTGCTACAGAAATGGATACAGACCGAAGTTGGATGTATAGGCGGCTCCAGGGCGGGTTGCTGTACCCTGGTTTTGAGGAGCGCGTCCAAGAGTTTGTAAATTTCGCTTTACGCCATCCAGCGTGTATGAGCGGGCCCGATATTAAATGCCCTTGCCCTAGGGTGGGATGTAAAAATACGAGTTACCGAGATGTCGAAACAGTGAAGCTCCACATTTTGCAGAAAGGGTTTGTTAAAGATTATCAAGTTTGGGTTTTTCATGGGGAGGGAAATGTTTTAAATCCCCGTCCTGTTACACAACTGCCGGAGTGTGACGTTGACATGGAATATGAGGGGGGTGACGAGTTCAGCTCAGTTCAGAGAATGGTTATTGATGCTGCGGGTCCAGAAGTAGTGTTCACGGAGGAGGAGCCGAATAATGAAGCTAAACATTTTTATGATATGATGCGTGCGGCCGAAGAACCTGTATGCCCCGGTAATAGCAAACATTCTCCCTTGTCTGCAGCTGCTAAAATGTTGGACATCAAATGTCGACATAGTGGGTCAGTAGCTTTAGTAGATGATGTGACCGAATTTATACAAGAGCTGCTCCCAGAGGACAACAAGATGCCAAAGAACTTTGCTGAAATAAAGAAGATAGTCAGAGGTCTTGGGTTGCCGGTTGAAGTTATCGATTGCTGTTTCCGCAATTGCATGATTTATTGGGGGTCAGACGCGGAGTTAACGCGATGCAAAATTTGCGATCACGAACGGTGGAAACCGCCCCCTAAAGGAAATTCTGTGAAAAGACGAGTTAACGTCCCTTATAGGAAAATGTTTTATTTTCCTATAACTCCGAGACTGCAGAGGTTGTACGCTTCTAAAGCCACCGCCAAGCATATGACGTGGCACGCAGAACACGAAATGGTTGATGGAAAGATGTGTCACCCGTCAGACTCCCCGGCGTGGAAACATTTCAGTGAATTGCATACAGAGTTTGCGGCAGAAGTTCGAAATATCAGACTGGGCCTGTGTACTGATGGGTTTCAGCCATTTGGGGCCTTCGGGCAGAATTATTCATCATGGCCTGTAATTTTGACACCATACAATCTCCCCCCAGGGATGTGTATGAAAGACGAGTTCATGTTTTTAACTGTTATTGTCCCTGGGCCTCGAAATCCTAAACACCAAATGGATATTTTCCTGCAACCGTTGATAGCTGAGCTGAACCAACTGTGGGAATTCGGAGTGCAGACATTCGACGTTCAAAGGCGACAGAATTTCCAAATGAAAGCGGCACTTATGTGGACAATTAATGATTTTCCTGCTTATTCGATGTTGTCTGGCTGGAGCACATCTGGGAGGCTGGCTTGCCCACACTGCATGGAAAATACGGAAGCTTTTACGCTTAAAGGGAGTAGAAAACAGTCGTGGTTTGACTGTCACAGGAAGTTCTTGCCTCGTGGTCACCCGTACCGGCGTAATACAACTCATTTCCGAAAAGGAAAAACCGTAACCAATAGTTTCGGACAGCCGAAAACCGGAGAAGAATTGTTGGCAGAGGTGGACAGTCTGGGATTTATGAAGGCATATGAAATTGGGGCTGAGAAAAATAATGCTGCGAAGTCGGAAAATTATGGTTGGAATAAAAAAAGTATATTCTGGGATTTGCCGTATTGGAAAACGAATCTAATTCGTCACAATCTCGATGTCATGCATATTGAGAAAAACGTATTCGACAACATTTTCAATACTGTACTAAATATTCCCGGGAAAACAAAAGACCATGCAAAATCGAGAGAAGAGTTGAATGACATATGTGCTCGGCCTGAGTTAGCAAAAGATCCGGTTACTGGGAGATTTCCTAAGGCAATGTATGCTTTGGACAGGGACGGCAAAAAGGCTTTGCTCGAGTGGATAAAGTTAATAAAATTTCCAGATGGCTATGCGTCCAACTTGTCCAGATGTGTCGATACAATCGGTATGAAAATGCATGGAGATTTTTAGGAAGTGCTGGTTCGATAATGGAACAGCATGGCGCTTTCTAACAGCCGAGCAGAGGGAGTTCTACTTCCAGGAGTTTCAGGTAATTTAATTTAAAGCTTCGTAACGTTTAAATTATGTTTTTTTTTAAAAAACTAACTAATGCAACATGTTTGTACTGTTTGCAGAAAGAGTTCTGGTGGGATAGTGCGGCGTACAGCGAGGAGGTCATTAGACAGGTCTTCATGGTCCATGCAGCCAACCGCTACAAAGACAACATCCACAGAATGAGGAGGACGCAACAGAAGCATATTTCTGTGACCCAGGACATCTGGGATGCTTGGAACGCGTTCTGGAACTCAGAGAAAGAGAAAAAAAGGTCAGAAACCGCCCGAGCAAATCGGATGAGCGAGCCAGCGGGCGCCGGTTCTGGACCTGTCCGCCATACTGGTGGATCTCGCTCTGCTCTGAAGCATATGGATGTCATGGTTTGTTTTAAAATTCAGTAATTAAAATACTTAAATAACGTATTTATTTTATTTTGATACTAATTGAATTGTATTTTTTATTTTAGGAAAGGGAGCTTGGCCGGAAACCGAGTGCGACGGAGTTGTACACTCGCCTTCACTCCACGAAGGCTGACAAGAAGCCGGTCGACAAACGGGCTCAGGATATGACTGTAAGTTTTTATTAAACTTGTAATTCTCTAAGTTGAATTTAATAATTCGGAAATGATCTATTAGATTGAAAATGCTTGTTGGTTAGCTGTTAAACATGTTTATTATTGGATTATATACTGGAATTTGCTTGCAGGACTTCCCTGAAAAATGGGTGATGCTCATATTACAGAGGAAATGCTGTCGAAATTTCGTTAGAAATTAGGTTTACTTTGTAATATGTTATGCATTTTTGGTTGCTTGAAAACTAAACTGATATCTTTTTTATTGTTTTGTAGGACGCCATCACTGAGAGGCTTGCTGCTGCGACACAGCCTCAGACCGGAGAGGGTAGCTCCTCGACCCCAGCTGCAGTGGACGAGACCCAGGTGTTTCTAGACATCGAGGGCGTCAACAAGAAGAAACGCGTGTACGGGTTGGGTTCTGCGAGCAGCAGGTACGCCGGGCCAAGCAGCAGCAGGGTGCAGCGAGGCAGCTCTTCTAGGACGTCGCAGCAGGCAGACGAGGAGGTCGAGCGCCGTGTGCAGGCCGGCATTCAGGAGGGTCTGCGACTGGCTCGGGAACAGCAGGCTGCGAACATGGCCCAGATGATACGCGAGGAGATTGCCAGGATGATTCCTAACCTTCCGGCAGAGTATCGGCCACAGCGCCCACCTACCCCACCAGACGATGACGACACTCCAGCTTTGTAGTGTCGTGTTAGCTTATTTTGTTACACACATATATACGGTTTTTATTTTTATTTTTTGACCTTTACATTTATACTCTGATATTTATATATATATATATATATTTATTTATCAGTTTCAATTGATTGTAATTTATAAATGAATTGTTATTACTGTATTTAAAACGACAGGGGAAAACGGCAAAAAACAGCGTAAAACGGCAAAAAACTGCCAAAAAAAATGACATTTGCGACGGATTAAGAAATTGCGACGGACTTGTCCGTCGCCAATTCATCAGCTTTTGGAGACAAAAGCTGATGAATTGGCGACGGATTTTGTCCGTCGCTGATTTGCGACGGACGTGTCCGTCGCAAATGCCTCAGCCTTCGTCTCCAAGGCTGAGGCATTTGCGACGGACACGTCCGTCGCAAAAGCACAATTTCCGTCGCAAATTTGTCTCCAAACGAAAGGAATTGGAGACAAATTTGCGACGGACGTTGTGGCTGTTGCGACGGACGTTTCCGTCGCAAATTTAGCCACGGACACGTTTTTGGTCGCAAATTTTGTTTGCGACCAAAAATGTTGCGACGGATACGATCCGTCGCCAATCCGTCGCAAAGGCTGTTTTGCGACGGAAATTAGGGCTTTAGCGACGGAAATTTCCGTCGCTAAAGCCCTGTTTTCTTGTAGTGTCAAGGCGAATCTAGACCACAAGGAGCAGCCACTGGAGCCAACGCCCAGGAACCTAATATGGGTGAACGCTCATTTTCAAAGGGGGGCGATCCAAATATATATAATCAAGGGCAACTTGTGGACATGTTAGAGAGACTCGGAGTGGACCTGAGACCGATGCCTCGCCCATCATACATGAAGCCATATCCGGACTGGATCGAGAAATTGTACCCTTTCCCAAAGGGATACAAAGTGCCCGAGTTCAGTTTGTTTTCGGGCGAGGAAAAAGGGCAATCAACAGTTGAACATGTCGCCTGATTCTTAGCCCAGTGTGGTGAAGCGGCAGCACACGATTTTTGGAAGCTCCGATTATTCGCCAGTTCTCTGACGAAGATGGCATTCACGTGGTACTCTAGGTTATCACCGAACTCGGTGGACACGTGGAAAGATCTCGAGATCCTCTTCCATGAGGAGTTTTACAGGGCACCGCCTGATGTCACCCTGGCCGACCTCGCCCGAATTTCGCAGCTACCAAGCGAATCGGCAGAAAAGTATATCGGCCGATTCAGGAACCTTAGAACGAGGTGTTCCACAAAAATGTCTGAGGCCGATTGTGTCCCAATGGTAGTAAGGGGAATGAGCTTCGCCATGAGGGAGCATTTCGAAGGCCATCGATTTCGTGACTTGTTCGAGCTGACGAACAGGGTAACAAGCTACGAGAGACTTCTTCAAGAGAAGGAACAGAGGCGAGGCGCATCTAAGGGGACTTACTACAAAGACCAGCTGGACGTGGCCGTCGTATCGGACAGTGAGGATAGTGGCTCCGAGGATGAAGTCAATATGGCCGAATTTTTGGGAACAAAGCCCCTGGAGTGTTCGGCCTTGCGAAAGCCTGGTTTTGTTCAAAAAAACAAAACTGCGGTGGTACAGAAAGAGTATTCATTCGACCTAACCAAAGCCGACGACATATTCGATGCCTTGTTCAAAGATGGACAGATCGCCTTAAGCAAGGGTCACGTAATCCCGCCGCCAGAGGAGCTGGTCGGAAAGGATTATTGTAAGTACCATAATTCCTGGAGACACAGCACGAACAATTGTGTGAACTTCAGGAACGTGATCCAGAAGGTGATGAACGAGGGGAAACTTCTGTTTCCAACAAAGAAAGAGGCCGATGCAAAGTATGTTTCTATTAATACCGTTCGGCCTCACTTCGATAGTTTCCTGGAGCAAGGGCAAATACAGAGCAAGTAGAATCCTAGAAGACCTAAGCCCAGAGTGGAGACCGATGGCTCAAAATGGCGAGGAGAGAAAGGGCTATCTCAGCAACAGAAGAGAAAGCGCCATAGCTAGCCTGCTGCAGAAATGACCTGCCCGTGATGCAGTACGTGTTTCAAAGCCGAGAAGGCCAAAAATGCGAGGGAGCGTCCCAAGACGTTCAAACCCAGATCGCCCACGGAGTAGTGGCAGAGGCATCAGCCACAGAGGGGGTCTAAGACCACCGTATTTAAAAGGATTTTTCGGCCAACGGAGGCGACCCCTCGTATGAAGAAAACCCAAAAGAGGCGAATGCAGAGGTTGAGACAAGAGTCGAGGGCGAATCATGACGCAAAATTGGCCCCTAAAGACGAGCAAAGGAACAGATCTGTAGTGGAAAGGTTGGGAGTCAAGAATCGGGCCGACACGAGCACCGAGCCACAGGAGCAGCGAACCCCCAAGGTCAGGAAGATATGGGTTCCAAAGCAAGTAAACCGAACAGATGACTCGGCTAGCACAACCCGCACGACAGAAGCTCATCAGAGCGAAGTAGATCCTGGTGAGAAACCGTCCTACAGAGATGTACTCGTATCTCACCAAGATGGTCGGTTGAAGGCAAACTTGCCCAAAGACTGTAAGGTTATTGTTTCGCACAAAAAGGGAGTGTTGAAAGCCTGGTCCCGGTTGTGAGGGACGAGTACGGAGTAAAAGTGGTCACGCTCCCCGATTCGTACAGAAGCAAGCCTGGACAGAAGGCGACGTTGGAAGGCGATGTGATCGTTCCAGAAGGTGATAGTGCCGATAGCACGACAGTGGTATCACTCAGCAAACCCCCATCAAGAATGACAAGGCACATTCGGCCGCTTTACATCAAGGCCGATTTGAATGGAGTGTCAGTTAACAGGGTCCTTATTGATAACGGAGCTGGGGTTAATATACTACCGGCGAAGATTGTTTCTATTAATACCGTTCGGCCTCACTTCGATAGTTTCCTGGAGCAAGGGCAAATACAGAACAAGTGGAATCCTTGAAGACCTAAGCCCAGAGTGGAGACCGATGGCTCAAAATGGCGAGAAGAGAAAGGGCGATCTCAGCAAAAGAAGAGAAAGCGCCATAGCTCGCTTGCTGCAAAAATGACCTGCCCGTGATGCAGTACGTGTTTCAAAGCCGAGAAGGCCAAAAATGCGAGGGAGCGTCCCAAGACGTTCAAACCCAGATCGCCCACGGATTAGTGGCAGCGGCATCAGACACAAAGGGGGTCTAAGACCACCGTATTCAAAAGGATGTTTCGGCCAACGGAGGCAACCCCTCGTATGACGAAAACCCAAAAGAGGCGAATGCAGAGGTTGAGACAAGAGTCGAGGGCGAATCATGACGCAAAATTGGCCCAAAAAGACGAGCAAAGGAACAGACTTGTAGTGGAAAGGTTGGGAGTCAAGAATCGGGCCGACACGAGCACCGAGCCACAGGAGCAGCGAACCCCCAAGGTCAGGAAGATATGGGTTCCAAAGCAAGTAAACCGAACAGATGACTCGGCTAGCACAACCCGCACGACAGAAGCTCATCAGGGCGAAGTAGATCCTGGTGAGAAACCGTCCTACAGAGATGTACTCGTATCTCACCAAGATGGTCGGTTGAAGGCAAACTTGCCCAAAGACTCTGAGGTTATTGTTTCGCACAAAAAGGGAGTGTTGAAAGCCTGGTCCCGGTTGTGAGGGACGAGTACGGAGTAAAAGTGGTCACGCTCCCCGATTCGTACAGAAGCAAGCCTGGACAGAAGGCGACGTTGGAAGGCGATGTGATCGTTCCAGAAGGTGATAGTGCCGATAGCACGGCAGTGGTATCACTCAGCAAACCCCCATCAAGAATGACAAGGCACATTCGGCCGCTTTACATCAAGGCCGATTTGAATGGAGTGTCAGTCAACAGGGTCCTTATTGATAACGGAGCTGGGGTTAATATACTACCGACGAAGATGCTTAAGAAACTCGGCATAAATCGGGATCAGCTTGACCCAACTGATGTCTACATGACTGATTTCGCCGGAGGCGAGACACCGGCTGAGGGATACATTACCCTCCGAATAAGGGTTGGGCGAGTAGAAACTGAAGAAGGGTTTTTTGTGGTCAATGCCCGGAGCAACTGCAACATATTACTCGGCCGAGATTGGATACACTCCAATATGTGTATACCGTCGACCATGCATCAGATGCTCTTCATATGGCGAGACGACGGTGAGGCCGAGGTCGTACAGGGCGATCCCAACCCCTTTGGCGAAGATCATAACGTGCTTGAAGCACGTTTGTATGACGAGGAAGTGCGCAACATACAATCCCTTAGTTCGAAAGGGGAGACAAGTGTGCCTCGCTTACTAGTCAACTCAGATCGGCCAGTATCAGTGACCCTAGGGGGCAACGGCCGATCTACTATCCTCAAGCGTTTAGAATGAAAGCACGACATAAGGAAATAAGGGAGAAGATCAGACAGCTAGCCTCACTTTGTGACGTGTTATCAGCCGAATGCATTTACGAGGACCAGGATCAAGACCCAACAGGATCGCTGAAAATTGGAGATATACAGCTGGCTACGGGAAAACTGGAAGACGATCCTGCCCAAGTACAAGACGAAGGATTTAAGGGACGGCTGATCGCTCTACTCGCCGAGTTCCAAGACTGTTTTGCCTGGTCATACGATGAAATGCCGGGCCTTGATCCCAATATCGCCGAACATAAGCTCCCCTTGAAGAGCGGATTTCGGCCGTTTCGACAACCTCCCCGACGAATGTCAAGGGAAGTGGACACACTCATCCAGGACGAAATTAAACGTTTTGAAGATACTAAGTTTATTAGGGAAGCTCAGTACACCGAATGGCTCTCCAACATCGTCCCGGTCATGAAGAAAAATGGAAAGCTAAAGGTGTGCGTCGATTTTCGAAACCTCAACCTGGCCACTCTTAAGGACGAGTATCTGATGCCTGTGGCCGATATGCTGATAGACAAGGCAGCGGGGCACACGATACTCAGTTTCCTCGACTCACATTCTGGGTACAACCAAGTACCAATCAGCAAAGAAGACGTATCCAAAACAGCCTTTCGGTGTCCCGGGCCGATTGGAGCTTACGAATGGGTCGTTATGCCTTTCGGTTTGAAAAATGCGGGGGCAACCTACCAGAGAGCGATGAACAAAATGTTCAGAGGGCTTAATTGCCTTGAGGTTTACATCGATGATGTGGTGGTAAAATCGAATACCAGTGAAGTTCATCTGGCCGATATGCGGAGAGGATTCGAACGCATACGATGCAACGGATTAAAAATGAATCCCTTAAAATGCGCTTTCGGCGTTTCGGCTGGTAACTTCTTGGGTTTCTTGGTTCACCAGCGGGGAGTAGAAATAGATAAGAACAAAGCCAAGGCGATCATCAATGCTGAACCACCCAAAACCAAGAAGCAGCTCCAGAGGCTCATCGGTCAAATTAATTTCCTTAAACGATTCATAGCAAACACAGCAGGCCGACTTCGCAGTTGGAGTGTTTTGCTACGAAGAAAAGAGACCGATGATTGGATATGGACGGATGAACAACAGAGGGTGTTTGATGATTTAAAAGAATACTTGGCAAAACCTCCGGTCATGACCCCCCCAAAGCCGAACAAACCATTGTTGCTTTATCTATCGGCTGCACACGGATCCCTGGGGTGTATGCTCGCCCAAGAGGATGATGGGGTCGAAAGAGCAGTCTACTACCTGAGCCGAGGGCTGACGGATACAGAAATTTGCTATACCGACATAGAAAAGATGTGTCTGTGCTTGTACTTCACATGTTGCAAGCTACAATACTACATGCTGCTAGTAGTGGTGTACGTACTATCCCAGACCGATATATTAAGTATATTCTATCAAAACCGTACTTAAGAAATCGGATTGGGAAATGGGCGATTGTGATGTCCGAATTCACATTAATGTATGTTCCCCAAAGAGCAGTGAAAGGACAAGTATTAGCAGATTTCTTGGCCAATCACCCTGGTATTACCTCAGGGAGGAAACGATTAATTTCTGTGAAATTGCCATATGGGAGATGTGGTTCGACAGGTCCAGGACGAGCCAGGGGGCAGGTGCCGGAGTACACATCGTCTCGCCCTTGGGGGCATCTTACCGATTGTCATTCAGAATGCAGTTTGAATGTACTAACAATCAGGCGGAATACGAGGCCCTAATATTCGGTCTCGAGATTTTAGCCGAGCTGGGGGCAAAGGCGATCAACGTAAGAGGCGATTCTTTGTTGGTCATCAAACAAGTGATTGGAGAGTTCAAATGCGAGTCCGAGTTATTGATAAGATATTGCAATAAGGCAAGACACCTGGTTGAAGGCTTTTAGGATACGAGGATAGAATATACCGAGAGGGCCGATAATAGTGTCGCGAATGATCTGGCTCAGCACGGTAGTGGATACAAGGTAAATCTCCAGTTCGATGCGATAGAAAGAGAAACGCCGAATCTCCACACTAGGGGCATCACCATCGATGAGAAGAAATTCTCTATCTACCAGCTGGATGTTACCCAAGATTGGAGGGTCGAGCTCTTGAATTGGTTCGAAAAGCCAGATCCCACGAATAGAAGGTTGAGAACTTTAGCCCTAAATTATGTTGTATTAGCCGGCGAATTATACAAAAAGGGCTTCGAAGGGCTACTCTTCAGGTGCATCGGCCCAAAAGAAGCAATGCTTGCGATGGCCGAGGTACATGAAGGAATAGCGGGCGCTCACCAGGCGGGCCCTAGAATGAGATGGCTGATCCATAAATACGGCTTTTATTGGCCGAAGATGGAACAAGACTGCATAAGATATGCCAAGGGGTGCGAAGCTTGTCAGAAATGTGGTCCTATACAGCATGTCCCGGCCGAAGAACTACACTCCATTATTAAGCCATGACCATTTAGAGGATGGGCAGTCGACCTAATAGGGAAGATATATCATGGCTCGTCAGATGGCCATACCTTTGTAATTATCGCCACTTGCTATTTCACCAAATGGGTCGAGGCCAAGCCCTTGAAATCGCCGACGCAAGAAGCTGTGATCAAGTTCTTCAAAGAATACATCGTCCACCGACACGATTGCCTGAATCAATAACCACAGTTCAAGGGACGATGTTCACAGGAGGCGATATAGTTTGGTGGGCTTCTCAAATGAAGATAATAATGTTACACTCAACACCATATTATGCGCAAGCCAACGGACAGGCCGAAGCCACGAACAAAGCTATCAAGCTTATAGTTCAAAAGATGATTGAAGAAAACCCAAGACAATGGCATGTGCTTTTGTCAGAAGCAGTTTGGGCGAATAGGACCAGCCAGAAGTCGGCCACCGGGACTTCGCCTTTTTGATTGGTGTATGGTTATGATGTAATGTTGCCAATGGAGCTTACTGTTACGTCTACTCGTCGGAGATACCAGAATGAATTATCCAAGGACGATTACTTTGACAAGATGTTGATAGACTCCTTGAACCTCGATGAAGATAGACTTACCGCACTAGATCACCTCGAAGCCCAGAAAAGAAGGGTCGAAAGGGTTTACAATAAGCGTGTAAAACCCAAGTCATTCGCTGTAGGCGATATGGTATGGAAAGCGGTCCTACCTATTGGCCGCAAAGACAGGCGATTTCGAAAATGGAGCCCGAACTGGGAAGGTCCGTTTATCGTAACCACCAAGTTGACCGGTGGGGCATATGTATTGGCGAATATAGACGGGGAAGAACACGACAGGGCGATCAACGGTCAGTTCCTGAAGAAATATGTCCCTAGTTGCTGGGAGAATGTTTACCGACGGCTGTTTGGAGCCGACGAAGAATAGTCACAACCACGGACTTTCGCCGAGCATCCTGAAATTATAAATTTTCATTGAATGCTCAGCGATGTTATTTAAACGCCGATTGGTTGAAAGGATCATTTCCAGTTCGGCTGTTTATTGTTATAGTTGAGTTTTTTCAACGGGCACCCCGTTTTTTCTCAACACTTGTAAAAATTTGTTATGAAATCAATTATTTCATATCGGACCAATTACGGACCGATAATGTGATGAATAATAATGACATATCAAAAGATGATTAATAGCAATTATATCGAACAATAAATGATAAAAAGTAATGACAAAACACTCGGCCCCACGGCCGAATAACATAAAAAACAAAAATATTTAAGAACAAAGAGATGCGGCCACCAGGCCGATCAATGAGTACAAATATTCGGGCATTACAAAACAAGAGAAACATATTGTTCTAGACTTAAAATTATCAAAAATGGCGAAAACAAGCGCCCAGTTCACTGCGAACTTAATTGAAATCGGTGATCGCCGTATCATACTTCGGCTTCATCTTGGAAAGATCCCCTTTGAGCAGGTTCCGATGTTTCTTCACCTCTATTCCCTCCACCATCTCCTTGTCCATCGAAACCTCGAGATCACCGATGCTTCGTTGTTCAGAGCTCAACTCAAGCTGCATAGCGGCGATTTTCTCTTCCAGCTCTTTGGCACGTGATCGGTGGTCTTGGAGGGTAGTGATAGCGGCTTTAACACTTGTCTTCAGGGAATCCATCTTTTCCCTCTCCTCACGCTCCTGCCGAACTAGCTCGCCATGTTCGGACTGAATTGATACCGACTCATTGAATATCCTTTGGAAAGCCTCCATGGAAGCCGAGAGCCTCGCCACAGCTGAACAGGCTTCTTTGTTCAAAATTTCGACAGGAGCATCGGCTAGAGATGTCGTCGCCTTTTTCAGCTTATCGATACTTTCTGGCGATTTGAACAGCTGTACGCCCTCCCTCTTCATGCGCGCCATCACATCAAGATGATCTTCCCAGTTGGGGGCATGACCGACCGCCTCATTCACCTGCTCGACTTCACGAGTTGGAATGGTGTCTTCGTTATCACTGTCTGAGTCTAAGAAGGCGGCTGCTTTGGCCGCTACATCATCTACGGGAGATGGAGAGACTGGAATCTGCCAGGTTCGCCCATAATAAAAAATTAACTGCTAGGCGATATGTTCCGAGGTAAAAAATGCAAAGGACATACCTTAAAGGTTGGAGATTGAGTTTTTTCGGCCCCAAGGTTGAGATATTCGGAAGCTAGAGGCGATAGCAGAGTAGGGGTCTCCATTCTTCTCAGGATCTCCGAGGCGTTCGGAGTTTGGGAGCTAGTCGCCTTGGAGTTTTGGTTGTTCCCTTCGGCATCTTGGGAATCGCCCATGTTCTGCTGATCGCCCCCTGTGTAGGTGTCTCCTTTTGATGAAGACTGACAGCTTTGAGAGGGCGTCGCTGCGGGAGACGGATTAAACATGGCTGAGCCTTGTAATTCAGTTCCTTTTTTCCCAGATTTTTTGAGGCATCGGTTCGCCCCCTTTTGGTTTTCGGCTCCTTCGAAGGTGCTTTGGCAGCCCTTTTCTTCTTTCCTTTTTTGGCCGCTGGGTTTTCTTCCTCGTCGTCATTATCCCAGTTATCCTCCTTTTCAAAATGAGGAATACCAACTGAAATAAAAAGTAAAGTTAGTTCATGAAACAAATTCGGCAAGCTAAAGTAATAGATGATCGCCCATACCTAGGATTTTCTGGTAACCGATGCGCACCAGTTCATTTATAGCTTCTTCATCAGGTGGACATCGGATGTCAGTATAAGTTACACCCAGATCGGTTAAATCTACTTTAGCTTTTTTAGACCTTTTCTTAGGTTTTCTAATGGGGGTGATCGTGGTCATATTACACTTAGGGACGATTGGTGACTTATACTTAAATTTTGGCCGAACTTTTTCTAAAAAGAGTTGGTAGGGTAGGTGTTTATATTTTTCCTCCCAGATTTTATCCCATTTTTTGTAGAAGTTTTGCCGAGCTATTCTCCTATGATTTTTCATTTTAAGATTCATGCCTGGGCGATCTAGAGGGTCGAATTTGAATTTATAAAACATTCAAAGCGAGAAATTTCAGAATGATAACCGATAATACCTGTGAAAGTTTGACGTTTCGGAGCCTACAAAAGAAATAAATCGGCATGAGTAGGTTTTCTATTTAAAGGAGGTAAATCAAAGTTATGAAGTGAAAGAATTTCTCTAGGCGACAAATCAAAAGAATTTTGGACGATGGAGGTCCACCAGTTGGTGAATTCCGGAGTACAGGAAGGGGTGACGATTGGGCGAGATAGCTTGGACAAGGGAGGAAGGTAAGCTTTGTTTAGGCGGATAATGTATTGAAGTTTGGAATAGTTTTCTGTGGAGGCTCTGTGGATCCCGCGACTATTGAAGGCGATCAATAAAGGACAGGGCCTTGACAAAAACCGAATTGGCGAGACACAAAATTCGGACAATATGGTTCGACCCCACTACGATCATAGTCAAGCCCAGCTATTAAGTTTCTAGATTTCAGGGAGATTCCCCAGTAAGGACCGCCAAGTTTTAGTCTGGGATCGGCTTGTACAGCTTCTTCCATATCTTCTACATCCCATCCGGCGACTAACCAGGACGGTGGATAGGCAAGTTGTAGGATAGGACACATTAGTTTGGGCGATCTTATGGCGTGATTGTTAAAAACTTGTAAGACGTCGAGCACATGAGGGAGGTGAGTCCCAGCCGATATCAATTGAAAGCCACAAAGTTCGGTCTTGATGGGTGGACCAACTTCAAAGAGCTCGGGAAAGTACAAGGCGAGCCACAGCTAAACGGTCCATAAAGGACCCCCTGGGCACTTGAAGATTCTTGGGTCCTTCGGGGGTGCAATATCGCCCAAAGAACGGTATATATGCGCTAGAATAAACTCGCCTAAGTTACACCTTCGACCATCGGCAAGTGCTGTGGCTAGCAGAAAACAGTCTTCCGTCACTATAAAGGATGCGGTACATAGTACATATTTGGCAATGAAAAATGCCAGGAAGGCGATGTGCTCCTTGCGATCAGGCTTGTAAGGTTCTTCGCCCATGAACAACTTCACAAAGGAGCTATAATTTTTCTGTGCCTTGGTCAGATTGAACTTCAGGGCATCGGCACGAAGGTTGGGATTGATACGCTCGCCATTAAGGGGAACGTTGAGCATGAGCGCCAAATCAAGAAGAGTGATTTTCATCGGCCCGGATTTGAAGCAGAAACAATTGATGGCTCGCCTTACATAACTCAATAAGGCCATGAATGCCGGTGTCGATCCATGATTGACGGAAGTGTGGTGATAGCCTGATCACCCATTTAGAGAACCCAGCATGTTCGATCGGCCAGTTCCTGAAGGTAGTGCCGACCTAGATAGACGATTGTTGTGGTAGGGAAAATCTAGGGGGAGCATCGTCATGAAAAGGAGAAGCTAAATCGCACAAGTGGCTTGGAGAGGTGACAATGGGGCCGACGCATATTTGGTTATCACCCGCATCAGTAATTACCTTGAATTCTGTGTTCGGCGCGTTGGTTCGGACTTCATCTATTTTCGCGGTCACTTGTTCAGAAAGGTTGTTGTTGGGAGCGGCCATGATTCATGAAACAAATCGCCCAGGTCAAGCGAATAAAGGAGGAAAGAGGAGATAGTAGAAGGGTGAATGCTTGCCAGGAGGAGCTTTGCAGAATACTTGAAAGTTGCTTAGAGAGAGAAAGTCTTGAGAGATTGCACAAAGTAGGTAATGGGAAAGAAAGTGATTATTTTTCTTAAGAATGCAAAGTGAGTGGAAGCCGAAAGGTTCATACCGTTACTGCATGACGTCGTGGGTTACAACTGGATGATGACGTGGAACAGATAGGGTACCGAAGGGTCAATAGATGCGCACCCTTTTAATCTGAGTGAGAAGTTATTGGATCGTATTCTTGGGCCAGTAAGCACTAGAGATGGGGCTAAAAGGGAACAAGCCCAAAATAAGTGTTTCAGGCTTGTTGGGGGCATTGTTTACACCGGCCCAGAAGTCTTTTGGGTCAGGACCTAATGTGGGCTTATTATGGGATTCAGGCCCGATAGAAAGCCTATTTATTTATTAATTTTTCTTCTTATTAGGAATTTGTAACTCATTAGGAGTGTTTTTCTTTTTAAGAGTTTTAGTCCTAGTTAGATTAGGAGTCTTGGTTATGAGGAGCTATTAATAGCTTAGAGCTTCATTATTTTTGTATCAACAAATCAATCAATCAAAAATCAAGCCCAGTGTTTTTTATCTCGCAATCTCCGGATTGTTTTAACTTAGGAGTAGTTTTTTCGGTATTAATCTCGCCTGAGTTAGTAGCTCCCAGATTATTACTTTTAGATCACGTGGTTAAGTGTTTTTAACCAAACAAGCCCTGTGAATATCTGCATAGGTTCGTTAAATTATCAAGCCTCAAACCGATCCCGAATATAAATTCAAAGATTCGAGTCCGGAATATTTCCAGGCGAACATAAACTAACAATAAGAAAAAAATCCCCAAATCAATAACCAAAACCGAATTGAAACTTCAGAAACCCTAACAATAAACTGATCCCCTTACCTTTATTTTCTTGGCTAAATCAATATAGGATTCTACCCTCGTTCCGTGGCCGCAAGAATCGCTCAATTCGGATAAAAAACGAAGAAGTTATGGTGATTTCAAGAATTTCTATATTTGATGAAAGGAGGAGATGAACGAGTGAAATTATAGAAATCTGAGTTTATGGCCATCAATATCACATGCTAAGGCATTATATAGCATGTCAAAAGGTTCTTTTAGGTCCTTAAATAAATCGACTTAAACTACTTCAATTTCTAACTTAAAAATTGTCTGTTTTCGTCCGTCGAACGCTAAATCTTTTAGGTTCGATCAACTCCATATTATTTATTTTCAAATAAATAATACTAATCACTTATCTTACTTAAGTTTTGGCTAAAGTGCCACTTTGGCTCAAAGTGGCTAAAAGCTCACTTTGGCTCAAAATGGTTAAGTTTCACTTAAACTCAAATTTCGAAATAACTGTCGTGCTAACTTTCCAAATAATTTCGGATATCCTTTTCCGATTAATCCTTATTTATTATAAGTAATAATAATTTCCATTTTGAGTTATTATTATTTCTCGAGCTATCTTTAATAAATCTCATGTCGGTGTCCATTTCCCGACCTACTTGGTCCAAATTACGAAACTTTAGGACTCGCGGCATTATTTTCTTATTTCAAATTTTAGGGTCATTACATTCACCCCACCTTATAATGAATTCGTCCTCGAATTCAAACCTTTGCCACTTACCTAATCAAACTAATATGCATATCCTTATTGCATATTTACTTCTACTTTTCACTTACACCCTTCTTGCTGGGGTGGTTCTTCTAAAGAACGCTTATCGTCGGAACCTCGTTGGTTCGTAGGTTTCATGTCTATCTTTTGTATCCCTTTCTCATATATCAATTTTTATTTACTTCTACCATCTGTGGTTGATTCACAGAAGAGAAATCTAATTCCAATTTTAAACCTCTATTCACACCTTTCACTACCTGGTATGGTAATCCATACCTTGGGTTCAACGTTGTACCCTTATATCTAATTTGGACTACACCTTTCCTAGGTGTATCTCTTATATTTCATTATTTGTGACCTTGGATACATGTCATTGTTATCCCATCTTTTGTTTCATCTTATAAGAGTTGCTAACATCTTTCTAGATTGGTAGTATTTCATAAGTTCCTTCGTATAATACTTACTCGTACATTGATACTCAATATTTGTTATTAAAGAGATGACTAATCTCTTTGTGCACTTTCCTAGTTCGCATTTAGTTGGTCCGTATATTGTTCGCGTAACGATAGAACATCTGTTGTCGCGTTAGGATTTTAACCCTGTCGTTTACTAACTTTTAGCCTTACTAGGCTCGTATCCTTTCGCTTCCTTATCGTTCGTATTCATCCATCTTTACTCATCATCCCCCCCCCCCTTAACTCCATAAGGTTCATATCACCCTTGATACCGACTTTGGTTTATGCCTACTAGCTTTCGGCATAAACTCGACTCATACGTTTTCAAGTTTTCTTTAACTTGGTCCAAAAGCTGTGTTTCTAGCTCACTTTTGCTGTCCAAATTGCTCATTCAAAAGCGTTTATTCACTATACAAAATTGGTATTCAAATAGTTCACAATACCTTTCATCACTTCCATATGAACTTTAGGTTGAAATTGATACTCGAAGGTATCGAAAATCGACCCAGAAGTAGCTTCTTGGGACTATCTTTATCTGTTTGCATAGACTGGTGTTTGAGTCTATGAACTAAGCATTCAGACAATCCTTATCTGAATCACATTCCGTATTTTCATACCTTATCTCCTAATCTATGCCTTTCATTCAGAGTCGAACTATTTTTAACATCTTCTTAATTTCCTTAAGTACTCATATGTACTTATCCCTTCTTATCGAGTATATGGTTAATCCGTTACCTTATCTCGAGGCTTATTCTGTCTTAGACCTTATCTCGTAATGAATTATTACTTAACACATACTTTCTTATCCTTTACTAGGGTCTTTCCTTGTCTTATGTCCTTTAGTCCTTTACTTCTTTACGGACTTTCGAATTTGCCGATGTCCGACGTCATTTTTCCTTGACGTTTTTGTTCTTATTTCTCACACTTCATCACATTTAATCACATAAATTCACATATACTCTTTCTCGTGTCAATCACATCCATTCATATATGTGATTGTCTTTTCCTCCTTCGCTTCCATTGCGACACTTTGATCATTTACTTCTTAACTGTTGTCTTTACAGTTAAGACTTATACGGCTCTTTGTCCAATAGCCTTACTCATCTCTTATGGTAGTTAGGAATGTATTTTCCTTTACTACTAATCACATACTTCATGGTTTCCTGAACCTCATAAAGTTGAATGCCTGCTTGGCATTGCTCGATATGTATCGAGTCCTTTTCCATAATATACCTCATTGGATTGGTAATATCCTTTACCGTTGTCCAATGATATCCTTATCTTTATCTTACCACATTTCTTAATTGTTCCAACATCTCCAATCCATACACTTGACATAAGGTCGAAGGTTGTTTCTCTTGACCTTACTGATGGATTGCACTCTTAGTTGTGCGTACATCCATCTATTACATCCTTACTGACATCCTATTCATTATTTGGTTGGTCTTATATATGCCAACTCTATTTCCCTTACTTCTAGGTGTCTTATAACTACACAAAAGTTAACTCCTTTGGTTACTTTCCAAGTAACGCTCTCGTTTACTTTCCTTGATTACCTTTATCGAGTGTTACTTCATAAACTTAGGTCGTTTAGACCTCCTTTATATCGACTATCTTAGTCGATCTCTTAACATCCTTTTCCCATCTTTGGTTCTTATACTCCCTTATGCTTAAATGCCTCTCTATAGGCTTCTTACTTCAAGCTCTTATTCCTTTTAGGTATACCTCCTAATCACTTCTCATTTCATCCTTTACAACAACATCTTTGTGTTGTAGCTCAACTCCTTTGTTGAGTCTTTCCCTTCTATTCCATTACATCATTCGATGTCTTATGCCTTACTAGCCTCATCGACCATCTTTGTCGTTCGCTTTCCTAAGCGTAATCGACTTATACTTATGTTCCTCTTAGGGCTTATGTGTTCGCATATTGCGAGTTCACATCATCATGCCCATCATTTACATCGATCACATTCCTTAGTATTGATGTTTCCCATCACATACTTCGATGTCGTTGTCTACAATCATCCACAAACGTTACGGAACAAATCCAAACGTTTCACCTTTTTAGCGATTTAAGCCAAACATATACAAACGTTATGAAACAAATCCAAACGTTTCACCTTTTTAGTGATTAAAGCCAAATGTTTAAAACCTTAGGAAACAAATCCAAACGTTTCACCTTTTTAGGGATTTAATCTAATCTTTTACAAACGTTATGAAATAAATCCAAACGTTTCACCTTTTTAGCGATTTAAGCCAAACGATCCAAACGTTACGAAACCAATCCAAACGTTACGAAACCAATCCAAACATTTAAAACGATGCGAAACCAATCCAAACGTTTAAAACGTTACAAAACAAATTCTAACGTTTTACCTTTTTAAACATTTCGAAACATATCCAATTTTTTTACCATTTTAGCGATTTATGCCAAACGTTTAAAACGTTATGAAACAAATCCAAACGATTAAAACGTTACGAAAAAAATCCTACTGTTTAACCGGTTTAGCGATTTAAGCCGAACGACTAAAACGTTACAAAACAAATCCTAACATTTCACCTTTTAGCGATTTAAGCCATACGTTTAAAACATTATGAAACAAATCCTAACGTTTCCCCTTTTTTTTTTTATTTTAAGCAAAACGTTTAAAACGTTACAACAGAAATCCAAACGTTTAAAAAGTTACGAAACAAATCCTAACTTTTGACCTTTTTAGTGATTTAAGCCAAACGTTTAAAATGTTACAAAACAAATCAGAATGTTTTACAGTTTTAGTGATTTTAGAAAAACCTTTAAAATGTTACGAAACAAATCCAAGCGATTAAAACGTTACGAAACAAATGCTAACGTTTCATATTTTTAGTGATTTAAACCAAAGGTTTAAAACTTTGAGAATGAAATCCGAACGTTTCCTCTTTTTAGCAATTTAAGACAAACATTTAAAACGTTACAACACAAATCCAAACGTTTAAAACGCTACGAAATAAATCCAAACGTTTCACCTTTTTCGTGATTTAAGTCAAACGTTTAAAACGTTACAATACAGATCCAAACGTTTTACCTTTTTAGCGATTTGAGCAAAACGTTTAAAATGTTACGAAACAAATCCAAACGTATAGAACGTTACGAAACAAATCCTAACGTATCACATTTTTAGAGATTTAAGCTAAACGTTTAAAACGTTACTATACAAATCCAAACGTTTCACCTTTTTATTGATTTAATCCAAACGTATAAAATGTAACGAAAAAAATCCTAACGTTTCACCTTTTTTGCAATTTAAACCAAACGCTTAAATGTTACAAAAACCAATCCACACGTTTAAAACCTTACGAAATAAATCCAAATGTTTCACCTTTTTAGCTATTTAAGAAAAACGTTTACAAACGTTACGAAAGAAATCCAAACGTTTCACTTTTTATCGATTTAAGTCAAACGTTTAAAACATTATAAAACCAATCCAAACGTTTCAAATATTTCACCGTATTAGCGATTTAAGACAAACGTTTATAAATGTTACGAAACAAATTCAAACGTTCCCCTTTTTAGATATTTAAGCCAAACATTTAAAACGTTATAAAACCAATCCAAACGTTTAAAACTTTACGAAACAAAATCAAAAATTCCACCTTTTAGGCGATTTAAGCCAGATGTTAAAAATGTTACGAAACCAATCCAAACGTTTAAAACGTTATGAAAAAAATCCAAACATTTTACCGTTTTAGCGATTTAAACAAAACGTTTAGAAACATTACGAAACAAATCCAAATGTTTCCCCTTTTTAGTGATTTAAGCCAAACGTTTACAAACGATACGAAACAAATCAAAATGTTTCACCTCTTTAGCGATTTAAGTCAAATGTTTAAAACGTTACAAAGACAATCCAAACGATTAAAATGTTACGAAAGAAATCCAAACGTTTTAGCGATTTAAGCCAAACGTTTACAACATTACAAAACAAATCCAAACGTTTTGCCTTTTTGCGATTTAAGCTAAATGTTTAAAACGATATGAAACAAATCCAAACGTTAAAAATGTTACAAAAAAAATCCAAACATTTCACCTTTTTAGCAAATTAATCCAAACGTTTACAAATGTTACGAAACAAATCCTAACGTTTCCCCTATTTAGCGATTTAAGCCAAACGTTTAAAACGTTTCGAAATAAATCCAAACATTTCACCTCTTTAGCAGTTTAAGCCAAATGTTTATAAACGTTACGAAACAAATTCTAATGTTATAACTTTTTAGAGATTTAAACCAAACGTTTAAAATGTTTCGAAACAAATCCAAACGTTTCACCTCTTTTGCGATTTAAGCCAAACTTAGGAAACAAATCCAAACATTTCCCCTTTTTAGGGATTTATGCCAAACATTTAAAACGTTACGAAACAAAACCTTAGGTTTCACCTTTTTAGCCATTTAAGCCAAACGTTTAAAATATTGCGAAACATACCTTAACGTTTCACCATTTTAGCAATTTAAGCCAACCCTTTAAAATGTTTCGAAACAAATCCAAACGTTTCACCTTTTTAGAGATTTAAGCCAAACGTTTAAAACGTTATAAAACCAATCCAAATGTTTAAAATGATACTAAACAAATCCCAACATTTCACCTTTTTAGCGATTTAAGCCAAACGTTTAAAACGTTACGGAACATATCCTAATATTTCACCTTTTAAAAGATTTAAGCCAAACGTTACGAAAAAAATCCTAACATTTCACCTTTTTAGCGATTTAAGCCAAACGTATAAAACATTATGACACAAATCCAAACGTTTAAAACGTTACGAAACAAATCCTAACGTTTAACATTTTTGCAATTTAAGCCAAACGTTTAAAACGTTACGAAACAAATCCTAACGTTTCACTATTTTAGCAATTTAAGCTAAACGCTTGAAATGTTACGAAACAAATCCAAAAGTTTAAAATGTTACGAAACAAATCCTAACGTATCCTCGTTTTAGCGATTGAATCCAAACGAATAGAAACGTTACGAAACAACTCCAAACGATTCACCTTTTTAGCGATTTAAGCTAAACGTTTACAAACGTTACGAAAAAAAATCCAAACGTTTCACCTTTTTAGTGATTTAAGCCAAACATATAAAACGTTTCGAAACCAATCCAAACGTTTAAAACGTTATGAAACAAATCCAAATGTTTCACCATTTTAGCGATTTAAGCCAAGTGTTTACAAACGTTATAAAACGAATGCAAACGTTTAACCTTTTTATCAATTTAAGTCAAACGTTTAAAACGTTACAAAATCAATCCAAACATTTAAAACGGTACAAAAGAAATCCAAAAGTTCAAGCTTTTTAGTGATTTAAAACGTTACAAAACAAATCCAAAGGTTTTACCTTTTTAGCTATTTAAGCCAAACGTTTAAAACGGTACGAAACCAATCCAAACGTGTAAAACGTTACGAAACAAATTCAACTGTTTAACCTTTTTATCGATTTAAGCCAAACGTTTAAAACTTTATGAAACCAATTGAAACGTTTAAAATGTTCACCTTGTTAGAGATTTTAGCCAAACGTTTACAAATGTTACGAAACAAATCCAAACGTTTCACCTTTTTAGTGAATTAAGCCAAACGTTTACGACGTTATGAAACAAATCCAAACATTTCACCTTTTTAGTGATTTAAGCCAAACGTTTACAAACGTTACGAAATAGATCCTAAGGTTTTAGCATTTTAGCGATTTTAGCCAAAGACTTCAAACATTACAGAACAAAACCTAATGTTTCACCTTTTTAGCCATTTAAGCTAAACTTTTATAATGTTGCTAAACACATCCTAACGTTTCACCTTATTAGCAATTCAAGCCAAATGTTTAAAACATTTCGAAACAAATCCAAATGTTTCACCTTCTTAGCAATTTAAGCCAAACATTTAAAACGTTACGAAAAAAATCCTAACGTTTCACCTTTTTAGCAATTTAAGCCAAACGTTTAAAAAGTTACGACACAAATCCAAACGTTTAAAACGTTACGAAATAAATCCTAACGTTTTACATTTTTAGCGATTTAAGCCAAACTTTTATAACGTTACAAAACAAATCCTAACGTTTTACCTTTTTAGTGATTTAAGCCAAACGATTAAAATGTTACGGAACAAATCCTAACGTTTCCCCTTATTAGTTAATGAAGCCAAACGTATACAAACGTTACGAAACAACTCCAAACGTTTCACCTTTTTAGCGATTTAAGCTAAACGCTTACAATCTTTACGAAAAAAATCCAAATGTTTCACCTTTTTAGTGATTTAAGCCAAACATTTCAAACTTTATGAAACCAATCCAAACGTTTAAAACTTTACGAAACAAATCCAAATGTTTCACCTTTTTAGCGATTTAAGCCAAACGTTTACAAACGTTACGAAACAAATCCAAACGTTTACAAACGTTACGAAACAAATCCAAACGTTTCACCTCTTTTTCAATTTAAGCCAAACGTTTAAAACGTTGCAAAACCAATCCAAACGTTTTAAATGTTACCAAACAAATCCAAATGTTTCACCTTTTAGCGATTTAAAACGTTATGAAACAAATCCAAATATTTCACCTTTTTAACGATTTAAGCCAAACATTTAAAACGTTACGAAACCAATCCAAACGTGGAAAACGTTACGAAACAAATTCAAACGTTTAACCTTTTTATTAATTTAATCAAAACATTTAAAACTTTACGAAACCAATCCAAACATTTAAAACGCTTAACCTTTTTAGCGATTTAAGCTAAACCTTTACAAACGTTACGAAACAAATCCAAACATTTCACCTTTTTAGCGATTTAAGATAAACGTTAACAACGCTATGAAAGAAATCCTAACATTCCAGTTTTTTAGCAATTTAAGCCAAACGTTTAAAACGTAATAAAAAAATCCTAACGTTTCATCCTTTTAGTGATTTAAGACAAACGTTGAAAATGTTTCGAAACAAATCCAAACGTTTCATCTTTTTAGCGATTTAAGCCAAGTGCTTAAAACATACGAAACAAATCCTAATATTTCACCTTTTTAGCGATATAAGCCAAACGTTTAAAACGTTACGAAACAAATCCAAACGTTTAACCTTTTTAGCAGTTTAAGCCAAACGTTTAAAAGGTAACGACACAAATCCAAACGATTAAAACGTTATGAAACAAATCTTAACGTTTCACCTTTTTAACGATTTCAGCGAAACGTTTAAAATGTTACGAAACAAATCAAAACGTTTAATACAAAACAAATCCTAACGTTTCACCTTTTTAGTGATTTAAGCCAAACGTTTAAAACGGTACGAAACAAATCCTAACATTTCACCTTTTTAACGATTTAAGCCAAACATTTAAAACGTTATGAAAGAAATCCTAACGTTTCACCTTTTAAGAAATTTAAGCCAAACGTTTAAAACGTTATATAAAAAATTCAAACCTTTAAAATGTTACGAAACAAATCCTAACGTTTTACCCTTTTAGCGATTTAAGGCAAACGTTTAAAACGTTACGAAACAAATCCTAACATTTCACCTTTTTAGCAATTTACGCCAAACGTTTAAAATGTTACGAAACAAATCTAAACATTTCAAATGTTACGAAACAAATCCTAACGTTTAACCTCTTTAGCGATTAAAGCCAAACATATAAAAACGTTACGAAACAAATCCAAACGTTTCACCTTTTTAGCGATTTAAGCCAAACATTTCAAACGTTACGAAACCAATCCAAGCATTTAATACGTTACGAAAAAAATCCAAATGTTTCACCTTTTTAGCGATTTGAGCCAAACGTTTACAAAGGTTACGAAACACATACAAACGTTTCACCTTTTTATCAATTTAAGCCAAACGTTTAAAATGTTACGAAATCAATCCAAGCGTTTAAAACGTTACGAAACAAATCCAAAGGTTCCACCTTTTTAGCGACTTTATCCAAACTTTTACAAACGTTACGAAACAAATCCAAATGTTTCACCTTTTTAGCGATTTAAGCCAAACGTTTAAAACGTTTCGAAACCAATCCAAACGTTTAAAACGTTAAGAAACAAATCCAAACGTTTAAAACGTTGCGAAACAAATCCAAACGTTTCACCTTTTTAGCGATTTAAGCCAAACATTTAAAACGTTACGAAACCAATCAAAGGTTTAAAATGTTACGAATTAAATAAAAACGTTTTACCTTTTAAACGATTATGCCAAACGTTTACAAACGTTACGAAAACAAATCCAAACGTTTAACCTTTTTATCGATTTAAGCCAAACGTTTAAAACGTTACTAAACACATCCAAACGTTTAAAAACGTTTAGCCTTTTTAGCGATTTAAGCCAAACGTTTACAAACGTTATGAAACAAATCCAAACGTTTCAACTTTTTAACGATATAAGCCAAACTCTTGTAACGTTACGAAAGAAATCCTAACATTCCACCTTTTTAGCGATTTAAGCCAAATGTTTAAAACGTTATGAAACAAATCCTAAGGTTTCACCTTTTTAGCGATTTAAGCCAAACATTAAAAAACGTTTCGAAACAAATCCAAACATTTCACCTTTTTAGAGATTTAAGCCAAACGTTTAAAATTTTACGAAACCAATCCATTAAAAACGTTACGAAACATATCCTAACGTTTCACCTTTCTAGCGATTTAAGCCAAACGTTAAAAACGTTATGAAAGAAATCTTAACATTTCACCTTTTTAGTGATTTAAGCCAAACGTTTAAAACGTTACGTAACAAATCCTAACGTTTCACCTTTTTAGCAATTTAATTGTAATATCCCGTATTTTTCCGCCATGGTTTCGTTGTGTTTCCGACTTAGTTTCGGAATATTAATGGTGGACTTAGCAAGTGTGAAACTTTAATTTGGGTTGAATTTGTATCTTGTATGTGCTGCATGTGTCGTGTGAATTTTCGATAGGGATTTGATTTGTATCCGGATTATAATCGATGTTGTGTTCGTGTACTTATTATGATGGAGTGTTAAATCATACTGCTTGAATTGTTTTGTTTTTCGTTGTTCCTGCCGTTGTTGATTTCGGCCGTCGTCCGAATTTGTTGTTGGCTGCCATTCGTGATCTCTAGGGCCAATAGTCTTCTTGATCTCTCATAGTTAGAGTTACTTGATATTAGTTGTTGCATGTATGCTTAATTTCGGTAGTGGCCATATTTCTTGTTGAGAGATTGATAGGCTTTGGTTCTTCATGGGTTTGGTTTGTTTTGAATACTTGTAATGTTGGCTTTAATTGCATGAACATTTAATGATTATGGCTTTTCAAATTGTAATGTTTGGCGAGGATCGGTTGGTTTGAATTGGAAGGGATGAATAATAGGCTAAGTTGATCATTCACTTATGTTGTTTATATCAATTGAATCCCTCAAGTTATTTCTATCTTTTGTTATTGTTTTTGAAAATAACTTTAAATTTCGTTTCGATTTATAAATTGACAATTTGAAATGATATTTATTTATAACTTAAGTTTATATAATTACTCGGGTAATTATATTTGATTTTGATTGTCAATTTAATACTTATTTGATTAAGTTTTTGGTTTGTAACTCGGGTTACTTGAAATTGACGCCATTGAGTTATGTATTTAAAATGGATTATTATTTTATCAAATTATTTTATAAATATAAACTCGGGTTTATATTTGATAAACGTTTTGAGTCGGGTTAGACTTGGGTCACTCGACAAGTGACGTTATCTTGGAAGTTATCGGTAACTCGGCTAAACTATTTGGAAATTGATTATTATTTAAGGATTATTTAAATAGTATTTTCTAAATGGATTTGAAAGCAAGAACTCAATAGACTTGTATGAATTGGGCATTATTACTTATTGGGTATTTTGTGTTGCTCTGGATTGTTTTATCCTGACGTGTGGTTTGTGCTAGTCCTATGTGGTGTCTAGTACTCTTTAGAGTTAGGGTCTGTTTTTAATTTATTATTTACACATTATTAGACTCGTCGACTGTTCGTGCTCCGGAGACGAACCAGGATTAGTTGCTTGCCAGGTTATCACGTGGATCTGCAAGCAGTGAGTTTGTACTTACTATTTTCCGCTTTATTAATTAAATTATTATTTTGATATATAAATATATATTGAACGTATATTTTGAACTGCTTTTCCATTATTGCTTTTAGTTGGAACATGCTACCTAATGGGCATCATTAGAACTGCTTGCGCACCGGTATTTATCTAGATAAGGTATGTAATATGTGGTGTATATAGATTAAGTACGGTCGATGGTAACTCGGTGTAGCTTAGCTCTCGGGACCGGCCTTATTGAATTAATGATATATTTAGTATTGGGGACTAGGATTCCAACTATTATACGTAATGTTATATTAAATGTTTTAAAAGGGTTTTAAAGGTTTTCCACTTGATAAATTTAAATAGTGATATGAACTCATCTCAGTATATCATACCCTGTTGTTTTCCCCATTTTTACAGGGTTATGATTTGAGCGAGTCAACTGCTCTCCGATTCTTTAATTCCTCGGAGCTTTTACTTTATTTATTTAAAGTTATTGAACAGATTTTACTCTTAGACCGTAGTAGTAATTACAAGTCTTATTTGTCAAATACTTATTATAAATTTAGTTAATGGATTTAATTATTGTTTGAAATTCTTATATTAATTTGGGTTAATACGTATTTTTTCCATGTTAGAGACTCGGGGTTGGCCGAGCACTTATTATATAAATGTTGAATATTATGAACTGCAAGAACTAGGATGAAGTCTCGGTTACCCCTAAGCATTGGTTTTCTTGCAGGTTTATGTATTGGTTGGTTATCCGCAAGGCTAGCTACGGGTTTTGGTACAACCATACCCATATCCTACCGCCGGTCGCGATCCACGAATTTGGGTTGTTATAGCTTCACCTTTTTAGCAATTTAAGCCAAACGTTTAAAATGTTACGACACAAATCCAAACGTTTAAAACGTTATGAAACAAATCCTAACATTGCACCTTTTTAGTGATTTATGTCAAACGTTTAAAATGTTTCAAAACAAATCCAAACGTTTTACCTTTTTAGCAGTTTAAGCAAAACGTTTAAAATGCTACGAAACAAATCCTATTATTTCACCTTTTTAGCGATTTAAGCCAAACGTTTAAAACGTTACGAATTAAATCCAAACGTTTCACCTTTTTAGCAATTTAACCCAAACTTTTAAAATGTTGCGAAACAAATCAAAACGTTTAAACCGTTACGAAACAAATCCTAACGTTTCGCCTTTTTAGTTATTTAAGCCAAACTTTTAAAAATGTTACAAAACAAATCTAAAACGTTTTACCTTCTTAGCGATTTAAGAAAAACGTTTAAAAATGTTACGAAGCAAATCCAAGCGTTTAGAATGTTACGAAACAAATCCTAACGTTTCATCTTTTTAGCGATTTAAGCCAAACGTTTAAAACGCTACAAAACAAATCCAAACGTTTCCCCTCTTTAGCGATTTAAGCCAAACATTTAAAATATTACAAAATAAATTCAAATGTTTAAAACGAAATAAATCCTAATGTTTCACCTTTTTAGCAATTTAAGCCAATTGTTTAAAACGTTACGAAACAAATCCTAACGTTTCATCTTTTAAGCGATTAAAGCCAAACGTTTTAAATGTTACAAAACAAATCTAAACGTTTCAAATGAAACAAATCCTAACCTTTCACCTTTTAGCTCTTTAAGCCAAACTTTTAAATCGTTACGAAACAAATTCAAACGTTTCACCTTTTTAGCGATTTAAGTCACACATTTAAAACGTTACGAAACCAATCGAAACTTTTAAAACGTTACGAAACAAATCCAAAGATTTCACCTTTTTAGCGAATAAGCCCAACATTTACAAACATTACGAAACAAAATCCAAACGTTTCCCCTTTTTATCAATTTAAGCCAAACGTTTAAAACGTTAGAAAACCAATCAAAAAGTTTAAAATGTTACGTTACAAATCCAAAACTTTCACCTTTTTAGAAATTTAAGCCAAATGTTTAAAAAAGTTATGAAACAAATCCAAATGTTTCACCTTTTTAGCGATTTAAGCCAAACGCTTAAAACGTTATGAAACCAATTCAAATTTTTAAAACTTTAACAAACAAATTCAAATGTTTCATCTTTTTTATCGATTTAAGCTAGACGTTTAAAACGTTATGAAACCAATCAAACGTTTAAAACGTTATGAATTAAATCGAAACGTTTCACCTTTTTACAGTTTAAGCCAAACGTTTACAAACGTTACGAAACAATTTCAAAACGTTTAACCTATTTATTGATTTAAGCCAAAAGTTTAAAACGTTACGGAACCAATCCAAAATTTTAAAACTTTTACCCTGTTTAGCAATTTAAGCCAAACGTTTTACAAACGTTACAAAACAAATCCAAAATTTTTAACTTTTTAGCAATTTAAGCCAAACTTTTAAAACGTTGCGAAAGAAATCCTAACGTTCCACCTTTTTAGCGATTTAAGCCAAACGTTTAAAACGTTATAAAATAAATCCTAACGTTTCCCCTTTCTAGCGATTTAAGCCAAACGTTTAAACCGTTTTCAAACAAAAACAAATGTTTCATCTTTTTAGCTATTTAAGCCAAACGTTTAAAACGTTTCAAAACAAATCCAAACCTTTAGTACGTTATGAAACAAATCCTAACGTTTCACCTTTTTAGCAATAAGCCAAATGGTTAAAACTTTACAAAACAAATCCAAACGTTTTATCTTTTTAGAGATTGAAGCAAAACGTTTAAAATGTTATTTAACAAATCCAAAGGTTTAAAACGTTACGAAACAAATCCTAATGTTTAACCTTTTTGGTGATTTAAGCCAAACGTTTAAAACGTTTACGTTTCAACGTTTTAGCAATTTAACCAAAACGTTTAAAATGTTACTACACAAATTAAAACGTTTAAAATGTTATGACACAAATCCTAATGTTTCACCTTTTTAGCGATTTAAGCCAAATGTTTTACCCTTTTAGTGATTTAAGGAAAACAATTAAAATGTTACAAAACAAATCCAAAAGTTTCAAACATTACGAAAAAAATCCTAACATTTCACCTTTTTAGCGATTTAAGCCAAACGTTTAAAACGTTACAAAACAAATCTAAATGTTTCTCCTATTTAGCGATTTAAGCCAAACGTTTAAAATGTTACAAAATAAATCCAAACATTTTAAACAAAACAAATCCTAACGTTTCACCTTTATAGCGATTTAAGCCAAACGTTTAAAACATTACGAAACGAATCCTAATTTTACCGATTTAAGCCAAATGTTTAAAACTTTACAAAACAAATCCAAATCTTATACATTTTAAGCGATTTAAGCCAAACGTTTAAAATGTTACGAAACAAATTCAAACGTTTAAAACGTTACGAAACAAATGCTAACGTTTCACCTATTTAGCGATTTATGCCAAACGTTTATAACGTTACGAATGAAATCCTAACGTTTCACCTTTTTATCAATTAACAGCCAAACGTTTAAAACGTTACGACACAAATCCAAAAGTTTGAAACGTTATGAAAAAATCTAGCGTTTCACCTTTTTAACGATTTAAGCCAAAGATTTAAAACGTAACAGAACAAATCAAAACGTCTTACCTTTTTCGTGATTTAAGAAAAACGTTTAAAATGTTACGAAACAAATCCTAATGTTTCATATTTTTAGAGATTTAAGCCAAATGTTTAAAATGTTACAAAACAAATCCAAACGTTTCCTCTTTTTAGCGACTCAAGCCAAACTTTTAAATTGTTAACGTTTGGCTAAAATCGCTAAAAAGGGTAAACATTTGGACTTGTTTCGTAAACTTTTAAACATTTGGATTGTTTTGCCAAATATTTAAACGATTGGCATAAATGGCTAAAAAGGTGAAACATTTAGATTTATTTCTGTAATACCCCAAAATTTTTAAATTATCTAATTGGACCACGTGTCCAATTTGGATTCGTCAGATTGGCGTTATCGGAAAGTTTTCCGATAAATAAGTTTTAGCAGGTCGGTTTTAGAAAAGATTATTGCGGAGAAAATTTATATTATATTTCAATTCTAAAGTTAGAATTGGAATTAAAAGGAAAAATGGCAAGAAAAGTCCAAAAATAAGTACAGGGACCAAAGTGGTAATTTAGCCACTTTGTGTCGAAAATAGAAATATTGGATTTTGACGGGAAAGTGTTAATATCGAGCTTTGTATTATTTATCGGATATAAATAATACGTATAAGTTGTAATAAAAGAGTTTATCGATTTAGCTATGGATTAAATTGTAAGAAAGAAAAGTTTGAAAGATAAATTGTAACAAGGAAAGAAAGAAAGGACCAAAACGGACTTTTAGCCATTTAATATAAGGATTATCATTTGAATGAAGGAAGGCATCAGAGAGTGAGGATCCAGAAGCTTCGTTTTCCATCGATTAACTTCGTTTCTTTACGGTTTCTTCGTTCGACGTCCGATTCAAGAAATTTTTGCGTCGATCTCTTCGGAATTGAAAGCTTTATCGATCTCTAGCTTCAAATCAAGGTATGATTTCGAGAATTGGTGCCAAATTCGGGTTTTGTGGGCTGTTTTAGTTTATAATTGAAAATTGAGTATTTTGGCTCGGTTTGAGTGTTTTGGTGAAAACGAAATGATGGGTTTGGTGTGATATGAAGTTTTTGATATATGTAGTAGGTCGGGGTTTGGCGGAACGGCCCGAAAACAGAGTTTCCGGGGCCGTGCATAGCGGCAGCTATGCGCGCGCATAGCCGAGGCTATGCGCCCGCATAGCCAAGCAAGGCTATGCGAGCGCATAGCCAAGCTATGCGCCCGCATAGCCCAGTCAATGCGTGCGCATAGCCGAGCCGTGCACCGCTCGCACGACAGTTTCCGTATAGGACTAAAATGGACTTTTAGCCGAGGGACCAAAGTGGACTTTTAGCCAAAAAGAAACAAGATTTCAATATTTTGAATATGAAACCCTAAAAATAATTAAAGACCTCGATAATTCAAAAAGTGAGACTTAGCTCGACGTTTTACGCGAGTAACGATAATGACAAACGTTAAGGAAATTATATTATTCTCGAATACAAGGAATAGTATTCGATAAGTCGTGGATACGACTAAGAATTTCTGGATACGTGAATAACACTAGAATGAAACCAATACTTAAATTACGAAAGTATTATACTTATAAACATTTGAATTGCGTCTGACTATTAAACGTTAATTAATATGTATCAGACGTACGACCAGGCAGTGAGGGCACTAGAGGTGTACTAGTACGGGCATATTACCACATCGATCTTGTTGTAGAGTGGATAGCGGTCACTGTGAGTTGCATTTTACTTTTGTGTATTATATATTAAAGTTACTTTATATAAATATATATATATATATATATTGTTTCACGCATCGCATTATATATAGTTGATTGAATGTTATATGTTTATGTAAGTTCCATATACGAGAACTAGTATGCGATCCGAAGAAACTAGCTACCTATTGGGTGTCAATAGGCTGTGTGATCACCAGTATCGAGTCAGTCTAGTATATTTTTCATTTAAGAAATGATTTGACACATCTGGGAGCTGATGATGATTATGAAATTTATGTGGCTGGGCCACCAGCGAGTTAGACTCGCGATTGATATTTACGATTTGGTTTTTGATACGAGTGAGTACTCGGCTACGGTGTAGTCTGGAGTCCCCGTATCTAGTGGCTGGGCCACTAGCGAGTTAGACTCGCGATTGATATTTACGATTGGGTTAAATGATAATGATTATTCGAGAAATGTGTTGCATGCTAGGATATTAGTTTCGTACGGATCAAATACATGTTTATATGTTTTATATTATTGTTTCTTGAAATGCGATGCTATGTTTTTATGATAATACCGTTAGTAAATGCACACTCACTCAGTATTTCCCCAAATACTGACCCCTCACCTTTGATGCCTTACAGGTGCTTAGCTTGTGGACTTAGCTAGAGACCAATTTTGAAGTCCAGAAGTCAGCTGTATATGTTAGTTTCTGACTTCTGTGAATGCTGCAGTAGTGGTCCTTCGTCGATAGTATAGTAACACAGACAACAGTTCATTTTGATTGTATATATTAACTGCTGTTATTGTTTTATATGCATTTTGATAGGCTATGTGTTTATTATATGATCCACGGCCCCAAATGCCGGTGAGATGTTTGAAACACTAACTGATGTATATAGTACCGCGAGGCCAGTTCGTACAGGGCACGGTAACTAGAGCCCACGAGGTTTTGAAACAGTTAGTGTAAACGTATGATTATATGTGACAGATGTATATTTGCTTCCGTTGTTTGATATTGTTTATTTGATATTATATTTGCGAAAAATTTATTGTGATTTTAGGCTTGCTACAGGTTCCGGAGCTACCACTCCCGTTCCCTAGCGCCGGTTGCGGCTCAATATTTTGGGTCGTGACAATGTTGGTATCAGAGCAGTTGGTCCAGTTACCACTGCAAGTTTGTTTCAATGTTTGTTTGAGAGCAGTTTGGTCCATTTACCATTGCTAGAATTGTCTGATTGTTTGTTTGACTGGAAGTATTTGTCAGTAAGTATACCTAGGAACTACTGCAGCAAGAGTCAGACTGTAGTTGTCTGTTATTATGTGATATATGCATTGGTAATATGTAGTATGACGCGCGCGAACCAGGATTATTAAGTTAGTAAGTGAATAGTATCTGCTTATATGAACGACTAAGGCAACTAAGTATTTGTTACTTACGCTAAGAGATACAAAGTGGTTATATGTTTACGGGCGACTGGGATAACTAAGTGTTTATTACTTGCGCTGGGATTGTTAAATGTTTATCTGCTTGCAAATACGTGCGGCTGAATTAAATGCTAGATGTGTACAGCATTTTATAAATTGATGTTGGGATTGCGTGTGAAGTAGGCTCAGATGGTCGCTTACGTTTGAAATTGTTTCTTTTCAACATGTCTGGGCAAAACGGAGCTCAGTCGCATGCCGAGGAAGAACGGGAGGAAGCGCCTCCTATATTTCAAAACGGGTTTCTTAATGAAGTGGGCGAACCATCTGGGGTCCATCAGAATGGATTCCACGTAAATAATGGAGCATCGCCAGAAATATATCAAAATGGTTTTATGTCTGTGTCGGAGATAGGTAGTTCTTCTAGAAGCAGAGTTAGAGTGCATTCACCGGAGATAGAATATAACGAAGAAGAGGAAGAGGAACTGGAGGAAGATCCAGAAGAGGATCCTGAAGAAGATCCTGAGGAAGACCCTGAGGAGGATCCTGAGGAGGATCCAGAAGAAGATTTAGAAGAATAAGCAGAGGAGGAAAATCCTCAGGAAGAAGAGTATCAAGAAGAAGAAGAGTTAGATGAATTAGACGTCGAAGAGTACAGAGGTGACTATTTCTGGTCTAGTGTGCGGAGATACCGCAATTTGAGGGAAGATGCAGACATAGCTAACGGTCAGGCGCAGATAGCCCTAAACCAGGTTAGGAGGCAAATGCGTTCTTTTTCTAGAGGGATGTTGACTGTAGGAGCGTACTCTACTGATTTTCTGCGGATGGCTGAAGGAGTCCCTAATCTGAACGAAGATAATAGGACCATTAATCGTAGGTATGTCAGAGGTTTAGGACCTCAGTTTGATGAGTTGTATGAGCACGTGGATGAACATTTCAGCACACTCACTACGATGGCCCGTAGGATTGAAACAGAGCATGAGTAGGCGGGTGATCCGGTACGACCCTATTACTTTAGACGTGAATATCACCCAGATTACGTCAGTACGTCTTCCAGAATCACAACAAACCCCTATTTCGTACAAAGAGGTGGAAGAAACTCTGGTAGAACAGTTAGGGGCCGACATACAGGCGTAGTTATTAGGGAACCTAACGTTCCGCATCAGGCACCTCCAGGTATTAGTGATTTACGTACTTTAAGTAATTGTGCTTATGTGTTTGCATTATTGTGTTTATATAATTGTTGCATTGCATAATAGAATATCGGTAATAGGTTATGCCTATAGGATAAAGCCTTGGAAAGCGAGAACCTATAGGAAGCGTTGTAGTTAGACACGCGCCTAATAAAAGAACAGATAAACATAACTCACAAAAACAATAATATAATATATATTACATAATACATTTGTAGTGAACGTAATTCCTATATTACGTTCAAAAAGCTGTAAAGGGAAAGATGGATTATTACAAAGAGAAATCGATGTGGAACATCGACACCTGTATTTGTATCTGACGTGGTACAGAGTATTGCAGAAGTGGATATGGTGATAATAGCAGTAGAAAATTTTGAATTTAATTGAGTTGTCGGAGATATGTAGAGAGAAGAATTGTGACAGAAGAACAGTTTGTAAATGACAGAAAAATGACAGCAATACAAAAAATTGACAGCAGTACAAAAATTTGAAATATACCCAATAAGTATAAAGAAAGCCGTTAATAGTCGCAGAGCGTATAATCTAGAGTAAGACTTACGATTTTATGAAGATTTTAAAAGTTTTTATGATTTTTTTCAATACAATTGTGCTCAGGCATCGCATGTGACATTGCATAATCACGATAGAAATGCATAAAAGAATGATTTTCAAAATTTTAGATCATGCATCATATCTTTATAATGATAAAGAAAATGCGATTTTGAGCAACTCCTTGGTGATGAGAGGTGTCATCACTCTGAGCAACAATTGTACTAACGATTTTAAATGATTTGTGAAAAGTGGTTTAGAAAGAGCTGCTGTCACGACCCATTTTCATGAATCGCGACCGGCGCTAGGGTATGGGTAATGTAGTACCGAAACCCGTAGCTAGCCTTTCGTTTATCACATAAACACATAAACCTGCAGAAAACCAATGCTCGGGGGCAACCGAGACTTCAGCCTAAAACTAGCAGTTATAATATTCAACAGTTAATGTAACATGCTTAATCAAATCCGAGTCTAAAATAGATTTATCATGAATTAATGTAAATAATACAGCATGCCAGAGCAATATAACCAGTCGAACCAATCCGACAAAATAATAATAATAATAAAGACGTCTAGTTACTACTGCGGTCTATGAATAAAACAGTTTTACAGTTCTACTAAAACAAATGGAACCTCCGAGGAAAAGTAAAAGCAGAGATCACCAGACTCTCTCAGATCATAACCCTGGGGAAAATTGGGAAAACAACGGGGTCAGATATACTGAGATGAGTTCATACCACTATCTACATTTATTAAGTGGAAAACCTTTAAAACGTTTAAAGCATTTAATAACAATATTACGAATAATAGTTGGAACCCTAATCCACAATTCTACATAAATAACATAATCCAATAGGTCTGGTCCCGAGAGCTGAGCTACACCGAGTTACCACTGACCACACTTATACCAGAGTCCCGAGAGCCGAGCTACACCGAGTTACTCTACTTGGTCCCGAGAGCTATGCTCACACCGAGTTACCACATTACCATAATTACCTTTTCCAGATCTTTACCGGTGCGCACGCAGTCCTAATGATGCCCATTAGGTAGCATGTTCCAACTAAGAGCCATAATATAAAAACAGTTCGAAATATACGTACAGTATATATATTTAATATTAAAATAACAATTTACTTAATAAAGCGGTAAATAGTAAATATAAACTCACTGCTTGCTAATCCACGTGAAAACCGGCAAGTAACTAATCCTGGTTCGCCTCTGGAGCGCGAACAATAGACGGGTCTAGACAAATAAAATAATTATTAAAACAGACCCTAACTCTAGAGAGTACTAGACACCACATATGACTAGCACAATTAACACGTAGTAAATAAACAATCCAAAGTAACACAAATATATCCAAAAGATAATAAAGCCCAATTAATATAAGTCTATTGAGTTCTCGCCTATAATTCAATTTAAAAATATTATTTAATAATTTTAAATAATAAATAATTTCCAAATAGTGGGTTAGCCGAGTTACCAATAACTACCAAGCTAACCTCACTTGTCGGGTGACCCAAGTCTAACCCTATTCAAAACGTTTATCAAATATAAACCCGAGTTTATATTTATAAAATAATTCCATAAAATAATAAGCCATTTTAAAAGCGGAACTCAATAACTTTAATTCAAAGTAACCCAAGTTACAACCCCAAAAACTTAGGTTTAATAAATCAAATAAAAGTTCAGGGACCAATTTGCACTTTAACCAATTAGGGACCAAGTTGTACTTTTGCCAATTAGGGACTAAATTGTACTTTAGTCAATTTGATTTCCAAAAATCAAATTAATTACTTTTATTTATAATTAAAACCAACTATAAAGTTATCAACCAAAAATCCACTTAATTAAGTTATAAAATAAGTTTAGGGGCTAAATTGTAATTTAGCCAACTTTTGACAAAACGACATTTGAAAGCAAATATAACCACCCGAGTAATTATATTAGCTAAAATTATAATTAATTATTGTTTTCATTATTCAATTAGTAAATCAAAAGGGATCCAAGTTATTAGGTAAAGTTAAACTTTGAGTATTTATTTGATTTAGCTAAAACATTTTGGTGACCTAGATGGCAATTTGGCCATCTCTTACCTTTTAAATTTAGAATCCCTCCAAGACTCCATTTTCTTCATGAATGAGTTACAGAAATCATTGATCATGATTTAAAAGAAACTTCAAACAATAATCTTTACAAACTCTTAATGATTTAACCCAATAATTACTTAGTTTCGATATGCCACAAACATGAATTCAAAACAAACTCAAAACGTCATCAATCCACCGTGATGATTTGTTCCAAACGATGAACAAAGGTTTCTGGAAACGATTAAACGATTCCAAACCGAGTCTAAACAACTAGCAACTAACATACCAAGCGATTTATAACAACTAAATGAATGAATTGAAGCTAAACATTAAGAAAGGGATCGGCAGCAACCCAAAACAGAACACCAAGATTCAAACATCAAACGTTACTGCCGAACCCAACCTTCAACACGAACATGGAGAACAGAAAGATAACTCCATGAAATCATAAACTAACAACAACCCAAGAATCTATAACTTCCAAACAATCAAGAACAAGGCAAAATGAAAAGAACTCCACGGCAGTAACCCATGCCAAACAAGACAGAATCTAACAAACTTAGAAAACGGAAACCGTACGGCGAATGGAACGAGATCAACGGCGTACCGTTCAGCGAAACTGAGATAGGGAGACGTAGGGAATTGAGTCCAGAACGTCTGAGATCAAGCGGAATCAATTTCGATCTAGAAACGAAAGAGAACGAACCAAATTACGTAATGTCGTTCATAAGCAAAATCTGGAAATCCAAGGAATCAGAAAGCTTACCAGAACAGCGACTTTGAAAGAAGATTACGGCTTCGTTTCTCAGCGAAAGAACGAAAGAAAAGTGGCTAGGGCTACCTTGCAGCGTGATCTAGGTTTTTCATTTAGAAGTCGACTTTAAATAACGAAGGGAAGTGAGCCGTAAATGAGATCGAAAAGGGCCACACGGAAGGGTCCATGGGCTGTTATGATTCCCGAACGGGAATGGCCTTTCAGGCCATGATTCCCGTTCGGGAATGCCTGGTCTCGAACGAGACCAGGCAAAAAAAATGAGATTCCCGAACGGGAATGAATGAAATATTTTTTTTTTTATTTTTTGATTTAAAAAAATATAATTGGTTAACCCAATAAATCACACCCAAACCAAACAACTCGAACCAAGCCACTAATATCGAAATTACTTCAAAACGACCGGGAAAAATGTCGGAATTTAAATGAAATAAAATGTAAAATTTTACGGGGTATTACATTCTCCCCAACTAATTAAAAATTCGTCCTCGAATTTAAATAAAACTATCGACATACCACAGAACATAAAGTTACACATCCAGTTAAACAAAAAGTACAAAGCCGATAAGAAAACACATCCACAAGATACCTATCGTAAATTAGGACAACAAAATATAACGAAACTGCACACGACCTCTGTCATTAAATAACAGATCAAAACCAAGAAACCAATCCACTGTCGTTGATGGTATTCCATGTCCAACGGCATACGCACGCGCGTAAGCAAAATTTAACAGGTTGCCCCTCAAAACACTTCAAAACCTTCAGTTGCAAAAACTGAACACATTCAAAGGTCACCAAAGTACTAACACAACTTCCACTAGGCATAACGATAACATAACTCTAGGGCAGTTCAACTAAGATACAACAAGCTCTACTACCCAACCCTCGGCTAATATACTAGGATAATTAAGATCCAATCTCCAATCGCATAACCGACACTGGCTCGCAATATAAGCGATCACAACACACTTATGCACCAAATCCTGTTTCTAGCAGTAGATGCTCCAACTCATAATAACACAATTTTCAACTGAGAGTCACCATTTCTATACCGGAGTGGTTTCCAAAACCAGCTCGAAACTCATCTATTACAAAATCTCCAATATCAATACATGGTTAAGCGTTAAGTTCAACTATAGCTCTACAACTCCAAACTCTTTTGCCTTAAACAAAACAATAACATTGCAATATAGTTGATAAAATCTATCGTTCCTAAACCCTTACTTCCTTTTACTTATAGCATCTCTACTTCAAAATGACCGATAACAAACCCAATAACTTCAGAAAATATTTCGGTTCCAAAACAAACATGATAATAATCATCTAATCCTAACGATTGGTACCAGCTCGATAATACTATAAACTTGTGAATCCACAACACAAAAACTCATAACGCAATTCAAGGAAAAGCGAATATCTCTCATGAATACAAAATAAATTTTATATCAATTATAAACAATATCCATCATAATGATTCTTCCAATCTCTCAGAAACATAACGCCATGACTACTCTGAACATTGACTGCATCTGACAACATAAAATTTGTCACCCTTACCAAGGGTTCAACAAATGACTCAACGATAACCATTATTACGATAATACCCTCTATAGCAAAATCAATCAACCTATTTTAGTTGTCGAAACCTATTAACCGCGATTTCGATCTTTAAATTAACTACCTCATATAACAAAATCGAATTCAAATCCTCAAAATTATTCAATCAATTGACTACAGCCTCGTATACAACGAGAGATCAATACGATCAGATTGTTAGTTATGCTCAAAACCAACTCCTGTGGGTATAAAATCTTTTAATATCAAATATTTTATACACAAAAGAATTTCCACTTTGATTAAAAGACTCTACGTCTTACACCTCCTTTTCATTCGAAATCAAAATACCCTTACCGTTAAAAAACCATCGGTTTTGCAAACCCTTGAAAAATTTCAAGACCTCCACATTTAAATCCGAAATTTCCTATTACTTTCCAATACATTTTGCAAATCTATAAAACAGTTCAATTGACAAAGATTTATGTTCTTTTTAATTCAAACTTACTAATATACTTTTTAATAATTTATACTTAAAAAAAAAACAACTGTGGCCGAATTTTCCGTATTCAAATACACATTGATGTTTCAAGCATCCAAAAATTTTTAAGTCGCTTCTAAATTTTTTTCAAACAAAAACAAAATTGAAGAAATCGCTCAAGCGAAAAATTTATTATCCCTTTTTGAATCAATTTTGACAAAAATTCTCCATTTCCTCAGAAAGATAAAATCACCAATGTAAATTTCTTGTTTATAAACATTTCTTATATCAATACACCAAAATTCTTTGGACAATCTCAAATTTGGAAAGATAACGTTTCGTTTAAAACAAAAATATAGTGTAAATACACACATGGAGCAAAATCAACATCCTTAATCCACAAATCCTTAATTATCATGAAGCTTACTATTCTAAAATACACTATACCGCACATAGCACAACTATATCTCGAATCTCAAAATCATTCTTACTCATAACCACAAGATTCTAATTCTACAGACCAATATCTTACAACATAAACGTCCAATACCCATCACCATCATCACAGAGTATTTGTCTAGCTACCTTTCGGTAACAGTTTAAAATCATTTGAAATCCAACAACTTTATAAATAAATATATCACAATGTGACTCGCGAGTTTGTTTCAAAACATCTTCCTCAAAACAATTTATCGATAAAATCCATTTTACATAATTGTGCGCCAGGGTGATGACATCTCTCATCCCCAAAGAGTTGCATCCAACCCTAATAATTTCTATGCACGTGATGCATGTACTATTATGCATGTATCAATTATTATCTTATCTTATATTTGGAGAACATACTCTGTGTTCAATGCAAATCTATTCGTGACATTCAAAATGCATGTTCATGATATGTCTGGGCACAATTACGTGTTGAAAATATTTCAAATATTTCGGTAAATCAATCTTTAAAATCCATTTCTCAATAAACATTTGCTAGACGTTACACTCTGTGAGATGCACTCGATGACCTCAAAATATTTCTCAAAAATTCCTTACTTGCACCTAGCAACATTCGATGCTATACAACAATTCCTCATAACAACTTCATTACAACTCTATTATAAAAAGTAACTAACTAACCTCAATCCAGACTGAGCATATAACCAAAGAAAATAGCACATAAAATATGTTCCTATAAAATTTACCGCCAGCTCCCGCATCGCATCATCAGACTTGATGGAAACACCAGTGTATTAATACATCGATCTATCTTTTCGGTTCAGAGTTTGCAATACCCATCCTAGGATAATCAGAAATCATCAACCAATCCAAAGGAAGTACCTCCCTTGTATTCCTCGATATCGAAACCCAAGGGTTTCGATCCACAAAACAGAAATAGTAAAACCCCGCGCAACCCAAAACCGAAACAAAAGGGAAACAAGATTTAAAAGAAGATCTTACTCAAAGGTCAAAACTATACATCAAGGTAAGCCAACCATAACCACATGATTAGATCATCTCACGTGCTACAGCGCACGAAGAGACAAAACTAAAACAATCAACTTAGTCCAACAGACAAGCGAGTTAATAAACACAAATTCTGTTCACAAGATAACAAATCTGTAAATCGCAAACCACGTAACCATGCCATTGAACACCATTAACTCAAGCATACTTAAAACAAATCAGGATATGCCACAACATTTCCTTGAAATCTCATTACAAATTTACCATGTAATTATATCGTCCTTTGATAGTACGCTTCAAAATTCGTTTTAAAATTAAAAATAAATACGAAAATTTTCAAATTTTGCTGAGCCCCAAGGTTAAAACAAAATCACATTTTGTAAAAATCTCTTCTTATTAATCAGTTGCTTTAAAACGGATACCCAAGAATTTCAGACAATAAAATTATCGAGCTAGCCGAGTCATTACAACTATCAAGCTCAACTCCTAAATTTTGGTGACCCAAGTCGAACCCAAAACAATCGTTTATAAAACGTATTTAAAATATTTATAAATCCGGAAAAGTATTTTAATAAAATTTCCATCCCTTCAAATTTTGGGAGCTCAATTTAAACCAACCGCTAAACGGTAATTTAAAACTCAAGTGAGAAATCTTTGATTTCAAACATCTATTCTGTAAATCCCAAAAATTTAAAATGCTGCCATACTACAGCATGATAAAATAACTTCAACGTTAAATTCTTAAAACAATGACTTATCTCATAAAACATCATTTGAAACCATCGCTAGTTAACACCAGACCAAACATAATATTTCAAAATATTTACTGGCAACTCAACCAAAAACCATCTTTTTAAGAATTTAGAATTAAACTTCTCTTATAATTCTATATCGAAATACAAATCGGATAAAACAATATTCTCGATAAAAATCTCTAAATCAACATGTGGTCAAACAATGCATGACCATCAAACACGTTTTAAGGTTTAACCCAAAATCTCTTTAATTGAAAAAATAAGGCTAACGTCCAACATACGATCACATTTAACATCAACAATTGAGGCCAAAGCCAAGATGTACTTTATTAACAAGGCAAAAGCAGTTCAACGCATCACGTAAAATAACTGTAACATTACCATAAATTCTAAATCGTTTTAGGCATAAACGACAAGTTTTATCAAACATCATACCCAAGTATGAGTCTTTAGGAAAATTTACCAACCTATGATTTCCCGAGAAATCAATAGTAATTATAATCACCCAAGTGAAATAATCTCTACATGATAAAACACAGCAATTAACATCCAAGTGAAATAAATTGTCAATCAAAGCATCAATACCAAATAAGGACTGACAGACATCACCTATAGGATGTAGGCTGAAGGTTTGAAAACAAATGATGACGTTTAAAAGACAAGACACGAATCCTAATTCCGCAGTAGTTCCTAAGACACAACAATACTTAACAGAGTAAACACATAGCAAGCAATGGCCTTGGTTTGAAACCAAAGCTCTGATACCAAGTTTGTCACGACCCATTTTCATGAATCGCGACCGGCGCTAGGGTATGGGTAATGTAGTACCGAAACCCGTAGCTAGCCTTTCGTTTATCACATAAACACATAAACCTGCAGAAAACCAATGCTCGGGGGCAACCGAGACTTCAGCCTAAAACTAGCAGTTATAATATTCAACAGTTAATGTAACATGCTTAATCAAATCCGAGTCTAAAATAGATTTATCATGAATTAATGTAAATAATACAGCATGCCAGAGCAATATAACCAGTCGAACCAATCCGAAAAAATAATAATAATAATAAAGACGTCTAGTTACTACTGCGGTCTATGAATAAAACAGTTTTACAGTTCTACTAAAACAAATGGAACCTCCGAGGAAAAGTAAAAGCAGCGATCACCAGACTCTCTCAGATCATAACCCTGGGGAAAATTGGGAAAACAACGGGGTCAGATATACTGAGATGAGTTCATACCACTATCTACATTTATTAAGTGGAAAACCTTTAAAACGTTTAAAGCATTTAATAACAATATTACGAATAATAGTTGGAACCCTAATCCACAATTCTACATAAATAACATAATCCAATAGGTCTGGTCCCGAGAGCTGAGCTACACCGAGTTACCACTGACCACACTTATACCAGAGTCCCGAGAGCCGAGCTACACCGAGTTACTCTACTTGGTCCCGAGAGCTATGCTCACACCGAGTTACCACATTACCATAATTACCTTTTCCAGATCTTTACCGGTGCGCACGCAGTCCTAATGATGCCCATTAGGTAGCATGTTCCAACTAAGAGCCATAATATAAAAACAGTTCGAAATATACGTACAGTATATATATTTAATATTAAAATAACAATTTACTTAATAAAGCGGTAAATAGTAAATATAAACTCACTGCTTGCTAATCCACGTGAAAACCGGCAAGCAACTAATCCTGGTTCGCCTCTGGAGCGCGAACAATAGACGGGTCTAGACAAATAAAATAATTATTAAAACAGACCCTAACTCTAGAGAGTACTAGACACCACATATGACTAGCACAATTAACACGTAGTAAATAAACAATCCAAAGTAACACAAATATATCCAAAAGATAATAAAGCCCAATTAATATAAGTCTATTGAGTTCTCGCCTATAATTCAATTTAAAAATATTATTTAATAATTTTAAATAATAAATAATTTCCAAATAGTGGGTTAGCCGAGTTACCAATAACTACCAAGCTAACCTCACTTGTCGGGTGACCCAAGTCTAACCCTATTCAAAACGTTTATCAAATATAAACCCGAGTTTATATTTATAAAATAATTCCATAAAATAATAAGCCATTTTAAAAGCGGAACTCAATAACTTTAATTCAAAGTAACCCAAGTTACAACCCCAAAAACTTAGGTTTAATAAATCAAATAAAAGTTCAGGGACCAATTTGCACTTTAACCAATTAGGGACCAAGTTGTACTTTTGCCAATTAGGGACTAAATTGTACTTTAGTCAATTTGATTTCCAAAAATCAAATTAATTACTTTTATTTATAATTAAAACCAACTATAAAGTTATCAACCAAAAATCCACTTAATTAAGTTATAAAATAAGTTTAGGGGCTAAATTGTAATTTAGCCAACTTTTGACAAAACGACATTTGAAAGCAAATATAACCACCCGAGTAATTATATTAGCTAAAATTATAATTAATTATTGTTTTCATTATTCAATTAGTAAATCAAAAGGGATCCAAGTTATTAGGTAAAGTTAAACTTTGAGTATTTATTTGATTTAGCTAAAACATTTTGGTGACCTAGATGGCAATTTGGCCATCTCTTACCTTTTAAATTTAGAATCCCTCCAAGACTCCATTTTCTTCATGAATGAGTTACAGAAATCATTGATCATGATTTAAAAGAAACTTCAAACAATAATCTTTACAAACTCTTAATGATTTAACCCAATAATTACTTAGTTTCGATATGCCACAAACATGAATTCAAAACAAACTCAAAACGTCATCAATCCACCGTGATGATTTGTTCCAAACGATGAACAAAGGTTTCTGGAAACGATTAAACGATTCCAAACCGAGTCTAAACAACTAGCAACTAACATACCAAGCGATTTATAACAACTAAATGAATGAATTAAAGCTAAACATTAAGAAAGGGATCGGCAGCAACCCAAAACAGAACACCAAGATTCAAACATCAAACGTTACTGCCGAACCCAACCTTCAACACGAACATGGAGAACAGAAAGATAACTCCATGAAATCATAAACTAACAACAACCCAAGAATCTATAACTTCCAAACAATCAAGAACAAGGCAAAATGAAAAGAACTCCACGGCAGTAACCCATGCCAAACAAGACAGAATCTAACAAACTTAGAAAACGGAAACCGTACGGCGAATGGAACGAGATCAACGGCGTACCGTTCAGCGAAACTGAGATAGGGAGACGTAGGGAATTGAGTCCAGAACGTCTGAGATCAAGCGGAATCAATTTCGATCTAGAAACGAAAGAGAACGAACCAAATTACGTAATGTCGTTCATAAGCAAAATCTGGAAATCCAAGGAATCAGAAAGCTTACCAGAACAGCGACTTTGAAAGAAGATTACGGCTTCGTTTCTCAGCGAAAGAACGAAAGAAAAGTGGCTAGGGCTACCTTGCAGCGTGATCTAGGTTTTTCATTTAGAAGTCGACTTTAAATAACGAAGGGAAGTGAGCCGTAAATGAGATCGAAAAGGGCCACACGGAAGGGTCCATGGGCTGTTATGATTCCCGAACGGGAATGGCCTTTCAGGCCATGATTCCCGTTCGGGAATGCCTGGTCTCGAACGAGACCAGGCAAAAAAAATGAGATTCCCGAACGGGAATGAATGAAATATTTTTTTTTTATTTTTTGATTTAAAAAAATATAATTGGTTAACCCAATAAATCACACCCAAACCAAACAACTCGAACCAAGCCACTAATATCGAAATTACTTCAAAACGACCGGGAAAAATGTCGGAATTTAAATGAAATAAAATGTAAAATTTTACGGGGTATTACATTCTCCCCAACTAATTAAAAATTCGTCCTCGAATTTAAATAAAACTATCGACATACCACAGAACATAAAGTTACACATCCAGTTAAACAAAAAGTACAAAGCCGATAAGAAAACACATCCACAAGATACCTATCGTAAATTAGGACAACAAAATATAACGAAACTGCACACGACCTCTGTCATTAAATAACAGATCAAAACCAAGAAACCAATCCACTGTCGTTGATGGTATTCCATGTCCAACGGCATACGCACGCGCGTAAGCAAAATTTAACAGGCTGCCCCTCAAAACACTTCAAAACCTTCAGTTGCAAAAACTGAACACATTCAAAGGTCACCAAAGTACTAACACAACTTCCACTAGGCATAACGATAACATAACTCTAGGGCAGTTCAACTAAGATACAACAAGCTCTACTACCCAACCCTCGGCTAATATACTAGGATAATTAAGATCCAATCTCCAATCGCATAACCGACACTGGCTCGCAATATAAGCGATCACAACACACTTATGCACCAAATCCTGTTTCTAGCAGTAGATGCTCCAACTCATAATAACACAATTTTCAACTGAGAGTCACCATTTCTATACCGGAGTGGTTTCCAAAACCAGCTCGAAACTCATCTATTACAAAATCTCCAATATCAATACATGGTTAAGCGTTAAGTTCAACTATAGCTCTACAACTCCAAACTCTTTTGCCTTAAACAAAACAATAACATTGCAATATAGTTGATAAAATCTATCGTTCCTAAACCCTTACTTCCTTTTACTTATAGCATCTCTACTTCAAAATGACCGATAACAAACCCAATAACTTCAGAAAATATTTCGGTTCCAAAACAAACATGATAATAATCATCTAATCCTAACGATTGGTACCAGCTCGATAATACTATAAACTTGTGAATCCACAACACAAAAACTCATAACGCAATTCAAGGAAAAGCGAATATCTCTCATGAATACAAAATAAATTTTATATCAATTATAAACAATATCCATCATAATGATTCTTCCAATCTCTCAGAAACATAACGCCATGACTACTCTGAACATTGACTGCATCTGACAACATAAAATTTGTCACCCTTACCAAGGGTTCAACAAATGACTCAACGATAACCATTATTACGATAATACCCTCTATAGCAAAATCAATCAACCTATTTTAGTTGTCGAAACCTATTAACCGCGATTTCGATCTTTAAATTAACTACCTCATATAACAAAATCAAATTCAAATCCTCAAAATTATTCAATCAATTGACTACAGCCTCGTATACAACGAGAGATCAATACGATCAGATTGTTAGTTATGCTCAAAACCAACTCCTGTGGGTATAAAATCTTTTAATATCAAATATTTTATACACAAAAGAATTTCCACTTTGATTAAAAGACTCTACGTCTTACACCTCCTTTTCATTCGAAATCAAAATACCCTTACCGTTAAAAAACCATCGGTTTTGCAAACCCTTGAAAAATTTCAAGACCTCCACATTTAAATCCGAAATTTCCTATTACTTTCCAATACATTTTGCAAATCTATAAAACAGTTCAATTGACAAAGATTTATGTTCTTTTTAATTCAAACTTACTAATATACTTTTTAATAATTTATACTTAAAAAAAAAACAACTGTGGCCGAATTTTCCGTATTCAAATACACATTGATGTTTCAAGCATCCAAAAATTTTTAAGTCGCTTCTAAATTTTTTTCAAACAAAAACAAAATTGAAGAAATCGCTCAAGCGAAAAATTTATTATCCCTTTTTGAATCAATTTTGACAAAAATTCTCCATTTCCTCAGAAAGATAAAATCACCAATGTAAATTTCTTGTTTATAAACATTTCTTATATCAATACACCAAAATTCTTTGGACAATCTCAAATTTGGAAAGATAGCGTTTCGTTTAAAACAAAAATATAGTGTAAATACACACATGGAGCAAAATCAACATCCTTAATCCACAAATCCTTAATTATCATGAAGCTTACTATTCTAAAATACACTATACCGCACATAGCACAACTATATCTCGAATCTCAAAATCATTCTTACTCATAACCACAAGATTCTAATTCTACAGACCAATATCTTACAACATAAACGTCCAATACCCATCACCATCATCACAGAGTATTTGTCTAGCTACCTTTCGGTAACAGTTTAAAATCATTTGAAATCCAACAACTTTATAAATAAATATATCACAATGTGACTCGCGAGTTTGTTTCAAAACATCTTCCTCAAAACAATTTATCGATAAAATCCATTTTACATAATTGTGCGCCAGGGTGATGACATCTCTCATCCCCAAAGAGTTGCATCCAACCCTAATAATTTCTATGCACGTGATGCATGTACTATTATGCATGTATCAATTATTATCTTATCTTATATTTGGAGAACATACTCTGTGTTCAATGCAAATCTATTCGTGACATTCAAAATGCATGTTCATGATATGTCTGGGCACAATTACGTGTTGAAAATATTTCAAATATTTCGGTAAATCAATCTTTAAAATCCATTTCTCAATAAACATTTGCTAGACGTTACACTCTGTGAGATGCACTCGATGACCTCAAAATATTTCTCAAAAATTCCTTACTTGCACCTAGCAACATTCGATGCTATACAACAATTCCTCATAACAACTTCATTACAACTCTATTATAAAAAGTAACTAACTAACCTCAATCCAGACTGAGCATATAACCAAAGAAAATAGCACATAAAATATGTTCCTATAAAATTTACCGCCAGCTCCCGCATCGCATCATCAGACTTGATGGAAACACCAGTGTATTAATACATCGATCTATCTTTTCGGTTCAGAGTTTTCAATACCCATCCTAGGATAATCAGAAATCATCAACCAATCCAAAGGAAGTACCTCCCTTGTATTCCTCGATATCGAAACCCAAGGGTTTCGATCCACAAAACAGAAATAGTAAAACCCCGCGCAACCCAAAACCGAAACAAAAGGGAAACAAGATTTAAAAGAAGATCTTACTCAAAGGTCAAAACTATACATCAAGGTAAGCCAACCATAACCACATGATTAGATCATCTCACGTGCTACAGCGCACGAAGAGACAAAACTAAAACAATCAACTTAGTCCAACAGACAAGCGAGTTAATAAACACAAATTCTGTTCACAAGATAACAAATCTGTAAATCGCAAACCACGTAACCATGCCATTGAACACCATTAACTCAAGCATACTTAAAACAAATCAGGATATGCCACAACATTTCCTTGAAATCTCATTACAAATTTACCATGTAATTATATCGTCCTTTAATAGTACGCTTCAAAATTCGTTTTAAAATTAAAAATAAATACGAAAATTTTCAAATTTTGCTGAGCCCCAAGGTTAAAACAAAATCACATTTTGTAAAAATCTCTTCTTATTAATCAGTTGCTTTAAAACGGATACCCAAGAATTTCAGACAATAAAATTATCGAGCTAGCCGAGTCATTACAACTATCAAGCTCAACTCCTAAATTTTGGTGACCCAAGTCGAACCCAAAACAATCGTTTATAAAACGTATTTAAAATATTTATAAATCCGGAAAAGTATTTTAATAAAATTTCCATCCCTTCAAATTTTGGGAGCTCAATTTAAACCAACCGCTAAACGGTAATTTAAAACTCAAGTGAGAAATCTTTGATTTCAAACATCTATTCTGTAAATCCCAAAAATTTAAAATGCTGCCATACTACAGCATGATAAAATAACTTCAACGTTAAATTCTTAAAACAATGACTTATCTCATAAAACATCATTTGAAACCATCGCTAGTTAACACCAGACCAAACATAATATTTCAAAATATTTACTGGCAACTCAACCAAAAACCATCTTTTTAAGAATTTAGAATTAAACTTCTCTTATAATTCTATATCGAAATACAAATCGGATAAAACAATATTCTCGATAAAAATCTCTAAATCAACATGTGGTCAAACAATGCATGACCATCAAACACGTTTTAAGGTTTAACCCAAAATCTCTTTAATTGAAAAAATAAGGCTAACGTCCAACATACGATCACATTTAACATCAACAATTGAGGCCAAAGCCAAGATGTACTTTATTAACAAGGCAAAAGCAGTTCAACGCATCACGTAAAATAACTGTAACATTACCATAAATTCTAAATCGTTTTAGGCATAAACGACAAGTTTTATCAAACATCATACCCAAGTATGAGTCTTTAGGAAAATTTACCAACCTATGATTTCCCGAGAAATCAATAGTAATTATAATCACCCAAGTGAAATAATCTCTACATGATAAAACACAGCAATTAACATCCAAGTGAAATAAATTGTCAATCAAAGCATCAATACCAAATAAGGACTGACAGACATCACCTATAGGATGTAGGCTGAAGGTTTGAAAACAAATGATGACGTTTAAAAGACAAGACACGAATCCTAATTCCGCAGTAGTTCCTAAGACACAACAATACTTAACAGAGTAAACACATAGCAAGCAATGGCCTTGGTTTGAAACCAAAGCTCTGATACCAAGTTTGTCACGACCCATTTTCATGAATCGCGACCGGCGCTAGGGTATGGGTAATGTAGTACCGAAACCCGTAGCTAGCCTTTCGTTTATCACATAAACACATAAACCTGCAGAAAACCAATGCTCGGGGGCAACCGAGACTTCAGCCTAAAACTAGCAGTTATAATATTCAACAGTTAATGTAACATGCTTAATCAAATCCGAGTCTAAAATAGATTTATCATGAATTAATGTAAATAATACAGCATGCCAGAGCAATATAACCAGTCGAACCAATCCGAAAAAATAATAATAATAATAAAGACGTCTAGTTACTACTGCGGTCTATGAATAAAACAGTTTTACAGTTCTACTAAAACAAATGGAACCTCCGAGGAAAAGTAAAAGCAGCGATCACCAGACTCTCTCAGATCATAACCCTGGGGAAAATTGGGAAAACAACGGGGTCAGATATACTGAGATGAGTTCATACCACTATCTACATTTATTAAGTGGAAAACCTTTAAAACGTTTAAAGCATTTAATAACAATATTACGAATAATAGTTGGAACCCTAATCCACAATTCTACATAAATAACATAATCCAATAGGTCTGGTCCCGAGAGCTGAGCTACACCGAGTTACCACTGACCACACTTATACCAGAGTCCCGAGAGCCGAGCTACACCGAGTTACTCTACTTGGTCCCGAGAGCTATGCTCACACCGAGTTACCACATTACCATAATTACCTTTTCCAGATCTTTACCGGTGCGCACGCAGTCCTAATGATGCCCATTAGGTAGCATGTTCCAACTAAGAGCCATAATATAAAAACAGTTCGAAATATACGTACAGTATATATATTTAATATTAAAATAACAATTTACTTAATAAAGCGGTAAATAGTAAATATAAACTCACTGCTTGCTAATCCACGTGAAAACCGGCAAGCAACTAATCCTGGTTCGCCTCTGGAGCGCGAACAATAGACGGGTCTAGACAAATAAAATAATTATTAAAACAGACCCTAACTCTAGAGAGTACTAGACACCACATATGACTAGCACAATTAACACGTAGTAAATAAACAATCCAAAGTAACACAAATATATCCAAAAGATAATAAAGCCCAATTAATATAAGTCTATTGAGTTCTCGCCTATAATTCAATTTAAAAATATTATTTAATAATTTTAAATAATAAATAATTTCCAAATAGTGGGTTAGCCGAGTTACCAATAACTACCAAGCTAACCTCACTTGTCGGGTGACCCAAGTCTAACCCTATTCAAAACGTTTATCAAATATAAACCCGAGTTTATATTTATAAAATAATTCCATAAAATAATAAGCCATTTTAAAAGCGGAACTCAATAACTTTAATTCAAAGTAACCCAAGTTACAACCCCAAAAACTTAGGTTTAATAAATCAAATAAAAGTTCAGGGACCAATTTGCACTTTAACCAATTAGGGACCAAGTTGTACTTTTGCCAATTAGGGACTAAATTGTACTTTAGTCAATTTGATTTCCAAAAATCAAATTAATTACTTTTATTTATAATTAAAACCAACTATAAAGTTATCAACCAAAAATCCACTTAATTAAGTTATAAAATAAGTTTAGGGGCTAAATTGTAATTTAGCCAACTTTTGACAAAACGACATTTGAAAGCAAATATAACCACCCGAGTAATTATATTAGCTAAAATTATAATTAATTATTGTTTTCATTATTCAATTAGTAAATCAAAAGGGATCCAAGTTATTAGGTAAAGTTAAACTTTGAGTATTTATTTGATTTAGCTAAAACATTTTGGTGACCTAGATGGCAATTTGGCCATCTCTTACCTTTTAAATTTAGAATCCCTCCAAGACTCCATTTTCTTCATGAATGAGTTACAGAAATCATTGATCATGATTTAAAAGAAACTTCAAACAATAATCTTTACAAACTCTTAATGATTTAACCCAATAATTACTTAGTTTCGATATGCCACAAACATGAATTCAAAACAAACTCAAAACGTCATCAATCCACCGTGATGATTTGTTCCAAACGATGAACAAAGGTTTCTGGAAACGATTAAACGATTCCAAACCGAGTCTAAACAACTAGCAACTAACATACCAAGCGATTTATAACAACTAAATGAATGAATTAAAGCTAAACATTAAGAAAGGGATCGGCAGCAACCCAAAACAGAACACCAAGATTCAAACATCAAACGTTACTGCCGAACCCAACCTTCAACACGAACATGGAGAACAGAAAGATAACTCCATGAAATCATAAACTAACAACAACCCAAGAATCTATAACTTCCAAACAATCAAGAACAAGGCAAAATGAAAAGAACTCCACGGCAGTAACCCATGCCAAACAAGACAGAATCTAACAAACTTAGAAAACGGAAACCGTACGGCGAATGGAACGAGATCAACGGCGTACCGTTCAGCGAAACTGAGATAGGGAGACGTAGGGAATTGAGTCCAGAACGTCTGAGATCAAGCGGAATCAATTTCGATCTAGAAACGAAAGAGAACGAACCAAATTACGTAATGTCGTTCATAAGCAAAATCTGGAAATCCAAGGAATCAGAAAGCTTACCAGAACAGCGACTTTGAAAGAAGATTACGGCTTCGTTTCTCAGCGAAAGAACGAAAGAAAAGTGGCTAGGGCTACCTTGCAGCGTGATCTAGGTTTTTCATTTAGAAGTCGACTTTAAATAACGAAGGGAAGTGAGCCGTAAATGAGATCGAAAAGGGCCACACGGAAGGGTCCATGGGCTGTTATGATTCCCGAACGGGAATGGCCTTTCAGGCCATGATTCCCGTTCGGGAATGCCTGGTCTCGAACGAGACCAGGCAAAAAAAATGAGATTCCCGTTCGGGAATACCAATTCCCGAACGGGAATGAATGAAATATTTTTTTTTTTTATTTTTTGATTTAAAAAAATATAATTGGTTAACCCAATAAATCACACCCAAACCAAACAACTCGAACCAAGCCACTAATATCGAAATTACTTCAAAACGACCGGGAAAAATGTCGGAATTTAAATGAAATAAAATGTAAAATTTTACGGGGTATTACAGCTGCGCAGCCAAAAGAAGTTTTAAAATCGTTTTGTTCAGTAAGTAAACTCGGATGTAAAGCCCTGCGACAAATAGTAAAAGATTCTTAATAAATAAGAATAAAAATTGTAAAAGAACCTCCAATAACAGAATAAAGCCATATTAATAATTTTTGCAGCAAGGCTAATAAAGTTAAAGGAGAATGTGAATAAGGAATTATCGCCGGAAAGTATACGCAGATAAGCTGCGATGCACTAGCAATATTTTAAGGATATAGTATTTATCCTTATGCAAGAGTAAAGGGTGAAATGACAGAGAGTCGTGTTAGGCTAAAGAAATGTAACAAGTACATAAGGATGGTATATGATTATTCTTATGTGGAAATAGATGAAGTGACAATCTGAAGTTATAATTGGAGGAGAGAGATTAACAGTAAGGAGAATGGGAAGATGGTAGTATGAATGATGAACATTAAGTGATATTTTAAGGATATATAACCTTATTAGAATCAGTGTTCAAAGACACAGAAATAGAAAAGGAAGGAATATGAAACGACGAAGCAGACGATTTTGCAAAACGTGAAGGTTTAAGGTTTGATAGAATAAGAGAGATGATGATGCTATATGACTGCTATTAAGTAAAGTTACTAATATCATCATTAAGAGTTAGAAGTTGTGTTAACAAAAAGGGAGAAAGATTAAGCGTAAAATTCTAACATAAGGAAAAGACACACGTATAGGCATACGTATCAGTAAATGTAAGAATGATGAAATATATGAAAGAAAGTATAATGAGGAAACTCATATACCCTCAAAATTTTACAAGATGATTAGAGATATGAAAAGTTTTAGAGATATGCAAGAAGGATTATCGGAAGAAAGCAGCAGTATTAGAGCTATTATAGATAGAAGAAGGACGTAATGAATACAGTAAGTAAAGAATTAAGTGATACTTCATTGTTATTGGATAGACGGGAGTGAACTGTATCTAAGGAGTCGCGATGATATACGAATGAGAGGTGGTGTTAGTATAAAGAAATTAAGTTATTAAGGATCTACTGAGTATATTAAGGATGAAAGTTAAAGATGAAGTTAATTAAAGGTTAAAGATAAGTCAATAGAAGATTCGAGGCGAACCTCAAAGGAGCAACTAAAGAGAAGAGAACAGAATAAGAATATGAGTTGTACTAAAAGGCAACTGTACAAGTCATACGACTAAAAGTAACGTAAAATAAAACGTTTAAGACAATGGTAAGGGATGAAGAATCATGACCGACAAAACGACGTGAAGTTCATAATAGATTAGAGGAGCAAATGAAAGAGAAATGGAAGATAGTGATAAATGTATCAAGTTTAGCTACGTTAAGAGAAAGTGAAAATATTTAAAATAATGCAAGTCGAGAAAGATTAATAATGCGAAATGAGATGTCAGATAATGATAGAAAGGAGTAAGAAATGACAAGGACCAGTAAGAAAGGACAGTGATAATTACAGATGATAATAAAGATCATAACTGCAGGTTGTGATTGCGAGACAAGATATTCATAGTAATATGAACAAAGTAAGTATGTCAGTAAGGATGGAAATGGCGCGTCGTGACCATTTACGTAGAAAGAAGACTAGTAGCAACCTATAGCTACTAAGAATGAAATGAGGAAACGAGAGAACATTAAATTGTGATTAGCGACAACTAGGTAGCAATGATGCAAGGACTACAATATCAAGAATACGTCCAAGGATCATATTGTTTCGGGAAAGATAATAGATAAGGCGAAGGTACCAGTAAGAGAATTCTCGACGATGTGATGGCAAGCAACTATACAAAGACAGAAAGTTATGAGAAGAGAAATAAAAGTTAAAGTACAAGAAAAGATACAACTAATATGTATTAATGGACGCTAAGGAGGCAATAAGGATAAGTTAAGATCTCAACAAGATTTATGAAAATTCGAGGACGAATTTTTATAAGGGGGAAGAATGTAATACCCCAAATTTTTTAAATTATCTAATTGGACCACGTGTCCAGTTTGGATTCGTCAGAGTGGCATTATCGGAAAGTTTTCCGATAAATAAGTTTTAGCAGGTCGGTTTTAGAAAAGATTATTGCGGAGAAAATTTATATTATATTTCAATTCTAAAGTTAGAATTGGAATTAAAAGGAAAAATGGCAAGAAAAGTCCAAAAATAAGTACAGGGACCAAAGTGGTAATTTAGCCACTTTGTATCGAAAATAGAAATATTGGATTTTGACGGGAAAGTGTTAATATCGAGCATTGTATTATTTATCGGATATAAATAATACGTATAAGTCGTAATAAAAGAGTTTATCGATTTAGCTATGGATTAAATTGTAAGAAAGATAAATTGTAACAAGGAAAGGAAGAAAGGACCAAAACAGACTTTTAGCCATTTAATATAAGGATTATCATTTGAATGAAGGAAGGCATCAGAGAGTGAGGATCCAGAAGCTTCGTTTTCCATCGATTAACTTCGTTTCTTTACGGTTTCTTCGTTCGACGTCCGATTCAAGCGATTTTTGCGTCGATCTCTTCGGAATTGAAAGCTTTATCGATCTCTAGCTTCAAATCAAGGTAAGATTTCGAGAATTGGTGCCAAATTCGGGTTTTGTGGGCTGTTTTAGTTTATAATTGAAAATTGATGATTTTGGCTCGGTTTGAGCGTTTTGGTGAAAATGAAATGATGGGTTTGGTGTGATATGAAGTTTTTGATATATGTAGTAGGTCGGGGTTTGGCGGAACGGCCCGAAAACAGAGTTTACGGGGCCGTGCATAGCGGCAGCTATGCGCCCGCATAGCAGAAGCTATGCGAGCGCATAGCCAGGCTATGCGCCCGCATAGCCAGGCTATGCGCCCGCATAGTAGCCTCGGCTATGCGGGCGCATAGCCCAGCTATGCGCCCGCATAGCCAAGCAAGGCTATGCGAGCGCATAGCCAAGCTATGCGCCCGCATAGCCCAGTCAATGCGTGCGCATAGCCGAGCCGTGCACCGCTCGCACGACGGTTTCCGTATAGGACTAAAATGGACTTTTAGCCGAGGGACCAAAGTGGACTTTTAGCCAAAAAGAAACAAGATTTCAATATTTTGAATATTAAACCCTAATAATAATTAAAGACCTAGATAAGTCAAAAAGTGAGACTTAGCTCGACGTTTTACGCGAGTAACGATAATGAAAAACGTAAAGGAAATTATATTATTCTCGAATACAAGGAATAGTATTCGATAAGTCGTGGATACGACTAAGAATTTCTGGATACGTGAATAACACTAGAATGAAACCAATACTTAAATTATGAAAGTATTATACTTATAAACATTTGAATTGCGTCTGACTATTAAACGTTAATTAATATGTATCAGACGTACGACCAGGCAGTGAGGGCACTAGAGGTGTACTAGTACGGGCATATTACCATATCGATCTTGTTGTAGAGTGGATAGCGGTCACTGTGAGTTGCATTTTACTTTTGTGTATTATATATTAAAGTTATTTTATATAAATATATATATATACTGTTTCACGCATCGCATTATATATAGTTGATTGAATGTTATATGTTTATGTAAGTTACATATACGAGAACTAGTATGCGATCCGAAGAAACTAGCTACCTATTGGGTGTCAATAGGCTGTATCATCACCAGTATCGAGTCAGTCTAGTATATTTTGCATTTGAGAAATGATTTGACACAGCTGGGAGCTGATGATGATTATGAAATTTATGTGGCTGGGCCACCAGCGAGTTAGACTCGCGATTGATATTTACGATTGGGTTTTTGATACTAGTGAGTACTCGGCTACGGTGTAGTCTAGAGTCCCCGTATCTAGTGGCTGGGCCACTAGCGAGTTAGACTCGCGATTGATATTTACGATTGGGTTAAATGATAATGATTATTCGAGAAATGTGTCGCATGCTAGGATATTAGTTTCGTACGGATCAAATACATGTTTATATGTTTTATATTATTATTTCTTGAAATGCGATGCTATGTTTTTATGATAATACCGTTAGTAAATGCACACTCACTCAGTATTTTCCCAAATACTGCCCCTCACCTTTGATGCCATACAGGTGCTTAGCTTGGGGACTTAGCTAGAGACCAATTTTGAAGTCCAGAAGTCAGCTGTATATGTTAGTTTCTGACTTCTGTGAAAGCTGCAGTAGTGGTCCTTCGTTGATAGTATAGTAACCTAGACAGCAGTTCATTTTGATTGTATATATTAACTGCTGTTATTGTTTTATATGCATTTTGATAGGCTATGTGTTTAGTATATGATCCACGGCCCCAGATGCCGGTGAGATGTTTGAAACACTAACTGATGTATATAGTACCGCGAGGCCAGTTCGTACAGGGTACGGTAACTAGAGCCCGCGAGGTTTTGAAACAGTTAGTGTAAACGTATGATTATATGTGACAGATGTATATTTGCTTCCGTTGTTTGATATTTTTTATTTGATATTATATTTGCGAAAAATTTATTATGATTTTAGGCTTGCTACGGGTTCCGGAGCTACCACTCCCGTTCCCTAGCGCCGGTTGCGGCTCAATATTTTGGGTCGTGACAATTTCGTAAAGTTTGTAAACGTTTGGCTTAAATAGCTAAAAAGGTGAAACAATAGGATTTGTTTCGTAACATTTTAAACATTTGGCTTAAATCGCTAAAAAGGGGAAATGTTTGGATTTGTTTCGTATCGTTTTAAACGTTTGGATTGGTTTCATAACGTTTCAAAATTTTGGCTTAAATTGTTAGAAAGATGAAACGTTTGGATTTGTTTCGTAACATTTTAAACGTTTGGCTTAAATCGCTGAAAAGTTGGAACATTTGGATTTTTTTCGTAATGTTTGTAAACGTTTGGCTTAAATCGCTAAAAAGGGGAACCGTTTGGATTTGTTTCGTAACGTTTTAAACATTTGGCTTATATCTCAAAAAAGGTGAAACATTTGGATTGTTTCGTAACATTTGGCTTAAATCGCTAAAAAGGTGAAACGTTTGGATTTGTTTTCTAATGTCTTAAAATTTTGGATTGTTTTTCGTAACTTTTTAAACGTTTGGCTTAAATGGCTAAAAAGTGAAACGTTTGGATTTGTCTTGCAACGTTTGTAAACGTTTGGCTTAAATCACTAAAAAGGTGGAATGTTAGGATTTCTTTCTTAACGTTTTAAATGTTTGGCTTAAATCGCTAAAAAGGGAATCATTTGGATTTATTTCGTAACGTTTTAAACGTTTGGATAAGTTTCGTAAAGTTTCAAACATTTGGCTTAAATTGTTAAAAAGGTGAAACGTTTGGATTTGTTTTGTTACATTTGTAAACGTTTGACTTAAATTGCTAAAAAGGTGAAATGTTTGGATTTGTTTAATAACGGTTGTAAACATTTGGCTTAAATCGTTAAAAAGGTGAAACATTTAGATTTGTTTCATAACGTTTTAAACGTTTGGATTGGTTTCGTAACGTTTTAAAGGTTTGGCTTAAATCGCTAAAAGGTGAAACGTTTGGATTTGTTTTGTAATGTTTGGCTTCACCTTTTTAGCAATATAAGCCAAATGTTACGAAACAAATCCAAACGTTTCACCTTTTTAGCGATTTAATCCAAAGGTTTAAAGCGTTACGAAACAAATCTAAATGTTTAAAACGTTAAGAAACAAATCCAAACGTTTAAAACGTTGCGAAACAAATCCAAACGTTTCACCTTTTTAGCTATTTAAGTCAAACATTTACAAACGATATGAAACAAATCAAAATGTTCCACCTTTTTTGTGATTTAAGCCAAACGTTATAACCGTTACGAAACCAATCCAAACGTTTACAAATGTTACGAAACAAATCCAAATGTTTCACCTTTTAAACGATTTAAGACAAACGTTTGAAATGTTACAAAACCAATCCAAATGTTTAAAACGTTGCGAAATAAATCCAAATTATTTCCCTTTTTAGTGATTTAAGCCAAACGTTTAAAACGTTACGAAATGAATCCTAACATTCCACCTTTTTAGCGATTTAAGCCAAACGTTTACAAACGTTACGAAAAAAACCAAATGTTTCACTTTTTTAGCGATTTAAGAAAAGGGTTAAATGCAAATTCATACACCAACTTTGACCTAATTTGCAATTACAACATAAACTTTTAAACTTGGCAATGTCGGTAATGAACTTTGCACTTTTGGCAAATCGATACATCGATATTCTTCCGGGACATTTCAGCTGAGTTGGAAGTCGGAATTGCCACGTAGGCTGACAAGTTAGACAATAAACGGTGTTTCAATTTGCCAAAAAATAAAAATTGATGCTTGTTTTTGTTAAAACTTTAAAATTAGTGTTGCAATTGCAAATTACGCTAAAGTTTGTGATTTCATTTGCAAACGTGGCAAATACTGAAATCCATTGTGTCAGTATACGTGTTCTTTCCGGCTTCCAACTCAGCAAAATTGTCCTGGAAAATAATCGGTGAATCGATTTGCCAAAAGGGTAAAGTTCATTACTGACATTGCCAAGTTTAAAAGTTTATGTTGTAATTGCAAATTAGGTCAAAGTTGGTGTATAAATTTGCATTTAACCCTTAAGACAAACGTATAAAACATTATGAAAACAATCCAAACGTTTCAAACGTTACAAAGCAAATCCAAATATTTAACCTTTTTAGCAATTTAAGCCAAACGTTTACAAAAGTTACGATACAAATCCAAATATTTCCCCTTTTTAGGATTTATGCCAAACATTTAAAACATTGCAAAACCAGTCCAAACATTTATAACGTTACAAAATAAATCCAAACGTTTAACGTTTTTTCGATTTAAGCCAAATGTTTACAAATGTTACGACATAAATCCAAACGTTTCACCTTTTTAGCGATTTATAAATTTAAGCCAAACGTTTAAAACGTTACGATAACATTCCAAACGTTTAATGTTACGAAACAAATCCACATGTATCACCTTTTTAGCGATTGAAGCCAAACGTTTACAAACATTACGAAACAAATCCAAACGTTTCACCTTTTTAGCGATTTAAGCCAAACATTTAAAACGTCACGAAACTAATCCAAACGTTTAAAACATTACGAAACATATCCAAACATTTCACTTTTTTTTAGCTATTAAGCCAAACTTTTACCAAACCTTTTTTTGCGATTTAGGCCAAACGTTTAAAACATTACGAAACCAATGCGAAAGTTTAAAACGTTAGAAAACAAATTTTAAAGTTTCACCATTTTAGCGATTTAACCCAAACGTTTAAACATTTCGAAACAAATTCAAACATTTCACCTTTTTAGCGATTTAAGCCAAATGTTTAAAACGTTATGAAAAAAATCCAAATGTTTCACCTTTTTAGTTATTTAAGCCAAATATTTACAAAAATTACGAAACTAATCCAAACGTTTATAACATTACGAAATATATCCAAACATTTCACCTTTTTAGTGATTTAAGCCAAGCATTTAAAACGTTGCGAAACTAATCCAAACATTTATAACGTTACAAAACAAATCCAAACGTTTTACCTTTTTTGCGATTTAAGCCAAATATTTGCAAGTGTTAAAAACAAATCTAAACGATTCACCTTTTTATCAGTTTAAGAAAAATGTTCAAAACGTTAAGAAACCAGTCCAAAATAAAATGTTACGAAACAAATCCAAATGTTTCACCTTTTTAGCGATTTAAGCCAAACGTTTCTAAACGTTGCGAAACAAATTCAAACGTTTCACATTTTTAGTGAATTAAGTCAGACGTTTACAAACGTTATAAAACAAATCCAAACGGTTTACGTTTTAGCGATTTAAGCCAAACGTTTATAACGTTACGAAACAAATCATAACGTTTCACCTTTTTAGAGATTAAAGCCAAACGTTTAAAACGTTACGAAACAAATCCAAACTTTTCGCATTTTTAACGATCTAAGCCAAACGATTAAAAGATTTCGAAACAAATCCAAACGTTTCACCTTTTTCGGGATTTAAGCTAAACGTTTAAAACGTTACGAAAACAATCGAAATGTTTAAAACGTTATGAAACAAATCCAAAAGTTTCACCTTTTTAGCGATTTAAGCCAAACGTTTACAAACGTTACAAAACAAATCCAAACATTTCATCTTTTTAGCCATTTAAGCCAAACATTCAAAACGTTACGAAACTAATTCAAATGTTTAAAACGTTACGAAAAAATCCAAACGTTTTACCTTTTTAGAGATTTGTGCCAAATATATACAAACATTACAAAACAAATACAAACGTTTCACCTATTTATCTATTTAATACAAATGTTGAAAACGTTACAAAACCAATCTAAACATTTAAAATGTTACGAAACAAATCCACACGTTTCACCTTTTTAGCGATTTAAGCCAAACATTTACAAACATTACGAAACAAATCCAAATGTTTCCCTTTTTTTAGCGATTTAAGCCAAACGTTTAAAACACTACGAGACCAATCCAAACCTTTAAAACGTTACGAAACAAATCCAAGCGTTTCACCTTTTTAGCAATTTAAACCAAACGTTTAAAAACATTACGAAACCAATCCATACGTTTCATCTTTTTAGGGATTTAAGCCAAATATTTACAAACGTTACGAAAAAATCTAAACGTTTCACCTTTTTATCAATTTAAGCCAAACGTTTAAAATGTTACAAAACCAATCCAAACGTTTAAATGTTACGATACAAATCCACACGTTTCACCTTTTTAGCGATTTAAGCCAAATGTTTACAACGATACAAAACAAATCCAAATGTTTCATCTTTTTAGCTATTTAAGCCAAACGTTTAGAGAAGTTACGAAACAAATCCAAACGTTTGACCTTTTTAGCGATTTAAGCGAAACGCTTAAAACGTACGAAACTAATCCAAACGTTTAAAACGTTACGAAACAAATTCAAACGTTTAAAACGTTGCGAAACAAATCCACATGAATCACCTTTTTAGGAATTTAAGCCAAACGTTCACAAATATTACGAAAAAAATCCAAACGTTTCACGTTTTTAGTGATTTATGCCAAAAGTTTGGAAACATTACGAAACAAATTTAAATGTTTCACCTTTTTAGTGATTTAAGCCAAACGTTTAAAACCTATGAAACCAATTCAAACATTTAAAATGTAACGAAGCAAATCCAAACGTTTCACCTTTTTAGTGATTTAAGCCAAACGTTTACAAACGTTACGAAATAAATCTAAATGTTTCTTCTTTTTAGCAATTTAAGCGAAACGTTTAAAATGTTATGAAACCAATCCAAGCGTTTAAAACATTATGAAACAAATCCAAACATTTCACCTTTTTAGTGATTTAAGCCAGACATTTACAAACGTTACGAAACAAATCGAAACATTTCACCTTTTTATTGATTTAAGCCAAACGTTTAAAACATTACGAAACCAATCCACACGTTTAAAACGTTACGAAACAAATCCAAATGTTTCACCTTTTTAGCGATTTAAGCCAAACGTTTACAATGTTACGAAATAAATCAAAACGTTTCACATTTTTAGCGATTTATGCCAAATGTTTAAAACGTTACGAAACCAATCTAAATATTTAAAACGTTACGAAACAAATCCAAACGTTTCCCCTTTTTAGCGATTTAAGCCAAACATTTTAAAAGTTATGAGACCAATCCAAACGATTGAAACGTTACGAAAAAAATCCAAACGTTACACCTTTTTAGCGATTTAAGTCAAACGTTTACAAACGTTACGAAACAAATCCAAACGTTTCCCCTTTTTAAGGATTTAAGCAAACATTTAAAACGTTATTGTAATATCCCGTAAAATTTTAGATTTTATTTTTGTAATTTCTGACGTGGTTCCGGGTGTGTTTTGAGGAGGATTTTAAGTTTTGTAAATAGTTCATGGTTCGATTCATTTTAGGTTCGGTTTCAAAAAAAAAAGGAATTCACCTTTGGACTCGTGGTTCAACCAATTGGTTGAACCACTGCCGTGTGACTCAGGTCTCAAACGAGACCTGAGAATCACGTTTGTTCCCGTTCGAGAATTCAAGAATTCTCGAACGGGAACCTCGTTCAGTGCCTGGTCTCGTACGAGACCACGCATTCTCGAACGAGAACAAGGCCATTTGGCCGTTCTCGTTCGAGAAATGAACCATGCCAATTGAGCCGTTCATTACTCGCGAAATTGCAGCGAATCTCAAATGATTTTCCTCCCTTATATATCAATCTTTAAAACCAAATTCATTCACTACAAATCCAGCAAACCCTAGCAACCATCTACTTCGTTTTCCTCTAAGAAATTCACTCCCAAATCCTCCTCCAAACTCAGCTATCCATTGGTAAGTTTTCCTAAACTTTAATTTCAGATTTGGGCTTAAAGAGAAACTTCGTTAATTGATTCGTTTGTATTCGTTTCTAGATCAAAATTGATTCTGTTTGATCCCAGAGATTCTAGACTCGCGTATCTACGTTTCCCCATCTCGACTTCGCAAAACGGTACGTGATCGATCTCGTTTCAATCGCCGTACGGTTCACCGTTTTGAAACTTTGTATAACCTGTTTCTAATGTATATTGTTGCTGCCGAATTTCCCTTACCTATATGGCCATGATTTTACTTGATTTATGGTTATGAATCTCTTGGGATGTTAGTTGTTCATCAATTGAAGCGTCCGTTTCGGTTTCGTACCTCTGTAAATCAATGTTTCCGGATACCATGAATTCTATTCCTTGTTTGTTTGTTACTGTTATATGGATATTGTTTGGAGTTTATTGTTAGATTATATTTAATGACTTAGGTTGATTGTGTAGCTTGATCAATTGATAAGTTTTGAGAGTTGAATCCAAGTTAAGGGTTATACAGTAGCTAAGATGGAATTTTGCTTTGTGAATCCTTAGGCTTGGGCGGGGAATGTGTTTTTTAAATTGAAGATGGTGGTTAAATGTTCTTATTGGTCATCTAAATTTTTTGGTTAAATCAAGTGGATCTTTAAAGTTAACTTTAACTAATAAATTGGATTTTATTTTCATTTACAAATTAAATATTAAAAACGATAATTAATTATAAATTAGTTAATAAAATTACTCGGGTAATTCTATTTCATTAAGAATATCAATTTTGCATGAAATTGGCTAAATTACAATTTAGCCCCTAAACTTATTTTATAACTTAATTAAGTGGATCGTTGGTTGGTTATTTTATATTTTGATTTAAATATAAATAAAAGCAATTAAATTTGATTTTAAATATCAAATTGTCTAAAGTACAATTTAGTCCCTAATTGGAAAAAGTGCAGTTTAGTCCCTAATTGGCTAAAGTACAATTTAGTCCCTAAACTTTTATAAGATTTATTTAATTAAGTTTTTGGGTTGTATCTTGGGTTACTTGAAATTGAAGTTATTGAGTTCCGCTTTTAAAATGGTTTATTATTTTATGGAATTATTTTATAAATATAAACTCGGGTTTATATTTGATAAACGTTTTGAGTCGGGTTAGACTTGGGTCACCCGACAAGTGAGGTTAGCTTGGTAGTTAATGATAACTCGGCTAACCCACTATTTGGAAAATTAATTATTATTTAAAGATTATTAAATAATATTTATAAATTGGATTTTAAGCGAGAACTCAATAAACTTATATTAACTGGACTTTATTACATATTGGGTATATTTGTGTTGCTTTGGATTGTTTATTCCCAACGTGTTATTTGTGCTAGTCCTATGTGGTGTCTAGTACTCTCTAGAGTTAGGGTCTGTTTTAATAATTATTTTATTTGTCTAGACCCGTCTACTGTTCGTGATTCAGAGGCGAACCAGGATTAGTTGCTTGCCGGTATTCACGTGGATTAGCAAGCAGTGAGTTTGTACTTACTATTTACCGCTTTATTAAGTAAATTGTTATTTTAATATTAAATATATAAACTGTACGTATATTTCGAACTGTTTCTATATTATGGCTCTTAGTTGGAACATGCTACCTAATGGGCATCATTAGGACTGCGTGCGCACCGGTATTGATTTGGGTAAGTTATATATGGAAAGGTGGTAACTCGGTGTGAGCATAGCTCTCGGGACCAGGTAGAGTAACTCGGTGTAGCTCAGCTCTCGGGACTCTGGTATAAGTGTGGTCAGTGGTAACTCGGTGTAGCTCAGCTCTCGGGACCAGACCTATTGGATTATGTTTATTATTTAGAATTGTGGATTAGGGTTCTAACTATTATTCGTAATATCATTATTAAATATTTTAAACGGTTTTAAAGGTTTTCCACTTAATAAATGTAGATAGTGGTATAAACTCATCTCAGTATAGCTGACCCTGTTGTTTTTCCAATTTTCCCAGGGTTATGATATGAGAGAGTCTGGTGATCTCCGCATTTACTTTTTCATCGGAGGTTTCATTTATTTTTAATAAACTGTAAAACTGTTTTATTCTTAGCAATAGTAGTAACTAGACGTCTTTATTATTATTCTAGTTTTGTCAGATTGGTCTGACTGGTTATTTACTGCTCTGGCATGTTAAACGATTATTCAGAATTATTTATGTTAAGCCGAATTAATATTATTATTGGAAAGCATGTTATTTTAATTGTTGAATATTATAACTGCTAGATTTAGGCTGAAGTCTCGGTTGCCCCCGAGCATTGGTTTTCTGCATGTTAAAGTGTTTATATGTTAAATGAAAGGCTAGCTACGGGTTTTGGTACTACATTACCCATACCCTAGCGCCGGTCGCGATTCATGAAAATGGGTCGTGACAGTTATGAATCCAATCCAAACGTTTAAAACGATACGAAACAAATCTAAACGTTTCATCTTTTAAGTGAATTAAGCAAAAGGTTTATCAATGTTACGAAACAAATCAAAATGTTTTACCTTTTTAGCGATTTAAGCAAAACATTTATAACGTTATGAAACCAATCCAAACGTTTAAAATATTACAAAACAAATCCAAACGTTTCCCCTTTTTAGCGATTTAAGCCAAACATTTACAAATCTTAGGAAACAAATTCAAACGTTTCTCCTTTTTATCAATTTAAGCAAAACGTTTCAAACGTTACGAAACCAATCCAAACATTTAAAACGTTAAGTAACAAATCCTAAAGTTTCACCTTCTTAGCGATTTAAGTCAAACATTTACAAACGTTATGAAATAAATCTAAACGTTTCACCTTTTTATCAATTTAAGCCAACATTTGTAACGTTACGAAACAAATCAAACGTCTAAAATGTTACGAAACAAATCCAAACGTTTCACCTTTTTAGCGATTTAAGCCAAACGTTTACAAACGTTACGAAATAAATGCAAACATTTCACCTTTTTAATGATATAAGCCAAATACTTAAAACGTTACCAAACCAATCAAAACGATTAAAACGTTACGATACAGAGATAGCGTCATCAGCCTCATCATTTTGCTGAGCGCAGCACGAGTACGGGTATTCATTTCTAAGAATGAAACAAAAATCTTTAATACAAATAAAAATTTAACCATATAATCACAACATGGCGAATCATCCAACAAGTAATCACCCAAGTGAAAACAATCATATAATAAGCAATAAAGCAAATAAATTCACAGGACTAACTCACGACATTCCTATAGGAGTAGGCAGAAAGTTTTGAAAACAAAAGATGACGTTTCAAAGACAAGACTCGAATCCTAATTCCGCAGTAGTTCCTAAAACAATTTAATCACTTAACATGCCAAAATAATTAACACTTAACAAATAAAAGGTCTTGGTTTCAAACCAAAGCTCTGATACCAAGTTTGTCACGACCCATTTTTGTGAATCATGACCGGCGCTAGGGTATGGGTATGGTCGTACCCAAACCCGTAGCAAGCCTTGCGGATAACAGATAAATATTAGAAACAACTATGTACCTTCATAAAACGACATGCTCGAGGCAACCGAGACTCCAACCTCGTCTAGCAGTACATATAAGCAACATATATTCAAAATATACTTAATCTCAATTTAAACTCCAACGGCATGGCAAATAATATATAATACCAAATTATTAGTGTAGTCATGCCAAAGCTGATAAAATAATAGTTAGCCTATACCAACAAATGATAGTCTAAAACAATAAGCATAAGACTAAGTCATAAATAATCTGATACTACTACTGCGGTCTAAGAGTTTAAAACAGTTCGACTCTTTTATTCTGAAAATAAAATAAAGAACCTCCGAGAATGAAGAAACGGAGATCAACCAATGCTCAAATCATAAACTTGGAAAATTTGGAAAAACAACTGGGTTAGATTTACTGATTAGAGTTTATACAACCATTTACATTTATTAACTTAAAAACCTTTAAAACATTTAATAAAACATTTTCATTATGGATTATCAATAAAACTCTAAACCACAATTCTAAATCCATTGTCGTGTCGGTGAGACGTATCTCAATAACCGATCCCCGACTATCACTTAATAAATAATGAGACCAGGAGACGTATCTTCCACCGGTGCTGTCACGATCCAATTTCATGAATCGTGACCGGCGCTAGGGTATGGGTATGGTTGTACCAAAACCCGTAGCAAGCCTTGCGGAAATCAATTAAGCATTTAAACCTGCAGAAAACTGCTCGGGGGCAACCGAGACTCCAACCTAGGTCTAGCAATTTATATTACAGTTCTAATATAAATAACTTAAATATCTTAAATATTCCACTGCATGCCTTAAATATAACAATGTCGTCATCCAGAGTAATCATGCCAAATATAAATAATCGAATATATCGACAATTCCAAAGTGTAATATCAAATGAAATAAATAAACTAGTTCTACTGCGGTCTAAGAGTTCGAAAACAGAAACTAGTTTAATAACATAAAAACCTCCGAGGAATCAAAAGAATCGGAGTGGACCAGCTTTCAAATCATAAACCTGGAAAATTTGGGAAAACAACGGGGTCAAATATACTAAGATGAGTTCGCAATACTATTTACATTTATTAAGTTTAAAACCCTTAAATCAAAACATTTTTATACTAATATAATATGATTATGGAAAACAGTATTGAAATGATCCCAGCGTAAGTATGACATAGCATACCGATAAACCCAGAGTGGACGGGAACAAATCCTCGTCATATATTTATACCAGCGTAAGTAAGACATTAGTCTGCCGATCCCGGAGTACTTACCGGTGCACACAGTCTCGATAAAAGCCTATCAAGTAGCTCGTTTCAATCCAGATCCATAATCGCTTAAAACAGTTCAAAAGTATTTATAATACTAAAATAAATTGCGGTACTTAATAAAGCGGTAAATAGCACTACAAACTCACTGCTTGCTTATCCACGTGATCTTGGCAAACAGCTAACCCTGCGTAGACTCCGAAGCACGAGCAGTCGACGGGTCTAAAATAATAAATAGGTTAATATCCGTACGACCCCTAACTCTAAGATCACTAGACACCACGTAGGACTAGCACAATTAAATAACCAGATAAATCACAGAGAAACATAATCTCGAATAAATTATATTACCGTAATTAAATCAAGCCTATTGGGTTCATATTTAAAATCACCCGAAAATATTAATTAAATAATATTTAATTAATAAATAAAATCCTTTCCTTAAATAGTGGGGTAGCCGAGTTTCTTAAAACTACCAAACTAATCCCACATGTCGGGTGATCCAAGTCTAACCCAACCCAACCATAAAACCAGAGTTATAAACCACAGTTTATAATTTAATATTTAATAAAATATTAATCGACATTAAAATAGAACTCAATAGCTTGAACCCCAAGTAATTAATTATTACCGGCAAATCTCTCAAATAATTAAATAACAAAATAAAATTAAAATATCACTTTCGCCAGCAAAGCCAAGATCTCAAATTACTAATTAAATAACAATTAATTATAATTATTAATTTAATTTTTAAATAACTCAAGTATTATTTTTAGGTCCAAAAATAAATATGACTATTTTGACAACTTTTAAATTAACTGAAATCCCCGATTCTCATTTAATATTGTCACTTATAAAATCATATATATAATCTATACTAAATATAATATTAATTTAAATTAAAATATTAATGCCTAAAGTAAATTTCAATTTATAAAATAATAATATTTAAACCGCTAAATAAATAAGTCGAAATCAATTTCATAATTTAATATTTAAAATCAATATAAAATAGTTAATTAAGTAACTTAAAGTATTAAATAAATTAGAATCAAATAACCTTGTGGCCTAAGAGAACATTTAACCAAAACTAAATCCTAGAAGCCAATCATCTATTGCCACCAAGTCATCTTCTACATTTGCAACTACATAAGCAACCCAAAATATGCAGAGAAAAGAAACGAAATGCAGAAACCAAATTTAAACAATCTTAATGATTAAACTTCATATTTCTTTATAATTCAAACTACCCAAGATATAATATCAACTCCAACAATTGCAAGAACCCGATAACCACTGAAACAAGATTAACAAAATCAAGAACTCATAAGCCGAAACCAAGAACAACGAAGAGTAATTCAAACCGAACCCTCAAAACACCAATTAACATATTCCAACTGATAAGCCCAATTATAACAGCCCTAAAACCTCAAACTCAATCAATGAAACAAAAAGATGAATGGCAGTAGTAATTCCAAAACAAAAACAGTTTATAATCAATGAAATTCAATAAGACGGCGGCGATTGATACGGGTTCGTTTACGTACCGTTTGACGAACGAAAGGTGTAGAAACGTAGATGCGTGAGTCTACTTTCACGGGAAACAAACGGAATTGATTTCGACCTCCGAACGGCTGCCAAACGAATCAAATTTCAGAAGGGTCGAATTAAAATTAAAACAGAAATTTCCAGAAAACGGTAAAACGGCGGCGATTGGTACGGGTTTGTTTACGTACCGTTTGACGAAACAAAAATTGGGATTTGTAGATACACGAGTCTTCTATCTCTGGAAGAAATCGGAACCTATTTCGGTTCAGAAACGAGAGAGCAATCAGTAATGAACGGAGATGTCGTTTTTTAACAAAACTGAAATTTAAAACTAAAAACTTACCGATGACAGTGTGAGTTTGAGTGATGATTGAGAGATGGATTCTCAATGAAAACGAGAGAGGAAAGCGGCTAGGGTTTGTGCGTAGAGTGGTGAAGATTTTTGATTTAGAAAACGGGTTTTAAAACGCAAGGAATTCCGAGAAATCAGGGGGCAAAACTGCCCCCTTGATTCCCGTTAGCAGGTCTCGTACGAGACCTGCTAACAAAGAACGGGTCTCGTACGAGACCGGGTCTCGGTTCAACGAGACCTGGTCCAACCAATTCTGGTTGGACCGAAACTCAACCCGAACCTTTTTTTTTTTAAATAAATATTTTCAAAACCCGGACTTTAATTTATCCGTTTTTAAACCCGGATTAAAATTAACCCATTTTCGAATCCAATCACAAAACGAGTCTAATTTACGTAAACTATTAAAATGTTATCGGAAAATTTTACGGGATATTACATTCTCCCGAAATTATTAAAAATTCGTCCTCGAATTTAACACAATAAACACATTGCACTTAAGATAACACAAACACAAATAAATCTTACAAAAATTTCACACAACAATTAATTTTCGTACCTCAAGGAAAAAAAAAGGATAGTCATTCCGCATATCCAACTCGGTCTCCCACGTGCACTCCTCAACAGAATGGTTCCGCCAAAGAACCTTGACCATCAGAATCTCCTTGTTCCGTAACTTACGAACCTGTGTATCAACAATCTCTACAGGCTGCTCCTCGTAAGATAACTCATGGTCAATCTCAACACTCTGCGGTACTATCACGTGAGAAGGATCAGAAATACACTTCCTCAACATGGAAATGTGAAACACTGGGTGAACCAACGACATATCTGGTGGCAATGCTAACTTGTACGCCACTGCTCCAATGCGCTCAATGATTTCATACGGACCAACATACCTCGGTGCTTTCCCCTTAACACCGAAACGCACAACGACCTTCATAGGCGAAACCCGAAGAAACACGAAATCTCCAACCCGAAACTCCATGTCTTTTCTCTTCGGATTAGCATAACTCTTATGCCGACTAAAAGCTGTCTCCAATCTCCGCTTGATCAATGGTACCTTTTCTGAGGTAATCTGAATAATCTCTACTCCCGAGAGCTTGCGCTCGCCAACCTCCTCCCAACAGATAGGAGATCGACACTTGCGCCCGTACAAAGCCTCATAAGGTGCCATCTCGATACTAGCGTGGTAACTGTTGTTGTAGGAAAACTCAATCAAAGGCAAATGAGTATCCCAGCTACCCTGAAAATCTAGAACACACATCCTGAGCATATCCTCCAAAGTCTGAATAGTCCTCTCAGACTGACCATCAGTCTGAGGATGAAAAGCAGTACTGAAATCCAATCTCGTATCTAAAGATTCCTGCATCGCCTTCCAAAACAGAGAGGTGAAAACTGAACCTCTGTCCGAAACTATCGACACTGGTACACCATGGAGACTCACAATCCGATCGATGTACAACTGTGCCAACTTCGAAGCCTGATAAGTAATCTTGATCGGTAAGAAGTGAGCTGACTTGGTCAAACGGTCAACTATCACCCAAATCGAATCATACCTCTGTCGGGTACGTGGCAAACCAACCACAAAGTCCATAGCGATTCGCTCCCATTTCCACTCTGGAATAGGTAGCGGTTGCAGATATCCAAACGGTCTCTGATGCTCTAACTTTACCTGCTGGCAAGTCAAACACTTAGACACAAACTCTGCAACATCCTTTTTCATTCCGCTCCACCAGTACGTACCCTTGAGGTCATGGTACATCTTGGTAGAACCCGGATGAACACTGTAAGTTGACTTGTGCGCTTCCTCCAGAATCTGGTCTCTCAAACCATCCGAATCCGGAACACACAGTCGAGAACTGTACCTGAGAACTCCATCCGCTAGAATAAACTCAGAATTTCCATCCAGATGGATCTCATCCATAATTCGTTTCAATTGTGGATCCTCAGCTTGTGAAGCTTTGATCCTATCAATCAACACTGGTTGCACCTGCAACTGTGCCAATAAACAACCTCTCTACGAAACCTGAAAATCCGTATCCCGAAGCTAACAGACTATGCCACTCACGAACCATGGGTCTCCTCCCAACCTCAGAAATATGGGCCAAACTGCCCGAAGACTTGCGACTCAACGCATCGGCTACCACATTAGCCTTACCCAGATGGTACTGAATAGAACAATCGTAGTCTTTCAGTAACTCCAACCATCTCCGCTGTCTCAGATTCAGCTCACGCTGATCAAAAATGTACTTCAGACTCTTATGATCAGTGAAGATCTCGCAAGTCGCACCGTACAAATAGTGCCTCCAAATCTTGAGAGCAAAAACCACAGCTGCTAACTCCAGATCATGAGTAGGATAATTCACCTCATGCTTCTTTAGCTGGCGAGAAGCATAGGCAATCACCTTACCATGTTGCATCAGAACGCAACCCAAACCGATACGGGAAGCATCATAATACACAGTGAATCCCTCGATGCCAGATGGCAAAGCCAACACAGGAGTTGTAGTCAAAATCTCTTTGAGCTTCTCAAAGCTCGCCTCGCACTTGTCAGTCCACTCAAACTTAACACCCTTCTGTGTCATTTTAGTCATCGGTGCAGATATTCTGGAAAAATCCTGCACGAACCGACGATAGTAGCCAGCTAACCCCAGAAAATTTCTGATCTCGGTAACTGACCTTGGCCTCTGCCAATCCATAACCGCCTCAATCTTCGTCGGATCAACCTTGATCCCATCCTTTGACACCACGAGTCCTAAGAAAGTAACTTGATCCAGCCAGAATTCGCACTTCGAGAACTTAGCATACAGTTGATGATCACGCAAAGTCTGTAGTATCGTTCTCAAGTGGAAAGCATGCTCCTCCTCACTCCGAGAGTAAATCAGTATGTCATCAATAAACATAATAACGAACTGATCCAGAAACGGCTTGAATACCCGGTTCATCATATCCATGAACGCTGCTGGTGCGTTAGTTAACCCAAAAGACATGACCAGAAACTCGAAATGCCCATACCGCGTTCTGAAAGCAGTCTTAGGCACATCGACGTCTCGAATCTGAAGTTGATGATAACCGGATCTCAAGTCAATCTTCGAAAAGCACTTAGCACCCTCCAACTGGTCGAACAAATCATCAATACGAGGAAGAGGATACCGGTTCTTGATCGTAACCTTGTTCAGCTGTCTGTAGTCAATACACAGCCGAAATGACCCATCCTTCTTCTTGACAAACAACACAGGAGCACCCCACGGAGAAGTACTCGGTCTGATAAAACCACTATCAAGCAATTCCTGTAACTGTTCCTTCAGCTCTTTCAGCACTGCAGGAGCCATCTGATACGGAGGTATCGAAATAGGAGCTGTTCCCGGAGCAACATCGATACAGAACTCAATGTCACGATCAGGTGGTAATCCAGGCAACTCCTCTGGAAATACATCAGTGAACTCATTCACTATCGGAACACTATGCACATCGCCACTGTCACCCTCTAAATCACGAACCAATGCTAAGAAAGCCTGGCAACCCTTGCCCATCATACGCTTGGCCTTGAGCGCCGAAATTAGATTCTTAGGTGCTTCTGTCTTTTCCCCTTGGAAGGAAAAAGGCATATCACCAGGAATCCCAAACAATACCGACTTCCCTCGACAGTCGATAGAAGCAAAATGGCGTGAAAGCCAATCCATCCCTAAGATGACATCAAAAGATAACACGTCAAGCATAATCAAATCAGCTCTAAGATCCCTACCATGTATAACCATAGAGCAAGACGGAAAGACCACGTCCACCACAACACTATCAGACAAAGGCGTAGATACAGATAAAGGCTCTAACAACCTAGATGGTGTCACACCCAACTTAGCAGCAAAACTCGAAGAAACAAAAGAGTGTGTTGCACCCGCATCAAATAAGACCAAGGCATCTACAAATGAAATGGGAATAGTACCTTGCACCACGGCGTTTTATGCACGAGCATCCTGAGGAGTCAGAGCAAATACTCTGGCCTGACCCTGTCCCTACTGCGGTGCCTGAGAAGAATTGTAACTACCCGAGCCTCTACCACCGTTCCCACGGCCACCAAAACCACGCCCTCCTGAACCACGGCCCCGCTGGCCACCAAACGAAGAGGCAGGTTGAGAATACCCTGGCGAAGGAGTGAAAACAGGTCTCTGCTGCTGAAAGAACGGCTGAGCAACACTAGCCGATGACATCTGCTGTCCAGATGACGAACACTCCCTAGCAAAGTGACCCTGCTGGCCACAAGCATAGCAACTACCTGGTGCCACTGTGCACTGTCCCGAATGTCTGCGCCTGCAGTTCTGACAAAACGGGACGCTAGAAGTACCACTGTATCCGCGATCAGATCCACGGCTACTCCCACTGTAACCAGAACTGTGAGAATACGATTGATAACCTTTTCGAACACCCCCTTTCTGACTCTTCTACTGGGAAGGCTTGTGCTGATAGCTGCTGCTACCACTCTGCTGCCCACTACTCTGAACAACACCGTTCGCCTTCTTCGTCTCATTCATTCTCCCAAAGTGCAGTAAATTTGCCTCCATCCGACGGGCACTGTCCACTACAGCAGAAAATTCCTTGGTCGTCTCAGTCAGAAGGCTAATAAAGTCAGCACCCAGACCCTTTATGTATCTGTCGTTCACCCTCTGCTGTTCAGTCTGCAGATCTGGGGCAAAGCGACTCAAATATCACAAACTCAGTAGTGTACTCATGTACTGATCTGTCTCCTCTCCTCAGAACCAGCAGTCTGAAACTGAAACCCTCTGTCACTGAGAAAGGTAAATAAAATTGCTTGAATTGTGTCACAAAATCCGCCCATGTAATAGTAGCCATAACTGCGTGAATCTCCCTGCGAAACCAGTCATTTGCAGCACCCATCAAGGACATCTCCACTAGCATAGCGGTCTGTCTCTCAGAAGCCTGTAGTCTCTGAGCATTCCGCTCAACCTCCTCCAGAAAATCTAGGGCGTCGCCGTCGCCCGCAAACTCAGTCGGCTTCAGCCTCAGATAAGCCAACACCAAGTCTCTATCAGTGATTCCAGCACCACCAACCGCAACACCACCAGCCTGTGGTACCTGTTGCTGCACAATCTGTCCCAGCATAGCATACTGGTTCTGCATGGCGATCTGTCCCGCCTGCAGTTGCACTTGATTATTATGGAGTGCAGTGATCCCAGCCAGAAATGTCGTGAAGTCAAACAGATCAATAGGAGCTTGTGGTACACCTGGTGCCTGAACGCCTGCACCACCACGTCCCCTACCTCTGCCTCCAGCAGCCTGACCTCTGCCACCCCGACCTCTTCCAGCTCGGCCTCTACCAGCCGGAACTCCACCTGCACGTCCCCTGCCAACTTGAACCTCTAGTTCATGCTGGTCAACCTCAATCGACATAGTGTCATCAGCTTTAGCCTCAGCCTGAGCTGCAGCACGCCCACGAGTGTTCATTCCTAAGAATGAAACAACAAATCTCAAACAATGCCCAAATGGCAACACCCAGAGTATAATTTAATAGTTCACAAATCAACAATTTATCCAGAGTAATAACACTAACATTCCAGAGTAAAGCAAAAATTTCGCAAATAAAACATTAGTAACACATAAGACCGACTCAAACATCCCTAAAGATGAAGGTAGAAAGTTTTGAAAACAAAAGATGACATTTTAAAAGAAAAAATTTGAATCCTAATTCCGCAGTAGATCCTATGATACAACCGTAACACTTATCATGCCTTAAAGCAATAAACACATAACATGCAAAAAATTTGGCCTTAGTTCGAAACTAAAGCTCTGATACCAACTTTGTCACGACCCAATTTCATGAATCGTGACCGGCGCTAGGGTATGGGTATGGTTGTACCAAAATCCGTAGCAAGCCTTGCGGAAATCAATTAAGCATTTAAACCTGCAGAAAACTGCTCGGGGGCAACCGAGACTCCAACCTAGGTCTAGCAATTTATATTACAATTCTAATATAAATAACTTAAATATCTTAAATATTCCACTGCATGCCTTAAATATAACAATGTCGTAATGCAGAGTAATCATGCCAAATATTAATAATCGAATATATCGACAATTCCAAAGTGTAATATCAAATGAAATAAATAAACTAGTTTTACTGCGGTCTAAGAGTTCGAAAACAGAAACTAGTTTAATAACATAAAAACCTCCGAGGAATCAAAAGAATCGGAGTGGACCAGCTTTCAAATCATAAACCTGGAAAATTTGGGAAAACAACGGGGTCAGATATAATGAGATGAGTTCGCAATACTATTTACATTTAATAAGTTTAAAACCCTTAAATCAAAACATTTTTATACTAATATAATATGATTATGGAAAACAGTATTGAAATGATCCCAGCGTAAGTATGACATAGCATACCAATAAACCCAAAGTGGACGGGAACAAATCCTCGTCATATATTTATACCAGCGTAAGCAAGACATTAGTCTGCCGATCCCGAAGTACTTACCGGTGCACACAGTCTCGATAAAAGCCTATCGAGTAGCTCGTTTCAATCCAGATTCATAATCGCTTAAAACAGTTCAAAAGCATTTATAATACTAAAATAAATTGCGGTACTTAATAAAGCGGTAAATAGCACTACAAACTCACTGCTTGCTTATCCACGTGATCTTGGCAAACAGCTAACCCTGCGTAGACTCCGAAGCACGAGCAGTCGACGGGTCTAAAATAATAAATAGGTTAATATCCGTACGACCCCTAACTCTAAGATCACTAGACACCACGTATGACTAGCACAATTAAATAACCAGATAAATCACAGAGAAACATAATCTCGAATAAATTATATTGCCGTAATTAAACCAAGCCTATTGAGTTCATATTTAAAATCACCCGAAAATATTAATTAAATAATATTTAATTAATAAATAAAATCCTTTCCTTAAATAGTGGGGTAGCCGAGTTTCTTAAAACTACTAAACTAATCCCACATGTCGGGTGATCCAAGTCTAACCCGACCCAACCATAAAACCAGAGTTATAAACCACAGTTTATAATTTAATATTTAATAAAATATTAATCGACATTAAAATAGAACTCAATAGCTTGTACCCCAAGTAATTAATTATTACCGGCAAATCTCTCAAATAATTAAATAACAAAATAAAATTAAAATATCACTTTAGCCAGCAAAGCCAAGATCACAAATTACTAATTAAATAACAATTAATTATAATTATTAATTTAATTTTTAAATAACTCAAATATTATTTTTAGGTCCAAAAATAAATATGACTATTTTGACAACTTTTAAATTAACTGAAATCCCCGATTCTCATTTAATATTGTCACTTATAAAATCATATATATAATCTATAATAAATATAATATTAATTTAAATTAAAATATTAATGCCTAAAGTAAATTTCAATTTATAAAATAATAATATTTAAACCGCTAAATAAATAAGTCGAAATCAATTTCATAATTTAATATTTAAAATCAATATAAAATAGTTAATTAAGTAACTTAAAGTATTAAATAAATTAGAATCAAATAACCTAGTGGCCTAAGAGAACATTTAATCAAAACTAAATCCTAGAAGCCAATCATCTATTGCCACCAAGTCATCTTCTACATTTGCAACTACATAAGCAACCCAAAATATGCAGAGAAAAGAAACGAAATGCAGAAACCAAATTTAAACAATCTTAATAATTAAACTTCATATTTCTTTTATAATTCAAACTACCCAAGATATAATATCAACTCCAACAATTGCAAGAACCCGATAACCACTGAAACAAGATTAACAAAATCAAGAACTCATAAGCCGAAACCAAGAACAACGAATAGTAATTCAAACCGAACCCTCAAAACACCAATTAACATATTCCAACTGATAAGCCCAATTATAACAGCCCTAAAACCTCAAACTCAATCAATGAAACAAAAAGATGAATGGCAGTAGTAATTCCAAAACAAAAACAGTTTATAATCAATGAAATTCAATAAGACGGCGGCGATTGATACGGGAAACAAACGGAATTGATTTCGACCTCCGAACGGCTGCCAAACGAATCAAATTTCAGAAGGGTCGAATTAAAATTAAAACAGAAATTTCCAGAAAACGGTAAAACGGCGGCTATTGGTACGGGTTCGTTTACGTACCGTTTGACGAAACAAAAATTGAGATTTGTAGATACACGAGTCTTCTATCTCTGGAAGGAAGCGGAACCTATTTCGGTTCAGAAACGAGAGAGCAATCAGTGATGAACGGAGATGTCGTTTTTTAACAAAACTGAAATTTAAAACTAAAAACTTACCGATGACAGTGTGAGTTTGAGTGATGATTGAGAGATGGATTCTCAACGAAAACGAGAGAGGAAAGCGGCTAGGGTTTGTGCGTAGAGTGGTGAAGATTTTTGATTTAGAAAACGGGTTTTAAAACGCAAGGAATTCCGAGAAATCAGGGGGCAAAATTGCACCCTTGATTCCCGTTAGCAGGTCTCGTACGAGATCTGCTAACAAAGAACAGGTCTCGTACGAGACCAGGTCTCGGTTCAACGAGACCTGGTCCAACCAATTCTGGTTGGACCGAAACTCAACCCGAACCTTTTTTTTTAAAATAAATATTTTCAAAACCCGGAATTTAATTTATCCGTTTTTAAACCCGGATTAAAATTAACCCATTTTCGAATCCAATCACAAAACGAGTCTAATTTACGTAAACTATTAAAATGTTATCGGAAAATTTTACGGGATATTACAGGTGCCCTCACTAAGGTGAGACGTATCTCAAACCTACCTCAATACAATAATCATTACCGGTGCGCACTCAGTCCCGATGATGCCCATCGAGTAGCACGTTCCAAATAAAATCCACAATGCCGAAAAATAGTTCAAAAGCTGCTTATAAACACACACACACACACACACACACACACACACACACACACACATATATATATATATATATATATATATATAAAATATAACATTTGCTTAATAAAGAGGTAAATAGAGATATAAACTCACTGCTTGCTAAATCCACGTGATCCTGACAAGCACCTAACTCTGGTTCGCCTCTGAAGTACGAACAGTCGACAGGTCTAAATAAAATATTAAAATTATAATTAAAATCAGACCCTAACTTTAAGGAGTACTAGACACCACATAGGACTAGCACAACACATTACCAAGCCGCATTTAATAAACACTTATATTAAATGCATTCCAAATATAACCCAAGTTATATAGTACAAATCATATAAACATATTTAGAATGATTCGTAAAATAATTTAAATAAACCAAAGTTAAAATCCATATCAGTGAGTCTGCCGAGTTATTTAAAACTACCAAACTTCTTCTTACTTGTTGGGCGACCACAATCTAACCCAAACCAAAACTTTATTAAATTTATAAACCCGAGTTTATAAATTCAAAAACTTAATAAATTAACTATTCATTTTAAAAAAAAAATAGAATTCAATATCTTCTTACTTGTTGGGCGACCACAATCTAACCCAAACCAAAACTTTATTAAATTTATAAACCCGAGTTTATAAATTCAAAAACTTAATAAATTAACTATCCATTTTTTTTAAAAATAGAATTCAATATCTTCAAATCCAAGTAACCCAAGTTACAATCAAAACTTAACCATTTTAAGTTTAATAAAGTTTAATGACTAAACTGCACTTTAGTCAATTTGATTTTTGAAATCAAATTTAATTACTCATTTTCAATTTACTAAATTATAACTCAAAACAAGGATCCAAAAGATAAAACTTAACTTAAATAAGTTTTTAGAAACTTTAGGGGCTAAATTGCAATTTAATCAAATTGGCATATTAGCCAAAATTGAATATAATTACCCGAGTAATTATAACTTAAATTGTAAAATACTTATCATTTACACTTTACTAGTTTATAAGTCAAATTCAAATTTAAAAGTTATAAATGAAACAATAACATTAAATAAATGACTAGAGGGATTATTAGGTTAAGGCAAAACAAAAGTGACAATCACAATAGCCATATAACCATCTCTAACAATTCACATAACCATTCATGTTGCTACTGTTACGAATACAGTAACCCTCCTATACCAATTTCAAGTTATAGCAACGGCGATCTTCGACGACCTCAAGCATGAAAACATCATTCAATGCTAAACAATATAACCTCAAGCATGAAAATGAAAGCATAACAATCTAACATTCAAAGAACAATGGCAGAAGCGATGAATTTGAGCCAAACGATCAATAATGAATAAGTAAGTCGATAGCACACAACAATGAGATTCTAGCGACAACATAGGACACCCTAGAATCCATGAATCCATCGGCATGAAAAGCAAGAAGCAAGACAGTCGTCATAGACAATGAAAACAAGGAATCATAACGGCAATAAACGGAGGGATTCTTACGTACCGTATATGATTTCGAAGCGTTAGGATTCAAGAGATCGATGAATAATGAGGAACCATTGAAAGAAAACTCAGATTAATGCTAAAACAAACGAGATATAATCATGAACGATAATTACGATATCGAAACGAACAACAAGTTAAATGTGATCTTACCAAATTCAAGTGAAAGAGAGGATGAATGGTTGATGAGATTTCAGTTTTGCTAAGGGAGATGGAGGCTGAGTTTTTGTTTAAAAGAATGAAATATTTAGGTTTGAGAAATAAAAAAACGTGATTGCAGCGTTTTTAAAGGGGGAGGGAATGGTTCAAATTGTATGTATATAAGGAAAACATAAGTTTCATGTCATTACTGCAACTCATTATGAAGGATTGCATGGGCTTTTGGCCAAGGATATTGAATGGCCCAACATTCACGTGGAAAATAAATAGGAGGAGAGCATGCATGGGCTTTATCATGCTAAGAAGAAGAATGGCCAACGTTGTATTGCATGGCATTCAAGATTTATATTTCATAAAATTTCTTTTTTCTTTTTTCTTTTTCCTTTTTTTTTCTTTTTCTTTTAAAATCTAATAATAGACACTAAACACGAATCAAACCACGATCCAATCAACGAGTGACTAAAATTAAATTAAATAATAATAATAATAATAATAATAATAATAATAATAATAATAATAATAATAATAAATTACTTAAAACTTGACGGAATGCAAAAATTTATAATAAAAATACAAAAAAAGTAATTTAAAAATACGGGATATTACATTCTCCCCAACTTATTAAAAATTCGTCCTCGAATTTAGAACGCAAAACTCAAAGCATAACAACACGTAAGGCACACAAAATCCAACAACGATAGCGCATAATCAAAGATACACGTACCTCAAGAAAAGAGGAAAGGATAACGTTTCCGTATATCGGACTCCGTCTCCTAAGTGCACTCCTCAACAGAATGATTCCGCCACAGAACTTTGACCATCGGAATCTTCTTGTTCCGTAACCTACGTACTTGCGTATCGAGATTCTCAACTGGCTATTCATCATAGGACAGCTCCTGGTCAATCTCAACGCTCTGAGGCACAATCACATGTGAAGGATCTGAGATGCACTTCCTCAGCATGGAAACATGAAATACAGGATGCACTAAAGACATGTCTGGCGGCAGAACCAGACGATAAGCCACAACTCCAATCTTCTCTGAAATCTCATAGGGACCAATGTACCTCGGTGCCAACTTTCCCTTGACACCAAAACGAACCACTCCTTTCATAAGCGAAACCCGAAGAAACACAAAGTCTCCCACCTGAAACTCGATGTCTTTTCTCTTCGGATCAGCATAACTCTTATGCCGACTAAAAGCTGTCTCCAACCTCCGTTTTATCAACGGTACCTTCTCTAAGGTAATCTGAATAATCTCAGCACCAGACAAATTTCGCTCGCCAACCTCTTCCCAGCAGATAGGAGATCGACACTTGCATCCGTACAAAGCCTCATAAGGTGCCATCTCAATGCTCGCATGATAACTATTGTTGTAAGAAAACTCAATCAACGGAAAATGAGTATCCCAGCTACCATGAAAATCAAGAATGCACATCCTGAGCATATCCTCTAATGTCTGAATAGTCCTCTTAGACTGACCGTCAGTCTGAGAATGAAAAGCTGTACTGAAGTCCAAACGAGAACCCAAGGACTCCTATAATGCTTTCTAGAACCTCAAAATGAAAATAGAACCTCTGTCTGAGACAATCGAAACCGGTACACCATGCAAACTGACAATCCTGTCGATGTACCACTGAGCCAACTTCGAAGCAGGGTACGAAACCTTGATCGGAAGGAAATGAGCTGACTTGGTCATACGGTCAACTATCACCCAGATGGAGTCGTACCCCTATCGAGTACATGGTAAACCAATTACAAAATCCATGGCAATCCGCTCCCACTTCCACTCTAGAATAGGTAGTGGCTGCAGATATCGAAAAGGTCTCTGATGTTCCTATTTCACCTGCTGGCAAGTCAGACACTTGGAAACGTACTCTGCAACATCCTTCTTCATTCCGCTCCACCAATACGTATCCTTGAGGTCATGGTACATCTTGGTACATCCCGGATGAACATTGTAAGCTGACCTATGCGCTTCCTCCAGAATCTGGTCTCTCAGACCATCCAAATCTGGAACGCACAGTCTATAACCAAACCTGAGAACTCTGTCAACAAAAACAAACTCGGAATTCACGTCCAGATGGATCTCATCCATAATACTTTTAAATTGTGGATCCTCAGCTTGTAAAGTTTTAATCCTATCAATCAAAACCGGCTGCACCAGTAGATGTGCCAACAAACTACCATTCTGAGAAACATGAAAACCATAACCCGAAGCTATCAAACCATGCCACTCTTAAACCATGGGTCTATGCCCAACCTCATAAATATGGGCCAAACTGCTTGAAGACTTGCGACTCAACGCATCGGCTACCACATTAGCCTTACCAGGATGGTACTGAATAGTACAATCGTTGTCTTTCAGCAACTCTAGCCACCTCCTCTGTCTTAGATTCAATTCTCGCTTATCAAAGATGTACTTCAGACTCTTGTGATCAGTGAAGATCTCGCAAGTCGCACCGTACAAGTAGTGCCTCCAGATCTTCAGAGCAAAAACCACAGCAGCTAACTCCAAGTCATGAGTAGGGTAATTCACCTCATGCTTCTTCAGCTGACGAGAAGCATAGGCGATCACCTTTCCATGTTGCATCAACACGCAACATTAGCCAATCCGAGAAGCATCGTAGTACATAGTAAAACCCTCAATGCCAGAAGGCAGTGCCAAAACAGGAGCTGTAGTCAGAATCTCCTTCAGCTTCTCGAAACTTGCCTCGCACTTGTCTGTCCACTCATACTTAACACCCTTCCGTGTCAGCTTAGTCAAAGGTGCAGATATCCGAGAGAAGTCCTGCACGAACCGACGATAGTAGCAAGCTAACCCAAGAAAACTCCTAATCTCGGTAACTGACCTCGGCCTCTGCCAATCTATGACCGCCTCAATCTTCTTTGGATCAACCTTGATCCCATACTTCGACACCACGTGTCCTGAGAAGGTAACCTGTTCCAGCCAAAACTCACATTATGAGAACTTAGCATACAACTGATGTTCTCGCAAGGTCTGTAGTATAGTCCTCAAGTGATAAGCATGCTCCTCCTCACCCCGAGAATAAATCAGAATGTCATCAATGAAGACGATAACAAACTGATCCAAAACCGGCTTGAAAACCTGATTCATCATGTCCATAAACGATGCTGGTACGTTAGTCAACCCAAACGACATGACCAAAAACTCGAAATGCCCATAACGTGTTCTGCAAGCAGTCTTAGGCACATCGACATCCCGAATCCGAAGTTGATGATACCCGGATCTCAAGTCAATCTTGGAAAAAACCTTCGCACCCTGCAACTGATCAAACAAGTCGTCGATGCGAGGAAGAGGATATCTGTTCTTGATGGTAGCCTTATTCAACTGCCTGTAGTCGATACAAAGCCAAAAGGAACCATCCTTCTTCTTAACAAACAGAACTGGAGCACCCCACAGCGAAGTACTCGGTCTGATAAAGCCACTGTCCAAAAGTTCTTGTAACTGCTCCTTCAACTCCTTCAGCTCAACAGGAGCCATCCGATATGGCGGTATCAAAATAGGACCAGTTTCAGGAACAACATCAATGCAGAACTCGATATCCCGATCAGGTGGTAATCCAGGCAACTCCTCTGAAAAAACGTCAGTGAACTCGTTTACTATAGGGACAGTGTTCAAACTGCCCACCTCAGCATCCATATCACGAACCACAGCTAAAAAAGCTTGACAACCCTTACTCATCATCGGCTTTGCCTGGATCGTAGAAATCAGATTTTTCGGTGTCTCTGCCTTCTCCCCTTGAAAAGAAAAGGATAGATCACCTGGAATCTGAAACTCAACCGACTTACCTCGAAAGTCGATCGAAGCATAATGGAGTGCCAGCCAATCCATCCCCAAAATCACGTTAAATGAAAGTACATCCAAAACAACAAAATCAGAACGTAAGTCTCTTCCATGGATAACCACGGAACACGATGGATATACAACGTCCACCACCACACAGTCAGACAAGGGAGTAGAAACAGATAAAGATTATAAACTTGTTGGTGTTACACCCAACTTAGCAGCAAAACACGTAGACAAAAAAGAGTGGGTTGCACCCGCATCAAATAAAACAAGAGCATCTACAAAAATAATCTGAATAGTACCTTGCATAACTGCGTTAGATGCATGAGCATCCTGAGGAGTCAAGGCAAAAACTCTTGCCTGACCCTGACTCTGCTGCTGAGAACTCTGTCCAGTACCATAGCTGCTAGAACCTCTACCGCCGTTGCCACGGCCTCCAAAACCACCACCTCCAGAACCTCGGCCCCGGTGGCCACCAAAAGAAGCGGTAGGTTGAGAAAACCCTGCCGTTGTAGAGAACGCTGGTCTCTGACTCTGATAGAATGGCTGAGCAACACTAGCTGCCGACATCTGCTGCCCAGATGCCTGACACTCTGTGGCAAAGTGACCCGGTTGGCCACAAGTAAAACAAACCCCTGGTTCTAAACGATACTCGCCCGAATTTCTACGTCTGCAATTCTGGTAGAAAGGAAAACTAGCACCTCCACTGTTACCGCGCCCAAAACTGCGGCTGCTACCGCTGTTGCCTGAACTGTAGGTGCATGGCTGATAACTCTTCTTGACACCTCTCTTCTTGTTCTTGTACTGAGAAGATGTCGATTGGTAGCTACCACCACCACTTTGCTTTCTAGGGCCAGAAGACGTCTTAGTCTGAGAAGAACTAGAAATCTCCGGAAACTGCAACAGCGAGCTCTCTAGACGACGAGCACTGTCCACTACGTCTCTAAAGTCTCTGAGTGTCTCAGTCAGCAAACTCACAAAATCGCGCCCTAAGCCCTTTGCGTATCTGTCGTTCACTCTTTGCCGATCTGCCTGCATGTCCAGAGCAAACCGACCCAACCTCACGAACTCCGTCGTGTACTCGGATACTGACCTATCATCTCTAGAAAGTGTCAGCAGTCTATCTCTATGACCCTCTGTCACGGAAAATGGCAAGAAGAATCCTCTGAATTTCACCACAAAGTTAGCCCATGTGATAGTAGCCATCTCAGGATGAATGTCTCTACGAAACCAGTCCCCAGCTGAACCCTTCATAGACATTTCGACTAGAACGACGGTCTGACGCTCAATAGCCTGTAGTCGCCGAGCATTCTGCTCAACCTCCTCGAGAAAATACAGCGCGTCTCCAGAATCGTCAAGCTCTATTGTCTTCAGCCTCATGTAAGCTGAAACCAAATCCCTGTTAGTGGTCCCGACACCACCAACTGCTGCAACACCAGCCTGTGGTTGCTGCTGCTGAACAATGTGACCCAAAACCGCGTACTGATCCTGCATAGCGACCTGTCCCGCTTGTAGCTGAACCTGGTTGAGTTGTAAAGCAGCAACTCCAGCCAAAAATGTATTGAAGTCAAAATCATCCAACTCAGGTTGTGCCATACCTTGTGCTTGAGCACCCCCTGCAGCACCGCGTCCTACGCCTATGCTTCTACCTCTGCCAGCTTGACCTCGGCCACCTCGACCTCGACTAGCTCGACCCCGACCAGCTGGGCCTCTGCCTGCTAGTCCTCTACCAGCTTGAACCTCTGGTTCAGTCTGGTCCACCTCCATAGAGATCGCGTCATCAGCCTCAGCATTTTGCTAAGCCGCAGCACGAGTACGAGTATTCATTCCTAAGAATGAAACAAAAATCTTTAATACAAACAAAAATTTAACCATATAATCACAGCATGGCGAATCAGCCAACAAGTAATCACCCAAGTGAAAACAATCATATAATAAGCAATAAAGAAATTAAATTCACACGACTGACTCACGACATTCCTATAGGAGTAGGCAGAAAGTTTTGAAAACAAAAGATAACGTTTCAAAGACAAGACTCGAATCCTAATTCCGCAGTACTTCCTAGAACAATTTAATCACTTAACATGCCAAAATAATTAACACTTAACAAATAAAAGACCTTGGTTTGAAACCAAAACTTTGATACCAAGTTTGTCACGACCCATTTTCGTGAATCATGACAAACGCTAAGGTATGGGTATGGTCGTACCAAAACCCGTAGCAAGCCTTGCAGATAACAGATAAATATCATAAATAACTATGTACCTGCATAAAATCACATGCTCGGGGGAAACCGAGACTCCAACCTAGTCTAGCAGTTCATATAAGCAACATATATTCAAAATATACTTAATCTCAAATTAAACTCCAAGAGCATGGCAAATAATATATAATACCAAAATTACTGTAATCATGCCAAAGCTGAAAAATAATAGTTGGACTACACAAACAAATGATAGTCTAAAACAATAAGCATAAGACTAAGTCATAAATAATATGATACTACTACTGCGGTCTAAGAGTTTAAAACAGTTCGACTCTTTTATTCTGGAAATAAAATAAAGAATCTTAGAGAATGAAGAAACGGAGATCAACCAATGCTCTAATCATAAACCTGGAAAATTTGGAAAAACAACGGGGTCAGATTTACTGAGTAGAGTTTATATAACCATTTATATTTATTTAGTTAAAAATCTTTAAAACGTTTAATAAAACATTTTCATTATGGATTATGAATGAAACCCTAAACCACAATTCTAAATCCATTGTCGTTTCGGTAAGACATATCTCAATAACCGATCCCCGACTATCACTTAATAAATAGTGAGCCCAGGAGACGTATCTTCCACCGGTGCCCTCACTAAGGTGAGACGTATCTCAAACCTACCTCAATACCATAATCATTACCGGTGCGCACACAGTCCCGATGATGCCCATCGAGTAGCACGTTCCAAATCAAATCCACAATGCCGAAAAACAGTTCAAAAGCTGCTTATACATATATATATATATATATGGATTAATTTCATAAGAAATGATGACCATTACACAAAATTTTATTTTAATCACGACTTTTAAAAGTTGTCGTATAAAACCATAAACTTTTATTTTTTTCAGATCTATCATCAAATTAATTTTCAGTGAATTTTTGCTAATATGGCAACCAGAATCTAGCTAATTTGAAAAAAAAATGAAAGGTAAAAATTCAAGGAAAATAATCGGTGATTGATTTGAAAAGAAATGAAAGGTCATGGTTTTATATGACAACTTTTAAAAGTCGTGATTAAAATGAAACTTCGTGTAAAGTTCGTGATTTTTTATGAAATTAACTCTATATATATACAAAATATAATATTTGCTTAATAAAGAGGTAAATAGAGATATAAACTCACTGCTTGCTAAATCCACGTGATCCTGACAAGCACCTAACTCTGGTTCGCCTCTGAAGTACGAACAATCAACGGGTCTAAATAAAATATCAAAATCATAAATAAAATCAGACCCTAACTCTAAGAAGTATTAGACACCACATAGGACTAGCACAACAAAATATCAAGCCACATTTAATAAAAACTTATATTAAATGCATTCCAAATATAACCCAGTTATAGAGTACAAATCGTATAAACATATTTAGAATGATTCGTAAAATAATTTAAATAAACCCAAGTTAAAATCCATATCAGTAAGTCAGTCGAGTTATTTAACAATTGAAACCATTTAGGTTGAAAGCCATAGTGCTAATACCTAAAGCAGTGTAAATTATTGGGTTTGTTTATTTCCCTCAAGTGTCTATTGATGTGGTAAGTAGTTTTCAATTTAATATATATACCATTTTTCAATAATAGATACTGATGCAAGACAAGATAAGATCGATTTTCTCATATAGGAAAGTCTCGATGATCCTAATCAAAATCTATTTTTTAGGTACAACAAAAATTTGTATTATCAAATGATATTAGAGGGTTTTGCAGTTCCTGCAACTGATTCAGCTTCCGCTTCTGGGAGATCAAACGGAGCTCGTTGTTGGTGGGCTGATGACAACTCATCTTTTTCGGGCTCCTGTGATGGGTAAATCCCCATGAAAAAGGGGCAACTTTCGTGTAGTTTGTGATTGGGATGTTGCAGCAGACCGCTGACGGATCGAAGGAGAAAGGTTGTTTACCCGAATTCAGAGGGAAAAGCAATGGGAACGACGGAACCTCTAAATACATAAGATTTTATTGAAAACAAACCTTAATGATTTATTAGGGAGGATAGCGAAAGGGTCCCACTCGTTATCAATGGGATCAGGGATACTTTCAGCAAGAAATAATCGCTCTTTTGATTTTGGAAAATAAAAATATATTTATCATGGATAAGTGGAAAAATGCCTTTCATTTCTCTTTTAATTTAAGGGCATTCGATGCCATCTCATCCTTTCCTGTCTTCTTCGAAACTATGGATCATTTCATGAACTACCAAGCTTCTTCCCACTTGTTGGGCGACCACAGTCTAACCCAAACCAAAACTTTATTAAATTTATAAACCCGAGTTTATAAATTAAAAAACTTAATAAATTAATTATCCATTTAAAAAAAAAAAGAATTCAATATCTTCAAATCCAAGTAACCCAAGTTACAATCAAAACTTAACCATTTTAAGTTTAATAAAGTTTAATGACTAAACTGCACTTTAGTCAATTTGATTTTTGAAATCCAATTTAATTACTCATTTTCAATTTACTAAATTATAACTCAAAACAAGGATCCAAAAGATAAAACTTAACTTAAATAAGTTTTTAGAAACTTTAGGGGCTAAATTGCAATTTAGTCAAATTGGCATATTAGCCAAAATTGAATATAATTACCCGAGTAATTATAACTTAAATTGTAAAATACTTATCATTTACACTTTATTAGTTTATAAGTCAAATTCAAATTTAAAAGTTATAAATGAAACAATAACATTAAATAAATGACTTGAGGGATTATTAGGTTAAGGAAAAACAAAAGTGACAATCACAATAGCCATTTAACCATCTCTAACAATTCACATAACCATTCATGTTGCTACTGTTACGAATACAGTAACCTGCCTATACCAATTTCAAGTTATAGCAACGGCGATCTTCGACGACGGCACAACACCGAAGGACAACTCACAACCCGGCAACATCATCGGATAAACATCATTCAATGCTAAACATTATAACCTCAAGTATGAAAATTAAAGCATAACAATCTAATATTTAAAGAACAATAACAGAAGCTTAATTGAAGCGATGAATCCGAGCAAAACGATCAATAATGAACAAGTAAGTCGATAGCACACAACAATGAGATTCTAGCGATAACGTAGAACACCCTAGAATCCATGACTCCATCGGCATGAAAAGCAAGAAGCAAGACAGTCGTCATAGACAATGAAAACGAGAAATCGTAACGGCGATAAACTGAGGGATTCTTACGTACCGTATGTGATTTCAAAGCGTTATGATTGAAGAGATCGACGAATAATGAGGAACCGTCGAAAGAAAACTCAGATTAACGTTGAAACGAACGAGATATAATCATGAACGATAATTACGATATCGAAACGAAGAACAAGTTAAACGTGAACTTGCCAAATTCAAGTGAAAGAGAGGATGAATGGTTGATGAGATTTCAGTTTTGCTAAGGGAGATGGCGGCTGAGTTTTTGTTTAAAAGAATGAAATATTTAGGTTTGAGAAATAAAGAAACGTGATTGCAGCGCTTATAAAAGGGGAGGGAATGGTTCAAATTGTATGTATATAAGGGAAACATAAGTTTCATGTCATTGCTGCAATACTCATTATGAAGGATTGCACGGGCTTTTCGCCAAGGACATTGAATGGCCCAACATTCACGTGGGAAATAAATAGGAGGAGAGCATGCATGGGCTTTATCATGCTAAGAAAAAGAATAGCCAATGTTGTGTTGCATGGCATTCAAGATTTATATTTCATAGAATTTCTTTTTCCTTTTTCCTTTTTTTTCTTTTTCTTTTAAAATCTAATAATACACACTAAACACGAATCAAACCACGATATAATCAACGAGCGACTAAAATTAAATTAAACAAAAATATATAATAATAATAATAAATTATTTAAAACTTGACGGAATGCAAAAATTTAAAATTAAAATAAAAAAAAGTAATTTAAAATTACGGGATATTACATTTAGTGATTTAAGTCAAACGTTTACAAATGTTACGAAACAAATCCAAACGTTTCACGTTTTTCTAAATTTAAGCCAAATGTTCAATATGTTATGAAACCAATCCAAACGTTTAAAACGCTACGAACCAAATCCAAACTTTTCACCTTTTTAGCAATTTAAGTCAAATGTTTACGAACATTATGAAACAAATCCAAGCGATTCACCTTTATAAGAATTCAAGCCAAACGTTTAAAACGTTACGAAACCAATTCAAACGTTTAAAACGTTGTGAAACAAATCCAAACATTTCCCCTTTTTAGCGATTTAAGCCAAACATTTACAAACATTCCAAAATAAATGCAATTGTTTCACGTTTTTTGCGATTTAATCCAAACGTTTAAAACGTTACAAAACCAATCCAAACGTTTAAAACATTACGAAACAAACCAAACGTTTCATCTTTTTAGCGATTTAAGCCAAATGTTTACAAACCTTATGACAAAAATCCAAATGTTTCACCTTTTTAAGGATTTAAGCCAAACATTTAAATATTATGAAACCAATTCAAACGTTTAAAACGTTACGAAACAAATCCAAACGTTTAAAACGTTACGAAACAAATCCATACGTTTCACCTTTTTAGTGATTTAAGCCACACGTTTTCAAACGTTTCGAAACAAATCCAAACGTTTCTCCCTTTTAGCGATTTAAGCCAAACGTTTAAAACGTTACGAAACCAATCTAAATGTTTAAAATGTTATGAAACAAATCCTAACGTTTCACCTTTTTAGCGATTTAAGCCAAACATTTACAAACTTACGAAACAAATCCAAACGTGTCCCCTTTTTAAGGATTTAAGCCAAACGTTTAAAACGTTACGAAACCAATCAAACGTTTAAAACGTTACGAAAAAAATCCAAATGTTTCCCCTTTTTAGTGATTTAAGCCAAACGTTTACAAACGTTATGAAACAAATCTAAACGTTTCGCCTTTTTAACGATTTAAGCCAAACGTTTAAAAGACTACTGAACCAATCTAAACGTTTAAAACGTTATGAAACAAATCCAATCGTTTCCCCTTCTTAAAGATTTAAGCCAAACGTTTGCAAACGTTACGAGACAAATCCAAACGTTTCCCCTTTTTAGCGATTTGAGCGAAAAGTTTAAAACGTTACGAAAACTAATCCAAACGTTTAAAACATTCAAAACAAATCCAAAATTTTCACCTTTTTAGCGATTTAACCCAAACATTTACAAATGTTACGAAACAAATACAAACATTTTACCTTTTTTGCAATTTAAGCCAAACGTTTAAAACGCTACGGAACCAATCCAAACGTTTAAAATGTTACGAAACAAATCCAAACGTTTAACCTTATTAGTGATTTAAATCAAACGTTTACAAACGTTACGAAATAAATCCAAACGTTTCACCGTTATAAGGATTTAAGCCAAACATTTAAAACATAATGAGACCAATACCAAATGTTTCACCTTTTTAGCGATTTAAGCCAAATGTTTAAAACGTTACGGAAACAATCCAGTCGTTTAAAACGTTTCGAAACAAATCCAAACTTTTAACCTTTTTAGCGATTTAAGCCGAACGTTTACAAACATTAAGAAACAAATCCAAATGTTTTACCTTTTTAAGGATTTAAGCCAAACGTTTAAAACGTTACGGAGCCAATCTCAATGTTTAAAATGTTACGAAACAAATCCAACTGTTTCACCTTTTTAGCGATTTAAGCCAAACGTTTACAAATGTTACGAAATAAATCCAAACATTTCACCTTTTTAGTGATTTAAGCCTAATGTTTAGAACATTACAAAACCAATCCAAATGTTTAAAATCGTTATGAAAAAATCCAAACGTTTCTCCTTCAGCGATTGAAGCCAAACATTTTAAACGTTACGAAACCAATCCAAACGTTTAAAACGTTACAAAAAAAATCAAAACGTTTCACCTTTTTAGCGATTTAAGCCAAACATTTATAAACGTTAAGAAACAAATCCAAATGTTTCCCCTTTTTAGCGATTTAAGCTAAACGTTTACAAACGTTACGGAACAAATCCAAATGTTTCACCTTTTTTTATCAATTTATGCCAAACGTTTAAAACGTTACGAAACAAACCCAAAAGTTTCACCTTTTTAGCGGTTTAAGCCAAACGTTTACAATCGTTACAAAACAAATCCAAATGTTTCACATTTTTTGTGATTTAAGACATACGTTTATAAACGTTATGAAACAAAACCAAACGTTTCACCTTTTTAGCGATTCAAGACAAATGTTTAAAACGTTACGAAACCAATCAAAACGTTTAAAATGATATGAATAAATTGAAACATTTCAACTTTTTACCAATTTAAGTCAAACATTTACAAATGTTACCAAACAAATCCAAACGTTTCACCTTTTTAGTGATTTAAGCCAAAATTTTTAAAACGTTACGAAATCAATCCAAACGTTTACAAACATTAGGAAACTAATCCAAACATTTTCCCTTTTTAGCAATTTAAGCCAAACGTTTACAAACGTTACGAAACAAATCCAAACATTTCACCTTTTTAGCAATTTAGGAGAAACGTTTATAACGTTAAGAAACCAATCCACATGTTTAAAACATTACGAAACAATTTCAAACATTTCACCTTTTTAGCAATTTGAGACAAACGTTTACAAACGTTACGAAATAAATCCAAACGTTTGACCTTTTTAGCAATTTAAGCCAAAGGTTTAAAGCGTTACGAAACCAATCAAAAAGTTTAAAACGTTACGAAACAAATCCAAAAGTTTCACCGTTTTAGCAATTTAAGCCAAACGTTTACAAAAGTTACGAAACAAATCCAAACGTGTCACCTTTTTAAGTATTTATGCAAAACGTTTAAAACGTTACGAAACCAATCCAAATGTTTAAAACGTTATGAAATAAATCCAAACGTTTCCCCTTCTTAGTGATTTAAGCCAAACGTTTACAAATATTGAGAAACAAATCCAAACGTTTCACCTTTTTAGCGATTTATGCCAAACATTTAAAACTTTACAAAACCAATCCAAACGTTTAAAACGTTACGAAACAAATTCAAACATTTCCCCTTTTTAGCGATTTAAGCCAAACGTTTACAAACGTTACGAAACAAATCCAAACATTTCAGCTTTTTAACGATTTATGCCAAACATTTAAAACGTTACGAAACCAATCCAAACTTTTAAAACTTTCCGAAACAAATTCAAACGTTTCCCCTTTTTAGCGAATAAGCCAAACGTTTTGAAACCTTACGAAACAAATTCAAATGTTTCACCTTTTTATCTATTTAAGCCAAACGTTTAAAACGTTAGGAAACCAATCCAAACGTTTAAAATGTTAGAAATAAATCCAAACGTGTAATACCCCGTAAAAATTTTGAAATTTATTTATGAGTTTCCGGTATTAAACTCGAGAGTCATTTTATGTTATGGCAGTTTTTGGTTGGATTATTTTTGCTTTGGTTTGGGTTGGGTTCGGCCCAAGACCTATGTGTTTGGCCAAGAGGTTCGGCCTTGGGCCAAACCAAAAATTTTTATCTTTCGGCCAACATAGATCTCGTACGAGACCTGTGCTTGACATGGCCGTTCTCATTTGAGACCAGCAAGGTCTCGAACGATACTGCAGCTTAATTGTCGGTCTCGAACGAGACCTCAACATATTTGATGGGCTCGAAAAGCTTTGGCCCTTGTTTCCCTCCCTTCTCATTAAAGATTCTACCCTAGATTCTCAACTATTTAAATCGTTTTTTTAACCCTAATTTATTACAACATTTCATACAAACCCTAGCCACTTTCCCCACTCAATTTCACTGAGAATTCTTGTCTCAATCATGAATAACACTTTAGTGTTTATCGGTAAGTTCTTGAACTTATATTTCAGTTTTGGTTCAAAATCGAACTCTCCGTGTTTTGATCTGTTCGTAACCATTTCAGATCCAAATTAAGTTTTGATTCGTCCTAGTCGAAGTAGACTCAAGTCTCTACGAATCCCATCTTTAGTCTTGCAAAACGGTACGTTATCCTTTCCGTTATAGCCGCCGCCGTTTTACCGTTTTCTAGTAATATTATTGTTTTGAACTCTAAAACGATACGTTCGTTTTTTGATCCGTTCACAGCCGTTTGAAGATCGAATTCAGATCTGTTTTGTTTCCGTCGAAGTAGACTCATTCCTCTACAACTTTGCTTTTCGAACTCCGTCAAACGGTACGTAAAACTATTCGCTAGAGTCGCCGCCGTCTTATCGCTTTATTTGAGTCTTAACTCTGAATGTTTAACATTTGTTGCTGCCGAATTCTTCCATTCCCTTTTGAACTGATCTTTGTGTTTTGTTGATTATTATATATTGCTTGATTAGTCGATAATTGAGTTTATGAGGTTTAAGGTTGACTTCTTCGTCGGTTTTCTTGTTTCTGTCGAAACATTGATGTTGCTATTCTTAGGATTATTGCTTTGATTAATTGAGTTTTTCTTGGTTATGATCACTGTGGGTGATTTTTTGTTATTGATATATGTTTAGGTTATGAGATTTTTAAGTTTTTTAAGGTTTGATTAAGAAATTATGAGAAGTTGAGCTTGTTTTCGGTTTCTGCATTTGTTAATGTTTTGGGTTGTTTTGGTTATGAAAATGAAGAAGATGATCAGGTGGCGATATGTGACTGGCTTAGCTTGATTTACTTTTGGCTAAAGGTTCTTTTAGGCCACTAGTTTATTTGGTGTTAAATTGTTTAATCACTTAAGTTACTTTATTAATTATTCTATATTGATTTTAAATATTAATATAAGGAATTGGTTTCGATTTATTAATTAGCTATTTAAATAATATTATTATTTATAGTTTTAAATTACCTGGTAATATTATTTTTAGATCTAGAAATAATATTACTCCTATTATAAATTAATGAATTTAATTTAAATTATTTATTTGATTTGTATAAAGGGGAATTTGATATTTTTATTTAATGTATAATTTTAGAGAATTTGACTTAGCATGCGAATTTGACTAAATTTATAATTTAGCCTTTTAATTATTTATTGATTTATTTAATGAGATAGTTTGCCGGTAATCTTTAATTACTTGGATTTCAAGCTATTGAGTTCCATTTTGATATTAATTAATATTTTATTTAATTATAATTATAAACCGTGGTTTATAATTCTGGAATATCAGTTGGGTCGGTTTAGACTTGGGTTGCCGACATGTGGGTTCAGCTTGGTGATTTTAAGAAACTCGGCTGACCCACTATTTGAGGAATTTATTTAAGTTATGATTTAAATATTATTTTAATAATATTTTCGGATTGGATTTTAAGTGTGAACTCAATAGTCTTGAATTATTATGGCATTATAATTTATTGAGAATTATGTTTCTCTGTGATTTTATCTGACTTATTAATTGTGCTAGTCCTACGTGGTGTTTAGTATTCTTACAGTTAGGGGTTGGAGTGATTTTAACTTATGATTTATTTTTAGACTCTTCGACTATTCGCGCTCAGGAGTCAAATCAGGGTTAGCTGTTTGCCAAGATTCACGTGGATAAGCAAGTAGTGTGTTTGTAGTGCTACTTACCGCTTTATTAAGTACCACATCTTATTTTAGTATTATAAATGTTTTTGAACTGTTTTAAGCGTTTATAGATCTGGATTGAAACGAGCTGCTCGATAGGCTTGTATCGAGACTGTGTGCACCGGTAAGTACTCTGGGATCGGCAGACTAATGTCTTGCTTACGCTGGTATATGACGAGGATTTTTTCCCGTCCACTCTGGGTTTATCAGTATGCTATGTCATACTTACGCCGGGATCATTTCAATACTGTTATTCCATAATCATAGTATATTAGTATAAAAGGTTTTGATTTAAGGGTTTTAAACTTAATAAATGTAAATAGTATTGCGAACTCATCTCAATATATCTGACCTCATTATTTTCCCAAATTTTCCAGGTTTATGATTTGAAAGGTGGTCCACTCCGATCCTTTTGATTCGTCGGACGTTTTACGTTATGTAAATTAGTCACTGTTTTTGGAACTCTTAGATCGCAGTAGAATTAAATTATATATTACTTTGGTTATTGCACTTTGGGATTGTCGATTTGTCCGATTGCGAACTAAATGATTCATGAAATTAGGCCGTGACAAAACGTTTAACCTTTATAGCGATTTAAGCCAAATGTTTACAAAGGTTAAGAAAAAAATCCAAGCGTTTCACCTTTTTAGCGATTTGTGCCGAACGTTTAAAACGTTACGAAACCGATCCGAATGTTTCACCTTTTTATCAATTTAAGCCAAACGTTTAAAATGTTGCGAAACCAAACCAACCGTTTAAAACGTTACAAAACAAATCCAAACGTTTAACCTTTTTAGCGATTTAAGCCAAATGTTTAAAACGTTAAGAAACCAATACGAATGTTTAAAACATTACAAAACAAATCTTAACGTATCACCTTTTAAGCGATTTAAGCAAAATGTTTTCAAACTTTACGAAAAAAATCCAAACGTTTCACCTTTTTAGGGATATAAGCCAAATGTTTAAAACGTTATGAAAGCAATCAAATGTTTAAAACGTTACGAAACAAATCCAAAAGTTTCCCCTTTTAGCAATTTAAGTCAAACGTTTACAAACTCTATGAAACAAATCCAAACGTTTCACCTTTTTAAGGATTTAAGCTAAACATTTAAAACGTTACGAAACCAATCCAAATGTTTAAAATATTAGAAAAGAAATCCAAACGTTTACAAACATTACAAAACAAATCCAAATGTTTCACCTTTTTAGCGATTTAAGCCAAACGTTAAAAACGTTTCAAAACCAATCCAAACGTTTAAAACATTATGAAACAAATCCAAACGTTTCACCATTTTAGCAATTTAAGCCAAACGTTTACAAACGTTACGAAACAAATCAAAATGTTTTACCTTTTTAAGGATTTAAGAGAAACATTTAAAACGTTATAAAACCAATCAAAACGTTTCACCTTTTTTGTGATTTAAGCCAAACGTTTACAAACGTTACGAAACAACTCCAAATGTTTCACGTTTTTTGCTATTTAAGAGAAACGTTTAAAACGTTACGAAACCAATCCAAACGTTCAAACCTTATGAAATAAATCCAAATGTTTCACCTTTATAGCGATTTAAGCCAAATGTTTACAGACGTTAGGAAATAAATCCAAATGTTTCACCTTTTTAGCGATTTAAGCCAAACGTTGAAAAAGTTTCGAAACCAATCCAAATGTTTCCTCTTTTTATCAATTAAAGCCAAATGTTTAAAACGTTGCGAAACGATTCCAAACATTTCAAGCGTTAGGAAACAAATCAAAAATTTCACCTTTTTTGCGATTTACGTCAAACGTTTAGAACGTTATAAAACCAATCCAAACATTTAAAACGTTACGAAACAAATCCTAACGTATCACCTTTTTAACGATTTAAGCCAAACGTTTACAAACGTTATGAAACAAATCCAAACATTTCCCCTTTAAGGATTAAAGCCAGATGTTTAAAACGTTATAAAACCAATAAAACGTTTAAAATGTTACGAAACAAATCCATATGTTTCCCCTTTTTAGAGAATTAATCCAAACGTTTATAAACGTTATGAAACAAATCCAAACGTTTCACCTTTTTAGCGACTTAAGCAAAACGATTAAAAGATTACGAAACCAATTTAACTGTTTAAAACGTTATGAAACAAATCCAAATGTTTTCCCTTCTTAAAGATTTAAACCAAACGTTTACAAACATTACGAAACAAATCCAAACGTTTCAACTTTTTTTTAGTTTAAGCCAAACATTTAAAACGTTACAAAACCAATCCAAACATGTAAGACGCTATGAAACAAATCCAAACATTTCTCCTTTTTAGCGATTTAAGCCAAACGTTTACAAAAGTTACGAAACAAATCCAAATGTTTCACCTTTTTATAAATTTAAGCCAAATGTTTAAAATGTTATGAAACCAATCCAAACGTTTTAAACGTTTAAAACAAATCAAAACATTTCACCTTCTTAGCGATTTAAGCCAAATCTTACAAACGTTGCGAAACAAATCCAGACATTTCACCTTTTTAGCGATTTAAGCCAAACGTTTAAAACGTTATGAAACCAATCCAAACGTTAAAAATGTTACGAAACAAATCCAAACATTTTACCTTTTTAGTGATTTTAGCCAAATGTTTACAAACGTTACGAAACAAATCCAAACGTTTCCCCTTTTTATAAATTTAAGCCAAACGTTTAAAATGTTACGAAATCAATTCCAACGTTTAAAACGTTACGAAACAAATCGAAACGTTCCCCCTTTCTAGTAATTTAAGCCAAACATTTACAAATGTTACAAACCAAATCAATGTTTCACAAGGATTCAAGCCAAACGTTTAAAATGTTAGTAAACCAATCCAAACGTTTAATACGTTATGAAACAAATTCAAACGATTCCCCTTTTTAGCGATTTAACCAAACGTTTACAAACGTTACGAAACAAATCCAAACGTTTCACCTTTTTAGCCATTTAAGCCAAACATTCAAAACGTTACGAAACCAATCCAAATGTTTAAAACGTTACGAAACAAATCCAAATTTTTCACCTTTCTAGCGATTTAAGCCAAACGTTAAAAACGTTACGAAACAAATCCAAACATTTTACCTTTTTATTAATTTAAGCCAAACGTTTAAAACTTTACAAAATCAATCCAAACGTTCAAAACGTTACGAACAAATCAAAATGTTTCACCTTCTTAGCGATTTAAGCCAAACCTATACAAACGTTACAAAACAAATCCAAACGTTTCACGTTTTTAGCGATTTAAGCCAAACGTTTAAAACGTTACGAAACCAATCCAAACGTTTAAATTGTTACGAAACAAATCCAAACATTTCACCTTTTTAGTGATTTAAGCCAAATGTTTACAAACGTTACGAAAAAAATCCAAACGTTTCACCTTTTTTGTCACGACCCATTTTCATGAATCGAGACCGGCGCTAGGGTATGGGTAATGTAGTACCAAAACCCGTTGCTATTCTTTCAATTAACATACAAACACATAAACCTGCAAAAAACCAATGCTCGGGGGCAACCTAGACTTCAGCCTAAATCTAGCAGTTATAATATTCAACAGTTAATATAACATGCTTATCCAATTCCGAGTCTAAAATAGATTTATCAGAAACCAATATAAATAATGTAACATGCCAAAGCAATATAACTAGTCGAACCAATCCGAAAAAAACTATAATAATAATAAAGACGTCTAGTTACTACCGCGGTCTAAGAATAAAACAGTTTTACAGTTTAACAAAAATAAATGGAACCTTCGAAGAAAAGTAAATGCGGAGATCACCAGACTCTCTCAGATCATAACCCTGGGAAAAATTGGGAAAACAACGGGGTCAGATATACTAAGATGAGTTTATACCACTATCTACATTTATTAAGTGAAAACCTTTAAAACCGTTTAAAACATTTAATAATAATATAAAGAATAATAATTGGAACCCTAATCCACAATTCTAAATATAAACATATTCCAATAGGTCTGGTCCCGAGAGCTGAGCTACACCGAGTTACCACTGACCACACTTATACCAGAGTCCCGAGAGCTGAGCTACGCCGAGTTACTCTACCTGGTCCCGAGAGCTATGCTCACACCGAGTTATCACATTTCCATATATACCTTACCCAAATCAAAACCGGTGCGCACGCAGTCCTAATGATGCCCATTAGGTAGCATGTTCCAACTAAAAGCCATAATATAAAAACAGTTCGAAATATACGTACAATATATATATTTAATATTAAAATAACAATTTACTTAATAAAGCGGAAAATAGTAAGTACAAACTCACTGCTTGCTAATCCACGTGAAAACCGGTAAGCAACTAATCCTGGTTCGCCTCTGAAGCACGAACAATAGACGGGTCTATATCCTAACTCTAGAGAGTACTAGACACCATATATAACTAGCACAAATTAACACGTCAAAATAAAACAAGCCAGAACACACAAAAATTCCCAATAGGTAATAAACATTCAATTAACACAAGTCTATTGAGTTCTCGCTTAAAATCAGATTTACAAGTATTATTTAATAATCTTTAAATAATAATTAATTTCCAAATAGTGGGTTAGCCGAGTTATCATTAACTACCAAGCTAACCTCAGTTGTCGGGTGACCCAAGTCTAACCCGACTCAAAACATTTGTCAATATAAACCCGAGTTTATATTTATAAAATAATTCAATAAAATAATAATCCATTTTAAAAGCAGAACTCAATAACTTCAATTCCAAGTAACCCAAGTTACATCCCAAAAATCTAACCATTTTAAGTTTATCAAAGTTTAGGGACTAAAATGTACTTTAGCCAATTAGGGACTAAAATGTACTTTAGCCAATTAGGGACTAAACTGTACTTTAGCCAATTTGATTTTCAAAATCAATTTAATCACTTTTGTTTATAATTAAAACAAAGTATTAAGTAATCAACCAAGAATCCACTTAATTAAGTTATAAAATAAGTTTAGGGGCTAAATTGTAATTTAGCCAATTTCATGCCAAATTGATATACTTATTTAAATAAGATTACTCTAGTAATTATATTAACTAAATTTATAATTAACATTCGTTTTCAATATTTAATTTATAATCAAAATAAAATCAAAGTTATTAGTTAACGTTTAACCTTAAGGATTTATTTGGTTTAAGTAAAAGACTTTGGTGATCATAATGGTTATTTGACCATCACCTTCCTTCTAAATTAAACATCATTCCCCGCCACTCTTAGACTCTCAAAAACTCCATTTTCAAGCCTCTGGACATGATTTTTAATCTCCAAACCATTAAGACTTCATACTATAACCACATCATTCATCAATATCAATAACCCAACATATCAAAAGCAAAACCGTAGTGATTAATTCAAGCACAAGTGAATGGCAGTGAACGAGGTCAAAACATCCATAACCAAACGGCGATTTAACACAACGGCATAACATCAATCAATCAATTCCGCTAACCCGATAAACTAAGGATGCTAATAAACATACAAGAAATCCAAATCAATGACCAAGACAATGAAATCATAAATGGCAGCAACAATAAAATCAAGAACAGTTAAAGCAAACCATAAAACGGAAACCGTACGGCGAATGGAACGAGGTCAATTACGTACCGTTTTACGAAAATGAGGTGGGGGATCGAAGGCACACGAGTCTAGAACGTCTGGAAACAAACGGTACTGATTTCGATCTAGAAACGAGAGAGAACAACTCAAATTATGGAACGCCGCTCATAAACAAAAATTGAGATTTAAGGAATAAGAAAGCTTACCGGAACATCGACCTTTGGAGGACGATAACTGTTTCGTTTCTCAGCGAACGAGCAAGAGGATGACGGCTAGGGTTAAAGGGAAGTGTGGTGTAGATTTTCTATTTAGAAAGCGTCTTTAAATATCGAATGGATTTAGGTTAAAATCGTGATGGAAGAGGGCCGGATGCGAGGCTCACAAGGGCTGTGATGTTCTCGAACGAGAACAACCAATTTGGGCTTGGTTCTCGTTCGAGAACTCCTGGTCTCGTACGAGACCAGGCCCCAAGGCAAAATTCTCGTTCGAGAATCTTAAGATTCTCTAACGAGAATTTAATGAAAACAAGGGTCTCGTACGAGACCCTTAAATGACATGGAATCCATTTTTTTTATTTTAAAAACAAACCGAACCTAAAAACGAATCAAACCACGAACTATCCACAAAACTTAAATTACTCCTCAAAGCACACCCGGAAACACGTCGAAAATTATATATGAAAATACGGGTTATTACATTCTCCCCAACTAATTAAAAATTCGTCCTCGAATTTAACACAACAACCAATTAACACCAGAATAACACGTACACAAATAAAAACTCATAAAATCACATGATATCAAAATATCGTACCTCACGGGAAAAGAAAAGGATAGCGATTTTTCATATCCAACTCGGTCTCCCAAGTGCACTCTTCTACAGTATGATTGCGCCAGAGAACTTTGACCATCAGAATCTCCTTGTTCTGCAGCTTACGCACCTGCGTATCAACAATCTCAACTGGCTGTTCCTCATAGGACAGCTCCTGGTCAATCTCAATACTCTGAGGCACAATCACGTGTGAGGGATCAGAAATACACTTTCTCAACATAGAAACATGAAACACAGGATGTACTAACGACATATCGGCGGCATAACCAGACGATAAGCCACAGCTCCAATCCTCTCTAAAATCTCATATGGACCAATATACCTCGGTGCCAACTTTCCCTTGACACCAAAATGAACCACGCCTTTCATAGGCGAAACCCGAAGAAACACGAAATCACCAACATGAAACTCAATGTCTTTTCTCTTCGGATCAGCATAATCTTATGCCGACTAAAAGCAGTCTCTAACCTCCGTTTGATAAACGGTACCTTCTCTGAGGTAATCTGAATAATCTCTGCTCCCGAGAGTGTACGCTCTCCAACCTCCTCCCAACAGATAGGAGATCTACACTTGCGCCCGTACAAAGCCTCATACGGCGCCATCTCGATACTCGCGTTGTAACTGTTGTTATAAGAAAACTCAATCAACGACAAATGAGTATCCCAGCTACCCTGAAAATCGAGAATACACATCCTGAGCATATCCTCCAACGTCTGAATAGTCCTCTCAGACTGACCGTCAATCTGAGTATGGAAAGCTGTACTGAAATCCAACCGAGAACCCAAAGATTCTTGTAACGCTTTCCAGAACCTCGAAGTAAACACAGAACCTCTGTCTGAAACAATAGAAACCGGTACACCATGCAAACTGACAATTATGTCGATGTACAACTGAGCCAACCTCGAAGCAGTATACGAAACCTTGATCGGAAGAAAATGAGCTGACTTGGTCATACAGTCAACTATCACCCAGATGGAATCGTACCCCTGTCGAGTACGTGGTAAACCAACCACTAAATCCATGACAATCCTCTCCCACTTCCACTCTGGAATAGGTAGTGGCTGCAGATAGCCAAAAGTTCTCTGATGCTCCAGCTTCACCTGTTGACAAGTCAGACACTTAGAAACATACTCAGCGAAATCCTTCTTCATCCTGCTCCACCAGTAGGTACCCTTAAGATCATGGTACATCTTAGTAGAACCCGGATGAACACTATAAGCAGACTTGTGCGCTTTTTCCAGAATCTGGTCCCTCAAACCATCTGAATCCGGAACACACAATCTCGAACCATGTCTCAGAACACCATCCACAAAAGTAAACTCAGAATTTCCATCCTACTGAACCTCCTCTATAATCTGTTTCAACTGTGGATCCTCAGCTTGTAAAGCTTTGATCCGATCAATCAAAACAGGTTGCACTTGTAACTGTGCCAACAAACAACCAGCCTGAGACAACTGAAAACCATAGCATGAAGCTATCAACTGTGCCACTCTCTAACCATGGGTCTACGCCCAATCTCAGAAATATGAGACAAATTGCCCGAAGACTTGCGACTCAACGCATCGGCTACAACATTAGCCTTACCAGTATGGTGCTGAATAGTACAGTCGTAGTCTTTCAGCAACTCTAACCACCTCCTCTGTCTCAAGCTCGACTCTCTCTAATCAAAGATACACTTCAGACTCTTATGATCAGTGAAAATCTCACAAGTAGCACTATACAAATAACGTCTCCAGATTTTCAGCGCAAAAACCACAGCTGCCAACTCTAAATCATGAGTAGGGTAATTCACCTCATGCTTCTTCAACTGTCTGGAAGCATAGGCAAGCACCTGTCCATGTTGCATCAGAATGCAACCCAAACCAATCCGAGACGCATCACAATACACTGTGAAACCGTCAATGCCAGAAGGCAATGCCAAAACCGGAGCTGTAGTCAAAATCTCCTTGAGCTTCTCAAAGCTCCCCTCGCACTTGTGAGTCCACTCAAACTTAACACCCTTCTGTGTTAGTTTAGTCAACAGTGTAGATATTCTGGAGAAATCTTGCACGAACCGACGATAGTAGCCAGCTAAACCCAAAAAACTCCTGATCTCGGTAACTGACCTCGGCCTCTGCCAATCCATAACTGCCTCAATCTTCTTCGGATCTAACCTTGATCCCATATTTCGACACTACGTGTCCTAGAAAGGTAACCTGATCCAACCAAAACTCACATTTTGAGAACTTAGCATACAACTGATGCTCACGCAACGTCTGTAGTATAATCCTCAAATGGTAAGCATGCTCCTCCTCACTCCGAGAATAGATCAAAATGTCATCAATGAAGACGATAACAAATTGATCCAAAAACGGCTTGAACACTCTGTTCATCATATCCATAAACGCTGCTGGTGCGTTAGTCAGACCAAAGGACATAACCAAAAACTCAAAATGTCCATACCGCATCCGAAAAGCAGTCTTAGGCACATCCACATCACGGATCCGAAGTTGATGATACCCAGACCTCAAATCAATCTTGGAAAAACACTTCGCACCTTGCAACTGGTCAAACAAATCATCGATGCGAGGAAGAGGATATCGGTTCTTGACAGTAGCCTTGTTCAACTGTCTATAGTCGATACACAGTCGAAAGAAACCGTCTTACTTCTTTACAAACAGAACTGGAGCACCCCACGGAGAAGTACTCGGTCTGATGAATCCACTATCCAACAATTCTTGTAACTGGTCCTTCAACTCCTTCAACTCTGCATGAGCCATCCGATACGGCGGTATCGAAATCGGAGCTGTACTAGAAACCGCATCAATGCAAAACTCAATATCACGATCAGGTGGTAATCCAGGCAATTCCTCTGGAAATGCATCAGCAAACTCATTCAGTATCGGAACACTATGCATATCATCACTACCAGCCTCCAAATCACGAACCACAGCAAGAAAACCCTGGCAACCCTTGCCTAACATCCGCTTCACCTTGATAGCGGAAATCAGATTCTTAGGTGTCTCCGCCTTTTCTCCCTTAAAGGAAAAAGGTAGATCACCTGGAATCCTAAACTCGACTGACTTCCCCCGATAGTCTATAGAAGCAAAGTGGCGTGACAACCAGTCCATCCCCAAGATAACATCAAAAGAAAGAACGTCAAGTACAATCAAATCAGCACATAATTCTCTACCCTGAATAACCACTGGAAAAGAAGGATAAACGACGTCCACTACTACACCTTCAGACATAGGTGTAGACACAGCTAGAGGTTCACTCAAAACAGATGGTGCAATACCCAATTTTCCCGCAAAACAAGTAGAAACAAACGAATGGGTTGCACCCGCATCAAATAACGCCAAAGCACCAGTAAAAGAAATCGGAATGGTACCTTGCACCACAGCATTTGATGCACGCGCATCCTGAGGAGTAACTGCGAACACTCTGGCCTGACCCTGCGGCTGCTGCTGCGAACTCTGCCTAATACCATAACTGTTGGAACCTCTGCCACCGTTACCACGGCCACCAAAACCTCTGCCACCAGAACCACGGCCCCGCTGGCCACCAAAAGATGCTGCAGGTTGAGAATACCCTACAGACTGTGTAAACGTAGGTCTCTACTGCTGGTAAGACGACTGCTTCACACTGGAGTTAGACACCTGCTGCCCAGATGTCGGACACTCCCTGGAAAAATGACCCGGCTGGCCACAAGAGAAACAACCTCCAGGAGCTAACTGGCACTGACCATAGTGCTTGCGTCTGCAGTTCTGGCACAAGAGAAACAACCCCCACTAGGAAGATCACTCTTTCCCTTCTGATTCTGGAAAGGGTCAGAGATCGTCCCAAACTGAATCAACAAATTCTCCATCCGTCGAGCACTATCCACTACCCGAGCAAACTCCATGTCTGTCCCTATCAGCCAAGGAAGAAACTCCGAGCCTAAACCCCTAACATAGCGGTCGCTCACTCGCCCTCGATCACCCTGTAGATCTGTAGCAAACCGCCCAAAACGGAAAAACTCTGTAGTGTAGTCTGTCACTGATCTATCCCCTTTCTTCAAGTTTAGCAGCTTTTCTATGAAATTCTCAGTAACAGATAAGGGTAGATAGTAACCTCTGAACCTGTTCATAAAATTAGCCCAAGACAATGTAGCCATCTCTGGCCTGATGTTATCGCGAAACCAGTCCTTAGCTGGACCCTTCAGCGACATCTCCACAAGCATCACTGATTGACGATCAGTAGCTTGAATCCTCTGACTGTTGTACTCAAACTCCTCCAAAAAATCAATAGCATCCCCAGTACCATCAAAAGAAGTCGGATTCAACTTCGCATAGGTCATCACCATCTCTCTGTCTGTCGGGATGTGATCGGCACCAGCAAGTCCAGCCATACCAGCTACAGAACCAGCTTGAGATTGCTGCTGCTGCGCTAACTGACCCAGTACAGTACACTGGTTTTGCAGAAGAGCCTGGTTGTTCTGCATCTCGACAATTTCAGCCAAGAAAGTAGTGAAGTTGAACGCCTGCATATTCGGTGCTTGTTGCACCTCCGGTGCCTGCTGCACATTCGGTGCCTGAACACCTGCTGCACCACGTCCTCTAGCTCCACCTCTACCAGTACCAGCTCCTCTGCCTCTACCTCTACCTCTGCCAACACCTCTACCTCTACCACGTCCAGCATTGGCCGGAACTGGTGGTACGTTCTGATCGACTTTCATGGAAATCGCATCATCAGCCTCAGCTTCTTGCTCTGCCGCAGCACGAGCACGAGTACGAACAACGCTGTCCATATCCTAAGGATTGAACAAAAGCAATTTAAATAACACATAATTCATACCCAAGTATGAAACAAACAAGTAACGTTTAGGATTTCCCGAGAAATCAACAGCAATAAAATATTCACCCAAGTGAAATAACATTAACAATTAACAGCATCAAATCAACATATAATGACTGACTCGACGCAATCCTATTGGTGTAGGCAGAATGTTTTAAAAATCAAAGATGACGTTTTTAAAGACATGACAGAAACCTATTGCCGCAGTAGTTCCTAAGACACAACCATACTTAACAGAGTAAACACATAGCAAGCAAATGGCCTTGGTTTGAAACCAAAGCTCTGATACCAAGTTTGTCACGATCCATTTTCATGAATCGCGACCGGCGCTAGGGTATGGGTAATGTAGTACCAAAACCAGTAGCTAGCCTTTCAATTAACATACAAACACATAAACCTGCAGAAAAACCAATGCTCGGGGGCAACCGAGACTTCAGCCTAAATCTAGTAGTTATAATATTCAACAGTTAATATAACATGCTTATCCAATTCCAAGTCTAAAATAGATTTATCATAAACCAATATAAATAATGTAACATGCCAAAGCAATATAACTAGTCGAACCAATCCGACAAAAACTATTATAATAATAAAGACGTCTAGTTACTACTGCAGTCTAAGAATAAAACTGTTTTATAGTTTATCAAAAATAAATGGAACATCCGAAGAAAAGTAAATGCGGAGATCACCAGACTCTCTCAGATCATAACCCTGGGAAAAATTGGGAAAACAACGAGGTCAGATATACTGAGATGAGTTTATACCACTATCCACATTTATTAAGTGGAAAACCTTTAAACCGTTCAAAACATTTAATAATGATATTACGAATAATAGTTGGAACCCTAATCCACAATTCTAAATATAAACATATTCCAATAGGTCTGGTCCCGAGAGCTGAGCTACACCGAGTTACCACTGACCACACTTATACCAGAGTCCCGAGAGCTGAGCTACACTGAGTTACTCTACCTGGTCCCGAGAGCTATGCTCACACCGAGTTACCACATTTCCATATATACCTTACCCAGATCAAAACCGGTGCGCACGCAGTCCTAATGATGCCCATTAGGTAGCATGTTCCAACTAAAAGCCATAATATAAAAACAGTTCGAAATATAGGTACAGTATATATATTTAATATTAAAATAACAATTTACTTAATAAAGCGGTAAATAGTAAGTACAAACTCACTGCTTGCTAATCCACGTGAAAACCGGCAAGCAACTAATCATGGTTCGCCTCTGAAGCACGAACAATAGACGGGTCTAGACAAATAAAATAATTATTAAAAACAGACCTTAACTCTAGAGAGTACTAGATACCACATGGGACTAGCACAAATTAACACGTCGGAATAAAACAAACCAGAACACACAAAAATACCCAATAGGTAATAAACGTTCAATTAACACAAGTCTATTGAGTTCTCGCTTAAAATCCGATTTACAAGTATTATTTAATAATCTTTAAATAATAATTAATTTTCAAATAGTGGGTTAGCCGAGTTATCATTAACTACCAAGCTAACCTCACTTGTCGTGTGACCCAAGTCTAACCCGACTCAAAACATTTATCAATATAAACCCGAGTTTATATTTATAAAATAATTCAATAAAATAATAATCCATTTTAAAAGAAGAACTCAATAACTTCAATTCCAAGTAACCCAAGTTACATCCAAAAAATCTAACCATTTTAAGTTTATAAAAGTTTAGGGACTAAACTGTACTTTAGCCAATTAGGGACTAAACTGTACTTTAGCCAATTTAATTTTCAAAATCAATTTAATCACTTTTGTTTATAATTGAAACAAAGTATTAAGTAATCAACCAAGAATCCACTTAATTAAGTTATAAAATAAGTTCAGGGACTAAATTACAATTTAGCGAATTTCATGCCAAATTGATATACTTATTTAAATAAGATTACTTGAGTAATTATATTAACTAAATTTATAATCAAAATAAAATCCAAGTTATTAGTTAACGTTTAACCTTACGGATTTATTTGGTTTAACTAAAAGACTTTGGTGATCATAATGGTTATTTGACCATCACCTTCCTTTTAAATTAAACATCATTCCCCGCCACCCTTAGACTCTCAAAAACTCCATTTTCAAGCCTCTGGACATGATTTTTAATCTCCAAACCATTAAGACTTCATACTATAACCACATCATTCATCAAAATCAATAACCCAACATATCAAAAGCAAAATCGTAGTGATTAATTCAAGCACAAGTGAACGGCAGTGAACGAGGTCAAAACGTCCATAACCAAACGGCGATTTAACACAACGGCATAACATCAATCAATCAATTCCGCTAACCCAATAAACTAAGGATGCTAATAAACATACAAGAAATCCAAATCAATGACCAAGACAATGAAATCATAAACAGCAACAACAATAAAATCAAGAACAGAAAGCAAACCAGAAAACGGAAATCGTACGGCGAATGGAACGAGGTCGATTACGTACCGTTTTACGAAAATGAGGTGGGGGATCGAAGGCACACGAGTCTAGAACGTCTGGAAACAAATGGTATTGATTTCGATCTAGAAACGAGAGAGAACGACTCAAATTACGGAACGCCGCTCATAAACCAAAACTGACATTTGAGGAATAAGAAAGCTTACCGGAACAACGACCTTAGGAGGACGATAACTGTTTCGTTTCTCAGCGAACGAGCAAGAGGATGACGGCTAGGGTTAAAGGGAAGTGTGGTGTAGATTTTCTGTTTAGAAAGCGTCTTTAAATATCGAATGGATTTAGGTTAAAATCGTGATGGAAGAGGGCCGGATGCGAGGCTCACAAGGGCTGTAATGTTCTCGAACGAGAACAGCCAATTTAGGCTTGGTTCTCGTTCGAGAACTCCTGGTCTCGTACGAGACCAGGCCCCAAGGCACGATTCTCGTTCGAGAATCTAAAGATTCTCTAACGAGAATTTAATGAAAACAAGGGTCTCGTACGAGACCCTTAAATGACATGGAATCCATTTTTTTTTTATTTTAAAAACAAACCGAACCTAAAAACGAATCAAACCACGAACTATCCACGAAACTTAAAATACACCTCAAAGCACACCCGGAAACACGTCGAAAATTATATATGAAAATAAGGGTTATTACATTTTTATAAATTTAAGCCAAACGTTTAAAATGTTACGAAACCAATTCCAACGTTTAAAACGCTACGAAAGAATAGAAACGTTTCACCTTTTTAGCAATTTAAGCCAAACGTTTACAAACGTTACGAAAAAATCCAAACGTTTCACATTTTTAAGGATTTAAGCCAAACATTTAAAACTTTAATAAACCAATCCAAACGTTTAATACGTTACGAAATAAATCCAAACGATTCCCCCAGTTTAGCGATTTAAGCCAAACGTTTACAAACGTTACGAAACAAATCCAAACGTTTCCCCTGTTTAGCCATTTAAGCCAAACATTTAAAACGTTACGAAACCAGTCCAAACGTTTAAAACGTTAGAAAACAAATCCAAACATTTCACCTTTTTAGCGATTTAAGCCAAATATTTACAAACGTTACGAAACAAATCCAAATGTTTCACCTTTTTAGAGATTGAAGCCAAACGTTTAATACGTTACGAAACCAATATAAACGTTTCAGCTTTTTAGCAATTTAAGCCAAACGTTTAAAACTTTACCAAACCAATCCAAACGTTTCACCTTTTTAGCGATTTAAGCCAAACGTTTACAAACGTTACGAAACAAACCCAGAGGTTACACCTTTTTAGTTATTTTAGCCAAATGTTTAAAATATTACGAAACCAATCCAAATGTTTAAAACGTTACCAAACAAATCCAAACGTTTCCCCTTCTTAGCGATTCAAGCCAAATATTTAAAAACGTTACGAAACAAATCCAAACTTTTCACCTTTTGAGAGATTTTAGCCAAACGTTTAAAACGTTACGAAACCAATCAAAACTTTTAAAATATTACGAAACAAATCCTATTGTTTCACCTTTTTTGCGATTTAAGCTAAATGTTTACAAACGTTACGAATCAAATCCAATCGTTTCTCCTTTTTAGCGAATTAAGCCAAACGTTTAAAACGTTACGAAACCAATCCAAATGTTTCACCTTTTTGGCGATTTAAGCCAAATGTTTAAAACGTTACGAAAGCAATCCAAACGTTAATATGTTATGAGACAAATCCAAACGTTTCCCCTTTTTAGCGATTTAAGCCAAATGTTTACAAACGTTACGAAACAAATCCAAACGTTTTACCTTTTTATGGATTTAAGAGAAACATTTAAAACGTTATGAAACCAATCAAAACGTTTCACCTTTTTCGTGATTTAAGCGAAAAGTTTACAAACGTTACGAAACAAAGCCAAATGTTTCACGTTTTTAGCTATTTAAGCGAAACGTTTAAAACGTTACGAAACCAATACAAACGTTCAAACCTTATGAAACAAATCCAAATGTTTCACCTTTATAGCGATTTTAGCCAAATGTTTACATACGTTAAGAAACAAATCCAAATGTTTTACCTTTTTGGCGATTTAAGCCAACCGTTTAAAACGTTTCGAAACCAATCCAAATGTTTCCCCTTTTTATCAATTAAAGCCAAATGTTTAAAACATTGCGAAACGATTCCAAACATTTCAAGCGTTAGGAAACAAATCAAAAATATCACCTTTTTTGCGATTTATGCCAACGTTTAGAACGTTATGAAACCAATCCAAACGTTTAAAACGTTACGAAACAAATCCTAACGTATCACCTTTTTAACGATTTTAGCCAAACGTTTACAAATGTTACGAAACAAATCCAAACGTTTCTCCCTTTAAGGATTAAAGCCAGATGCTTAAAATGTTATCAAACCAATCAAACGTTTAAAACGTTACGAAACAAATCCATACGTTTCCCCATTTTAGCGATTTAATCCAAACGTTTACAAACGTTATGAAACAAATCCAAACGTTTCACCTTTTTAGCGACTTAAGCAAAAGGATTAAAAGATTATGAAACCAATTCAAATGTTTAAAACATTATGAAACAAATCCAAATGTTTCCCCTTCTTAAAGATTTAAACCAAACGTTTACATACGTTGCGAAACAAATGCAAACGTTTCACCTTTTTATTAATTTAAGCCAAACATTTAAAACGTTACAAAACCAATCCAAACGTGTAAGACGTTATGAAACAAATCCAAACATTTCTCCTTTTTAGAGATTTAAGCCAAACGTTTACAAAAGTTACGAAACAAATCCAAATGTTTCACCTTTTTATAAATTTAAACCAAACGTTTATAATGTTACGAAACCAATCCAAACATTTAAAACGATTAAAATGTTCCGAAACAAATGAAAACATTTCAACTTCTTAGCGATTTAAGCCAAATCTTACAAATATTGCGAAACAAATCCAGACATTTCACCTTTTTAGCGATTTAAGCCAAACGTTTAAAACGTTACGAAACCACGTTTAAAATGTTACGAAACAAATCCAAACATTTCACCTTTCTAGTGATTTTAGCCAAATGTTTACAAACATTATGAAACAAATCCAAACGTTTCACCATTTTATAAATTTAAGCCAAACATTTAAAATGTTACGAAACCAATTTCAACGTTTAAAACGTTATGAAACAAATCGAAATGTTTCCCCTTTCTAGCAATTTAAATCAAACGTTTACAAATGTTACGAAACAAATCAATGTTTCACAAGGATTCAAGCCAAACATTTAAAAGGTTAATAAACCAATCAAAACGTTTAAAACGTTAATAAACCAATCCAAACGTTTAATACGTTATGAAACAAATCCAAACGATTCCCCTTTTTAGCGATTTGAGCCAAATGTTTACAAACGTTACGAAACAAATCCAAAAGTTTCACCTTTTTAGACATTTAAGCCAAACATTCAAAACGTTACGAAACCAATCCAAACGTTTAAAACGTTACGAAACAAATCCAAATTTTTTACCTTTCCAGCGATTTAAGCCAAACGTTAAAAACGTTACGAAACAAATCAAAACGTTTTACCTTTTTATTAATTTAAGCCAAACGTTTAAAACTTTACAAAATCAATCCAAACGTTCAAAACGTTACGAAACAAATCAAAACGTTTCACATTCTTAGCGATTTAAGTCAAACCTATACAAACGTTACGAAACAAATCCAAACGTTTCACCTTTTTAGTGATTTAATCCAAACGTTTAAAACGTTACGAAACTAATCCAAACGTTAAAATTGTTACGAAACAAATCCAAACATTTCACCTATTTAGTGATTTAAGCCAAATGTTTAAAAATGTTACGAAACAAATCCAAACGTTTCACCTTTATATAAATTTAAGACAAATGTTTAAAATGTTACGAAATCAATTCCAACGTTTAAAACGTTACGAAACAAATCGAAATGTTTCCCCTTTTTAGCAATTTAAGCCAAACGTTTACAAACGTTACAAAACAAATCCAAACGTTTCACATTTTTAAGGATTTAAGCCAAACGTTTAAAACTTTACAAAATCAATCCAAACGTTCAAAACGTTACGAAACAAATCAAAACGTTTCACATTCTTACGATTTAAGTCAAACCTATACAAACGTTACGAAACAAATCCAAACGTTTCACCTTTTTAGTGATTTAATCCAAACGTTTAAAACGTTACGAAACTAATCCAAACGTTAAAATTGTTAGGAAACAAATCCAAACATTTCACCTATTTAGTGATTTAAGCCAAATGTTTAAAAACGTTACGAAACAAATCCAAACGTTTCACCTTTATATAAATTTAAGCCAAATGTTTAAAATATTACGAAATCAATTCCAACGTTTAAAACGTTACGAAACAAATCGAAATGTTTCCCCTTTTTAGCAATTTAAGCCAAACGTTTACAAACGTTACGAAACAAATCCAAACGTTTCACATTTTTAAGGATTTAAGCCAAACGTTTAAAACTTTACAAAATCAATCCAAACGTTCAAAACGTTACGAAACAAATCAAACGTTTCACATTCTTAGCGATTTAAGTCAAACCTATACAAACGTTACGAAACAAATCCAAACGTTTCACCTTTTTAGTGATTTAATCCAAACGTTTAAAACGTTACGAAACTAATCCAAACGTTAAAATTGTTACGAAACAAATCCAAACATTTCACCTATTTAGTGATTTAAGCCAAATGTTTAAAAATGTTACGAAACAAATCCAAACGTTTCACCTTTATATAAATTTAAGCCAAATGTTTAAAATGTTACGAAATCAATTCCAACGTTTAAAACGTTACGAAACAAATCGAAATGTTTCCCCTTTTTAGCAATTTAAGCCAAACGTTTACAAACGTTACGAAACAAATCCAAACGTTTCACATATTTAAGGATTTAAGCCAAACGTTTAAAACTTTACAAAATCAATCCAAACGTTCAAAACGTTATGAAACAAATCAAAACGTTTCACATTCTTAGCGATTTAAGTCAAACCTATACAAACGTTACGAAACAAATCCAAACGTTTCACCTTTTTAGTGATTTAATCCAAACGTTTAAAACGTTACGAAACTAATCCAAACGTTAAAATTGTTACGAAACAAATCCAAACATTTCACCTATTTAGTGATTTAAGCCAAATGTTTAAAAACGTTACGAAACAAATCCAAACGTTTCACCTTTATATAAATTTAAGCCAAATGTTTAAAATATTACGAAATCAATTCCAACGTTTAAAACGTTACGAAACAAATCGAAACGTTTCCCCTTTTTAGCAATTTAAGCCAAACGTTTACAAACGTTACGAAACAAATCCAAAAGTTTCACATTTTTAAGGATTTAAGCCAAACGTATAAAACTTTACAAAATCAATCCAAACGTTCAAAACGTTACGAAACAAATCAAAACGTTTCACATTCTTAGCGATTTAAGTCAAACCTATACAAACGTTACGAAACAAATCCAAACATTTCACCTATTTAGTGATTTAAGCCAAATGTTCAAAAACGTTACGAAACAAATCCAAACGTTTCACCTTTATATAAATTTAAGCCAAATGTTTAAAATGTTACGAAATCAATTCCAACGTTTAAAACGTTACGAAACAAATCGAAATGTTTCCCCTTTTTAGCAATTTAAGCCAAACGTTTACAAACGTTACGAAACAAATCTAAATGATTCACCTTTTTAGCGATTTAAGTCAAACGTGTACAAACTTTAGGAAACAAATCCAAACGTTTCACCTGTTTAGCCATTTAAGCCAAACATTTAAAACGTTACGAAACCAGTCCAAACGTTTAAAACGTTAGGAAACAAATCCAAACATTTCACCTTTTTAGCGATTTAAGCCAAATGTTTACAAACGTTACGAAACAAATCCAAATGTTTCACCTTTTTAGAGATTGAAGCCAAACGTTTAAAACGTTACGAAATCAATACAAACGTGTCAGCTTTTTAGCAATTTAAGCCAAACGTTTAAAACATTACCAAACCAATCCAAACGTTTTACCTTTTTAGCGATTCAAGCCAAACATTTAAAAACGTTACGAAACAAATCCAAACTTTTCACCTTTTGATAGATTTAAGCCAAACGTTTAAAACGTTACGAAACCAATCCAAACTTTTAAAACATTACGAAACAAATCCTATTGTTTCACCTTTTTTTTCGATTTAAGCTAAATGTTTACAAACGTTACGAAACAAATCCAAACGTTTCTCCTTTTTAGCGATTTAAGCCAAACGTTTAAAACGTTATGAAACTAATCCAAATGTTTCACCTTTTTAGCGATTTAAGCCAAATGTTTAAAACGGTACGAAAGCAATCCAAACGTTTAAAATGTTGTGAGACAAATTCAAACGTTTCCCCTTTTTAGCGATTTAAGCCAAATGTTTACAAACGTTACGAAACAAATCCAAACATTTCACCTTTTTATGGATTTAAGTCAAACGTCTAAAACGTTATGAAACCAATCCAACGTTTAAAACGTTACTATAATATCCCGTTATTTTCTATCATGGTTTCTTTGGGATTCTGGGTTGGTATTCGGATTGTTTATGGTGGAATTAGCAAGTGTGACACTTTGTTTGGGGTATGAGTTGTATCTTGTATGTGTCAGATGGGTTATGTGGGCTTTCGATGCCAATTTGATTAGTTTCTGACTAATTATTGAAGATGTGTTCGTGTATCTTCTATATCTGACATGTTTTGAGAAAACATTCATATCTCCCAATTGCACCGTTGGATCGGGCGTATTTTTGGATATGTTGTACACAAGAATAACTTGACCGTTGGATCAAAATTTAAGGCGCGTTGGACGGCGCGATGGGCCATCGCGCCTCGCAACGTGCCCCATGCTGTTTATGCGCCAAGTGAAGGCGCGATGGGACGAACGCGCCTCGAATCGCCCCTCCCATCGCGCTTGAGCTGTAATTTCTTGTCGTGGTCAATAAATAGACCCCATAACTCGACCAAACTTTTTCCGATACTTTTTGTAGAAACCCTAGCCGACCTTCACTGACAAAAAATCTCATAAACATTATAACATTCATCCCTTTCACTTGATTTCGGTTTTCGGTAAGAAATCCTTATGTTCAGTTCATTCTATCTCATTCGGTTTTCATTATTATCATTCGTGTCTTGTTATTCTACGTTCCAGGTGCATGGTGGGGCTGTAACTCACCTTCTATTGCTAACCAAATTCGTTCTTGTCCCTTAGAGTGAAAATCACGTGCTATTCGTTCTTGGTACGTGGCGATTCTTTCGTTTTATTGTTGTGATTGTTGATTCTTATGGTGATTATGTACTGTTATGGGCATGGTAATTCTGGAAATAAATGATTGATTTGATGTTATATTATAAAAATGTTTGATTATGCAAGTTTGCCAATTGTTGATTAGTAGTATGATTAATCTGATTCATGTACTCTTTGAGGATGATGTTGTTTACTGTTTTGGGTGTTATGGTTGCTGAATGTTTCATGTCTTAGGGCTGATAAGTGTTTGGTTTTAAGACCATGATAATTGAATTAAATGATGTGTTCTATGTTAAAATTATGACTTGAATCGAGTTGGTGAATTCATAGATTGGGATGTTTGTAATGGCTATTGTTTGACTTGTATTAACAATACATGTTCAGAACTGATGTGATATGTTTAGAACGATGCAATAGAAATTTGAATTATTTGAGAAATTATATGTGATATCTTGGGCATGAATTAACTTTGAATGCTTTGGATTATAATGTTGGTAGTTTGATGTTATAATCACTGTCATTGATACCTTATGGGCTGTTTACGATGATTTTGGCATGCTAGTATTGTTTATGGATTGGAGCTAGCGGTTTAGACTTGTTTGAGTGCAAGTCTGGGTTTTGGCGAAATGTTGAATTATGCTTAATTTGATTGTTTAAGTTATCTATGAGTTGTTTAATACTTGTTGGGCACTCAGTGTTCCATCGTGGCTAAAGTTACGTTTCCACTTTATGACGTTTTCTTAAACTTAATTTAGTTAAGTTTTGTCGGTAATTAAAGGTTACTTTTTTATGGATATTGAGTTCCGCTTGCAATTATTATTTTAGCAAATCATATCTTTGGATTATAAACTATGGTTTATATTTTGATAAAATGGTTGGGTCGGGATAGACTTAGGTCACCCGACGTGTGAGGTTAGCTAGGTAGTTATCGGTAACTCGGCTAACCCACTATTTATAAATTAGTTGTTTTATTATTTATGCCATGTTTAAGACTGAGAGTTGCCTGAGCACTTTATAATAAATGTTGTATATTATGAACTGCTAGAACTAGGCCGAAGTCTCGGTTGCCCTCGAGCATTGGTTTTCTTGCAGGTTTAAGTATTTGTTGTTTATCCGCAAGGCTAGCTACGGGTTTTGGTACAACCATACCCATACCCTAGCGCCGGTCGCGATTCATGAAAATGGGTCGTGACAGTTACGAAAAATCCAAACTGTTGCCATTTCAACGATTTAACCCGAACATTTAAAACGTTACAAAACAAATCCAAACGTTTCACCTTTTTAGCGATTTAAGCCGAACGTTTAAAATGTTACGAAACAAATCAAAACATTTAAAACGAAACAAATCCTAACGTTTCACCTTTTTAGCGCTTTAAGCCAGACTTTTAAAGCGATACGAAACAAATCCTAACGCTTCACCTTTTTAGCAATTTAAGTCAGACGTTTAAAATGTTACGAAACAAATCCAAATGCTTAAAACATTAAAAAACAAATCCTACGTTTCACCTATTTGGCAATTGAAGCCAGACTATACAAACATTACGAAACAAATCCAAACGTTTTCCCTTTTTAGCGATTTAAGCAATATGTTTACAAACGTTACAAAAAAAATCCAAACGTTTCACTTTTTTAGGGATTTAAGCCAAATGTTTAAAACGTTACGAAACCAATCAAACGTTTAAAATGTTGCGAAATAAATCCTACCGTTTCACCTTTATAGCGATTTAAGCCAAACGTTTTAAACGTTATGAAACAAATACAAATGTTTCTCCTTGTAAGCGATTTAAGACAAACGTTTAAAACGTTACGAAACAAATCCTAATATTTCATCTTTTTAGCAACTTAAGCCATACATTTAAAACGTTTTAAAACAAATCCAAACGTTTCACCTTATTAGCAATTTAAGCCAAATGTAAAAAACGTTTCGAGTCACCTTTTTAGAGATTTAAGCCAAACATTTAAAACGTTACGAAACCAATCCATACGTTTAAAACGTTACGAAACAAATCCAAACGTTTCACATTTTTAGCATTTTAATCCAAACGTTTAAAACGTTACAAAACAAATCCAAACGTCCCCCTTTTTTAGCCATTTAAGCCAAACGTTTAAAACATTACGAAAAAAATCCTAACGTTTCAACTTTTTTGCGATTTAAGTCAAACGTTTAAAACGTTTTGAAACAAATTCAAATGTTTCCCCTTTTTAGCGATTTAAGCCAAACGTTTAAAACGTTACGAAACCAATCCAAACGTTTAAAACGTTAAGAAATAAATCCAAACGTTTCGTCTTTTTCGCGATTTAAGTCAAACATTTTAAATATGACGAAATAAATCCTAACATTTCCCCTTTTTAGTGATTTAAGAAAAATGTCTAAAACGTTACGAAACAAATCCTAATGTTTCACCTTTTTATTGAATTAAGCCAAACGTTAAAAATGTTTCGAAACAAATCCAAACGTTTCACCTTTTTAACGATTTAAGCCAAACGTTTAAAACGTTTGAATCACCATTTTAGCGATTTAAGCCAAACGTGTAAAACGTTACGAAACCAATCCATACATTTAAAACTTTACGAAGCAAATCCTAACGTTTCAGCTCTTTAGCGATTTAAGCCAACCGTTTAAAACGTTATGAAACAAATCCTAACGTTTCGCCTTTTTAGCGATTGAAGCCAAACGTTTAAAACATTACGAAACAAATCCTAACGTTTTACCTTTTTAGCGATTTAAGTCAAATGTTTAATAAATTTCGAAATAAATCCAAACGTTTCCCCTTTTAAGCGATTTAAGCCAAACATTTATTAAAGTTACAAAACAAATTCAAATGTTTCACATTTTTTTCTGTTTAGGCCAAATGTTTATAATGTTACGAAATTAATCTAAACGTTTAAAACGTTACGAAACAAATCCTAACGTTTCACCTTTTTAGGGATTTAAGCAAAAAATATATAAAACATTATGAAACCAATCCAACCATTTAAAACGTTGCAAAACAAGTCCAAACGTTTCACCTCTTTAGCGATTTAAGCTAAACGTTTAAAACGTTACGAATCCAATCCAAACGTTTAAACCGTTACGAAAGAAATCCTAACGTTTCATCTTTTAGCGATTTAAGCCAAACGTTTAAAACGTTACGAAACAAATCCTTACGTTTCATCTTTTTTGCGATTTAAGCCAAATATTTAAAACGTTACAAAACAAATCCTAACGTTTCACCTTTTTAGCAGTATAAGTCAAACGTTTAAAATATTTCGAAACAAATTCAAACGTTTTCCCATTTTAGCGATTTAAACCAAACGTTTACAAAAGTTACGAAACAAATTCAAATGTTTCACCTTTTTAGCAATTTAAGCCAAACGTTTTGAAATGTTACGAAACCAATCCTAACGTTTTTTTAGCTATTTATCCCAAACGTTTAAAACGTTATGAAATCAATCTAAACATTTAAAATGTTACGAAACAAATCCAAATGTTTCACCTTTTTAGTGATTTAAGCCAAACATATAAAATGTTACAAAACCAATCAAACGTTTAAAACGTTACGAATTAAATCCAAACGTTTCACCTTTTTATTTATTTAAGCCAAACGTTTCAAAAATTACGAAATCAATCTAAACGTTTAAAACGTTTCCCCACTTTAGCGATTTAAGCCAAACGTTTAAAACCTTATGAAAGAAATCCTAACTTTCACTTATTTAGCGATTTAAGCCAAAGGTTTAAAACGTTTCAAAACAAATACTAACGTTTCACCTTTTTAGCAATTTAAACCAAACGCTTAAAACCTATCGAAACAAATCCTAACATTTCACCTTTTTAGCTATTTAAGACAAACATTTAAAACATTACAAAAAGAATCCTAACATTTCACCTTTTTAGCAGTTTAAGCCAAACGTTCGAAACGTTATAACACAAATCCAAACGTATTAAACGTTACGAAATAAATCCTAACGTTTCACCTTTTTAAAATTTAAGCTAAACGTTACGACACGAATCCAAACGTTTAAAACGTTATCAAAAAAATTCTAACTTTTCACCTTTTTAGGGATTTAGGCCAAACGTTTAAAATGTTACAATACAAATCCAAAACTTTTACCTTTTTAGCGATTTAAGAAAAACGTTTAAAATGTTACAAAATAAATCCAAACGTTTAGAACGTTACGAAAAAAATCCTAACATGTTACATTTTTAGTGATTCAAGCCAAACCTTTAAGACGTTACAAAACAAATCCAAATGTTTCCCCTTTTTAGCGATTTAAGCCAAATATTTAAAATTTTACGAAAGAAATCCAAACGTTTCACCTTTTTAGTGATTTAAGCAAAATGTTTAAAATGTTACGAAACAAATCCTATTGTTTCACCTTTTTAGCGATTTAAGTCAAACGTTTAAAATGTTACGAAATAAATCCAAAATTTTAAAACGTTACGAAACAAATTCTAACGTTTCACCTTTTTAGCGATTTAAACCAAACATTTACAAACGTTACGAAACAAATCCAAACGTCTCACCTTTTTAGCGATTTAAACCAAATGTTTAAAACGATACGAAACCAATCCACACATTTACAACGTTACGAAACAAATCCTAATGTTTCACCTTTTTAGCAATTTAACCCAAACGTTTAAAACATTACGCAACCAATCCACACGTTTAAAACGTTACAAAAAAAATCCAAACGTTTCCCCTTTTTAGCGATTTAATCCAAACGTTTAAAATATTACGAAACTAATCAAACGTTTAAAAACGCTACGAATTAAATCCAAATGTTTCACCTTTTTAGCGATTAAATCCAAACATTTACAAACGATACGAAATAAATCCAAATGTTTCACCTTTTTATCGATTTAAGATAAACATTAAAAACATTACGAAAAAAATCCTAACGTTTCACCTTTTTAGCAGTTTAAGCCAAACGTTCAAAACGTTACAACACAAATCCAAACGTTCAAAACGTTGCGAAACAAATCCTAATGTTTCACCTTTTTAGCAATTTAAGCCAAACGTTTGAAACGTTACAAAACAAATCCAAAAGAATTACCTTATAGCAAATTCAAACGTTTAGAACATTACGAAACAAATCCCAACATTTTACATTTTTAGCGTTTAACCAAACATTTAAGACGTTACAAAACAAATCCAAATGTTTCACCTTTTTCGCGATTTAAGCCAAACATTTAAAATGTTTCGAAAGAAATCCTAACGTTTAACCTTTTTAGCGATTTAAGCAAAACATTTAAAATGTTACGAAACAAATCCTATCGTTTCACCTTTTTAGCGATTTATGCCAAACGTTTAAAATGTTATGAAATAAATCCAAACGTTTAAAATATTATGAAATAAATCCAAACGTTTAAAATATTATGAAACAAATTCTAACGTTTCACCTTTTTAGTGATTTAAGCCAAACGTATATGGATGTTACGAAACAAATCCAAACGTTTCACCCTTTTAGCGATTTAAACCAAACGTTTACAAACGTGACGAAACAAATCCAAACTTTCACCTTTTTAACGATTTAAGCCAAACGTTTAAAACGATACGAAACCAATCCACACGTTTACATATGAAACAAATCGTAACGTTTCACCTTTTTAGCGATTTAACCCAAATGTTTAAAACGTTACGAAACCAATCCAAACGTTTAAAACATTATGAAAAAAATCAAAACTTTCCCTTTTTAGCGATTTAATACAAACGTTTAAAACGTTACGAAACCAATCAAACCGTTAAAAGGTTACAAATTAAATCCAAACGTTTCACCTTTTTACCGATTTAAGCAAAACGTTTACAAACGTTGCAAAAGAAATCCAAGCGTTTCACCTTTTTATCAATTTAAGCCAACATTTAAAACGTTATGAAATAAATTCTAACATTTAAAATGTTACGAAACAAATCCTAACATTTCACCTTTTTAGCGATTTAAGCCAAACGTTTAAAACTTACGAAACAAATCCTAACGTTTCGTTCTTTTTAGCGATTGAAGCCAAACGTTTAAAACGCTTCAAAACGAATCCAACCGTTTTACCTCTTTAGCAATTTAAGCCAAAAGTTTAAAACGTTAAGAACACAATCTAAACGTTTAAGACGTTAAAAAAAATCATAACTTTTCACCTTTTTAGCAATTTAAGCCAAACGTTCAAAACGTTACGAAACAAATCCTTACGTTTCAACTTTTTAGCAATTTAAGTAAAACGTTTAAAAAATTACGACACAAATCCAAACGTTTAAAACGTCACAAAACTAATTCTAAAATTTGACCTGTTTAGCGATTTAAGCCATACGTTTAAAACATTACCAAACAAATACAAATGATTTACCTTTTTATCGATTTAAGCAAACGTTTAAAATGTTAAGAAACAAATCTAAACCTTCAAAATGTTACGAAACAAATGCTAATGTTTCACCTTTTTAGCAGTTTAAGCTAAACGTTTAAAACGTTACCAATGAAATCCTAACTTTTTTCACCTTTTTGGAAATTTAAGCCGAACGTTTCCAATGTTACATAACAAATCCAAACGCTTAAAACGAAACAAATCCTAACGTTTCACCATTTTAGCGATTTAAGCCAATCTTTTAAAACGATACGAAACAAATCCTAACGTTTCACTTTTTTAGTGATTTAAGCCAAACATTTAAAATGTTACGAAATATATCCAAATGTTTAAAATGTTACGAAGGAAATCCTACGTTTAACCTTTTTAGCAATTGAAGCAAGACGTATACAAACGTTTCGCCGATTTAGAGATTTAAGTCAAACGTTTACAAACGTTACAAAAAAAATCCAAACGTTTCGCCTTTTTAGCGATTTAAGCCAAACGTTTAAAACGTTATAAATCAATCTGAATGTTTAAAACGTTACGAAGTAAATCCTTACGTTTCACCTTTTTAGAGATTTAAGCCGAATGTTTTAAATGTTACGAAACAAATCCAAACGTTTTCCCTTTTTAGAAATTTAAGCCAAACGTTTAAAACGTTACGAAATAAATCCTAACGTTTCCCCTTTTAAGCGATTTAAGCCAAACGTTTAAAACATTATGGAAAAATTCCTAAGGTTTCTCCTTTTTACGAATTTAAGCAATACGTTTAAAACATTACGACGCAAATCCAAACGTTTAAAACGTTACAAAACAAATCCTAACGTTTGACCTATTTGGCGATTTAAGCCACACGTTTAAAACGTTACAAAACAAATCCAAATGGTTTACCTTTTTAGCAATTTAAGCAAAACGTTTAAAATGTTACGAAACAAATCTAAACGTTTAAAATGTTTCAAAACAAATGCTAACGTTTTCTCTTTTTAGCGATTTAAACCAAATGTTTAAAACATTATGAATGAAATTTTAACGTTTCACCTTTTTAGAAATTTAAGCGAAATAATTAAAACATAACGACACAAATCCAAACGTTTAAAACGTTATGAAACAAATCCTAACGTTTCACCTTTTTAGCGATTGAAGCCAAACGTATGCAAAAGTTACGAAACAAATCCAAACATTTCTCCTTTTTAGCGATTTAAGCAAAACATTTACAAACGTTACGAAACAAATCCAAAAGTTTAACCTTTTGATTGATTTACGCCAAACGTTAAAAATGTTACAAAACCAATCCAAACGTTCAAAACATTACAAAACAAATCCTAACATTTCACCATTTTAGCGATTTAAGCCAAACGTTTAAAACGTTATGAAAGAAATCCTAAAGTTTCACCTTTTTAGCGATTTAAGCAAAACATTTAAAATTTTAAAAAACAAATCCTAATGTTTCACCTTTTTAGCGATTTAAGCCAAACGTTTAAAACATTATGAAACAAATCCTAACTTTTTACCTTTTTAGCGATTTAAGCCAAATGTTTAAAACGTTACAAAACAAATCCAAACGTTGTACCTTTTTAGCGATTTAAGCAAAAAGTTTAAAATGTTACGAAACAAATCCAAGCGTTTAAAACGTTACGAAACAAATCCTACGTTTCATCTTTTTAGCGATTTAAGCTAGACGTATACAAAAGTTACAAAACAAATCCAAACTTTCCCCCTTTTTAGCGATTTAAGCCAAACGTTTTACTAACGTTATGAAAAAAATCAAAACATTTCACCTTTTTAGCGATTTAAGCCAAACGTTTAAAATGTTATGAAATAAATCTAAACGTTTGAAACGAAACAAATCCAAACGTTTCACTTTTTTAGCGATTTAAGCCAAAATTTTACTAACGTAACGAAAAAAATCCAAACATTTAATCTTTTACAAAATCAATCAAAACGTTTCCCCATTTTAACAATTTAAGCCGAACGTTTAAAACGTTACAAAATAAATCTAAACGTTTCACCTTTTTAGCGATTTAAGCCGAACGTTTAAAATGTTATGAAATAAATCCAAACGTTTGAAACGAAACAAATGCAAAAGTTTCACTTTTTTAGCGATTTAAGCCAAAATTTTACTTACGTAACGAAAAAAATCCGAACGTTTAATCTTTTTAGCGATTCAAGCCAAACGTTTAAAAAGATATGAAACCAATCCACACGTTCACAACGTTACAAAATAAATCCAAATGTTTCCCCTTTTTAGCGATTTAAGCCAAATATTTAAAATTTTACGAAAGAAATCCAAACGTTTCACCTTTTTGGTGATTTAAGCAAAACGTTTAAAATGTTACGAAACAAATCCTATTGTTTCACCTTTTTAGCGATTTAAGTCAAACGTTTAAAATATTACGAAATAAATCCAAAATTTTAAAACGTTACGAAACAAATTCTAACGTTTCACCTTTTTAGCGATTTAAGCCAAACATTTACAAACGTTACGAAACAAATCTAAACGTCTCACCATTTTAGCGATTTAAACATAACGTTTAAAACGATACGAAACCAATCCACACATTTACAACGTTACGAAACAAATCCTAATGTTTCACCTTTTTAGCAATTTAACCCAAACGTTTAAAACGTTACGCAACCAATCCAAACGTTTAAAACGTTACAAAAAAAATCCATACGTTTCCCCTTTTTAGCGATTTAATCCAAACGTTTAAAATATTACGAAACTAATCAAACGTTTAAAACGTTACGAATTAAATCCAAATGTTTCACCTTTTTAGCGATTAAATCCAAACGTTTACAAACGATACGAAATAAATCCAAATGTTTCACCTTTTTATCGATTTAAGATAAACATTAAAGACATTACGAAAAAAATCCTAACGTTTCACCTTTTTAGCAGTTTAAGCCAAACGTTCAAAACGTTACAACTCAAATCCAAACGTTCAAAACGTTGCGAAACAAATCCTAATGTTTCACCTTTTTAGCAATTTAAGCCAAACGTTTGAAACGTTACAAAACAAATCCAAAAGAATTACCTTATAGCAAATTCAAACGTTTAGAACATTATGAAACAAATCCCAACATTTTACATTTTTAGCGTTTAACCAAACATTTAAGACGTTACAAAACAAATCCAAATATTTAACCTTTTTAGCGATTTAAGCCAAACATTTAAAATGTTTCGAAAGAAATCCAAACGTTTAACCTTTTTAGCGATTTAAGCAAAACATTTAAAATGTTACGAAACAAATCCTATCGTTTCACCTTTTTAGTGATTTATGCCAAACATTTAAAATGTTATGAAATAAATCCAAACGTTTAAAACATTATGAAACAAATTCTAACATTTCACCTTTTTAGTGATTTAAGCCAAACGTATATGAATGTTACGAAACAAATCCAAACGTTTCACCCTTTTAGCGATTTAAACCAAACGTTTACAAACGTGACGAAACAAATCCAAACTTTCACCTTTTTAACGATTTAAGCCAAACGTTTAAAACGATACGAAAACAATCCACACCTTTACATACGAAACAAATCCAAACGTTTCACCTTTTTAGCGATTTAACCCAAATGTTTAAAACGTTACGAAACCAATCCAAACGTTTAAAACGTTACAAAAAAAATCCAAACTTTCCCTTTTTTAGCGATTTAATACAAACGTTTAAAACGTTACGAAACCAATCAAACCGTTAAAAGGTTACAAATTAAATCCAAACGTTTCACCTTTTTACCGATTTAAGCAAAACGTTTACAAACGTTACGAAAGAAATCCAAGCGTTTCACCTTTTTATCAATTTAAGCCAACATTTAAAACGTTATGAAATATATTCTAACATTTAAAATGTTACGAAACAAATCCTAACATTTCACCTTTTTAGCGATTTAAGCCAAACGTTTAAAACTTACGAAACAAATCCTAACGTTTCGTTCTTTTTAGCGATTGAAGCCAAACGTTTAAAACGCTTCAAAACGAATCCAACCGTTTTACCTCTTTAGCAATTTAAGCCAAAAGTTTAAAACGTTAAGAACACAATCTAAACGTTTAAGACGTTAAAAACAAATCATAACTTTTCACCTTTTTAGCAATTTAAGCCAAATGTTCAAAACGTTACGAAACAAATCCTTACGTTTCAACTTTTTAGCAATTTAAGTAAAACGTTTAAAAAATTACGACACAAATCCAAACGTTTAAAACGTTACAAAACTAATTCTAAAATTTGACCTGTTTAGCGATTTAAGCCAAACGTTTAAAACATTACCAAACAAATACAAATGATTTACCTTTTTATCGATTTAAGCAAACGTTTAAAATGTTAAGAAACAAATCTAAACCTTCAAAACGTTACGAAACAAATAATGTTTCACCTTTTTAGCAGTTTAAGCTAAACGTTTAAAACGTTACGAATGAAATCCTAACTTTTTTCACCTTTTTGGAAATTTAAGCCGAACGTTTCCAATGTTACATAACAAATCCAAACGCTTAAAACGAAACAAATCCTAACGTTTCACCATTTTAGCGATTTAAGCCAAACTTTTAAAACAATACGAAACAAATGCTAACGTTTCACTTTTTTAGTGATTTAAGCCAAACGTTTAAAATGTTACGAAATATATCCAAATGTTTAAAATGTTACGAAGGAAATCCTACGTTTAACCTTTTTAGCAATTGAAGCAAGACGTATACAAACGTTTCCCCTATTTAGAGATTTAAGTCAAACGTTTACAAACGTTACAAAAAAATCCAAACGTTTCACCTTTTTAGCGATTTAAGCCAAACGTTTAAAACGTTATAAATCAATCTCAATGTTTAAAATGTTACGAAGTAAATCCTTACGTTTCACCTTTTTAGCGATTTAAGTCGAATGTTTTAAATGTTACGAAACAAATCCAAACGTTTTCCCTTTTTAGCAATTTAAGCCAAACATTTAAAACGTTACGAAATAAATCCTAACGTTTCCCCTTTTAAGCGATTTAAGCCAAACGTTTAAAACATTATGGAAAAAATCCTAAGGTTTCTCCTTTTTATGAATTTAAGCAATACGTTTAAAACATTACATCACAAATCCAAACGTTTAAAACGTTACAAAACAAATCCTAACGTTTGACCTATTTAGCGATTTAAGCCCAACGTTTAAAACGTTACAAAACAAATCCAAATGGTTTACCTTTTTAGCAATTTAAGCAAAACGTTTAAAATGTTACGAAACAAATCTAAACGTTTAAAATGTTTCAAAACAAATGCTAACGTTTTCTCTTTTTAGCGATTTAAACCAAATGTTGTACCAAAACCCGTAGCTAGCCTTGCGGATAACCAACTTATATCATTTAAAACAATGTACCTGCAGAAAACCACATGCTCGGGGGCAACCGAGACTTCAGCCTAGTCTAGCAGTACAATAAGCAACATATATTCAAAGTATACTTATCTGAAATTATAACTCCAACAGTATGGCAATATAATATAAATACCATAATTACTGTAATCATGCTAAAAGCGATAAAGTAATCACCAACAATCAACAGTCTAAAATATAATAAAAGACTAATCATAAATAATCTAATACTACTATTGCAGTCTAAGAGTTTAAAACAGTTCGACTCTTTTATTCTGAAAAATAAAATAAGGAACCTCCGAGAATGAAGAAACGGAGATCGACCAATGCTCAAATCATAAACCTGGAAAATTTGGGAAAACAACGGGGTCAGATTTACTGAGTAGAGTTTATATAACCATTTACATTTATTAAGTTAAAAACCTTTAAAACGTTTAATAAAACATTTTCATTATGGATTATCAATGAAACCCTAAACCACAATTCTAAATCCATTGTCGTGTCGGTGAGACGTATCTCAATAACCGATCCCCGACTATCACTTAATAAATAGTGAGCCCAGGAGACGTATCTTCCACCGGTGTCCTCACTAAGGTGAGACGTATCTCAAACCTACCTTAATACCATAATCATTACCGGTGCGCACGCAGTCCCGATGATGCCCATCGAGTAGCACGTTCCAAATCAAATCCACAATGCCGAAAACAGTTCGAAAGCTGTTTATACATATACATATATACAAAATATAATAGTTGCTTAATAAAGAGGTAAATAGAGATATAAACTCACTACTTGCTATTCCACGTGAAACTGACAAGCAATCTAACTCTGGTTTGCCTCTGAAGTACGAACAGTCGACGGGTCTAGACAAGGTAATAATTATAAATTAAAAACAGACCCTAACTCTAGAGAATCTAGACACCACATAGGACTAGCACAAACAACAAGTCAGGTAAAATCACACAGAGTAAACACAATACTCAGACAAATTAAAATGCCATAACAAATCGAGTCTATTGAGTTCCCGCTTTAAAATCCGTTTCAGAAAATATTATTTAAATAATAAATTAATTTAAATTCCATATAATGGGTTAGCCGAGTTACTGATAACTACCAAGCTAACCTCAAAATGTCAGGCGACCCAAGTCTAACCCGACCCACACATTTATCCAAAATTATAAACCACAGTTTATAAAAAAAAATAACCATTTGATAAAATACTAAATTAATGTTTAAGATGGAACTCAATAACTTAAAACGCAAGTAACCAATATTTACTAACAATTTACTTAATTAAAATAAATTAAGAGAACGTTCTAAAATTATAACGTCAAATTGACACGTCTAGTCAATAAATCCAAATATAATAATTACCCAAGTAATTATAAATTATTGATTAAAAATATAATTATCACTTTCCGTTTATAAATATCAACATAAATTAAATAATAAATAAAACTAACATTATTTTTAGATTTGAAAGAATAATGATCAATTTATTAAGAATGATAAAAATGAGTAATCAAATAGAAATAGTAATAGAAGCCAAGCATCAAAATTGACAAAAATCCATATTGCCAACAATTAAAATCCAAAGCAATTTGAATAAGAAAGAGTCAATATAAACTCCACCAGTTGCCGCCATTATCAATCCTTTTAGCCAATTGTGAAATCAAAATAAAAAGGAAAACCCAACTGATAATAACAATTCAAATTCTTGGTCTCTACTCAAATCACGTCACTTAGCCTATCAATATTAACAACCATAACCAAACAATTTGAATTTAAAACCCCAACAGTAACCAAAAAGTGAAAGAATGCTTAACCACAATTATGAAAGCAAAGAACAAACAGTGGAAACGATCAACAGTAAACCAATTAACAACTAAATACATGATATAATAATCATAAACTATACAAGAGTCATGACTACAACAATGGACAGAATTCGGCAACTATATAATGGCAACAATATAACAATGAATCGATGAACCGTAGCGGCAATTAAACGAATACGATTTACGCACCCAATTCAACTCCAACACGTGGGGATTAACGAGGTCGAAGAATAAGGATGAAACGTCGTAAGAAACTTCAGATTTATGCTAGAATAATAAAAGCACGAGTTAAGAACGATATTACGATATCGAATAATAACAAGAAAAGTGCAGACGATTCCTTACCGGATTGAACGAATGGAACGAAGAATGATACGTCGCAGATGAGTTTAGAGTGTTTGACGGCTAGGGTTTTATTTAAGAAACGAAAGAAATACAAACGAAAAAAAAAATGATGACACAGAAGCATATAAAAAGAAGAAGAAGATGAGTCTGTAACAATTTGTATTGGACTTTCTATGAAGATAAAGGAATGGGCCTCTCATGTTACTAATAAAAGAAAAATGGGCCAAAGTCACGTGGATAACAAAACAATAAGGCATGGGTTTTTTTTAATTTATGCATGCATGGATTCTATGCATTCATAATTTATATTATTTATTTATACAAATAATATGCATACGCCAAAATTTAATAATACAAACCGAACACGAATCGAATCACAACCGAATCAACGAACGACTCAAATAAAATTAAATAATAATAATAAATTATCTACAACTTGACGGAATGCAAAAATTATAATTAAAATTTTAAAAAAATAATTTAAAAAAATACGGGATATTACATTCTCCCCAACTTATTAAAAAATTCGTCCTCGAATTTAGAACACAAAAACGACCAACGTAATACACAACATAAAATTACATACAAAATGCACATAACCATCGTAAAACTCACGAACTAGATACCCAAGGTAATTAAGGACAACAATAATAATAATTCTGCGTAACGAACTCCGTCTCTTAAGAACATTTCTCAACCAAGTAACCAATAAAACCAAAACCATTCAACAGTTAAGCCCAATCGAGTTCCATTTGAAAATATAATCTGGAAACCTTTTCAAACCATTTTGTAAAACAACTTAAAAGAAAACGAAATGGTACTTAACCGAGTCAACCAAGACTTCCAAGCTTAGATCACGTGTCGGGCGACCCAAGTCAAATCCGAACCAGAGAAACCCCAATATAAACCAATGTTTAAAATCTGAAAATTCATTTGATAACAACATGAAATTTGAAAAGTAACGGAATTCAACATTACTTAACTAGTCAACAATTAGCAACACGCACCCAGAGTGTTCGATAAAATCTAGAATAACAAACATGCTAAAAATGGCACCACAATCCACATAGTAATTCTGTGCTTAACGACTTAAACGCTTGCGTAAGCAAAACTCAACAGGTTGTTTCTCGAACAATAACTCAATACTACAACTCATACACTAAACAATCTCAAATGGCCATAAAAGTAATAACACTAACTTTCACTTGACATAAATGATAACACCATATTTAGGTGACATCAACGAGAGAAAACAAACTCTCCCACTAAAGCTTTGACTGAAAAACGTAAAATAATCTAGAACGAAACCTCGAATCTCTCGCAATTATAACTCCAAACAAAATTTTCCACTCGGGAAGGTCAACACAAGACGAAACACGCCGAAAACATATGGGGTATTACATTCTCCCTAACCTATGAAAAACTCGACCTCAAATTTTTAAATCTGAAACTGACTCGCAAACGGTCACAACACACTTATGCGCAAAATTCTGATTCTAACAACTTAGTGCCCCAACGATCACTCAATCAACATAATGTGAATAATCAACAGTTATCCAATTGAGAGCCAGAAATACTCTTTAAAAAGTTGGCTTCCAAAACTAACTTAAATCTATATGATTGCTAACTCCATATTATCAAGATGCAAAAACAAGGCCTAAGCTCAATTATAGTTTTTACAATTCCAAACTCTATCGTCTCAAATAGGAAAACTGAAAACACCATCTGATATCATCTTACATTCTACAACACTCCTACTCACTTATCCACTTATAATGAGCTCGGCACCCAAAGCAATCGATAAGAATACTCCACAACAACTAAATAATATTTTTATCAAAAACAACCACTATTTGAATCGTTTGGTCCAACGATTAACACAAATTTTGATAATACCATTAACTTCGTGAATCATAAACACAAAACTCTTATCGCTATACAAAAGAATACGTATACTTAACTCATGATAACAGAATATCCAGATTAGCAACAAAATCTCAATTCTAGTTATTCCTCCAATCATTCAAAAATAAAATAGGTCGTAATAATCTAAGTATCTAATCATCAACTTACATCCTAACTATGTCTCACGAACTTAACTTTATTCCATACAAAAAGATTAAATATCCGAACAAAACAATATCAAAACTCTCAACAATTAAACCATTAATCTACAGTGTCGACCAACCAACTTTGTTGTCGAAACTCACCAACACGATCATCGATTTTTCAAATCAACTAGCCCATATATAACTAAATTTAATTTCTCCAAATGATTCCATTAACTGACTACAACCTCATATACAACAAAAAGTCACCACGACCAATTTACCCCGACCGGATTTTTAGTTATGCTCAAAACCAAACTTATGGAAGTATAAAATTTTATAATACGTAGAACATTTTATATTCATAATTTTCACAATTTTTTTTTTATTTAAAAGGCTTAACATTTTACACTTCCTTTTATATATCAAAATCGAAGTACCTTTACCATTGGAAAACCATCAGTTTTGTAAATCCCTGAAAATTTTCAAAATATTTGCATTTTTAAATTTGCAGATTTCCCTTACTTTTTAATAAGTTTGCAAATTTATGAAACAAATCAATTGACAAAACTTATGTTATCTTTAAATCAAACTTGCTAAAATTATTTATCCTTTTTCGTAAAAATCAAACCGTGGAAAAATCTTTCGTATTCAAAATACACATTGAAGTTTCAAAATATCCAAAATTTAAGTCGTTCTTAAGTCTTACTCTCAAACAAAAACACGATTTGAAGAATCGTTCAACCGAAATATTAATTATTTCTTTTGAATCAAATTTGACAAAATTGCTTTCTTTCCACCTAACGCAAAAATTTAGTAATGCATATCTCTTTGTTTACGAAAACACCTTTATATCAATATACCAAAATATTTGAATAAACAACTTACTTTTAAAATTACAGTGTAAAAAACTTAAATGGAGTATAACCAAATCCCTTAATCTAACAATCCTCTAAACAAAATCGTAAATTTTCCACCAAAGTTTTCTAATCTACATATAACTATATACCGCACTTCGCACAACTAAATTTTCGCACGCAACCTTAAAATATTCCTTCAATTCCATACTTACAATCTACAGAGTCATACGATACCATCGAAATAATTCAAAACAATATCTCCACTAAAATGCATAAGCATAAAGTAATATCCAATAAAACTCCAAATAAACAGAAACTTAATTCAGAGAAAACAACAGATCACATACATTTTTACAAAACTTACCACCAGTTCTCGCATCACACCGAATCAACTTAATGAAAAACACCAGCATATTTAATATACTAATTTATCATCTCGGGTCAGAATTTACAATATCCTTTTCCAGTATAATGAGAAACCACCAACCGTTCCAAGAAAAAAAAATGTCCCTACACTTACTCGATATCGAAACCCAAAGATTTCGACTCACAAACAAAACACCAAATCCATCGAAATTAAAAATGAAGACAAAGGCAACTGGGATCTAACAAAGATCTTACTCATAAATTAAGACCATACAACAAGCTAAGTTATCCATGACCACGTGAATTAATTCATCTCACGTGTTACTTCAAACGAAGAGACACAATAAAATTAATCAAAATAGTTCAACCAAACATGACATTCAGCAAAATCAGCCCGACCTACTTAAAAGACCAAAATCAAGACATGCTACAACAAGTTTGAATTTTCTTATCAAAATCAACCTATAATTATATCATCTTATAAGAGTGCACTTCAAAATTCATTTTGAAATTTAAAGTCAATCATATAAACTTTTAAAGTCCAAGTTTGAGCCTCAAGTTTTTTTTTTTAAAATTTCATTTTCTGGAAAAACCTCCTTTACAAGTTAATTGCTTTAAAAGTACCCAAGTATCTTAATTTGTAAAACCATCGAGTTAGCTGAGTCATTACAACTTCCAAACTCAACTTCTAAATTTGGGTGACCCAAGTCAAACTAAAAATAATCGTTTATAAAACGTATTCTAAATATTTGTAAATCCGGAAAATGCACTTAAAACAAAATCTCAATTTTTTAAATAGGTAGCTCGACATCACCCAAATAGCAACATAGGACTCACCACTTAAGTGAGGAAACAATTAATCTTTAACAAACTTTTCGAAAACACATACTCCGGCCATAACTAGCAATTCGAGTATAAAACCAACAACAACAAGGTGTAGACAAACCACAATATGGTAAAATTACAAAAGTAATATTAAATCTTAAAAGCGGTATCACCTTTCAAAATAATTTTATTACAAAAACCACTCTTTTGAAATCATTTGTCAAAAGTAATTTCGAATACGAGAAAAAAATTATTTTACTGGAAAAATAACTAAAATCACATTTTTAAAGTTTTATAACCATACTACTCAATGGCTCTTGTGCAAAAGTATAAATCAGTTCAAAAATATTTTCTCAATAATTAATATAAAAATTTACACGTGGCGAAACAATATATAACCATAAAAAAAATGTTTAAAGATTTAACACACTATTTCTTTAAAAACAAAGTAAAGCCAATGCCTATCATATTATCGTTAAAACCCTTAATGATTAAGGCCAAAAATAAAAGTGCTTACCAACAAGCCATACGCAATCCAATATAATTAAAATTATCCAAGCACAAAGCTAACAAATAATCACAAATGAAAACAATCATATAATAAACAATAAAACAATAAATTCACACGACTGACTCACAACATTCCTATAGGAGTAGGCAGAAAGTTTTGAAAACAAAAGATGATGTTTCAAAGACAAGACTCGAATCCTAATTCCGCAGTAGTTCCTAGGGCAAATTAACCACTTAACATGCCAAACAATTAAACAGTTAAAATTTAAAAGGCCTTGGTTTGAAACCAAAGCTCTGATACCAAGTTTGTCACGACCCATTTTCATGAATCGTGACCGGCGCTAGGGTATGGGTATGGTTGTACCAAAACCCGTAGCTAGCCTTGCGGACAACCAACTTATATCATTTAAAATAATGTATCTGCAGAAAACCACATGCTCGGGGGCAACCGAGACTTCATCCTAGTCTAGCAGTACAATAAGCAACATATATTCAAAGTATACTTATTTGAAATTATAACTCCAACAGTATGGCAATATAATATAAATACCATAATTACTGTAATCATGCTAAAAGCGATAAAGTAATCACCAACAATCAACAGTCTAAAATATAATAAAAGACTAATCATAAATAATCTAATACTACTACTGCGGTCTAAGAGTTTAAAACAGTTCGACTCTTTTATTCTGAAAAATAAAATAAGGAACCTCCGAGAATGAAGAAACGGAGATCGACCAATGCTCAAATCATAAACCTGGAAAATTTGGGAAAACAACAGGGTCAGATTTACTGAGTAGAGTTTATATAACCATTTACATTTATTAAGTTAAAAACCTTTAAAACGTTTAATAAAACATTTTCATTATGGATTATCAATGAAACCCTAAACCACAATTCTAAATCCATTGTCGTGTCGGTGAGACGTATCTCAATAACCGATCCCCGACTATCACTTAATAAATAGTGAGCCCAGGAGACGTATCTTCCACCGGTGCCCTCACTAAGGTGAGACGTATCTCAAACCTACCTTAATACCATAATCATTACCGGTGCGCACGCAGTCCCGATGATGCCCATCGAGTAGCACGTTCCAAATCAAATCCACAATGCCGAAAACAGTTCGAAAGCTGTTTATACATATACATATATACAAAATATAATAGTTGCTTAATAAAGAGGTAAATAGAGATATAAACTCACTACTTGCTATTCCACGTGAAACTGACAAGCAATCTAACTCTGGTTCGCCTCTGAAGTACGAACAGTCGACGGGTCTAGACAAGGTAATAATTATAAATTAAAAACAGACCCTAACTCTAGAGAATCTAGACACCACATAGGACTAGCACAAACAACAAGTCAGGTAAAATCACACAGAGTAAACACAATACTCAGACAAATTAAAATGCCATAACAAATCGAGTCTATTGAGTTCCCGCTTTAAAATCCGTTTCAGAAAATATTATTTAAATAATAAATTAATTTAAATTCCATATAATGGGTTAGCCGAGTTACTGATAACTACCAAGCTAACCTCAAAATGTCAGGCGACCCAAGTCTAACCCGACCCACACATTTATCCAAAATTATAAACCACAGTTTAAAAAAAAATAACCATTTGATAAAATACTAAATTAATGTTTAAAATGGAACTCAATAACTTAAAACGCAAGTAACCAATAGTTACAAACAATTTACTTAATTAAAATAAATTAAGAGAACGTTCTAAAATTATAACGTCAAATTGACACGTCTAGTCAATAAATCCAAATATAATAATTACCCAAGTAACTATAAATTATTGATTAAAAATATAATTATCACTTTCCGTTTATAAATATCAACATAAATTAAATAATAAATAAAACTAACATTATTTTTAGATTTGAAATAATAATGATCAATTTATTAAGAATGATAAAAATGAGTAATCAAATAGAAATAGTAATAGAAGCCAAGCATCAAAATTGACAAAAATCCATATTGCCAACAATTAAAATCCAAAGCAATTTGAATAAGAAAGAATCAATATAAACTCCACCAGTTGCCGCCATTATCAATCCTTTTAGCCAATTGTGAAATCAAAATAAAAAGGAAAACCCAACTGATAATAACAATTCAAATTCTTGGTCTCTACTCAAATCACGTCACTTAGCCTATCAATATTAACAACCATAACCAAACAATTTGAATTTAAAACCCCAACAGTAACCAAAAAGTGAAGAATGCTTAACCACAATTATGAAAGCAAAGAACAAACAGTGGAAGCGATCAACAGTAAACCAATTAACAACTAAATACATGATATAATAATCATAAACTATACAAGAGTCATGACTACAACAATGGACAGAATTCGGCAACTATATAATGGCAACAATATAACAATGAATCGATTAACCGTAGCGGCAATTAAACGAATAAGATTTACGCACCCAATTCAATTCCAACACGTGGGGATTAACGAGGTCGAAGAATAAGGATGAAACGTCGTAAGAAACTTCAGATTTATGCTAGAATAATAAAAGCACGAGTTAAGAACGATATTACGATATCGAATAATAACAAGAAAAGTGCAGACGATTCCTTACCGGATTGAACGAATGGAACGAAGAATGATACGTCGCAGATGAGTTTAGAGTGTTTGACGGCTAGGGTTTTATTTAAGAAACGAAAGAAATACAAACGAAAAAAAAAAATGATGACACAGAAGCATATAAAAAGAAGAAGAAGATGAGTCTGTAACAATTTGTATTGGACTTTCTATGAAGATAAAGGAATGGGCCTCTCATGTTACTAATAAAAGAAAAATGGGCCAAAGTCACGTGGATAACAAAACAATAAGGCATGGGTTTTTTTTAATTTATGCATGCATGGATTCTATGCATTCATAATTTATATTATTTATTTATACAAATAATATGCATACGCCAAAATTTAATAATACAAACCGAACACGAATCGAATCACAACCGAATCAACGAACGACTCAAATAAAATTAAATAATAATAATAAATTATCTAAAACTTGACAGAATGCAAAAATTATAATTAAAATTTTTAAAAAAATAATTTAAAAAAAATACGGGATATTACAGAAGTAAATCCTTACGTTTCACCTTTTTAGAGATTTAAGCCGAATGTTTTAAATGTTACGAAACAAATCCAAACGTTTTCCCTTTTTAGCAATTTAAGCCAAACGTTTAAAACGTTACGAAATAAATCCTAACGTTTCCCCTTTTAAGCGATTTAAGCCAAACGTTTAAAACATTATGGAAAAATTCATAAGGTTTCTCCTTTTTACGAATTTAAGCAATACGTTTAAAACATTACGACGCAAATCCAAACGTTTAAAACGTTACAAAACAAATCCTAACGTTTGACCTATTTAGCGATTTAAGCCAAACATTTAAAACGTTACAAAACAAATCCAAATGGTTTACCTTTTTAGCAATTTAAGCAAAACGTTTAAAATGTTACGAAACAAATCTAAACGTTTAAAATGTTTCAAAACAAATGCTAACGTTTTCTCTTTTTAGCGATTTAAACCAAATGTTTAAAACATTATGAATGAAATTTTAACGTTTCACCTTTTTAGAAATTTAAGCGAAATAATTAAAACATAACGACACAAATCCAAACGTTTAAAACGTTATGAAACAAATCCTAACGTTTCACCTTTTTAGCGATTGAAGCCAAACGTATGCAAAAGTTACGAAACAAATCCAAACATTTCCCCTTTTTAGCGATTTAAGCAAAACATTTATAAACGTTACGAAACAAATCCAAAAGTTTAACCTTTTTATTGATTTACGCCAAACGTTAAAAATGTTACGAAACCAATCCAAACGTTCAAAACATTACAAAACAAATCCTAACATTTCACCATTTTAGCGATTTAAGCCAAACGTTTAAAACGTTATGAAAGAAATCCTAAAGTTTCACCTTTTTAGCGATTTAAGCAAAACATTTAAAATTTTAAAAAACAAATCCTAATGTTTCACCTTTTTAGCGATTTAAGCCAAACGTTTAAAACATTATGAAACAAATCCTAACTTTTTACCTTTTTAGCGATTTAAGCCAAATGTTTAAAACGTTACAAAACAAATCCAAACGTTGTACCTTTTTAGCGATTTAAGCAAAAAGTTTAAAATGTTACGAAACAAATCCAAGCGTTTAAAACGTTACGAAACAAATCCTACGTTTCATCTTTTTAGCGATTTAAGCTAGACGTATACAAAAGTTACAAAACAAATCCAAACTTTTCCCCTTCTTAGCGATTTAAGCCAAACGTTTTACTAACGTTATGAAAAAAATCAAAACATTTCACCTTTTTAGCGATTTAAGCCAAACGTTTAAAATGTTATGAAATAAATCTAAACGTTTGAAACGAAACAAATCCAAACGTTTCACTTTTTTAGCGATTTAAGCCAAAATTTTACTAACGTAACGAAAAAAATCCAAACGTTTAATCTTTTACAAAATCAATCAAAACGTTTCCCCATTTTAACAATTTAAGCCGAACGTTTAAAACGTTACAAAATAAATCTAAACGTTTCACCTTTTTAGCGATTTAAGCCGAACGTTTAAAATGTTATGAAATAAATCCAAACGTTTGAAACGAAACAAATGCAAAAGTTTCACTTTTTTAGCGATTTAAGCCAAAATTTTACTTACGTAACGAAAAAAATCCGAACGTTTAATCTTTTTAGCGATTCAAGCCAAACGTTTAAAAAGATATGAAACCAATCCACACGTTCACAACGTTACAAAATAAATCCAAATGTTTTTCCTTTTTAGCGATTTAAGCCAAATATTTAAAATTTTACGAAAGAAATCCAAACGTTTCACCTTTTTAGCGATTTAAACCAAATGTTTAAAACGATACGAAACCAATCCACACATTTACAACGTTACGAAACAAATCCTAATGTTTCACTTTTTTAGCAATTTAACCCAAACGTTTAAAACGTTACGCAACCAATCCAAACGTTTAAAACGTTACAAAAAAAATCCAAACGTTTCCCCTTTTTAGCGATTTAATCCAAACGTTTAAAATATTACGAAACTAATCAAACGTTTAAAACGTTACGAATTAAATCCAAATGTTTCACCTTTTTAGCGATTAAATCCAAACATTTACAAACGATACGAAATAAATCCAAATGTTTCACCTTTTTATCGATTTAAGATAAACATTAAAAACATTACGAAAAAAATCCTAACGTTTCACCTTTTTAGCAGTTTAAGCCAAACGTTCAAAACGTTACAACACAAATCCAAACGTTCAAAACGTTGCGAAACAAATCCTAATGTTTCACCTTTTTAGCAATTTAAGCCAAACGTTTGAAACGTTACAAAACAAATCCAAAAGAATTACCTTATAGCAAATTCAAACGTTTAGAACATTACGAAACAAATCCCAACATTTTACATTTTTAGCGTTTAACCAAACATTTAAGACGTTACAAAACAAATCCAAATGTTTCACCTTTTTAGCGATTTAAGCCAAACATTTAAAATGTTTCGAAAGAAATCCTAACGTTTAACCTTTTTAGCGATTTAAGCAAAACATTTAAAATGTTACGAAACAAATCCTATCGTTTCACCTTTTTAGCGATTTATGCCAAACGTTTAAAATGTTATGAAATAAATCCAAACGTTTAAAATATTATGAAATAAATCCAAACGTTTAAAATATTATGAAACAAATTCTAACGTTTCACCTTTTTAGTGATTTAAGCCAAACGTATATGGATGTTACGAAACAAATCCAAACGTTTCACCCTTTTAGCGATTTAAACCAAACGTTTACAAACGTGACGAAACAAATCCAAACTTTCACCTTTTTAACGATTTAAGCCAAACGTTTAAAACGATACGAAACCAATCCACACGTTTACATACGAAACAAATCGTAACGTTTCACCTTTTTAGCGATTTAACCCAAATGTTTAAAACGTTACGAAACCAATCCAAACGTTTAAAACATTATGAAAAAAATCAAAACTTTCCCTTTTTAGCGATTTAATACAAACGTTTAAAACGTTACGAAACCAATCAAACCGTTAAAAGGTTACAAATTAAATCCAAACGTTTCACCTTTTTACCGATTTAAGCAAAACGTTTACAAACGTTGCAAAAGAAATCCAAGCGTTTCACCTTTTTATCAATTTAAGCCAACATTTAAAACGTTATGAAATAAATTCTAACATTTAAAATGTTACGAAACAAATCCTAACATTTCACCTTTTTAGCGATTTAAGCCAAACGTTTAAAACTTACGAAACAAATCCTAACGTTTCGTTCTTTTTAGCGATTGAAGCCAAACGTTTAAAACGCTTCAAAACGAATCCAACCGTTTTACCTCTTTAGCAATTTAAGCCAAAAGTTTAAAACGTTAAGAACACAATCTAAACGTTTAAGACGTTAAAAAAAAATCATAACTTTTCACCTTTTTAGCAATTTAAGCCAAACGTTCAAAACGTTACGAAACAAATCCTTACGTTTCAACTTTTTAGCAATTTAAGTAAAACGTTTAAAAAATTACGACACAAATCCAAACGTTTAAAACGTCACAAAACTAATTCTAAAATTTGACCTGTTTAGCGATTTAAGCCATACGTTTAAAACATTACCAAACAAATACAAATGATTTACCTTTTTATCGATTTAAGCAAACGTTTAAAATGTTAAGAAACAAATCTAAACCTTCAAAACGTTACGAAACAAATGCTAATGTTTCACCTTTTTAGCAGTTTAAGCTAAACGTTTAAAACGTTACCAATGAAATCCTAACTTTTTTCACCTTTTTGAAAATTTAAGCCGAACGTTTCCAATGTTACATAACAAATCCAAACGTTTAAAACGAAACAAATCCTAACGTTTCACCATTTTAGCGATTTAAGCCAAACTTTTAAAACGATACGAAACAAATCCTAACGTTTCACTTTTTTAGCGATTTAAGCCAAACGTTTAAAATGTTACGAAATATATCCAAATGTTTAAAATGTTACGAAGGAAATCCTACATTTAACCTTTTTAGCAATTGAAGCAAGACGTATTCAAACGTTTCCCCTATTTAGAGATTTAAGTCAAACGTTTACAAACGTTACAAAAAAATCCAAACGTTTCGCCTTTTTAGCGATTTAAGCCAAACGTTTAAAACGTTATAAATCAATCTTAATGTTTAAAACGTTACGAAGTAAATCCTTACGTTTCACCTTTTTAGCGATTTAAGTCGAATGTTTTAAATGTTACGAAACAAATCCAAACGTTTTCCCTTTTTAGCAATTTAAGCCAAACGTTTAAAACGTTACGAAATAAATCCTAACGTTTCCCCTTTTAAGCGATTTAAGCCAAACGTTTAAAACATTATGGAAAAAATCCTAAGGTTTCTCCTTTTTATGAATTTAAGCAATACGTTTAAAACATTACGACACAAATCCAAACGTTTAAAACGTTACAAAACAAATCCTAACGTTTGACCTATTTAGCGATTTAAGCCAAACGTTTAAAACGTTACAAAACAAATCCAAATGGTTTACCTTTTTAGCAATTTAAGCAAAACGTTTAAAATGTTACGAAACAAATCTAAACGTTTAAAATGTTTCAAAACAAATGCTAACGTTTTCTCTTTTTAGCGATTTAAACCAAATGTTTAAAACATTATGAATGAAATTTTAACGTTTCACCTTTTTAGAAATTTAAGCGAAATAATTAAAACATAACGACACAAATCCAAACGTTTAAAACGTTATGAAACAAATCCTAACGTTTCACCTTTTTAGCGATTGAAGCCAAACGTATGCAAAAGTTACGAAACAAATCCAAACATTTCCCCTTTTTAGCGATTTAAGCAAAACATTTATAAACATTACGAAACAAATCCAAAAGTTTAACCTTTTTATTGATTTACGCCAAACGTTAAAAATGTTACGAAACCAATCCAAACGTTCAAAACATTACAAAACAAATCCTAACATTTCACCATTTTAGCGATTTAAGCCAAACGTTTAAAACGTTATGAAAGAAATCCTAAAGTTTCACCTTTTTAGCGATTTAAGCAAAACATTTAAAATTTTAAAAAACAAATCCTAATGTTTCACCTTTTTAGCGATTTAAGCCAAGCGTTTAAAACATTATGAAACAAATCCTAACTTTTTACCTTTTTAGCGATTTAAGCCAAATGTTTAAAACGTTACCAAACAAATCCAAACGTTGTACCTTTTTAGCAATTTAAGCAAAAAGTTTAAAATGTTACGAAACAAATCCAAGCGTTTAAAACGTTACGAAACAAATCCTACGTTTCATCTTTTTAGCGATTTAAGCTAGACGTATACAAAAGTTACAAAACAAATCCAAACTTTTCCCCTTTTTAGCGATTTAAGCCAAACGTTTAAAATGTTATGAAATAACTCCAAACGTTTGAAACGAAACAAATCCAAACGTTTCACTTTTTTAGCGATTTAAGCCAAAATTTTACTAACGTAACGAAAAAATCCAAACATTTAATCTTTTACAAAATCAATCAAAACGTTTCCCCATTTTAACAATTTAAGCCGAACGTTTAAAACGTTACAAAATAAATCTAAACGTTTCACCTTTTTAGCGATTTAAGCCGAACATTTAAAATGTTAATAAATAAATCCAAACGTTTGAAACGAAACAAATGCAAAAGTTTCACTTTTTTACCGATTTAAGCCAAAATTTTACTTACGTAACGAAAAAAATCCGAAGGTTTAATCTTTTTAGCGATTCAAGCCAAACGTTTAAAAAGATATGAAACCAATCCACACGTTCACAACATTACAAAATAAATCCTAATGTTTCACCTAGTTAGCGATTTAACTAAAACGTTTATGACGTTACGAAACCAAACCCAACGTTTAAAACGATACGAAAAAAATCCAAACGTTTCCCCTTTTTAGCGATTTAATCCAAACGTTTAAAACATTACAAAACCAAGCAAACGTTTAAAAGGTTAGAAATTAAATCCTAACGTTTCACCTTTTTAGCGATTTAAGCCAAACATTTACAAACGTTGCGAAAGAAATCCAAAAGTTTCACCTTTTTATCGATTTAAGCCAACATTTAAAACTTTAGGAAACCAATACAAATGATTAAAACGTTATGAAACAAATTCTAATGTTTCACCTTTTTAGCGATTTAAGCCAAACGTTAAAATGTTATGAAACAAATACTAACATTTCACCTTTTTAGCGATTTAAGCCAAACGTTTAAAACGATATGAAACAAATCGTAACATTTCATCTTTTTAGCGATTGAAGCCAAACTTTTAAAACGTTTCGAAACAAATCCAAACGTTTTACCTTTTTAGCAATTTAAGCTAAACGATTAAAACGTTAAGAAACCAATCCAAACTTTGAAAACGTTAAAAAATAAATCCTAACTTTTCACCTTTTTAGCAATTTAAGCCAAAAGTTCAAAACGTTACGAAACAAATCCTTACGTTTCATCTTTTTGGCAATTTAATCCAAACGTTTAAAAAATTACAACACAAATCCAAACGTTTAAAACGTTATGAAATAAATTCTAACATTTGACCTATAGCGATTTAAGCCAAACGTTTAAAACATACAAAACAAATACAAATGTTTTACCTTTTTATCGATTTAAGCAAATGTTTCACCTTTTTAGCGATTTAAGCCAAATGTTTAAAACGTTACAAATCAATCCGAATGCTTAAAACAGTATGAAATAAATTATAATGTTTCACCTTTTAAGCGATTTAAGCCAAAGGTTTTAAAAGTTACGAAACAAATCCAAACGTTTCCCCTTTTTAGCGATTTTCGCCAAACATTTAAAACGTTAAGAAAAAAATTTCTAAAGTTTCCGCTTTTTAGCAATTTAAGCCAAACGTTTAAAATGTTATGGAACAACTCCTAACGTTTCCCCTTTTTACGAATTTAAGCAAGACGTTTAAAACATTACGACACAAATCCAAACGTTTAAAACGTTACGAAACAAATCCTAACGTTTGACCTTTTTAGCGATTTATGCCAAACGTTTAAAACGTTACAAAACGAATCCAAATGTTTTATCTTTTTAGCAATTTAAGCAAAATGTTTAAAATGTTATGAAACAAATCTAAACGTTTTAAACGTTAATGTAATACCCCGTAAAATTTTGCATTTTATTACATTCAAATTCCATCTTTTTCCCGGTCGTTTTGAAGTAATTTCGATATTAGTGGCTTGGTTCGAGTTGTTTGGTTTGGGTGTGATTTATTGGTTTAACCAATTATTATTTTTTTTTAAAAAAAAATAGTTTTTCAGCCTTTCCCGTTCGGGAATTGAAATTCCCGAACGGGAATCACTTTGTGTGGCCTGGTCTCGTTCGAGACCAGGCATTCCCGAACGGGAATAATGGCCTGAAAGGCCATTCCCGTTCGGGAATCATACCAGCCCATGGACCCTTCCGTGTGGCCCTTTTCGATCTCATTTACGGCTCACTTCCCTACGTTATTTTAAGTCGATTTCTTCATAGAAAACCTAGATCACGCTGCAAGCTAGCCCTAGCCGTTTTCCGTTTGTCCATTCGCTGAGAAACGAAGCCGAAATCATCATCCAAACTCTGCTGTTCCGGTTAGTTTTATAATTCCTCAATCTCAGATTTCTGCCTTGAAACGGCATTACGTAATTTGATTCGTTCTTGCTCGTTTCTAGATCGAAACTGATTCCGTTTGATTCCAGACGATCTAGACTCACGTATCTACGTTTCCCTACCTCAATTTCGCTGAACGGTACGCCGTCGACCTCGTTCCCATTCGCCGTACGGTGTTCGTTTTTGAAATGTGTTAACTGTTAGTATTGGGGATGGATTCTGCCGACCCCTTTCATGTTTCTTTAGCCACGTTACTGTTTCATTCATGTTGATAAACCTTTGTATGATTAGTTGTTACGGATTAGATCCAGTTTAATGGTTGTCCCGTTGATCCGAACGTTGTTCGTCGTTCATAATTATTCTCGGTAATAAACCTTAAGTTTCGATTGGTGTGATGTTTGTTTGTGATCAATAGCAAGTTGTTATTGATGTTGTTGATTGATGGGAAGAATTAGGGAGCCTTGAATCCATGAGTGGTTCTTTGTTGATTTTGGCAAATTAAGGCACAGGGTGGCGGGGTTATTGGGTTTAAATTGGAGAAGATGGTTGATTTCCCAATTTAGTCACCAAAGTCTTTTACTTAAGTCACTTAAATCCTCTAAGTTTAACTCTACCTAATAACTTAGATTTTATTTTGATTTACAATTTAAATATTTAAAACGATAATAAATTATAAAGTTAGTTAATATAATTACTCGGGAAATTCTATTTAATTAAGATTATAAATTTAGCATGTAATTGGCTAAATTACAATTTAGCCCCTAAACTTATTTTATAACTTAATTAAGTGGATTTTTGGTTAATAACTTTATAGTTGGTTTTAATTATAAAGAAAAGCAATTAATTTGATTTCGGATATCAAATTGACAAAAATACAATTTAGTCCCTAATTGGCAAAAGTACAATTTAGTCCCTAAACTTTTATTAACTTAAAATGATTAAGTTTTTGATTTGTAACTTGGGTTACTTAGAAGTGAAGTTATTGAGTTCCGCTTTTAAAATGGATTTTTATTTTGCGAATTTATTTTATAAATATAAACTTGGGTTTATATTTGATAATTGTTTTGAGTCGGGTTTGACTTGGGTCACCCGACCAGTGAGGTTAGCTTGGTAGTTATTGGTAACTCGGCTAACCCACTATTTGGAAATTATTTATTATTTAAAGTTATTAAATAATATTTATAAATTGGATTTTAAGCGAGAACTCAATGGACTTATTTAAATTGGGCATTATTACCTAATGAGTATTATTTGTGTGTGCTTTGGATTGTTTATTCCGACATGTTAATTGTGCTAGTCCTATGTGGTGTCTAGTACTCTCTAGAGTTAGGGTCTGTTTTTAATAATTATTTTATTTGTCTAGACCCGTCTATTGTTCGCGCTCCAGAGGCGAACCAGGATTAGTTGCTTGCCGGTTTTCACGTGGATTAGCAAGCAGTGAGTTTATATTCGCTATTTACCGCTTTATTAAGTAAATTGTTATTTTTAATATTAAATCTATATTGTACGTATATTTCGAACTGTTTTTATATTATGGCTCTTAGTTGGAACATGCTACCTAATGGGCATCATTAGGACTGCGTGCGCACCGGTAAAGATCTGGAAAAGGTAATTATGGTAATGTGGTAACTCGGTGTGAGCATAGCTCTCGGGACCAAGTAGAGTAACTCGGTGTAGCTCGGCTCTCGGGACTCTGGTATAAGTGTGGTCAGTGGTAACTCGGTGTAGCTCAGCTCTCGGGACCAGACCTATTGGATCATGTTATTTATGTAGAATTGTGGATTAGGGTTCCAACTATTATCTGTAATATCGTTATTAAATGTTTTAAACGTTTTAAAGGTTTTCCACTTAATAAATGTAAATAGTGGTATGAACTCATCTCAGTATATCTGACCCCGTTGTTTTCCCAATTTTTCCCAGGGTTATGATCTGAGAGAGTCTGGTGATCTCCGCATTTACTTTTCCTCGGAGGTTCCATTTATTTTGATAAACTGTCAAACTATTTTATTCTTAGACCGCAGTAGTTGACTAGACGTCTTTATTATTGTTACAGTTGTATGTCGGATTGGTCTGACTGGTTATATTGCTCTGGCATGTTATGTATTTATTTCGGATTATTTATGTTATGCCTATTTTAGACCCGGAATTGAATAAGCATGTTATATTAACTGTTGATTATCATAACTGCTAGTTTAGGCTGAAGTCTCGGTTGCCCCCGAGCATTGGTTTTCTGCAGGTTTATGTATTTATGAATTAAATGAAAGGCTAGCTACGGGTTTCGGTACTACATTACCCATACCCTAGCGCCGGTCGCGATTCATGAAAATGGGTCGTGACAAACTTGGTATCAGAGCTTTGGTTTCAAACCAAGGCCATTGCTTGCTATGTGTTTACTCTGTTAAGTATTGTTGTGTCTTAGGAACTACTGCGGAATTAGGATTCGTGTCTTGTCTTTTAAACGTCATCATTTGTTTTCAAACCTTCAGCCTACATCCTATAGGTGATGTCTGTCAGTCCTTGTTTGGTATTGATACTTTGATTGACAATTTATTTCACTTGGATGTTAATTGCTGTGTTTTATCATGTTGAGATTATTTTACTTGGGTGATTATAATTGCTTTTGGTTTCTCGGGAAATCATAGGTTGGTAAATCTTCCTAAAGACTCATACTTGGGTATGATGTCTGATAAAACTTGTCGTTTATGCCTAAAACGATTTAGAATTTATGGTATGTTACAGTTATTTTACGTGGTGCGTTGAACTGCTTTTGCCTTGTTAATAAAGTACATCTTGGCTTTGGCCTCAATTGTTGATTTTAAATATGATCGTATGTTGGGCGTTAGCCTTGTTTTTTTCTATTAAAGAGATTTTGGGTTAAACCTTAAAACGTGTTTTGATGGTCATGCATTGCTTGACCACATGTGGATTTAAAGATTTTCATTGAGAATATTGTTTTATCCGATTTGTGTTTCGACACAGAATCATAAGAGAAGTTGATTTTAAATTCTTAAAAAGGTCAATTTTTGGTTTAAGTTACCAGTAAAAAGAAATTCTTGTATTTCGAAATATTACGTTTGGTTTGGTGTTAACAAACGATGATTTCAAAATGATGTTTTATGAGATAAGTCATTGTTTTAAGAATTTAACGTTGGAGTTATTTTAATCATGCTGTAGTATGCCAGCATTTTAAATTTTTGGGATTTACAGAATAGATGTTTGAAATCAAAGATTTCTCACTTGAGTTTTAAATTACCGTCTAGCGGTTGGTTTAAATTGAGTTCCCAAAATTTGAAGGGATGGAAATTTTATTAAAATACTTTTCCGGATTTATAAATATTTTAAATACGTTTTATAAACGATTGTTTTGAGTTCGACTTGGGTCACCCAAATTTAGGAGTTGAGCTTGGTAGTTGTAATGACTCGGCTAGCTCGATAATTTTATTGTCTGAGATACTTGGGTATCCGTTTTAAAGCAACTGATTAATAAGAAGACATTTTTTATTACAAAATGTGATTTTGTTTTAACCTTGGGGCTCAGCAAAATTTGAAAATTTTCGTATTTATTTTTAATTTTAAAACGAATTTTGAAGCGTACTATTAAAGGACGATATAATTACAGTGGTAAATTTGAAATGAGATTTCAAGGAAATGTTGTGGCATATTCTGATTTGTTTTAAGTATGCTTGAGTTAATTGTGTTCGATGGCATGGTTACGTGGTTTGCGATTTACAGATTTGTTATCTTGTGAACGGAATTTGTGTTTTATAACTCGCTTGTCTGTCGGACTATGTTGATTGTTTTAGTTTTGTCTCTTCGTGCGGTGTAGCACGTGAGATGATCTAATCATGTGGTTATGGTTGGCTTACCTTGATGTATAGTTTTGACCTTTGAGTAAGATCCTCTTTTAAATCTTGTTTCCCTTTTGTTTCGGTTTTGGGTTGCGCGGGGCTTTACTATTTCCGTTTTGTGGATCGAAACCCTTGGGTTTCGATATCGAGAAATACAAGGGAGGTACTTCCTTTGGATTGGTTGATGATTTCTGATTATCCTAGGATGGGTATTGCAAACTCTGAACCGAATAGTTAGATCGATGTATTAATACACTGGTGTTTCCATCAAGTCTGATGATGCGATGCGGGAGCTGGCGGTAAATTTGATAGGAACATATTTTATGTGCTATTTTCTTTGGTTATATGCTCAGTCTGGATTGAGGTTAGTTAGATACTTTTTATAATAGAGTTGTAATGAAGTTATTATGAGGAATTGTTGTATAGCATCGAATGTTGCTAGGTGCAAGTAAGGAAGTTTTGAGAAATATTTTGAGGTCATCTCACAGAGTGTAACGTCTAGCAAATGTTGATTGGGAAATGGATTTCAAAGATTGATTTGCTGAAATATTTGAAATATTTTCAACACGTAATTGTGCCCAGACATATCATGAGCATGCATTTTGAATGCCACGAATAGGATTGCATTGAGCACTAAGTATGTTCATTAAATAAAGGATAAATTAATAATTGATACATGCATAATAGTACATGCATCACGTGCATAGAAATTATTAGGGTTGGATGCAACTCTTTGGGGGTGAGAGATGTCATCACCCTGGCGCACAATTATGTAAAATGGATTTTATCGATAAAGTGTTTTGAGAAAGATGTTTTGAAACAAACTCGTGAGTCCCTTTGGGCTAAATGTATTTATAAAGTTGTGAAATTTCAAATGATTTTGAAACTGTTACCGGAAGGTAGCTAGACAAATACTCTGTGATGATGATGATGGTTATTAGATGTTTTTGCTGTGAGATTTTGGTCTGTAGAATCAGAATCTTGTGGTGGTAAGTAAGAATGATTTTAAGGTTGCGCTCGAGATATAGTTGTGCTAAGTGCGGTATAGTGTATTTTAGAATAGTAAACTTCATGATAATTAAGGATTTGTGGATTAAGGATGTTAGTTAAGCTCCATGTGTGTATATACACTATATTTTTGTTTTAAACGAAACTTTATCTTTTCAGATTTGAAATTGTCCAAAGAATTTTGGTGTATTGATATAAGGAATGTTTATAAATAAGAAATTTACATTGCTGATTTTATCTTTCTGAGGAAATGGAGAATTTTTGTCAAAATTGATTCAAAAGGGATAATAAATTTTTTCGCTTGAGCGATTTCTTCAATTTTGTTTTTTTTGTTGAAAAAAAAATTTAGAAGCGACTTAAAAATTTTGGGATGCTTGAAACATCAATGTGTATTTTGAATACGGAAAATTCTGCCACAGTTATTTTTTTTTAAGTATAAATTATTAAAAAAAGGTGTATTAGCAAGTTTGAATTAAAAAGAACATAAATTTTTGTCAACTGAACTGTTTTATAGATTTGCAAATGTATTGGAAAGTAAGAGGAAATTTCGGATTTAAATGTGGAGGTCTTAAAATTTTTCAAGGGTTTGCAAAACCGATGGTTTTTCAACGGTAAGGGTATTTTGATTTCGAATGAAAAGGAGGTGTAAGACGTAGAGTCTTTTAATCAAAGTGGAAATTCTTTTGTGTGTAAAATATTTGATATTAAAAGATTTTATACCCACAGGAGTTGGTTTTGAGCATAACTAACAATCTGATCGTATTGATCTCTCGTTGTATACGAGGCTGTAGTCAATTGATTGAATAATTTTGAGGATTTGAATTCGATTTTGTTATATGAGGTAGTTGATTTAAATATCGAAATCGCGGTTAATAGGTTCGACAACTAAAATAGGTTGATTGATTTTGTTATAGAGGGTATTATCGTAATAATGGATATCGTTGGGTCATTTGTTGAACCCTTGGTAAGGGTGACAAATTTTATGTTGTCAGATGCAGTCTATGTGCAGAGTAGTCATGGCGTTATGTTTCTGAGTGATTGGAAGAATCATTGTGATGGATATTGTTTATAATTGATGTAGAAATTTATTTTGTATTCGTGAGAGATGTTCTCTTTTCTTTGAGTTGCGTTATGAGAGTTTGTGTTGTGGATTCACAAGTTAATAGTATTATCGAGCTGGTACCAATTGTTAGGATTAGATGATTATTATCATGTTTGTTTTGGAACCGAAATATTTTCTGAAGTTATTAGGTTTGTTATCGGTCATTTTGAAGTAGAGATGCTATAAGTAAAAGGAAGTAAGGGTTTAGGAATGATAGATTTTATCAACTATATTGCAATGTTATTGTTTTGTTTAAGGCAAAAGAGTTTGGAGTTGTAAAGCTATAGTTGAGCTTAACGCTTAACCATGTATTGATATTGAGGATTTTGTAATAGATGAGTTTCGAGCTGGCTTTGGAAACCACTCCGGTATAGAAAAATGGTGACTCTCAGTTGAATGAATTGTGTTATTATAAGTTGGAGCATCTACTGCTAGAAACAGGATTTGGTGCATAAGTTTTGTGATCGCTTATATTGCGAGCCAGTGTCGGTTATGCGATTGGAGATTGGATCTTAATTATCCTAGTATATTAGCCGAGTGTTGGGTAGTAGATCTCATTGTATCTTAGTTGAACTGCCCTAGAGTTATGTTATCGTTATGCCTAGTGGAAGTTGTGTTAGTACTTTGGTGACCTTTGAGTGTGTTCAGTTTTTGCAACTGAAGGTTTTTGAAGTGTTTTGAGGGCCAACCTGTTAAATTTTGCTTACGCGCGTGCGTATGCCGTTGGACATGGAATACCATCAACGACAGTGGATTGGTTTCTTGGTTTTGATCTGTTATTTAATGACAGAGGTCGTGTGCAGTTTCGTTATATTTTGTTGTCCTAATTTACGATAGGTATCTTGTGGATGTGTTTTCTTATCGGCTTTGTACATTTTGTTTAACTGGATGTGTAACTTTATGTTATGTGGTATGTCGATAGTTTTATTTAAATTCGAGGACGAATTTTTAATTAGTTGGGGAGAATGTAATACCCCGTAAAATTTTGCATTTTATTACATTTAAATTCCATCTTTTTCCCGGTCGTTTTGAAGTAATTTCGATATTAGTGGCTTGGTTCGAGTTGTTTAGTTTGGGTGTGATTTATTGGTTTAACCAATTATTATTTTTTAAAAAAAAAAAATAGTTTTTCAGCCTTTCCCGTTCGGGAATTGAAATTCCCGAACGGGAATCACTTTGTGTGGCCTGGTCTCGTTCGAGACCAGGCATTTTCGAACGGGAATAATGGCCTGAAAGGCCATTCCCGTTCGGGAATCATACCAGCCCATGGACCCTTCCGTGTGGCCCTTTTCGATCTCATTTACGGCTCACTTCCCTACGTTATTTTAAGTCGATTTCTTCATAGAAAACCTAGATCACGCTGCAAGCTAGCCCTAGCCGTTTTCCGTTTGTCCATTCGCTGAGAAACGAAGCCGAAATCATCATCCAAACTCTGCTGTTCCGGTTAGTTTTATAATTCCTCAATCTCAGATTTCTGCCTTGAAACGGCATTACGTAATTTGATTCGTTCTTGCTCGTTTCTAGATCGAAACTGATTCCGTTTGATTCCAGACGATCTAGACTCACGTATCTACGTTTCCCTACCTCAATTTCGCTGAACGGTACGCCGTCGACCTCGTTCCCATTCGCCGTACGGTGTTCGTTTTTGAAATGTGTTAACTGTTAGTATTGGGGATGGATTCTGCCGACCCCTTTCATGTTTCTTTAGCCACGTTACTGTTTCATTCATGTTGATAAACCTTTGTATGATTAGTTGTTACGGATTAGATCCAGTTTAATGGTTGTCCCGTTGATCCGAACGTTGTTCGTCGTTCATAATTATTCTCGGTAATAAACCTTAAGTTTCGATTGGTGTGATGTTTGTTTGTGATCAATAGCAAGTTGTTATTGATGTTGTTGATTGATGGGAAGAATTAGGGAGCCTTGAATCCATGAGTGGTTCTTTGTTGATTTTGGCAAATTAAGGCACAGGGTGGCGGGGTTATTGGGTTTAAATTGGAGAAGATGGTTGATTTCCCAATTTAGTCACCAAAGTCTTTTACTTAAGTCACTTAAATCCTCTAAGTTTAACTCTACCTAATAACTTAGATTTTATTTTGATTTACAATTTAAATATTTAAAACGATAATAAATTATAAAGTTAGTTAATATAATTACTCGGGAAATTCTATTTAATTAAGATTATAAATTTAGCATGTAATTGGCTAAATTACAATTTAGCCCCTAAACTTATTTTATAACTTAATTAAGTGGATTTTTGGTTAATAACTTTATAGTTGGTTTTTAATTATAAAGAAAAGCAATTAATTTGATTTCGGATATCAAATTGACAAAAATACAATTTAGTCCCTAATTGGCAAAAGTACAATTTAGTCCCTAAACTTTTATTAACTTAAAATGATTAAGTTTTTGATTTGTAACTTGGGTTACTTAGAAGTGAAGTTATTGAGTTCCGCTTTTAAAATGGATTTTTATTTTGCGAATTTATTTTATAAATATAAACTTGGGTTTATATTTGATAATTGTTTTGAGTCGGGTTTGACTTGGGTCACCCGACCAGTGAGGTTAGCTTGGTAGTTATTGGTAACTCGGCTAACCCACTATTTGGAAATTATTTATTATTTAAAGTTATTAAATAATATTTATAAATTGGATTTTAAGCGAGAACTCAATGGACTTATTTAAATTGGGCATTATTACCTAATGAGTATTATTTGTGTGTGCTTTGGATTGTTTATTCCGACATGTTAATTGTGCTAGTCCTATGTGGTGTCTAGTACTCTCTAGAGTTAGGGTCTGTTTTTAATAATTATTTTATTTGTCTAGACCCGTCTATTGTTCGCGCTCCAGAGGCGAACCAGGATTAGTTGCTTGCCGGTTTTCACGTGGATTAGCAAGCAGTGAGTTTATATTCGCTATTTACCGCTTTATTAAGTAAATTGTTATTTTTAATATTAAATCTATATTGTACGTATATTTCGAACTGTTTTTATATTATGGCTCTTAGTTGGAACATGCTACCTAATGGGCATCATTAGGACTGCGTGCGCACCGGTAAAGATCTGGAAAAGGTAATTATGGTAATGTGGTAACTCGGTGTGAGCATAGCTCTCGGGACCAAGTAGAGTAACTCGGTGTAGCTCGGCTCTCGGGACTCTGGTATAAGTGTGGTCAGTGGTAACTCGGTGTAGCTCAGCTCTCGGGACCAGACCTATTGGATCATGTTATTTATGTAGAATTGTGGATTAGGGTTCCAACTATTATCTGTAATATCGTTATTAAATGTTTTAAACGTTTTAAAGGTTTTCCACTTAATAAATGTAAATAGTGGTATGAACTCATCTCAGTATATCTGACCCCGTTGTTTTCCCAATTTTTCCCAGGGTTATGATCTGAGAGAGTCTGGTGATCTCCGCATTTACTTTTCCTCGGAGGTTCCATTTATTTTGATAAACTGTCAAACTATTTTATTCTTAGACCGCAGTAGTTGACTAGACGTCTTTATTATTGTTACAGTTGTATGTCGGATTGGTCTGACTGGTTATATTGTTCTGGCATGTTATGTATTTATTTCGGATTATTTATGTTATGCCTATTTTAGACCCGGAATTGAATAAGCATGTTATATTAACTGTTGATTATCATAACTGCTAGTTTAGGCTGAAGTCTCGGTTGCCCCCGAGCATTGGTTTTCTGCAGGTTTATGTATTTATGAATTAAATGAAAGGCTAGCTACGGGTTTCGGTACTACATTACCCATACCCTAGCGCCGGTCGCGATTCATGAAAATGGGTCGTGACAGTTAAGAAACAAATGATAACGTTTCTCCTTTTTAGAGATTTAAACCAAACGTTTAAAATGTTATGAATGAAATTCTAACGTTTCACCTTTTTAGTAATTCAAGTCTAACAATTAAAACATTACGACACAAATCCAAACGTTTAAAACGTTTAAAAAGATATGAATCAAATCCCAATGTTTCACCTTTTTAGCGATTGAAGCCAAACGTATGCAAATGTTACGAAACAAATCCAAACGTTTCCCCTTTTTAGCGATTTAAGACAAACATTTACAAAAGTTACGAAACAAATCCAAACGTTTCACCTTTTTCTTGATTTCAGCCAAACGTTTAAAACATTACGAAACAATTCCAAACGTTTTTCCTTTTTAGCGATTTAAGCCAAACATTTACAAAAGTTACGAAACAAATCCAAACGTTTCACCTTTTTGTTGATTTAAGACAAACGTTTAAAACGTTACGAAACAAATCCTATTGTTTCTCCTTTTTAGCGATTTAAACCAAACGTTATAAACGTTACGAAACAAATCCTAAAGTTTCACAATTTTAGTGATTTTAGACAAACGTTAAAAAAATGTCACGATCCAATTTAATGAATCGTAACCGTCGCTAGGGTATGGGTATGGTTGTACCAAAACCCGTAGCAAGCCTCGCGGAAATCAAATAAACATTTAAACCTGCAGAAAACTGCTCCGGGGCAACCGAGACTCCAACCTAAGTCTAGCAATTTATAATACAGTTCTAATATAAATAACTTAGGCATCTAAAATATTCCACAGCATGCCTTAATTATAATAATAAAATATTCCAGTGTAAACATGGTAATAATAATTAATCGGTCTAACCGACTATCCAAATTGCAATTACCAATGTAATATATAAACTAGTTCTACTGCGGAATCAAAAGAATCGGAGGAATCAAAAGAATCGGAGTGGACCAGCTTTCAAATCATAAACTTGGAAAATTTGGGAAAACAACGGGGTCATATATACTGAGATGAGTTCGCAATACTATTTACATTTATTAAGTTTAAAACCCTTAAATCAAAACAGTTTATACTAATATAGTATCATTATGGAAAACAGTATTGAAATGATCCCAGCGTAAGTATGACATAGCATACCGATAAAACCAGAGTGGACGGGAACAAATCCTCGTCATATATATATATACCAGCGTAAGCAAGACTTTAATCTGCCGTTTCCCAGAGTACTTACCGGTGCACACAGTCTCGATACAAGCCTATCGAGTAGCTCGTTTCAATCCAGTTCCATAATCCGTAAAAACAGTTCACAAACATTTATAATATTAAAATACGATGCGGTACTTAATAAAGCGGTAAATAGCACTACAAACTCACTGCTTGCTTATCCACGTGATCTTGGCAAACAGCCAACCCTGGTTCGACTCCGGAGCGCGAGTAGTCGAAGAGTCTAAAAATAAATCATACGTTAAGATTGCTCCAACCCCTAACTCTAAGAATACTAGACGCCACGTAGGACTAACACATATAATAAGCCAGATAAGTCACAGAGAAACACAATCTCGAATAAATTATATTGCCGTAAATAAATCAAGCCTATTGAGTTCATATTTAAAAATCACCTAAAAATATTAACTAAATAATATTTAATTAATAAATAAAATCTTTTCCTCAAACAGTGGGGTGGCCGAGTTTCTTAAAACTACCAAGCTAATCCCACATGTCGGGCGACCCAAGTCTAACCCGACCCAACCATAAAATCAGAGTTATAAACCATAGTTTATAATATAATATTTAATAAAATATTAATCGACATTAAAATAGAACTCAATAGCTTGAAACCCAAGTAATTAATATTACCGGCAATTATCTCAATAAATTAAATAACAAAATAAAGCTAAAATATAACTTTAATAACAAAGGCATTCTAAGCCACAAATCTTAATTTATTAATTAAATAATAATTTATAATAAATTATTAATTTAATTTTAAATAGCTCGAATATTATTTTTTGGTCAAAAAAATAATATAATTAATTTGACAAATTTTCAAATTAAATAAAATCCTCAATTTCCATTTAATATAGTAAATTTATAAAATCATAAATAAACTATAATAAAATTCATATTAATTTAAAATTTGAAATATTAACGCCCAAAGTAATTTCAAATTATAAATAATGATATTATTTAAAACGTTAATTAATAAGTCGAAATCAATGCCGTAAATTAAAATCAAAAACCAAACACCAAATAGTTACTAAACTAAGTCTAAGAATTAACATATATAAGACCTAAGATTTTAGTGATTGAAACTAACATTTAGCTAAAAGTAATTTAAAGCAACCAATGGGATGAGTACACAAGATCATCTTCTCCAATTCCTTATATTAACAACCCAACGCATACTTCAATTGCAGAAACTATAACTCAAACCGAAGCCATGGATTTCCATAATTTCTCACAACTCTTCCTCTAATATTTAATCCCCTAAACATTTACTAATCAACACTTAAGCTCATTTAGAACAAGAATACACAACAACGAATTTAAAGCCGAAGTTCAAAAATCAAAAACCGAACATAATGCAACGAAGAACATGAATCAAAACGAGAATCCATTATTAAGAGTTTAAAGAATTAATCACCTAAACACAAAGATTTAATCATCCCAAGAACCATAATCAATACTCAAAGGAGAAGCAGTGGTCGGCGAAAAATCATTTGAACATTACAGTTAATAGCAAAACCGGCACAATGAGACGGCGGCGATTAAAACAGAAAATCTACGTACCGTTTGACGGAATTCCAAAAGTAAAGTTGTAGAGGGATGAGTCTACTTTCACGGGGAGGTAACGGAACTGGATTCGGTCTAGAAACGGCTACAAACGAATCAAAAAAACGAAGGTATCGTTTAAAACTCAAAACAGAATGTACTTTAGAAAACGATAGATCGGCGGCGGCTATAACGGAAAAGATAACGTACCGTTTCACGAAAACGAAGCTCGGTCTCGAAGATTAATGAGTCTACTATCGTTGGGAGGAAACGAAACTTATTTCGGTTCTGAAACGCACGTTGAATTTGATTAAAAACGGAACTAATGTAAAAGAGTAAAAACTGAAAAATTAAGAACAAACCTTCACCTATTTTCAGCAAGGTTTTGGAGGGGAAAGGCAGCGTTTTTCTCAGGAATTTCAAGAGTATGATGACGGCTAGGTTTACTTGAAAGTGTGGTGAAGATTTTAGGTTTAAGAATCGTGTTTAAATAACGAAGAATTAGGGTGGAAACGGCTAGCAGAAAAGGCAAAAAACATGGCCTTGAACGCCCACGCTGGTCTCGTACGAGACCAGCCAAATGAACGAGAGTCTCGTTCGAAACTTCAAGTTTCGAACGAGACCTTTCATAAATTGTGAAGGTCTCGTTCGAGACTTGAAGTTTCGAACGAGAACCTTCATATTTTATGAAGGTCTCGTTAGTAACTTGTTGGTCTCGAATGAGACCAACACTAACTACAAGGGGGTCTCGTTTTAACGAGACCTGAATCAACGGTTCAACCTAAATTGGTTGAACCGGAACTAATTTCCGAATTGAACATTCAAACGAATTACAAATACGTAAACGATTGAAATATTTCCGAAAACGATTGAAATATTTCCGAAACTCGCATGTTAAATCTTAAATTTTTTACGGGTTATTACAAAAAAATCCTAACGTTTCACCTTTTTAGCTATTTAAGCCAAACGTTTAAAATATTATGAAAAAAATCCTAACTTTTTCCTTTTTTAGCGATTTAAGCCAAATGTTTAAAACATTACATAACAAATCCAAACGTTTTACCTTTTTAGCGATTTAAGCAAAAAGTTTAAAATTTTACGAAACAAATTCATACGTTTAGAATGTTACGAAAGAAATCCTACGTTTCACCCTTTTAGCGATTAAAGGCAGACGTATACAAAAGTTATAAAACAAATCCAAACTTTTCCCCTTTTTAGCGATTTAAGCCAAACGTATACAAACATTATGAAAAAAATCACAACATTTCCCCTTTTTAGCGATTTAAGCCAAACGTTTAAAACGTTACGAAACCAATCAAAACATATTAGCATTTTAACGATTTAAGCCGAACGTTTAAAACGTTACAAAATAAATCTAAACGTTTCACCTTTTTAGCAATTTAAGTCAAACGTTTAAAATGTTAAGAAATACATCTAAACGTTTAAAACGAAACAAATCCTAACGTTTCACCTTTTTAGCGATTTAAGCGAAACTTTTAATATGATACGAAACAAATCCTAACATTTCACCTTTTCATCGATTTAAGACAAACGTTTAAAATGTTACGAAACAAATCCAAACGTTTATAACGTTACAAAACAAATCCTACGTTTCACCTTTTTAGCGACTGAAGCCAGATGTATACCAACGCTACGAAACAAATCCAAACGTTTCCCCTTTTTAGCGATTTAAGCCAAACATTACAAAAAAATCCAAACGTTTCACCTTTTTAGCGATTTAAGCCAAACGTTTAAAACATTACGAAATCAAACCAAACGTTTAAAACGTTACGAAATAAATCCTAACATTTAACCTTTTTAGAGATTTAAGCCAAATGTTTTAAACATTATGAAAATGTTTCCCAAGCGATTTAAGCCAAACGTTTAAAATATTACGAAACAAATCCTAGGACAGATATTAGCGATCTCGCCCTTTTTAGCGATCTTGCCTTTTTAGCGATCTCGCCTTCCTCTGTCTAGGACAGATTTGGAACTCCAATATGAAAACAAATCTTGAGAATCACTCCTCAAATTTCTTGATAACCAAATTAATCACTTCGAATTTTAGAGCCCAAACGTTCGATCCAACAAAACCAATTTGAACATCTAACTAATCGCAGGGTTAAAATAAAGGTTCGAATCGCGTATCGACACCAACGCCAAAGCTAAACTAATGAAAAACTAGCAAGAAATATCCTCAAGTGACACTCCACAATAAGGTCAACGAGAACTAAAACTGATACGACATAACTTAATCAAACACTATAGACAAGAATACTAACACAGTAATATAGGTCAAGAATTGATCACACATCCAAAAAGCACTTAAACATCTTGTAGTAAAACAATTACTCATTAGGGTAGCTAACCAATATAATTCCAAAAGATTGAGCATGCAACATCTTATATGGTCAACGAATTCCTACCTACATGGTGACAACTCAAAACAACCCGTAATTGATGAAAATTTAAATCACATAATAACATTTTCAACACATCAACTTAAATCAAAATAAAATATTGGTCAAAAAGTACTTATCAAAACCCACTTCGAAAGATAAAATTTATGAAATAGATTTAAAGTTCATGTCGAGCCCCACTGTTCTAAAAATCATTTTCCGAAAAAACCTCTTTTTATAAAACAATAGATATAATTGTTCTCAAACGCCTCAATTTAAAATCATCGAGTTAGCGGAGTGATTACCACTTCCAAGCTCAACTCCAAATTTGGGTGACCCAAGTCAACCCCATATTATTCATTTATAAAATATATATAAAACATTTTTCAAATCCGGAAAACGCATTTTAAACAATTTCCAATCCTTTCAAAAATAGGAAGCTCGACGTCTCCCAAATGACAATTTCAAAACATCTCCCAAGAAAGAAAACAACTATTCTTTAACAACCTTTTCAGAAACACAAGCTTAGTCAAAACTAGCAAAACGAGCATAAGACCAACAACACCGAAGTGTTGATAACCAAATATGGTAAAAATACAAAAGTAATATATAATTATCAAAACGGTATTGCCTTTAAAATAATTTTATTTCAAAACAATCGTTTTCCAATCCTTAGTCAAATATAATTTTTTTGAAATATACTGATTTCATTTCACTGGTGAAATTTAGAAAAATAATATATTAGGGTCTCATATACAGACTGCCTATTAAACTATATGCGTCATAATACCAGTTAGTCCAAAAATAATTCCTCAAGGTAATTTAAAACTAAAACGTGGCCAACAACGTAATTCATAAAACATGAAAAAGATTTTTCGGTCAAAAATCATTTATACCAAAAAAATGTTAAAGCCTGACAAAATATTATTTTTTAAAATCCAGGCTCTCGGCCAACGCTAGAAATACTCTCAAACAACTCAACCTCAACAATTTTTATTGAAGGCATAAAACAGCAAAAACAAATTATCACCCAGTGAAACGCATGAACATGATAAGAAAATAATATCATGCTCAAGCATGAATTAAAGCAAATTACTAAAATAAGATTTCCCTATAAATCAAAAGCAATAAAATCACCCAAATGAAAGAGCATCAACAACATAAATATTAGCATCAAATCAAGACATAAAAATGACTGACTCGACACAATCCTATCAGTGTAGGCAGAAAGTTTTAAAATCAAAAGATGATGTTTCAAAGACAAGACATGAACCTAATTCCGCAGTAGTACCTATGACTCAATAACAACTTAACAGAGTAAACACATAGCATGCAAATGGCCTTGTTTGAAACCAAAGCTCTGATACCAAGTTTGTCATTACCCAATTTCATGAATCGTGACCGGCGCTAGGGTATGGGTATGGTCGTACCAAAACCCGTAGCAAGCCTTACGGAAAACAAATAAACATTTAAACCTGCAGAAAACTGCTCGGGGGCAACCGAGACTCAAACCTAAGTCTAGCAATTTATATTACAGTTTTAATATAAATAACTTAAATAATTGAAATGCTCAATAGCATGCCTTAAATATAATAATAAAATATTTCAAAGTAAACATGCCAATAATAAATAATCGAACAGATCGACAATCTCAAAGTGCAATAACAAATGTAATATATAATCTAGTTCTAATGCGGTCTAAGAGTTCGAAAACAGTGACTAGTTTAAATAACATAAAACCTCCGAGGAATCAAAAGAATCGGAGTGGACCATCTTTCAAATCATAAACCTGGAAAATTTGGGAAAACAACATGGTCAGATATACTGAGATGAGTTCGCAATACTATTTACATTTATTAAGTTTAAAACCTTTAAATCAAAACATTTTATACTAATATAGTATGATTACGGAATAACAGTATTGAAATGATTCCAGCGTAAGTATGACATAGCATACTGAAAAACCCAAAGTGGATGGGAACAAATCCTCGTCAAATTACTAGCGTAAGCAAGACCTTAGTCTGCCGATCCCAGAGTACTTACCGGTGCACACAGTCTCGATACAAGCCTATCGAGCGGCTCGTTTCAATCCTAGATCCATAATCGCTTAAAACAGTTCGAAAGCATTTATAATATTAAAATAAATTGTGGTACTTAATAAAGCGGTAAATAGCACTAAAAACTCATTACTTGCTAATCCACGTGAAAACCTGGCAAGCGACAAAACCTGAATCGACTCCGAAGCCGCACAGTCGACGAGTCTAAGAACAGAGTAAAAACAATTATTAAAATCAACCCCTAACTCTAGAGAGTACTAGACACCACATAGGACTAGCACAAAACCGAGTCAAGCATAAACATTACTGGAATAGAATGAATAATTAATCACGTAATGACCCGAGTCAAAAACGAACCACATCGAGTAATGCAATACTCAATAAAAAATAAGCCAAGTCTATTGGGTTGTCGCTTTAAAATCCGTTCCTGAAAATATTACTTAAATAATAAGTAATTAATAACTTAAATCCATTTCCTCAAATATAGGATTAGCCGAGTTACCAATAACTACCAAGCTATCTCACATGTCGGGTGACCCAAGTCTAACCCGACCCAATTATTTATCAAAATTATAAACCATAGTTTATAAATTATAAAATAGTACTTTTGATAAAATAATAATTAAATATTAAAACGGAACTTAATAGCTTAAAACACAAGTAACCAATAGTTACCGACAATTTACTTAACTAAAATAAGTTAAGAAAAATAAATAAAGAAAAACAAAACAAAACAAATTTGCAATTTTAGCCAAATTGGCATGCCAAGTCAATAATTCTTAAACACGATAATTACCCAAGTAATTATCCGATTAAATGATTATAATATAATTATTGTTTCAAAATATAATAATCAACACCATTTAAATTCTAATCAATGCTAATATTATTTTCAGATTTGAAGAAAACGTTATTAAATAAAAAAAATTGGAAATCAAAACGATAGTCGCGGTTTCAAAATCAGTATCAATTAAATCAAAAACAAATCTTTGATTAGCAAAAATAAAAAAAAAACAATCAAGAGATAAAACACTAAATACCCATCATAAATTGTATATGATGGAGTCTGCCTTCTGAACCGGTGAATGAGACCTACAAAATAGGGTAGAAACTAACTGGACGGTGGTGGTCCGATTAACTATCCGATGCTAAAGTCAGTTTGGAGCTTTGAGCAGCGTTTTTAGTATATAAATGTAGTTGTGATTCTAGGCATACCTCATGCTCCTTTTATAGTAGATGAATATACCTTGTAGAGTCATAGTAGGTAAGTGAATCCTACTTTGTAGGGATCGAGCTACTTTGTAGAGATTCACCCTGATTTGTTGTTATCTACCTTATTCAGACATGAGTCCTATTTAGGAACGTCTTCCTAAATAGTCTCGTCTTCCTAAGATAGAGCTTATCTTTCCATGTTTGGAGGTTGTGTCCAAATAGGAAGATACTTCTAGATATGGCAATCTACCTGAATCCCGGATTAACGCGTTTTGGGCGGATCCTATGGGATACGGTCTTCGTCGGTATATTGGCGAATCTCAAGGGATTCGGCACCTTCTTCATATATTCAGGTCTTTATTGGGAGTCTGGCATCACCGGAGAATGGATCTCCTGTGACTCGGCTCCACTGTAACTATTGTAGGATTCGGTATCCATCATTAGCCCCCCACAAGTGAGGTGAAGTGATTGGTATTCATGCCTTAGTAGATTTTAGCTCTTTTGGAGCTGAGTCTTTTTATATTCTGGGCGAGTAGCTTCATATTATGGGCGAGTCGTTTCATATATTGGCGAGTTGCATTTCTTCTCCAGTAAGATTCTCTTTATTGCCACGTGTTGCTATTTAATGATTTGATAAATGTTCGTCTTTTTGAAACTCTTCGTATTTAAGCTTTTCATATTTCTATTTTCTCTTTTCACTTCTATTTCGAAATTACTCTCATTTTTTTGATTATCTGCTCCTTGTTCTTCATTTGTTTATTCTACTTTTCGCAATTTGCTTCTTTAGATTCTTAGGTATGTTTTTTCTCTTTATTTGTTGTGTTTTGAAGTTTGAAGATGCTTTTCTGCTTTCCTTCTTTTCCTGCTATTTCTGTTCTGGGGAATGCTTTATTGCCCATGGTGTTCTTCGATGTGTTCTTCAGTATATTCTCTGTTTGAACTTTAATTCGCATTTCTGTTTGTGATTTCCTGTTCTAGGATGCCTCTTAGTCGAGTGGAAGATGCATGCACTACTATGGCTATTAACAGATCAGGGCTTCGTAGGAGCGAAGTCTTGGATATTTATTTTAAGTATAGTTTTCTCTTTGATTATAGGGTAATATTACCTGGTGCCGATATGGCTGCTTCTGATTCTCCTGTTTCATCTTGTAGGATGATTGTTTTTGAAAAGCAGTTCGCTGCTGATCTTAGATTTCCCTTAAACCCATTTTTTGTAGTAGTATGTAGGGATTTAAGAGTTGCCTTGGGGCAACTTTATCCTGGTATGATTAAGGTGGTGCTTGCTTTTGTAGAGGCGTGTAGGCTTCGGGGCTATGCCCCTTCTCTTAATGTGTTGTATTACTTTGTAGATTTTAGGAAATGCGATGGTTGTTTCATATTTGCTCTTGGTAGGAAAGGGCGGTCCCGTATTTATCTTCCTTGTTTGAACAGCTGCTGGCAAAGGCGTTTCTTTATTGTTTATCATAATTTCGCTTTTCTTCATTTTTCGAATGGTTTTTCTTCTCATCAAGTCAGGAGCTGTCCGTCTCCTTTAAGTTTATCTGAGTCGACACTTGCTTCTGATTTATCATTCCATAGTTTCTTTCAACGTCCTGTCTTAGATGTTTTAGTTAATAGTCATCTTCGGCATCGATGGTTTCCTTTGGAGGATCCTCCTCGAGGCCTGGCGGATCTTTGCTACTCCTTTCTTCAAGGTATATTTATTTGTTTTTAAGTTTACTTGATGTTTCTTTTTGTAGGATGTCTTCTTCTTCTGACGATTTCCTTTCCGGATTTAAAGTAGATTTGGATGTTCCAATGGGCGGTCCCGAAGCTCACATCGCCGAGCCTATTCCTGGCGACGTCAAAGTTGCTGTAATTCCTGACAAGGTTGCTGTAATTCCCGCCGGGGCAGTATTGCCTGCTGGCGATGGTGTTATTGTTATAGACGACGATGATGCGGTTAAAGAACCGACGGGTGATGAGGCCGTTACGTCTCCATTTCCCCCTCCAGTACCATTGGCTGTTTTGGAAGAGGCCGGGGAGGTGAATTCGGGCGGGTTGATTGTTGTTGATCCGGAAGAAATTTCCCCGGATCAAAATATGGATTCTTCGTCTAGAAAGAGACGTCGAGTTAGCGATGATTCTCCTTCAAGGGAGAGTCTTCCCGGAGGTTCTTCATCTCCTCCCAATCTGGTGCAGTGGGTTGAAGGTCACGATCCGGCCAGTTTACTGAATCCTAGGGTGTTGGCGGAATACATCAGGATTTTGGCGATTCCTGACGACATTACTTGGTTCTGCTCTAGGTCGGGGCAGGAACACTCCGATCTTGCTTTTTTTCATGGCTTCTCTGTAAGTTGATTTTTCGTTGAGTATACTGTTTGTTGAATTCGTTATTTCCTTATTTATATTTGGTTTATTTTCTTGTGTTGTAGGCTCTTCAGTCTGTTTTGGTGTTGAATGACCGCCGTCAATGTGCTGAGGAGGAGGTAGAGCGTCTATCTTCTCTTCTGGCGACGTCTGATTCTGAGAGGGCGAAATTGAAGGCATCCTTAGAGGAGCATGATTCGCTTTTATCGTAACTTAAGGCGCAGGATGCAATTAATGACCGCCAAGTCAAAGTGATCGAAATGAGAACTAACGACTTGACTCAAGAGATCGAAGAGCTCATTCGAATCAATACCTGGAGTCAACGGGTTGGATCCTGAAGCCATCGCTCGCGATCTTCTTGATAGGATGTCTAAGGATCGTGCTAAATAGATTTTGTGTATTTTGTTTTTTTTCTTATTGTATCTTGATTTCTCTTTGTAATTCGCGATTTATGAATATATCTTCTTTTTGCTCCAATAAAAGTGTGTGCTTCTGTTTTATTTAATGTTTCCGAGTCGATGCTTGATTTAGATATTCGTTTCGCCTCGGGAGTTACTCTAAACCCCGTTTTAGCGTTGTTTGTTTTGACAGAGTTAATCTAAACTCTTTTATTTGAGTTAACACTCGTAATTTTGCTTTTATTTTGAGTTAATCTAAACTCTTTTTTGGCGATTTGCATTATTGGCGATTTTCCTTTTTCTGAGTTAATCTAAACTCATAGTTTCATTTATTGCTCATCTTTGATTTAATCATTCATGGCGGTTCTTGATTTTTGTTTCTTTAGTGATTCGTCTGGCTAATCATATAGTAGGGAAATTGAACTTTTATTGATAAAAAGACTGCATACAAAACATTGAAGATAGTTTTGACGCCATCGGGTAAGAAATAAAATCGTTACTGGCGATGGGTCGTTTTTCTTTCCTATTCTTCCTTCTTCTCGGTCTTGTTCTCTTGAAGATCTACTACGGACTCGTCGTAGCATTTCTTAGCGATATTTTGATCTCCTCTCAGCGTCACTACTCCTTTCTCGGTTGGTATTTTCATTGCCAATGCTCTTATGTTAGTTACCGCAGCTGAGTCATGAAGGAAGGGTCTTCTGAGGATGGCGTTGTATGTTAATTCCATGTCTACTATGTTAAATAGCGACATGACTTTCTTGTTGATTCCTCTCTCTGGGCCGATTATCACTTCCAAGGTAACTGCTCCTAGTGGATTAATGGAGGGGCCACCGAGTCCTGACAACAGAATCGGGACTCGGCGCAACCTCGATGCGGTTCCTCCAAGCATTTTGTACGCCGCGTTTGCCATAAGGTTCACTGCGCTTCCTTCATCGATTAAGATTCGCTCCATGTTCCAATTCTCAATGATAGTAGTTACTACCAAGGCATCGTTGTGAGGTGCTTTGACATGTTCATAATCTTCAACATCAAAGATTACGGGTGGCATGTGAGTTTCTCTGATGTTCATCACTTCTCTCCTTTGCTTTCTCCTAATTGTAGAGCTGCTGTGTCCACCTCCATTGATCATATGTATGGTTCCCAGTATTTTGGATGGGCGTTCATCTTCTTTTTCTTTTGTTTTGTCATCCCTGCTTCTGTTTTCTCCTTTGTCATTTGTCACGACCCAAATTCATGGATCGCGATCGGCGCTAGGGAATGGGAGTAGTTGCTCCGAAACCCGTAGCAAGCCTAAAAACCTTTATAAATTTTTCGCGTTTTAAAACATAAAAAGGTTTGCAACCTCGTTGCGGAAACACTTTAACACCTTTATTAAAAACACGATCGCAATTCAAGATCATATATCACATATGATCTGTTTTCAAAAAATATCGTTAAAACCTTTCTCTCGTTTAATGTAAATATATTTCTGAAAACTGGGTCTTAAGACCCTGATTGTATTTAAAGAAACTAGAGCGCAAACATCAATCTCAGTTGACGCACCTACTCTGTTTCCAATACAATCCTAAAATGCTAAGCACATGAAACCAGTGTATCACTCAAACAACTGGTCCTAGCATTTTAGAAAACATGCAGCTTTTCAATCATATACATATACAGTAGTTCAAATCAGAGTATATCAAGATAAGTTTGAACTGCTGTACATAAAAAGACAGACTTCCCAGTACCCGACTACTTGCAGCTCTAGAGGTATGGTTGACATTGACTTCCAGAATTATTGTGGAAGTTTGACCTCGTACTTGATAACCTGAATGGTGAACATTGGGGAGGGTAAGAAATATAAATATTTCTGAGTGAGTCTACAATTTACAGTTGAATATTCAAATCGCAAATACATAAAACATTTGTATATGTAAAATATTACCAATTAGTCGATCCAGATGAAACCCTAAAAGGTAGACTATTGTATGGGTCTCAACCTACACAACATGGACCTTAGACCGTGAACTGGATCACTGCCGTCTAAGTCTGGTGTCTGGACCGTAACCGTGAAACTGCCATCACAGTATTGCCTGTGACCGTAACTGTTACTGCCGTCTCAGAGTGTTAAGCCAGGGTCGCTAGCACTTCCAACGCACAATGACATTAACTGACCTCTATGTCAGACACAGTCTCGTATCTATCGTAATACTGGTGATCACACAGTCATATTGAAAACCAATAGGAAGTTTGTTCCAATGGATCTTTCATGGTTAATTATACTAGTTTGTTATTTAAAAACATTATAAATATAAATATTCAAAAGTAAAAATCACAAAGTAAAACTCACAGAACCGATGCCCCCATTTTAAAAACGTAAGCTCCCATCAAGCTCGTTAGTCAAACACGTTGGTGTTTGGCTCGCTAGATCGACCACTCGTCGGATCTAATTAAAATTCAAATGTCAAAACACATTAGACATTGAATTTCTAACTCTAGTCCTATCGTATAAATGATAGACTCAAATACCATTTCTGTTTATAGACGACTCTACAAACAACGCTTATAAACTAATCTCAATATTGAACTTCTCGTTCAATATATAATACCACTCTTGGTATGGACTTATAGTCATTTAACATTAATCCACTTGATTAATGTATGGCTTTATTAAAACATCATATTGTTTTAATAAACCAACTATTCTCAAACGTCTAGGTTCTTTTAAACCTTTTAAACTTTTTAGTTCATATTCTGAACTTCAATCGAATTACAATTGATTTCACGAATTGAAACTATCTGAATTTGAGTTTCAGTGTCGTGTGTGTGGACGCCCGAAGAAGCCCTACTGTTTCATATCGGAAGCACTGCACGTTCGTGCAGCGATAGGCTTCACGTTCGTGCAGCCTGCAAGATACACATTCGTGTATCTTGCTTGCACGTTCGTGCAGCCAGATACACGTTCGTGTATCTGGCTACACGTTCGTGCAGCATCCTGGCTGCACGACGTGCAGCTCGGGGACGATCCCCGGCTGTATTCCAACGTGCTAACTCGCTTTTCTCGCCCCTAACACTTAAACACAGTCCAAAACATCCAATTCTATAATTAAAACGTTGCATCGATACGTACACGATCGATTCAATACGTTTACCATTTAATATCGAATATATAATAATTATATATCGAAATAAACTTCGTATACGAGATTAATACTTCGATTACTTGAATAATCGTCGAAGAAACGGAGTCGGAATCGCGAAATGGATCGCGCCGCGGCAGAACCGTCGCACCTCGCCTCTGCTTGCTATTCCTAAGCTAGCAAGCACCTCCATTTAAGAAACAGAGGTGACTTAGGCGGCCTCCCCCCCCTCACTTTATTTATAAGAAAATTATATGGTTAAAGTACCATTTGGTACTAGCTCAATCACGCACTTTAACTCTGATTTTAATTAGTCGTCCGTAGTCCAAACGGAGACTAATTCCAAATTCCGTCAAACTTTATCCAAAAATCCAATAAAATATAAAACGAATAAAAATATAATTTGTATTCGCATCCGACTTATATATTATTTTTAATAAATCTCCAAAAATATATTAGGTCTAAATCAGTCCCGCTTTATTAAAATTATTACGTCCAAATTTCATAAAAATTTAACGGTAGCTTCGTTAAATTATTTCGCGAATATTAAAACCAAAATTATTCGCTCGGGACTTTTAAATTATTTTATTTTAATTTTGACTTATGATTAATACTTAATTAGTTAAATAACTGAAAACTAATTGAAATAAAAGTTTAGGGATTAAAAGGAACATTTTTCCATTACTTTCTCCCCACTCTCACCGCTTCTCCTTTCTTCTTATCCTTCTTTTATTTTATTTTTTTCATTTATTTAATATATATATTTATATATATATCTTAACTTATATTCGTCCATAACTCGTCGAATTTTTCGAGTTTCGACATTTTAATTTCGGAATTTTATCCGAAATCTTAAACTCTCCATTTAGAGTGGTACATTGATATTTTAATTATCAATATATCAATTTATACGACGCTAAAGAGTATTCTCAAATTTATTACTCACGCCCACACTCGTTTATTAAAATTTAAATTCCCGATTTAAATTTTAAACTCATATTATTACGATACTCTTTTACGGATTTGTATAAATTAAATTTACGTTTAAATTTAATTTACGTATTCCGAATCTATTAAATCACTTCCGCGATTTAATAATCTTAAATAGCCAAATCTAACTATTATCCTTTGACTATTAAATTTAGTCTTTCCGAATTTTTTTTTTAATATTCGAAACTTCAAAATATTACTTTTAATATTTTGATTACTCCAATTTGACCTCGTGGCATATTCTAATTATTTAAAATTACGGGGTATTACATCATTGCTCTTCTCTTTTCGGGCCACAAATTTCCTTAATTCGCCTGTGTCGATCAGTCTCTCAATCTCGACCTTCAAATCTCTGCAGCTATCTGTTTCATGTCCATAGTCTTCGTGAAATTTGCAGTATTTTCTCGTGTCCCTTATCTCGGCTCTCATCTTCGGTGGCCATACAACATTCTTGACGTTTTCTTTGATCCACATGAGGACGTTAGTTCGGCTGGTGTTCAGCGGTGTGAAGTTGTTCTCGTCATCTCTGGGGTCATATCTTGGTTCGTATCTTGTCTGGGGGCGAATCTTCTATTTTCTTCTGGCCTTCCTCTCCTATCGTCGGATTTCGACTTCGACTTCTCTTTTGATTCTTTTTCTTTTGCTTCTTTTCCGCGAATCGCCCTTCGCCCTTCGTCTAGCTAGAAGTATTTCTGGGCTATGCCCATCAAGTTCGAGAAAGTCGTGGGTTTATTAACCAGTAGCTTGTCTACCAGTTTTCCGAATCGTGTTCCTTCTCGCAATGCTTCGGTCGCCATATCGACGTTTAGGTTGTCAATCTTCATAGCTTGCTTGTTGAACCGTTTGATGTAGCTTTGTAAGGTTTCTTCTTCTTCTTGGATGCAGGATCGCAGGATGCTGGTGGTAGTTTTTGCTGGTATGTTTGTGAGGTGTCCGTTGAGAAATTCCGTTGAGAGCGAAGCGAAGCTCTTGATTGATCATGGTTTCAACTTGTTGTACCACCTCTGGGCGGTGCCCGTGAGCGTGGTTGGAAAGACCCTGCATAAGATAGCGTCTGATACGCTAAGTAGCCCCATGGTGGCCGTGAATCTAGATGTGTGATCTCGGGGATCTCCTTCTCCGTTGAAGGTTGGCAGGACAGGTAGTTTCATGCTATATGGGATGGTTTCTTCCATGATCTCGGGTGAAAGGGGCGAGCCTTTCAGCCTGAGATCGTCTGTGTCCAGTTCCTCTGACTTCAACTTTTTTAGTGCTTTGGCGATCTTCTCTTCCAAATCTTCCTCCACTACATATGTGGCTTTGCTCTTCTGGGGCGATTCCGAGGATTCGCCCTCCCCTTCTTGGTGTTTTTTCTTTGGCTGTTCTTTCCCCGCATCGTTGTCTTGTCGCTTGCTTTTTGGTGGGGCATCTTCTTTCTCCTTCTCCCTTCGTTCTTCTCTTTTTGAGTTTAACCCGCTTCAGGCATCGTCTTCGTTTTGCTCATTCTGGGGTGTTTCAGGGGATTGCTCGTTGGATTTGTCTTTTCCGTTATTTTGATTGCCTGGGCTTTCTTCGTCACTTCTGTTTCCATTCTCCCGTCGGTTTCTCGATTCGTCTATTTCCTCATTTCCTCCGTTTCTAGGTTCTCTGCTTCTGTTATTTTCTTCCCTTGTCTCTCGGCAGCTTGAATTTGTGTTTTCTATTCTTCCTCTTCTTCTCGGAGCTGTTGGGCTGAAATTCTCCCTTAGGATTTTCATAGTTTATTCGTGCCTATCATTCGTTCTTTTTGCTTCACTAGCCAATCTATCCAGATTTGCCTGGTCAGATTCTAGTACCTTTTTCAGCATCTCGTTGTAAGAATCTTGTGCTGCCATGCCTGGCGTTGGATGCTCTTCAGTGCTTAGGTTGATAGCAATTGGGTTGCTTCCTCTCATCGGATTAGTTTGATATTGAGGTGTTGAAAAAGAAGGCCCTCCGGTGTCACTTTTCCCCCGGAGTTATGGAGCCCGTCTTCTGTCACGTTGATTATTTCCGGCGTGCATTTTGGATCCATTGGTTGTTTGTCTTTCAGGTTCATTCTTTCAGAAGTCATCTTCTTCAATGAAATTTGTTTTAAGTTAAGAAAAGCTTCTTCGAATTGAAGTTTAGTTAAGCTTTTCCCACAGAGGGCGCCAATTGATGGAGTCTGCCTTCTGAACCGGTGAATGAGACCTGCAAAACAGGGTAAAAGCTAACCGGACGGTGGTTGTCCGATTAACTCTCCGATGCTAAAGTCAGTTTAGAGCTGTGAGCAGCGTTTTGAGTATATAAATGTAGTTGTGATTCTAGGCATACCTCATGCTCCTTTTATAGTAGATGAATATACCTTGTAGAGTCATAGTAGGTAAGTGAATCCTACTTTGTAACGATCGAGCTACTTTGTATAGATTCACCCTGATTTGTCGTGATCTACCTTATTCAGACATGAGTCCTATTTAGGAACGTCTTCCTAAATAGTCTCGTCTTCCTAAGATAGAGTTTATCTTTCCATGTTTGGAGGTTGTGTCCAAATAAGAAGATACTTCTAGATATGGCGATCTACCTGAATCCCGGATTAACGCGCTTTGGGCGGATCCTATGGGATTCGGTCTTCGTCGGTATATTGGCGAATCTCAAGGTATTCGGCACCTTCTTCATATATTCAGGTCTTTATTGGGAGTCCGGCATCACCCGAGAATGGATCTCCTATGACTCGGCTCCACTGTAACTATTGTAGGATTCTGTATCCATCAGTATCAGTGGATAATTTGCCCAACATTATTTAACAATACACCACTTACGCCATAAACAATATAAATCAAAAACAAAATGACCAATGAATTAACTTAAGCCAATTATGACTATAACCCAAAGAAGAAAGCCAACCAATCTAAATAAAGCAAACAAATAGCCATGGTAATTCAATAACCTTACTGCCGCCAAACACAATTTAAAACAAATAGATTATCAAAACCAAAACTAACGAACACTGCAAGATAACCCAAACAATTCTTAACTCAAACTTAATATAGCTTACTGAATTCATCACCTAACAAATCAATAATGATATCACTACAATCATGAACCAAACAATTTGGCAGAGACAACTATATGAAATACGCAGTAAAGGAATTAAGAACCGAGGAAAACGATGAAGGAAAACAAACTCAATCTTAACGATTTCGTAAACAAAACTAACCAAACAATAGATAATAGTCATCGAGAATCATAACCATAGATAATAATAGAAATCGGCAGAAGTATCATTAAAAAGCCAACAAGAACACACAAATACGATGAAACGGCAGTGGCTATAACGAATAGATTTACATACTGTTCTATGAAAACAAGGCTTAGATTTGTAGAGGATTGAGTCCACAATCGCTGGAACGAGACAGATCTCAGTTTGATGCTTAAACAAATGAATTCTCGATTAAGACGGAAATCGCGTTTAAGAACCAAAACTGATAATGAGAAATGTAAGCATACCGAGCAAGGAGATACTAAAGGATGAATGATTTTCAGGGAATTTGCAAGGTAGACGATGGTTAGGGTTTAGTGATTTGAAGGTATGAAATAGGGTTTAAAATAAGACCTACATATATATATAAGGAAACCAAAAGATGGTTCACGTCAAACTGCTGCAACAACATAATTAACATAATACATGTTAATTATTTTCATGGGCTATTCATGAATTAACATAATTTATGGGCCAAAGAATTGTATGGGCTTTTCATGGCTTTGTATGAATTTAATTAATTCATGGGCCAAACCGACTCAACACAAAACGAACACGAATCGATCACGACCGAATCAACGAACGACTCAATTAATTATCGAAAACTCGACGGGAAAAGCCAAAGATTTTACGGGATATTACAGATTGTAGGCTGATTTGGGTTGGTTGATTTCTGGATTTTATTGCTCTTAGTCCAATCAAGAGGTATGTGGTTCAATTCCCTTTCTTATGTGGTGTAGAGATTGCTAGATCATTTTATGAATCAAAACTTTGGGTGGTTTGATTGTATTTTCTATACTGCTTTGAATTATAAATTCTGGAAATCTTAAATTGATGTTATATTAGTCTCTTGGATTTCATTTGTACCTTGGGTGGTTTGGTTTTAATGTTACAATTGATAAACTTATCGAATTGCTAAAGATTTTGGGTTATAAACTGTTTTTGATGGTTCTTTAAAAAACTCGAAATTTCTTAAAAGCTAATCTCAGGTTGTTTAAACATCAAACGTACATTGGGTGTGTTGGGGGAATCTTGTGAATGGATTTTAGTATCGTTTGATTAATGCTTTTGAGATAAAATATGTTTTATGATTAAACTAAAATCTGGAAATTTCAAAGTAGTGGATCATAGGTTATTAGATGCTAAACAAAACATTGGGTGATTTTGAGAAACTGTTTAAATGGAATAGCGTATAGTTTGGTTAACATTTTTGAATTTAAACTCGGTTTTGAATTTATTACTAAGGGGTGGAAATTGTTTAGAAGATGGGTTAAAACTTGTTAAAAGAATGTTAGATTATCTTAGGATGTGAATTGACTTGAATTTAATAATATAAGGCATACAAGGCATTATATGTCATTAGGGATTCGGTTGAACTATTTTAACTTCAAGTTGATACTTAAAGGATGTTGAATCTTATTGATTCTTTTTGAGGTGATATATTTAATTGTACTTGGGGTGATACTTGCTAAGTGTTAGCAAGCTTAATTGTTTATGAAATTATTAGGTTACGGTGTGAGATTTTATTTTAAATAACTTTGATTTCATTTAAGGTTTGATTAAAGACTTTGGTTTTAAACTTGGTTTATGGATGGGTCGGGTTAGACGTGGTCTCCCGACATGTTGTGTTGAGCTATACTGCAGTAAGGCTAACACACTACTTTGGGAACTGTAATTGTTTTGTAAAGACTATTTAAGTATTTAAGTACTTTGATTTCGTTTTAAAAGATAAGAACTCACCTAAGCTTAACTTGCTTTAATTGCTATTTGGTTGTATGAATACTTGGTTGTATTTTGGTTACCTTGTTTGATTCTTTGGTTGCGTTGTGAAATGCTAGTCCTACGTGTAGTATAGTATTCTTAGAGTTAGGGGTTGTTCGGATATTGACTTATATAATGTTTTAGACCCGTCGACTGCTCGTGCTTCGGAGTCTACGCAGGGTTAGCTGTTTGCCAAGATTCACGTGGATAAGCAGGCAGTGAGTTTATAGTGTTATTTACCGCTTTATTAAGAACCGCAAGTTATTTTAGTATATCAAATGTTTGTGAACTCATTTAAGGATTATGGATCTGGATTGAAACGAGCTACTCGATAGGCTTGTATCGAGACTGTGTGCACGGGTAAGTACTTTGGGATTGGCTGACTAATGTCTGGCCTACTTTTGGAATCGATGAGGATTTGTTCCCATCTACTTTGGGTTAAATACTTTGACATTTCATTTCAATACTGTTTTCCATAATCATATATATATCTTAGTATAAAAGGATTTGTTTTAATGGTTTTAAACTTAATAAATGTAAATAGCATTATGAACTCATCTCAGTACATCTATCACGACCCAAATCTGAGGGTCGCGACCGGCGCTAATGGGAGTGGTTGCTCCGAAACCCGTAGCAAGCCTAAAAACCTTTGTAAATTTTTTGCGTAAACTTTCCGACGTGCTCAATTGATTTTTCCCGCTCCGAACATTTAATCACAACCTAAACAATTCAATTCTATAGTTAAAACGTCGAATCGATACGCACGCGATCGATTCGATACGTTTACCGTTTAATATCGAATATATAATTAATATATATCGAAATAAACATCGTATACGAGATTAATACCTCGATTACTACTGGATTCGTTGAAGAATCGCAGTCGGAATCACAAAATGGATCGCGCCGCGGCGGAACCCAATTTCTGCGCGTCCTCTGCTCCTCCTAAACTAGCAAGCACCTCAATTAGGAAGTGAATTGTGCGCCCCCCCCCCCCTTCTAATCTATTTATAGGCAAAATTGTTGGTTAAAGTACCATTTGGTACTACCTCAATCATGCACTTTAATTCTGATTTTAATTAGTCGTCCGTAGTCCAAACGGAGCCTAATTCCAAATTTCGCAAAACTTTACCAAAAAAATCTAATAAAATATAAAATGAATAAAAATATAATTTTTATTCGCATCCGACTTATATTTTATTATTAATAAATCTCCAAAGATTTATTAGGTCCAAATCAGTCCCGCTTAATAAAAATTACTATGTCCAAGTTCCATAAAAATTTGACGGTAGCTTCGTCAAATTATTTTGCGAATATTAACATCAAAATTATTCGCTCGGGACTTATAAATTATTTAATTTTAATTTGGACTAACGAATAATACTTAATTGGTTAATAATCAAAAACTAATTGAAGTAAAAGTTTAGGGATTAAAATGGACAATTTTCCTTACTTGCCCATCACTCTCAACCGCCTCTTCTTTTCTTTTTATTTATTTCTAATATATATATATATATATATATATATATATATATATATATATATCTTAACTTATATTCATCCCTAACTCGTCGAGCTTTCCGAGTTTCGACATTTTAATTTCGCGGTTTTGTCCGAAATCTTAAACTCTCCATTTAGAGTGGTACATTAATATATTAATTATCAATATATCAATTTATATGACGCCAAAGAGTATTCTCAAATTTATTACTCACGTCCACACTCGTTTATTAAAATTTAAATTTCCGATTTAAATTTTAAACTCATATTATTACGATACTCTTTTACGGATTCGTATAAATTAAATTTACGTTTAAATTTAATTTACGCATTCCGATTCTATTAAATCACTTCCCGTGATTTAGTAATCTTAAATAGTCAAATCTAACTATTATCCTTTAACTGTTAAATTTAGTCTTCTGAATATTTTTCTTAATATTCGAACCCGCAAAATATTATTTTTAATATTTTGATTACTTCAATTTGACCTCGTAGCATATTCTAATTACTTAAAATTACGGGGTATTACAATATCTGACCCCGTTGTTTTCCAAACTTTTCAGGTTTATGATTTTGAGAGCGTTGGTCATCTCCGATCTTTTGATTCCTCGGAGGTCTTTTTATGTTACCGGACTAGTCAACTGTTTTACTTCTTAGAACGCAGTAGAACTAGTTGTCTCTATTATTTTACTTTGCATTGTCGTAGTGGTACGATTTTTATATTATTATACTTTGGTATGTTACATTGGATTATTTATTATATGAGGCATGTTTCATAGTTTCGAATTGCTATTAGGTAATTATATTAGAACTGCTATATAAGTTGTTAGACTTAGGCTGAAGTCTCGGTTGCCCCCGAGCATTGGTTTTCTTGCAGGTTATATTGAATATAAGGTTTTCCGCGAGGCTTGCTACGGTTTCGGTACGAACATACCCATACCCTAGCGCCAGTCGCGATTCATGAAATTGGGTCGTGACAAAACGTTTAAAATGTTACGAAACAAATCTTAACATTTGACCTTTTTAACGATTTAAGCCAAACGTTTAAAACTTTACAAAACAAATACAAATGTTTTACTTTTTTAACGATTTAAGCAAAACGTTTCAAATGTTACGAAACAAATCTAAACGTTTAAAACGTTACGAAACAAATGCTAACGTTTAATCTTTTTAGTGATTTAAGAAAAACGTTTAAAATGTTTTACTTTTTTAACGATTTAAGCCAAACGTTTAAAATGTCACAACACAAATCCAAACGTTTAAAACGTTATGAAACAAATTATAACGTTTCACCTTTTTATCGATTTAAGCCAAACGTTTAAAACATTACTAAACAAATACAAGAGTTTTACCTTTTTAGCGATTTAAGAAAAACGTTTAAAATGTTACGAAACAACTCCAAACGTTTAGAACGTTACGAAACAAATCTTAACATTTCACCTTCTTAGCGATATCAACCGAACGTTTAAAATGTTACGAAACAAATCCAAAAGTTTAAAATGAAATAAATCCTAATGTTTCACCTTTTTAGCGATTTAAGCCAAATTGTTAAAACTTTACGAAACAAATCCTAATATTTTACCTTTTTAGCGATTTAAGCCAAACGTTTAAAATGTTGCGAAATAAATCCAAACTTTGAAAACCTTACGAATAAAATCCAAACTATTCACCTTTTTAGCAATTAAAGCCAATCGTATACAAACGTTACAAAAAAAATCCAAACGTTTCCACTTTTTAGCAGTTTAACCAAACGTTTATAACCGTTACGAAACAAATCCAAATGTTTCCCCTTTCTAGGGATTTGAGCCAAACGTTTAAAACGTTACGAAATAAATCCAAATGTTTCACCTTTTTAGCAATTTAAGCCAAACATTTACAAACAATACGAAACAAATCCAAACGTTTCACCTTTTCAGCGATCTAAGCCAAACGTTAAAAACGTTGTAAAACAAATCAAAATATTTGACCTTTTTAGCGATTTAAGCCACACGTTTACAAATGTTACGAAACAAAACCAAACGTTTCACCTTTTTAGCTATTTAAGCCAAACGTTTAAAATGTTATGAAACCAATACAAACATTTAAAATGTTTCCCCTTTTCAGCGATTTAAGCCAAACATTTACAAATGTTACGAAACAAATCCAAATGTTTCACCTTTTTAGCGATTTAATCTAAACTTTAAAAACATTACGAAACCAATCGAAACGTTTAAAACGTTACGAAACAAATCCAGATGTTTCACCTTTTTAGCGATTTAAGCCAAACATTTAAAACGTTACGAATCCAATCCAAACGTTGAAAACGTTATGAAACAAATCCAAATGTTACCCCTTTTTAGTGATTTAAGTCAAATATTTACAAATGTTACGAAAAAACCAACTTTTCACCTTTTTAGTGACTTAAGTCAAACGTTTACAAATTTTTCGAAACAAATCCAAACTTTCCAACTTTTTAGCAATTTAAGTCAAACTTTTACAAATGTTATGAAACAAATCCTAATGAAACAAATCCTAACATTTCACCTTTTTAGCGATTTAAGCCAAACGTTTAAAACGTTACAAAACAAATACTAACGTTTAACCTTTGTAGCGATTTAAGCCAAACCTTTAAAACGTTACGAAACAAATCCTAATGTTTCACCTTTTTAGTTGTTTAAGCCAAAAATTTAAAACGTTACGAAACAAATTCCAACGTTTCACCTTTTAAGAAATTTAGGCCAAACGTTTTATACGTTAAGAAATTAATCCAAACGTTTAAAACGTTACAAAACAAATCTTAACATTTCACCTTTTTAGCGATTTAAGCCAAACATTTGAAACGCTACGAAACAAATCTTAATATTTCACCTTTTTAGCGATTTAAGCCAAACGTTTAAAACGTTATGAAACAAATCCTAACGTTTCATCTTTTTAGCAATTCAAGCCAAACATTTAAAACGTTACAAAGCAAATACAAATGATTTACTTTTTTAGCAATTTAAGCAACACGTTTAAAATGTTACGAAACCAATCTAAACGTTTAAAACATTATGAAACAAAAGCTAATGTTTCACCTTTTTAGCAGTTTAAGCAAAATGTTTAAAACGTTACGAATGAAATCGTAAGGTTTCAACTTTTTAGCAATTTAAGCCAAACATTTAAAACGTTGCGACACAAATTCAAACGTTTAAGTAGTTATGAAACAAATTCTAATGTTTCACCTTTTAAGCGATTTAAGCCAAACGTTTAAAACGTTACAAAACAAATCCAAATGGTATACCTTTTTAGCGATTTAAGCAAAATGTTTAAAATGTTTCTAAATATATCCAAACGTTTAGAACGTTACAAAACAAATCCTAACGTTTTGCCCTTTTAGCGATTTAAGCAAAACATTTAAAATGTTACGAAACAAATCTAAAAGTTTAAAACAAAATAAATCCTAACGTTTCACCTTATTAGCGATATAAGCCAAACTTTTAAAACGTTACAAAACAAATCCTAACATTTCACCTTTTTCGCGATTTAAGCCAAATGTTTAAAACGTTACGAAATAAATCCAAACGTTAAAAACGTTACAGAACAAATCCAAACTATTCACCTTTTTAGCAATTTAAGGCAAACGCATACAAACGTTACGAAACAAACCCAAATGTTCCCCCTTTTTAGGTCTTTAAGCCAAACGTTTACAACCGTTATGAAACAAATCCAAACTTTTAGAACGTTACGAAACAAATCCTAACGTTTCACATTTTTAGCGATTTATGCCAAACGTTAAAAATGTTACAAAACAAATCCAAACATCTTTTTTAGCGATTTAAGCCAAACATTTAAAATGTTACGAAAGGAATCCCAACGTTTAAACTTTTTAGCGATTTAAGCAAAACGTTTAAAACGTTACGAAACAAATCCTATCGTTTCACCTTTATAGCAATTTAAGCCAAACATTAAAAATGTTACGAAATAAATCCAAAATTTTTAAACATTACAAAACAAATCCTAACGTTTCACCTTTTTAGCGATATAAGCCACACGTGTACAAACGTTACGAAATAAATCCAAATGTTTCACCTTTTTAGCGATTTAAGTCAAACGTTTACAAACGCTACTAAACAAATCCAAACGTTTCACCTTTTAGCGATCTAAGCCAAATGTTTAAAATGATACGAAACCAATCCAAACGTTTAAAACGTTACGAAACAAATAGTAATGTTTCACCTTTTTGGCGATTTAAGCCAAACGTTTAAAACGTTACGAAACCAATTCAAAAGTCTAATATGTTACGACACAAATCCAAACGTTTCCCCTTTTTAGCAATTTAATCCAAATATTTAAAACGTTGCCAAACCAATCAAACATTAAAAACGTCACGAATTAAATCCAAACGTTTCACCTTTTTAGCAATTTAAAGCCAAACATTTAAAACTTTAAGAAACCAATCCAAACGTTTAAAACATTACAAAACAAATGCCAACGTTTCACCTTTTTAGCGATTTAAGCCAAACATTTAAAACGTTTCGAAACAAATCCTAACATTTCATCTTTTTAGCGATTTAAGCCAAATGTTTAAAACGTTACGAAACAAATCCTCACATTTTTATCTTTTTAGCAGTTTAAGCCAAACGTTTAAAATGTTACGATACAAATCCAAACGTTTAAAACGTTACAAAACAAATCCTGACATTTGACCTTTTTAGCGATTTAAGACAAACGTTTAAAATGTTACAAAACAAATACAAATGTTTTACCTTTTTAGCGATTTAAGCAAAACATTTAAAATGTTACGAAACAAATCTAAACGTCTAAACGTTACGACAAATGCAAACGTTTCACCTTTTTAGTAATTTAAGCAAAACGTTTAAAACGTTACGACACAAATCCAAATGTTTAAAACTTTACAAACCAAATTCTAACGTTTCACCTTTTTAGCGATTTAAGCCGAACGTTTAAAACGTTACAAAGCATATCCAAACGTTTACCTTTTTAGTAATTTATGCAAAACGTTTAAAATGTTATGAAATAAATCCAAACGTTTAGAACGTTACGAAACAAATCCTAACGTTTCACCTTTTTAGTGAGTTAAGCCAAGTATTTAAAATGTTACGAAACAAATCCAAAAGTTTAAAACGAAATAAATCCTAACGTTTCACCTTTTTAGCGTAGGTGTATGATCGAGAACATCGATTCAAAGAGATATGATTGATATAGATGATGGACAGATGTGAAGTCGTGATATGCGAATACATAAGCTCTAAAGGAGAACAAGAATATAGACCGATAAATCATAGAGGAAGAAAATAAAGTAAGCGATCTTTATGGAAAGTAAGCTATATAGCCATCAAGGGATGTAAGGAAATAGGAAGGAAAAACTCAACAAGGGGTTGAGCTATAACACGAAGGTGTTATAGGATAGCTCGAAACAAAAGACAGTAAAGAAGGACACCCATAAGAGCTTGAATTAAGGTACCTACAAAGATCCATTCAAGTATAAGGAAGTAAAAAAAATTAAAAATGGACGGAAGAATACAAAGACATCGATTAACATGATCGACACAGATAAGGCTTAAACAACCTACGTATATGGTGTGACACTCGATAAAGATAATCGAGGGATGGAATTAAAGATGTTATATGGAAAGTAACAAGAAGATAAAAGGAATCGACTTCTATGTAGTCATAGACACATGGTGTCAAGAAGGATAGAGCTGATCTAAGTAGAGGATCAACCATACTAGTGGACGAGATATCAGTAATAATATGATATATGGATATGCACACGACCAAGAGTGCAACACATCGACAAGTATGAATGAGTCACTTTTAACCTTCTAGTAACAGGATAAGTGGAAAATGTTGAAGCAAGAAGTATAAGGCGAACGAGAGATACACTAAGACAAAGATAAGAACTTCACTGGACAATGGTAAAGGAGTTACCAGTCCTATATTCACTAAAATTAAAGGATCCAAAGGTAATGTATGCAATGAAATAAGATTGATAAAAAGGATCAAAAAACAACATGTACATGAAAACGAGAAGTATAAAGTGATCAAGAAACTCAGTAGAGGAAAGGTAAGGATTTCATTGGGTACTGGTAAACGATATTACCAGTCTGATATAGACAGTTGAAATGAAGCATCGAGAGCTAAGATATATTGTGGATAAGAATACATATGGAGTAATGCCAGGCAGGCATTCCACTTCATAAGATTCATGAAGTTATGAAGTGCATGATTAGTGGTGAAGGAAAAGAAATTCCTAACTACCATAAGACACGAATAAGACCGTTGGACGAAAGACCGTATAAATCTAACTATAAAGACAATAGTTAGTAAATGAATAATCAAGAGTATCGCAACGGAAGCGAAAGAGGAGAAGGTAAACATGTACGTGATTAAATACAAGGAGGAAGGAAACGCCAAGAAAGATGACGTCGGATGTCGATAAGCTTGAAAGTTCATAAAAAGCGGGAATGGAATAAGAACTCATTAAGGAATAGTACAACTTAATGAATAAGAGCTAGGACTAAAATTAAGGTCTTGAGAAACAAGCGAAAGAGAATCGATAGTACTATCATGGAATGATAGTTCGTGATGAAAATTGAGAGAAGCGAAGAAATAAAGGACATAAGATAAGAAAAGACTCTAGTTCGGGATAAGGAATATGCATTAAGTAACAATTCGTGACAAAACAAGAAATTTACGGAAGAATGGGCGTTGAGATAAGGTAAAGGATTAACCTTATACTCAATAAGAAGAGACAAGTATAAGTAAATATTTCAGGAGACTAATGATCTTACTAAGCAAGGCAACTTTGGTAAACATAGTTGGCAACAACTAAAGAGACGATTTTGAATATTAAAGAAATGTTGAAAGTAGTTTGACTCTACACAAAAAAAAATGTAGACAAAACGGTAAGGTATAAGAATATCAAATATGTTTCAAGTAAGGATTGATCAGATGCTTAGTTCATAGGCTCAAAGAATAGCCTATGCAAGCGGTTAACTATAGTCCTAGGAAGACGACTTCCGGGTCAATTTTCAACGCTTTCGGGTTTCAATTTCAACCTGAAGTATAATGGGAAGTGATAAAAGATATAGTGAAATATATGAATACAAGTTTTTCTTAGTAAATAAACGCTTATGAATAAGCAATTAGGACAGCCAGAGTGAGCTAGAAGAGTAAATGTTTGACAAGTTTAAAGTAACTTGAAACCATAAGCTTTCCAATTGGATTGGGTAAATTAATCAAATATAGTTTTGATTAATACCAAAAGTATTTAAAAAGAAAAATTCAAAGTTAGTGTTCAGGATGACACTACTCTTATAATATTAAGATGCCACGCAGCATAAGTGCGAGAATTTAATCAAGGACATCAGAATTAAGTTTGAGAAATGAGAATTAGACCAAAGCGATCTAGTAAAATTATCGTGGAACAATAAATTAAAGCGGAATTTATTATTTGATAAATTGGAATTTAGCAAGACTAAAAAAAAATTTAAAGTAAAATAAATGGTATGTCCCGAGCTAATCAATTTTACGATAAAGTTCGAAAAATAAAATTAAGGAGTTAAGATTAAACTTTATAAAATTGGACGAATAATGTTTAATTAAGCTGAATTTTATTTTCGGAATAGGAAAACGATATAAATAAATTATTGGACCCGGATAGATAAATAATGCGAAGGTGTTCATTATTTATCGATAAAGAATAATCATCAAGGTTCCATTTAATTAAAAACAAATTGGGATAAAATTGGAGACATAAAGAAACGAGGTATTAAGTTATAAGAGGTGCCTAGTTTGAGCACTTGAATAGGCTTTTCTCTCCACAAGTTAATAAGAGAAAGACACATAACCCTCACTTATTCCTTATCTATAGCAAAACCAACAATCAGATAAAGAAAAGACACCCAAACCCTTGCTTATGAAGATACCGAAGGTTTCATTCTCCTTAGAATCAAGATGCAGCTATCATCACGACGACATCAAGAACTCGGTGATTCGGCCATCGATTTCAACAATTCAAGCTCGGTTATGAAGCTAACACGCATACGATCAAGGTAAAATTTAAAGCTTTGAATTTAGTAAGGATTTGAATAAGTTTTGTGAGATTATTTGGATGAAATTTCTGCTTTATATATTGCTGGAAATTGCAGAAATTTTGATGGTGTTGAGTGAGGTTTAAGAGTTGTGTTGGCTAGATATTTTAGAAAATTGATTGTATGTCGAGGTAGCACATCGGAACCAACCGAGAGAGGATCGGTTCTGCTCAAAAGGAACAGAACCATTCTGCTCGCTGTGAGCATTCTACTCACAGCTCACAACGAGCAGGAGCAGGATGAACTCTGCTCACATAAGCAGAGTTCAGCCGGTTAGTAGGGACTGTTTGGGAAGTCCCCGACAAGCTAAGGACACCGTCTTTTGAACATGCATCGAGTCTAAGTAATTACATAGTGTTTCGAGGTTAGAATCATAAGTTTAAATGGGTTTAGGGCTGCACTAAAGGAATGCGGAATTTCAGTCCTAAAACAGTCCAAGAAACCAAGTTTGGACCAAGTTTCGGACGACTTTGAGCGATGATTTTCGACAAGATTTGAGTAGTAGGTTGTAGTGAATATATGGAGAATAAAACGTGACAATTGGATTAGGATTTGGATAAGTATAGATGGCTAGAATGATTAAAATAGGTAGTAAGATAGTTAAGTTAAAATCTAGAAATAAAATAGATCAAGCCATGAAGGCTATTTCCCCTATAAGAACGGACCTCGAACCGTAGTAATTTTAACATGAAAACAAATGAAGTATATAGACGGTGTTGCATAGATGAGTTTTAAGTAAAATGATAATATTGTTGTCAAACTAGATTAGAAGTTATCGACGTTTGAAGTTGGGTCGAAAACTGAATGTTTAAGGAAAATAAATAAACCAAGTTAAGGACCCAACTTTAGGAATTTATTGTGAGCAAACGATAAGTCGAAACTAGTTGAAGTCTTCGCAGATATTGTAGATGGGGCTACGGAGTTTATGAATGTTGGATTTGTTTTGGGATATAACTTTTGTAGGTACCCTGTTCTGCTGTCTGAAAACAGCAGCCTTGTGGACTGTTTTGCAGCCTTAGAATGTTTAAATCAGGAAACCAACTTCCGAGCTATTTTTCGACATCTTCGAGTTTTATTTTGAGTCCGAGGTCTAAACAAAAGTTGTTAAGGACGTTGTGGACTACGAGAATATCAAATTTGTTTTGAGTTTTGACTACTGTATGTGCTCTGTTTTTAAGTCTGAAACAGCAGCGATAAGGGGCTATTTTGCAGCCATAAATACTAAGGTTTAAGGTATCAACCTCAAGAACAATTTCCGACATCTTAGGACGATAATTTCATTTTAGAACCTAAGCGAAAGTTGTAGAAGAGGATACGAACTATATGGATGTTAATTTTGTTTGGCATTCGAGCCATTTTAAATAGACGTTTTAATAGCCCAAAGTCGCCTAGTTAGCTAGTTTTGGGAAAACTAGTTTTAATTAACGAAATGTAAAATCGTTAATTCATTGAGTTATAAGTTGATGTTTTGAGCTAAGATCAATTATAAATTATGGAAAACCGACTTATTAAATTAATTATCGATTTAGCTCGATAATTAATTTAATTTAGCTAAATTGGATAGCTAATAAATAACATTTGGATTAATGTTATTTATTAAATCGGATTATAATTTTCAAATGTTATCAATTTATTCCGAGAAAAAATAAATTGATTTATGCGCTAAGTATTCTATTACTAGAACACCTTTGGATTAGGACCCATTTTAACTACGATTTATTATCGTATTTTCGTAGACTCGGCGAGGCGACTACCAACGGGACGCGGAACATAATGAACACGACATTTCTTTTCTATGGCCGAAGTCTTTGGATAGCAATTTGTGAGTTTTGCAATTTACTTTCGTATATTATTATTATTATAAGTTGTTAATTGTGTGGTAATCCATTAATTGCATTGCATATACATTATTACTTAGGTAATTCATGTGAATAATTTGTTCATAATATCGCTTGGATACATTATTTGACATATTGTTGTTATTTGTAAATTGTGATGTTTGCTTTAATGATCCGAGGAAACGAGCTACCTATTGGGCGTCAATAGGATTGTGTGATCACTGGTGTTGGTCGAGTCTAGGTAGTTGTGCCTACATGTAATTTAATTTGATCCTTACTCATACGGTTTGATGATGGAATCGAAGGAGGATTATGTTTAGCAGATACGAGGTAACTCGGTTGAACTATCTCGGGACATGTATCTGGTGAGTAACTCGGTTGAACTATCTCAGGACTTACAATTTAGGATTAAGTGTGGCATGAGTTAATTCGGTTGAACTATCTCGGGACTATGCCACGTGGTAGCGGTAATTTGGTTGAACTATCTCGGGAACATATCACATTGGACGATTCGATTTGAGACAAAATAAACAGTACATGTAATTTAAAAGGAAGTTTAGGCTGTTTCCCTATGATTAAGATTAGGGTTTCATTGGATCAAATATTGTTGTTTGCTTTAATACATGTTTATGAAATTTATATTCATAATATCTTAAGTAAATGCAAACTCACTCAGCGTTGTCTGACCCCTCAATAGTGTTATGTTTCAGATGTGTAGTATCGGATGTGACAGACTTCAATCCTTGTTCCAGAAGTTTGTGGGTACAGAACGAAGAAGTCAATAGTTAGTGCTGCAGTAGTCAAGTCTTAGCATGTTAATAGTTTGTCAAACGGTTTTATATATTTTACCTAAACTCTGATATGTACGAAAGGTTTTAAACTAACCGTTTGTATATATGTGAGAAACATGGCATTGCTTGATATGAGATATCGCTTTGTAAGACCTTAATTTCTAAAGATCGTTTTGTATCGTTTACAGAAGTTTTATAAAAACATTTTGTGAATGGTTCACAAAAAATTTATAGTGATTTCTAGGCTTGCTACGGGTTTCATTGCTACCACTCCCATTCCCTAGCGTCGGTCGCGGGTCGAGATTTCGGTTCGTGACTGGATTAAATCGCTAAAAAGGTGAAATGTTAGGATTTGTTTCGTACGATTTAAACATTTGGCTAAAATCGCTAAGAAGGTGAAACGTTTGGTTTTGTTTCGTAACGTTTTAAATTTTTGGATTGGTTTCATAACGTTTTAAACGTTTGGATTAAATCGCTAAAAAGGAGAAACGTTTGGATTTGTTTCGTAACGTTTTAATCGTTTGAATTGGTTTCGTATCGTTTTAAACGTTTGGCTTAAATAGCTAAAGAGGTGAAACTTTTGGATTTGTTTCGTAACGTTTCAATCGTTTGAATTGGTTTCGTATCGTTTTAAACGTTTGACTTAAATAGCTAAAGAGGTGAAACTTTTGGATTTATTTTGTAACGTTTGTAAACATTTGGCTTAAATTGCTAAAAAGGTAAAATGTTAAGATTTATTTTGTAAATTTTTAAATGTTTGGATTTATTTCATAATATTTTTAACGTTTGGCTTAAATCTCTAAAAAAGAGAAACGACATGATTTGTTTTGTAACATTTTAAACGTGTTGCTTAAATCGCTTAAAAGGTGAAACATTAGGATTTCGTTTGTAACATTTTAAATGTTTGGCTTAAATCGCTAAAAAGGACGTTTGGATTTGTTTTGTAACGTTTTAAACGTTTGGCTTAAATCGCTAAAAATGTGAAATGTTAGAATTCGTTTCGTAACATTCTAAACGTTTGTATTTGTTCGTAATATTTCAAACGTTTTGCTTAAATCGCTAAAAAGGTGAAACATTAGGATTTGTTTCGTAACGTTTTGAACGTTTAAATTTGTGTCTTAACGTTTAAAAGTTTGGCTTAAATTGCAAAAAAGGTGAAACGTTAGGATTTGTTTCATAATGTTTTAAACGTTGGGCTTAAATCGCTAAAAAGGTGAAATGTTAGGATTTGTTTCGTAAGATTTTAAACGTTTGGCTTAAATCGCTAACAAGGTGAAATGCTTGGATTTGTTTCATAACGTTGAAAACGTTTAGATTGGTTTCATAACGATTTTAATGTTTTGCTTAAATCGCTAAAAAGGTGAAACGTTTGGATTTGTTTCGAAACTTTTTAAACCTTTGGCTTAAATCGCTAAAAAGGTGAAACGTTAGAATTTGTTGCGAAATGTTTTAAACGTTTGGCTTAAATGGCTAAAAAGGTGAAACGTTTGGATTTGTTTCATTACATTTGTAAACGTTTGGCATCAATTGCTAATAAGGGAAAACGTTTGGATTTGTTTCATAACGTTTGTATACATTTCGCTTCAATTGCTAAAAAGGTAAAACGTTAGGATTCGTTTCGTAACGTTATAAATGTTTCATTTAAATCGCTAAAAAGATGAAACGTTAGGATTTGTTTCATAACGTTTTAAATGTTTGGCTTAATTCGCTAAAAAGGTTAAATGTTTGGATTTGTTTTGTAATGTTGTAAACGTTTGGATTGGTTTCCTAACGTATTAAACGTTTGGCTTAAATCACTAAAAAGGGGAAACGTTTGGATTTGTTTCATTACATTTGTAAAAGTTTGGCATCAATTGCTAATAAGGGAAAACGTTTGGATTTGTTTCATAACGTTTGTATACATTTCGCTTCAATTGCTAAAAAGGTGATACGTTTGGATTTGTTTCTAAAAGTTATAAACGTTTGAATTTATTTCGTAACATTTTAAACGTTTGGCTTAAATCGCTAAAAAGGTGAAACGTTAGGATTTATTTCATAACGTTTTAAGAGTTTGGCTTAAATCGTTTAAAAGTTGGAACATTAGGATTTATTTCGTTTTAAACTTGGATTCATTTTGTAACATTTTAAACGTTTGGCTTAAATCGCTAAAAAGGTGAAACGTTAGTATTTTTTTCATAACGTTCTAAATGTTTAGATTTGTTTCATAACATTTTAAATGTTTTGCTTAAATCGCTAGAAAGGGAAAACGTTTGGATTTGTTTTGTAATGTTTTTAACGTTTGGCTTAAATTGCTAAAATAGTGAAACGTTAGAATTTGTTTCGTAATGTTTTAAACGTTTGGATTTGTCTCGTAACGTTTTAAACATTTGGCTTAAATTTCTAAAAAGGTGAAACATTAGTATTTCATTAGTAATGTTTTAAACGTTTAGCTTAAATCGCTAAAAAGGTGGAACGTTATCATTTGTTTCGTAACGTTTTAAACGTTTGGTTTTGTTTCGTAACATTTTAAATTTTTGGCTTAAATCGCTAAAATAGTAAAACATTTGTATTTGTTTTGTAACGTTTTAAACGTTTGGCTTAAATCGCTAAAAAGGTCAAATGTTAGGATTTGTTTCGCAACGTTTTAAACGTTTGGATTTGTATCGTAATGTTTTAAACGTTTGCCTTCAACTGCTAAAAAGATGAAATGTTTGGATTTGTTTTGTAACGTTTTAAACGTTTGGCTTAAATTTCTAAAAAGATGAAATGTCAGGATTTATTTCGAAACGTTTTAAATGTTTGGCTTAAATCGCTAAAAAGGTGAAACGTTAGGATTTTTTGTAACGTTTTAAACGTTTGGATTGGTTTTTTAACGTTTTAAACGTTTGTCTTAATTTGCTAAAAAGGTGAAACGTTTGGATTTGTTTCGAACTGTTTTAAACGTTTGGATTAAATCCCTAAAAATGTGAATTGTTAGGATTTATTTCGTAACATTTTAGATGTTTGGCTTAATTAGCTAAAAAGGTGAAACATTAGGATTTGTTTTGTAATTTTTTAAACGTTTGGCTGAAATGCTAAAAAGGAGAAATGATAGCATTTGTTTCGTAACGTTTTAAACGTTTTGCTTAAATTGCTATAAAGGTGAAACGTTTGGATTTCATTTGTAACATTTTAAATGTTTAGCTTAAATCGCTAAAAAGGACGTTTGGATTTGTTTTGTAATATTTTAAACGTTTGACTTAAATCGCTAAAAATGTCAAACGTTAGGATTTGTTTTGTAACATTTTAAACGTTTTGCTTAAATTTTTAAAAAGGTAAAATTTTTGGATTTGTTTTGTAACATTTTAAACGTTTGGCTTAAATTGCTAAAAAGGTGAAACGTTAGGATTTGTTTCGTAACGTTTTAAACGTTTGGATTTCTGTCATAACGTTTTAAACGTTTGGCTTAAAATGCTAAAAAGGTGAAGCGTTAAGATTTGTTTCGTAATGTTTTAAATGTTTGTCTTAAATCGCTAAAAAGGTGAAATGTTAGGATTTGTTTCGTAAGGATTGAAACGTTTATCTTAAAAGGTGAAATGTTAGGATTTGTTTCGTAATGTTGTAAACGTTTGGATTGGTTTCATAACGATTTAAACGTTTTGCTTAAATCGCTAAAAAAGGGAAACGTTTGAATTTGTTTTGAAACGTTTTAAACCTTTGGCTTAAATCTCTAAAAAGGTGAAACGTTAGGATTTGTTTCAAAATGTTTTAAACGTTGGGCTTAAATGGCAAAAAAGGTGAAATGTTTGGATTTGTTTCGAAAGGTTTTAAACGTTTACCTTCAGTCGCTAAAAAGGTGAAACATTAGGATTGGTTTCGCAACGTTTTAAACGTTTGTCTTAAATCAGTAAAAAGGTGAAACGTTTGGATTTTTTTTGTAAATTTTGTAAATGTTTGGCTTAAATCGCTAAAAAGGTCAAATGTTTGGATTTGTTTCAAAACGTTTTAAACGTTTTGCTTAATTTGCTAAAAAGGTGAAACGTTAGGATTTATTTCGTAACGTTGTAAAGGTTTGGCTTAAATAGCTAAAACGGAGAAACGTTAGGATTTGTTTCGTAACGTTCTAAACGTTTCGTTTAATTCGCTAAAAAGATGAAACGTTAGGATATTTTTCATAAAGTTTTAAACGTTTTGCTTAAATCGCTAAAAAGGTGAAACGTTAGAATTTGTTTCGTAACGTTTTAAACGTTTGGATTGTTTCGTAACGTATTAAATGTTTGGCTTATATCACTAAAAAGGTGAAATGTTTGGATTTGTTTCGTTACGTGTGTAAGCGTTTGGCTTAAATCGCTAAAAAGGGGAAACGTTTGGATTTGTTTCTTAACTTTTGTATACGTTTGGCTTTAATTGCTAAAAAGGTGAAACGGTTGGATTTGCTTCTAAACGTTATAAACGTTTCGATTTATTTCATAACATTTTAAAATTTGGCTTAAATCGCTAAAAAGGTGAAAAGTTAGGATTCGTTTCGTAATGTTTTAAAAGTTTGGCTTAAATCCCTAAAAAGGTGTAACGTTAGGATTTATTTCTTTTTAAACTTTTGGATTTGTTTCGTAACATTTTAAACATTTGGTTTAAATTGCTAAAATGGTGAAACGTTAGGTTTTTTTTTGTAATGTTCTAAACATTTGGTTTTGTTTCGTAACATTTTAAACGTTTTGCTTAAATCACTAAAAAGGTAAAAACGTTTGGATTTGTTTCGTAACGTTTTAAACGTTTGGCTTAAATCCCTAAAAAGGTGAAACATTAGAATTTCTTTTGTAACGTTTTAAACGTTTGGATTTGTGTCGTAACGTTTTAAACGTTTAGCTTAAATTTCTAAAATGGTGAAACGTTAGGATTTCATTCGTAATGTTTTAAACGTTTAGCATAAATCGCTAAAAAGGTGAAACGTTAGAATTTGTTTCGTAACGTTTTAAACGTTTAGATTTGCTTCTTAACATTTTAAATGTTTTGCTTAAATCGCTAAAAAGGTAAAACATTTGTATTTGTTTTGTAATGTTTTAAACGTTTGGCTTAAATAGCTAAAAAGGTCAAATGTTTGGATTTGTTTCGCAACGTTTTAAACGTTTGGATTTGTATCGTAACGTTTAAAACGTTTGGCTTAAATTGCTAAAAAGATGAAACGCTTGGATTCGTTTTGTAACGTTTTAAACGTTTGGCTTAAATCGCTAAAAAGGTGAAACGTTAGAATTTATTTTGTAACATTTTAAACGTTCGGATTGGTTTCTTAACGTTTTAAACATTTGGCTTAAATTGCTAAAAACGTGAAACGTTTGGATTTTTTTCGAAATGTTATAAACATTTGTCTTAAATCGCTAAAAATGTGAAACGTTAGGATTTGTTTCGTAACGTTTTAAATGTTTGGTTTAAATAGCTAAAAAGGTGAAACATTAGGATTTGTTTCGTAACTTTTTAAACATTTGGCTTAAATCGCTAAAAAGGTGAACGTTAGGATTTGTTTCGTAACGTTTTAAACGTTTAGCTTAAATCGCTAAAAAGGTGAAATGTTAGGATTTGTTTCGTTAGGATTTGATTCGTAACGTTTGTAAGCATTTGACTTAAATCGCTAAAAAATTGAAATGTTTGGATTTGTTTCTGTATTACACCGTAATATTTTTATCTTTTTCTCGATGTATTTCCGGTAGTATTCCGTTCATTTTAAGTTTCATAGGTAGTTCGTGGTTTGGTTCGGTTTAGGTTCGATTAAAAAAAGATCCACCGAGGTGTGGTTCAACCAAGTGGTTGAACCACTTGCGTTTCACTCAGGTCTCAATCGAGACCTGAAGTTAAAACGCAAGGTCTCGTTCGAGACCATCCGGTATCGAACGAGACCGTATGATTTTTAGGTTGGTCTCGTTCGAGACCTCAAGCCTTTTTGGCTGGTCTCGTTCGAGACCAGCAATACGTATTCAGAGGGGCATTTTTGGCCTAATATTCTTCCTGATTTAACCTTTAAAATACCTAATTTTCTACCCTAATCATTCTCCATACTACAAACGTACCCTAGCCGTCTTCAACTCTGATTATCTTCTGAAAATCGTTGCTCTTAATACCTCTCAAAATTTCCAGAAAAACATCGGTAAGTTTGTTTATTGAATTCAGTTTTAGCTTTAAACGGCACTTCCATAAATTGAATCGTTCTCCCTCATTTTTAGATCGAAATCTGAACCGTTTGATCCTGAAGATTGTAGACTCAATTCTCTACGATTCTAAACTTTGATTTCGCAACACGGTAAGCTATCGATCTCCTTTCAATCGCCGCCGTTTTATCGTATTTCTATGCTATCTTAATTCTATTTTTTATTTATGTATCTGCCATTGTTCTTGAGCCATAGATTTGATATGTTATGATTGTTAGCATCCTTAGTTATTAGGATTGATGATCTGTATTGTTCGAGTGGTCTTGTTTCGCTGTGTTGCTTACCGTTCGGTTCATCGTCGTCAAAAATTGGATTCTGCCGTTTCTCCATATTTTGCTACTGCTATGTGTATAACATTGAATGATGATAGATTGCAAGTATGGGGTTTGAGAAGTATTTTGAGGTTATTGAGGGCACATCTCACAGAGTGTATAGTCTAGAAAATGTTTTTTTGAGAATGGATTTCGAAGGTTGATTTGTAAAATATTTGAAATATTTTTAACACGTAATTGTGCCCAGACATATTATGAATATGTATTTTAAATGTCATGAATAGGATTTCATCAAGCATTGAATATGTTCACTAAATAAAATATAAATCGATAATTGATACATGCATAATAGTACATGCATCACATGCATAGAAATGATTAGGGTTGGATGCAACTCTTTGGGGATGAGAGATGTCATCACCCTGGCGCACAATTATGTAAAATGGATTTTTTGATTAAGTGTTTTGAGAAAGATGTTTTGAAACAAGCTCGCGAGTCACATTGTGATAAATGTATTTATAAAGTTTTTGGATTTCAAATGATTTGAAACTTTTACCGGAAGGTAGCTAGATGAATACTCTGTGGTGATGGTGGTAAATTTAGGCGATTACGTTGTAATGGATCAGTCTGAATTGTCAGAATCTTGTGTTTCATGGAACATGAAATTGAATTTGAGGTTACGCTCGAGATATAGTTTTGCCAAGTGCGGTGTACGGTTAGATGCAGATTATGAAGTTTTCGTGATAATTTCCTATTAGTGATTTAATGATTAGTGGATTAAGGCTATTGGTTATGCTCATGTGTGTGTATGCACTACGTTTTTAAAAGAAACTTTATCTTTTCAGATTTGAAATTGTCCAAGTATTTTGGTGTATTGATATAAAAGTATTTTTTATAAACAAGAGATATACATTGCTAATTTTACCTTTCTGAGGAAAGGGAGAAATTTTATCAAAAATTGATTAAAAAGGGATAATAATTTTTTTTTTGAGCGATTTCTTCAATTGTGTTTTTGTCTAAGAGTAAAAAAATTTAGATATGATTTAAATTTTAATGTCTTGAAAGATTTATATGTATTTCGAATATGGAGGATTTTTCCATGGTTTAACTTTTACGAGAAAAGTATAAATTGATGTTAGCAAGTTTGGTTTAAAGAGAACATAAATTTTGTCAATTGAACTGTTTCATAAATTTGAAAACGTATTTAAAAGTAGGGAAAATTTTGGATTCAAAATGTGGATATTTTGAAAAATTTTAAGGGTTTGCAAACCGATGGTTTTTCAATGATAAAGTTATTTCGATTTTGAATGCAGAAGGAGGTGTAAGACGTAGAGTCTTTTAAACAGGGTGTAGAATTTTGTATTAAAAGATTTTATACCCCAAGGGGTTGGTTTTGAGCATATCTAATAATCCGGTCATAGTAAACTAGTCGTATTGATCTCTCGTTGTATATGAGCTTATAGTCAATTGATTGAATAATTTTGAGAATTTGAGTTCGATTTGGTTATATGAGATAGTTGATTTGAGAATCAGGAATTGCGGTTAATAGGTTTCGACAACCATGATTGGTTGATCGATTTTGTTAATGGATGGTATTGTTGTAATGTTTGTATATCGTTTTTTTTAATAATTTGTTTGTATATTGTTTTGATCATGGTTGAACCCTTGTTGTGAGAGAAAAATAATTTTTTTTTAAGTTGTGAGAGACAGTCAAGGTTTAGTTTAGTTGGTGCATAATGTTTCTAAATGATTGGAGGAATCATTGTAATTGAGATTGTTTATTACCAAAATTGGAGATTCAATTATTATGAGTTAAGTTCACGTTTTCTGGGAAAAAACGGTATGTGTCTTGGTGTTTTATGATTCACAAGTTAATGATATTATCAAGTTGGTATTAATCGTTAGGATTGGATGATTATTATAGTGTTTGTTGTGGAACCGAAATATTATCTGAAGTTTATTGGGGTTTTGTTATTGATTATTTTGTTATCGAGATATTATAAGTGGAAGTAATTAAGTGTCGTAGAACGCAAGAATTTATCAGCTTGTGTTTTCAGTATTCCTATTTTGATGATAGGATTTGGAGTTGTAAGAACTGTAGTCGAGCTTAGTGCTTGATCTTGTATTTTATATCGAGGATTTTATAATAGATGAGTTTCGAGCTGGTTTTGGAAGCCACTCCGGTATAGAGTAATTGTGACTCTCAGTTGAATTATTGTTGTTATTTCTCGTTGCTTTGAACGAGTATTAGTTGGAGCACCAAATTGTTAGATGCAGAATTTAGTGCATATGTGTGTTGTGATCGCTTATATTGCGAATTAGTGTCAATTTTGAGATTCAAGATTCATTCTTAATTATCCTAAGTATATCAGCCGAGTGTTGTCTAATAGAGTTTGTTTTATCTTGGTTGATCTCACCTAGAGTTGCATTATCGTTAATGCTCTAGTGGTAGCTGTGTCGGTACTTTGGTGACCTTTGAGTGTGTTCGGTTTATGCAACTTGAGGTATTGAGTTGTTTTGAGGGACAACCTGTTTAGTTTTACTTGCGCAAGTGCGTATATAGTTAAACACGAAATACTGTTATTACAGTTGGGTTGTTCCTTGGCTGAGGACTGTTCTTGTAAGACTAAGTTCGTTTGCAATTTTGTTGTCCTTGTTATGTTGGGTATCTTGTTGATACGTTTTCAAATCATTTTTGTACATTTTGTTCAGCTAGACGTGTAGTTTTATGATATGTTGTTCGAAGGTTGTTTTTGTTTTAAATTTGAGGACGATTTTTTTTAAAGTTGGGGAGAATGTAATACCCCGTGTTTTCAAACTTGATTTGTCAGTTCGGTTATCTGTTAGAGATTAGTTATTTTCTTGAAATTCTTTGTTCTTTTGTGTTTCAGCATGTTCTTGTTATGTTTCCTACTTGATTCTGGATTGTTATACATTAGAAGTAACACTTATGATACCTTGGTAGTGTCTTTTTTAGTATCTCAAATGTATCCCATGAGCCCTTATGTGTTCGATGTTCATTCAATTTATTTTATGATTTACGATGCACCTACTGCTCTAAGATGATTTAAATGATGTTAATATGATTTAGGATCAGTGGCTATATGATTTGGGTTTTCGGATGCATGATTTGTCTTGTTTAGCATGTTTAGGCAATTTCTAGCGAAATTGCGTTATCGATTGTTTAAGGGATGTTGGCATGAGTTTAGATCTGAGTTGGTTTGGTATTTTGAAATTATGTATGATATACTACTGATCTAAATGAGTTTGAGAGTTTGAATCATAAATGTTTTGCTACGTGTAGGCTTAGTTTGCAAACTAGCTAGTTTTACGCTAAAATGCTTTGATTTCGGATTCGATGCTTTATAATGACTTAATATCTGAATTACTTTCATATTATTGATTATGGAATGTATATGAGCTGATCTAAGGTGTTTAGTTTGGCGATTCATGTTTGGTTTCGTTATTGGGCTAAGTGTCATGAATTCTTAATTGGCTTGATTTGGTGAAAATTATGTTAATTGATTCCAAATGTTTTGCTATGGCATGTGTTATATAAAATATGATTATTAAGCATGCTAGGGCTGTTGTATTTTGGGTTTTGGCTTATTTGGTTGTGTTTATCCTTTGGGGACTTTTATCGAACACTTTATAATCATGATGCTATACTTGGATTTTCATGTTTAATTTGAGTTCCCTTATTTTCTAAATTGAGACTTTGGTATATTTAAATGATTCCGAACTTTAAACGAATTGTTTTACTTTGGTTGGATGTTTGGTTTGGGTTAGACTTGGGTCGCCCAATTTGTGAGTATAGGCTTGGCAGTTGTGATAACTCGGCTAGCTCACCACTTTGGTTTAAACTTATGTTTATGATTTTAACTAAGTTACTGAAATGATTTCCGGATTATGTTTTCAAAGTGGGAAGTCAATTTGACTTAAATATCGTATGACTTCGGCTATATTCAGTATGTATGATTACTCTACTTTGGTTTATGCTTTGACTATGGATTAAGTAAGTGTGTTTTCTTTGTCTTGGCTCCTTGATGTTTGTGCTAGTCATATGTGTTGTCTAGTACTCATTAGAGTTAGAACATGTTTTAATTCTGATTTATATTGTCTAGACTCGTCGACTGTTCGTGCTTCGGAGACGAATCAGGATTAGTTGCTTGCCAGGTTATCACATGGATTAGCAAGCAGTGAGTTTATATTTACTATTTACTGCTTTATTAAGTAAATTATTATTTTAATATACAAATACATATTGTATGTATATTTCGAACTGTTTTCCCATTATGGCTTTTAGTTGGAACATGCTACTAATGGGCATCATTAGGACTGTGTGCGCACCGGTATTAATCTAGATAAGGTATGTAATATGTGGTGGTAACTCGGTATGAGCATAGCTCTCGGTACCAGTTGAATAACTCGGTGTAGCTCAGCTCTCGGGACTCTGGATATGGATTAAGTGCGGTCGGTGGTAACTCGGTGTAGCTTAACTCTCGGGACCAGGCCTATTGGTTTATGGAAATATTTAGTATTGTGGATTAGGGTTCCTACTATTAAACGTAATATTGTTATTAAATGTTTTATATGGTTTTAAAGGTTTTCCACTTGATAAATGTAAATAGTGGTATGAACTCATCTTAGTATATCTGACCCCGTTGTTTTCCCAATTTTTCCAGGGTTATGATATGAGCGAGTCAGCTGCTCTCCGATTCTTTATTTTCTCGGAGGTTTTACTTTATTTTATAAAGTTTATTAAACTGATTTTATTCTTAGACCGCAATAGTAATTAGAAGTCGTATTTTTCTAATACTTGTTATCAGAATTATTCTACCGATTTAATTGTTTTCGCTTTAATATAATAACTTGGGTTATTAAATATTTATGCTATGTTGAAGACTCGGAATTGATCGAGCATTTATTATATAAATGTTGTATTTTATGAACTGCTAGAACTAGGCTGAAGTCTCGGTTGCCCCGAGCATTAGTTTCTTGCAGGTTTATGTAATTGTTGGTTATCCGCAAGGCTAGCTACGGGTTTTGGTACAACCATACACATACCCTAGCGCCGGTCGCGATTCATGAAAATGGGTCGTGACAGATTTATAACTCAGTAACTTGATATTAATGGATTTGTTGTCTTGTTGAAAGAAATTGCAGGCATGGCAGGTTATAATTTTTTTGAAAAGAAAGGGATGGCTGAATAACCATTGTAATCACAAAAATGTTTTCTTTAAAACAATTAAATCCTTAAGTTAAAATTTAGCATTTGTTTTTGATAATAACTTTTGCAATTGTTTTGATTATGATTGGTAAATTAATAAGTCATAATTATTTTACGAATTAAATTAATATAATTACTGGGGTAACTATATTTGTTTTTTAATACAAAAATCGGCTAAATTACAATTTAGCCCTTGAACTTTTTTTTAAGTTAAATGATCAAGTTTTTGATTTGTAACTCGAATTACTTGAAATGGAAGTTGTTGAGTTCTGTTTTAATATGGTTTATTATTTTACCAAATTATTTTATAAATATAAACTCGGGTTTATATTTGATAAATGTTTATATTCGGGTTAGATTTGGGTCACCCGACAAGTGAGGTTAGCTTGGTAGTTATTGGTAACTCGGCTAACCCACTATTTGGAAATTATTTATTATTTAAAGTTTATTAAACAATATTTATTAATTGGTTTTTAAAACAAGAACTCAATAGACTTGTATAAATTGTGCGTTATTACCTTTTGGGTAATTGGTGTTGTTCTGGCTTGTGTTATTCCGACGTGTTATTTGTGCTAGCCCTATGTGGTGTCTAGTACTCTTTAGAGTTAGAGTCTGTTTTTAATAATTATTTTATATTGTCTAGAGCCGACTACTGTTCGTACTACCTAATGGGCATCATTAGGACTGCGTGCGCACCGGTAATGATCTGGTTAAGGTATATTGTGAAATGTGGTAACTCGGTGTGAGCATAGGTCTCGGGACCAAATAGAGTAACAAGGTGTAGCTCAGCTCTCGAGACTGTGGAAATGGTATAAGTTTGGTCAATGGTAACTCGGTGTAGCTTAGCTCTCGGGATCAGGCCTATTGGATTATAGTTATACTTAGTAATTGTGGATTAGGGTTCCAACTATTAATCATAATATCGTTATTAAATGTTTTAAACGGTTTTAAAGGTTTTCCCCTTAATAAATATAAATAGTGGTATAAACTCATCTCAGTATATCTAACCCCGTTATTTTTCCTAATTTTTACAGGCTTATGATTTGAGCAAGTTAGCTTATCTCCGTTTCTTTGTTTTCTTTGGAGGTTCCATTTATTTTAGTAAACTATCAAACTGTTTTATTCTTAGACTGCAGTAGTAGACTAGACGCCTTTATTATTATTCTAGTTATTTGTCGGATTGGTTCGACCCGCGATTATTTATCGCTTGGCATGTTACATTATTACTCTGGTTTATTTTATGCCTTATTTACAACTCAGCATTGGATACGCATGTTATATTAAATGTTGAATATTATAACTGCTAGATTAGGCTGAAGTCTCAGTTGTCCCCGAGCATTGGTTTTTCTGCAGGTTTATTGTAATTGTATGATATAAGGAGGGCTAGCTACGGGTGTTGGTACTACATTACCCATGCCCTAGCGCCGGTCACTATTCATGAAAATGGGTCGTGACAGCTTCGAAACGTTTGTAAACGTTTGACTTAAATCGCTAAAAAGGTGAAACATTTGGATTTTTTTCGAAACGTTTGTAAATGTTTGGCTTAAATCGCTAATAAGGTGAAATGTTTGAATTTGTTTCGTCACGTTTTCAACGTTTGGATTGGTTTGGTAACGTTTTAAATGTTTGGCATAAATTGGTAAAAGGGTGAAACATTTGGATTTGTTTCATAACGTTTTAAATGTTTCGATTGGTTTCGTAACGATATAAAAGTTTGGCTTAAATCGCTAAAAAGGTGAAACATTTGGATTTGTTTTGTAACATTTGTAAACATTTGGTTTAAATCGCGAAAAAGGAGAAACATTTTAATCGTTTGAATTGGTTTTGTAACATTTTAAACATTTGACATAAATAGCTAAAAAGGTAAAACGTTTGGTTTTATTTCGGAACATTTGTAAACGTCTGGCTTAAATAGCTAAACAGGTGAAACATTTGGATTTGTTTCGCAATGTTTTAAACGTTTGGCTTAAATCGCTAAAAAGGTGAAACGTATGAAATTGTTTCGTAACATTTGTAAACGTTTGGCTTAAATCGCTAAAATGGTAAAACATTTGGATTTGTTTCGCAACGTTTTAAACGTTTGGCTTAAATCGCTAAAGAGGTGAAACGTTTGGATTTTTTTCGTATCATTTGTAAACGTTTGGCTTGAATCGCTAAAGAGGGGAAACGTTTGGATTTGTTTCCTAACGTTTGTAAACGTTTGGCTGAAATCGCTAAAAAGGTGAGACGTTTTGATTCGTTTCGTAACGTTATCAAAGTTTGGATTGGTTTCAAAACGTTTTAAACGTTTGGCTTAAATCCCTATAAAGGTGAAACATTTGGATTTGTTTCGTAACATTTGTAAAAGTTTGGCTTAAATCGCTATAAAGGGGAAATGTTTTAAACGTTTGGAATGGTTTAGTAACGTTTTAAACGTTTGGCTTAAATAGCTAAAAAGGTGAAACGTTTGGTTTTGTTACGGAACGTTTGTAAACGTTTGGCTTAAATCGCTAAAAAGGTGAAACATTTGGATTTGTTTCGCAACGTTTTAAACGTTTGGCTTAAATCGCTAGAAAGGTGAAACGTTAGGATTTGTTTCTTAACGTTTGTAAACCTTTGGCTTAAATCGCTAAAAAAGGGAAACGTTTGGATTTGTTACGTAACGTTATTAAACGTTTGTCTTAAATTGCTAAACAGGTAAAACATTTGGATTTCTTTCGTAATGTTTTAAACGTTTGCATTTATTTCGTAATGTTTTATCTCTACTAAAAAACTTTGTTTTACCGACGGATTTTATCGACCGATTCAAAATCCGTCGCTAAATCTTTTTTACCGACGGATTTAGCAACGGATATAAAATCCGTCGCTAAATTGTCATTTAAATTGGCGGGAACTGTAATATCCCGGAAATTTTTTAAAATTTTCCAAATATGTTTTCGGTAATAAATTGAATTTTTCGAGGGTACTTTGGACCTTATTCTCTTCATTTCTGACCCCTTAAATACGTAACTCTTAAACCTAATCTATTCTCCACAGTACAAGCAAACCCTAGCCACCTTTAACACTCATTTTCACTAAGAATTGCTGCTTAAATCTCCCCTCAAACCTTGTTGATCTGGTAAGCTTCTTATTTCATGTGAATCCAGTTTTACGATTGAACGACATTACGTAATTTTGATTGTTCTTGCTCGTTTCTAGATCGAAATTGATTCCGTTCGATCTCAGACGTTGTGGACTCAATTCTCTACGTTTCCCTATTTCATTTACGCCAAACGGTACGCTATCGATTTCGTTTCAATCGCCGTACGGTTTATCACTTTTGAATTTTCATGCCACTGTTCTTAACTATTTGAGTTTCTGCCGATCCATTCTTTTGTATGATTCGATCTTGTTACGTTTCATGTTTATTAGATGTTTTGTATATTAGTTGTGAATCGTTTAGATTCGGTTTGAGATTGTTTCCATCGCCATCCTTCACCATAACGGATTGTTTTGTTGCAGACGTGATTGTTGTCTTGATTTGTTCTAAATTCTTGTTCACAATTGAAACTCATGAAAAAGAGAAAGGGTTTGACGTGTTCAGTGCCATGATTCGGTCTATTATGAAATCCTAAGGTTTTGTTTAGAATTGAAGGTTTAAATGTTTGTTAATGGCAGAAAGGCTTAGGCGGGGGGAATTCCTTTTGTTTGAAATGTTGATGATGGTCAAATATACACTTTGATCACTTAATTGTTTAGGCTAAATCAAGTAAATTCCTAAAGTTAAATATTACCTAATAATTTGGATTTCGTTTTGAATGGTAATTAAATGTTATAAACGAAAGCCAATTCGGAAATTTAATCAATATAATTACTCGGGTAATTATACTTAACTTTGAATTTCGATTGGGTATAAATTGGCTAAATTACAATTTGACCCCTAAACGTTTTAAAACTTATTTAACTTAAGCTTTTAATTAGTAACTTTATATTTGGTTTTAATTATAAACAAAAAGCAATTAATTTGATTTCGGATACCAAATTGGCTAAAGTACAATTTAGTCCCTAATTGGCAAAAGTACAGTTTAGTCCCTAATTGGCTAAAGTACAATTTAGTCCCTAAACTTTTATAAGATGTATTTAATTAAGTTTTTAGGTTGTAACTTGTGTTACTTGGAATTGAAGTTATTGAGTTCCGCTTTTAAATGGTTATTATTTTATGGAATTATTTTATAAATATAAACTCGGGTTTATATTTGATAAACGTTTTGAGTCGGGTTAGACTTGGGTCACCCGACAAGTGAGGTTAGCTGGGTAGTTAATGATAACTCGGCTAACCCACTATTTGGAAAATTATTTATTATTTAAACATTATTAAATAATATTTATAAATTGGATTTTAAGCGAGAACTCAATTGACTTGTATTAATTGGGCTTTATTACCTAATGGGTATTTTTGTGTGTTCTGGCTTGTGTTATTCCGACGTGTTATTTGTGCTAGTCCTATGTGATGTCTAGTACTCTCTAGAGTTAGGGTCTGGTTTTAATAATTATTTTATTTGTCTAGACCCGTCTATTGTTCGTGCTCCAGAGGCGAACCAGGATTAGTTGCTTGCCGGTTTTCACGTGGATTCGCAAGCAGTGAGTTTGTACTTACTATTTACCGCTTTATTAAGTAAATTGTTATTTTAATATTAAATATATATACTGCACGTATATTTCGAACTGTTTTTATATTATGGCTTCTAGTTGGAAAATGCTACCTAATGGGCATCATTAGGACTGCGTGCGCACCAGTATTGATCTGGGTAAGTTATATATGCAAATGTTGTAACTCGGTGTGAGCGTAGCTCTCGGGACCAGGTAGAGTAATTCGGTGTATCTCAGCTCTCGGGACTCTGGTATAAGTGTGGTCGGTGGTAACTCGGTGTAGCTCAGCTCTCGGGACCATACCTATTGGATTATGTTTATTATTTAGAATTGTGGATTAGGGTTCCAACTATTATTCGTAATATCGTTATTAAATGTTTTAAACGGTTTTAAAGGTTTTCCACTTAATAAATGTAGATAGTTGTATAAACTCATCTCAGTATATCTGACCCCGTTGTTTTCCCAATTTTCCTAGGGTTATGATCTGAGAGAGTCTGGTGATCTCCGTATTTACTTTTCCTCGGAGGTTCCATTTATTTTTCATAAACTGTAAAACTGTTTTATTCTTAGACCGCAGTAGTAACTAGACGTCTTTATTATTATTATATATTTTGTCGGATTGGTTTGACTGGTTATATTGCTTTGGCATGTTATATTATTTACATTGGTTTGTGATAAATCTATTTTAGACTCGGAATTGGATAAGCATGTTATATTGATTGTTGAATATTATAACTGCTAGATTTTGGCTGAAGTCTTGGTTGCCCCCGAGCATTGGTTTTCTGCAGGTTTATGTGTTTATATGTTAAATGAAAGGCTAGCTACGGGTTTTGGTACTACATTACCCATATCCTAGCGCCGGTCTCGATTCATGAAAATGGGTCGTGACAAACTTGGTATCAGAGCTTTGGTTTCAAACCAAGGCCATATGCGTGCTATGTGTTTACTTTGTTAAGTATGGTTGTGTCTTAGGAACTACTGCGGATATAGGTTTCTGTCATGTCTTTAAAAACGTCATCTTTTGATTTTTAAAATATTCTGCCTACACCAATAGGATTGCGTCGAGTCATTCATTATATGTTGATTTGATGTTGTTAAATGTTAATTTTATTTCACTTGGGTGAATATTTTAATGTTGTTGATTTCTTGGGAAATCCTAATTTGTTACTTGTTTTGTTTCATACTTGGGTATGAATTATGTGTTATTTAAATTGTTTTTGTTCAATCCTTAGGATATGGACAATGTTGTTCGTACTCGTGCTGCGGCAGAGCAAGAAGCTGTTGCTGATGATGCGATTTCCATGGAAGTCGATCAGAACGTACCACCAGTTCCGACCAATGCTGGATGTGGTAGAGGTAGAGGTGCTGGCAGAGGTAGAGGTAGAGGCAGAGGAGCTGGTGCTGGTAGAGGTGGAGCTAGAGGACGTGGTGCAACAGGTGTTCAGGCACCGAATGTGCAGCAGGCACCGGAGGTGCAACAGGCACCGAATATGCAGGAATTCGACTTCACTACTTTCTTAGCTGGCATTTTCGAGATGCAGAACAACCAGGCTCTTCTGCAGAATCAGTGTACTGTACTGGGTTAGTTAGTGCAGCAACAGCAACCTCAGGCTGGTGCTGTAGCTGGTATGGGTGGACTTGCTGGTATCGGTCATATTCCGACAGACAGAGAGATGGTGATAACCTACACGAAGTTGAATCCAACTTCTTTTAATGGTACTGGGGATGCTCTTGACTTTTTGGAAGAGTTTGAGTACAATAGTCAGAGAATTCAAGCTACTGATCGTCAATAAGTGATGCTTGTGTAGATGTCGCTGAAGGGTCCAGCTAAGGACTGGTTTCGCGATAACATCAGGCCAGAGATGGCTACATTATCTTGGGCTGATTTTGTGACAAGGTTCAGAGGTTACTATCTACCCTTCTCTGTTACTGAGAATTTCAGAGAAAAGCTGCTAAGTTTAAGGAAAGGGGATAGATCAGTGACAGACTACACTACCGAGTTTGTCCGTTTGGGGAGGTTTGCTACAGATCTACAGGGTGATCGTGGGCTAGTGAACGACCGCTATATCAGGGGTTTTGGCTCGGAATTTCTTCCTTTGCTGATAGGGGCAGACATGGAGTTTGCTCGAGTAGTGGACAGTGCTCGACGGATGGAGAATTCGTTGATTCAATTTGGGACGATCTCTGACCCTTTCTAGAATCAGAAGGGAAAGAGTGATGTTCCTAGTGGGGGGCAACAGGCCCCAGTGCAGCATGGTAGTGGGAACTACTACAATGGCTCTTCTCAGGCCAATATGGGGAGTCGCGGTACTCACAACAAAGGGAGGCATAGTGCTAGGAGTGCTCCGTACAGCTCTAGTAGCAGTGGGAGTAACCGTGGTTCAGGACGTGGGTACAGTGGTGGATCGAACATTCCGTTCTGCTAGAATTGCAGACGCAGTCACTATGGACAGTGTTAGTTAGCTCCTGGAGGTTGTTTCTCTTGTGGCCAGCCGGGTCATTTTTCCATGGAGTGTCCGACATCTGGGCAGCAGATGTCTAACTCCACTGTGGCGCAGTCATCGTATCAGCAGCAGAGACCTGCGTTTACACAGTCTGTAGGGTACTCTCAACCTGTAGCATCTTTTGGTGGCCAGCGGGGCCGTGGTTCTTGTGGTAGAGGTTTTGGTGGCCGTGGTAACGGTGGTAGAGGTTCCAGCAGTTATGGTACTGGGCAGAGTTTGCAGCAGCAGCCGCAGGGTCAGGCCAGAGTGTTTGCTCTTACTCCTCAGGATGCGCGTGCATCAAATGCTGTGGTGCAAGGTACCATTCCGATTTCCTTTACTGATGCTTTGGAATTATTTGATGCGGGTGCAACCCATTCGTTTGTGTCTACATGTTTTGCTGGGAAATTGGGTATGGCACCATCTGTTTTGAGTGGACCTCTAGCTGTGTCTACACCTATGTCTGAAGGTGTAGTAGTGGATGTCGTTTATCCTTCTTGTCCAGTGGTTATTCAGGGTAGAGAATTATGTGCTGATTTGATTGTGCTTGACGTTCTTTCTTTTGATGTCATCTTGGGGATGGATTGGCTGTCGCGCCATTATGCTTCTATTGACTGTCGAGGGAAGTCAGTCGAGTTCAGGATTCCAGGTGATCTACCTTTTTCCTTTCAGGGAGAGAAGGCGGAGACACCTAAGAATCTGATTTCCGCCATCAAGGCAAAGCGGATGTTAGGCAAGGGTTTCCAGGGTTTTCTTTGTAATACCCCATACTTTTAAGAGTGCCAAATAAGGTGCCACGAGGCATAAGTGCGAGAATTAAATCAAGAACATTGGGATTAATGTCAAATAATAAGGATTTGGAATTAAGCGAATCCATTGGAATCATCGTTAAATAATAATTTAAGCGGGAAATTATTATTGATAAATTGAATTTTATCGGAACAAAAGAAAGATCAACAATTGAAATTAAATAATTGGTAAGTCCCGAGCTACTAAATTTTACGATAAAGCTCGTAAAATAAATTTATGGATCTAAGATCAAATTTTGTAAAACTCGGACGAAAGTATGTTAGTAAGCGGAATTTTAATATTAAAAAAAAGAACTTTAAATAAATAAATAGAAAAGCCCGAGATAATAATTTTCACGCCAAGGTCCGTGAAACATTATTAATAAATTATCGTCAAGCTTTCATAAATTTACGAAGTCATTTTAAAATTGGACGCGACGATTAATTAAGGATTCGAGTTGAAATGCAATTTAACCAACTTGAGGTAAATTGAACTTAACCTATTTGATGAATATACGTTTAATATTCATTCCCTTAAGATATGAAAACACCCAAACCTTCACCTTCTTCTTCTCCCTAAACCGATCATCATCTTCACAACCTAGCTTCATCATTTCTTGATGGAATTCCATGATTCTTGAGGCAATTGAACCATGAGAAGATGGGTAAGCAAGGTAAGTCAGTTAACTATGATTTCGATGGTATAAATTGATGGAATCAATGATAAAAAAAATAATAGGTTTTGGAGCTTTAAGTTGATATTCGATGTTTGATGTTTGCAAGGTTTGAACCGTTGATTTGGAGCTTGAACGTTGAGGATTTGATGATAGGAACTTCAAGCAAGGGGTTCGGCCATAAACAACCCATCATGCCCAAGGTAAATTCTGGAATTCATTGACTGAATGATGGTTTGATGAGTTTAGTTGATATATAAACTGTTTTTGGAAGAGGATTTTGTTAAGTGTTTGAGCCATGATTTTGATAGTTTTAGGGGCTGTTTTCAGGGAATGTTCAAGGGGTTTGGACACCTCGGAATTTACGTTTTAAAAGTTGAATCTGTGCCCCAAAATAGCAGCCAAACTGCTGCAAAAGTGCAGCAGTAAACTGCTGCAATAGGCAGCAGCAAACTGCTGCAGAATGCAGCAGCAAACTGCTGCAATAGGCAGCAGCAAACTGCTGCAGAATGCAGCAGCAAACTGCTGCAATAGGCAGCAGTTGCTCCACTTTCAGCGGAGCTTCCGGTGAGCACCGGCAGCCGTGCAATGGCACACCGACATCAATTCGATGTATGCGTACCCGAGTCCAAAACATAGTTTCCGGAACTTCAAAAGAGTGGTCAAAGACTGTTAAAAATGGATTGGAAATGAGTTAAAATTCATAAGTTAAAATGGAAAAATTAAAAATGGAATAAATTGCTAAGTTATTCAATTAAGATGTCGGGATTGTAAGGTATTAAGTATCGGAGTTTAAAAGAAATATAAACTCCGAAAGAACGGATTAAAAATGGATTGGTTGTAAATTGAACAACTTAAAAACTGTCTTGAACCTTGTTAAGTAGCAAACTTTGAAATAAGATTGTGAGCTAACGGAATGTCGGAATAAGTCGTTTTTGGTGTCATTTTGATCGTTATAATATGGAGAATGAAAGTACAGAATAGTTGCTGCCATAGCAATGGCAGAACATCAGTAGAAATTGCTGCAAAGACAGCAGCCCATAGGGCTGTTTTCAGCAGTTTTAGAAAACAATCCGCGGTGGCAACTTCCGACTTAATTTCCGAAACTTTCCAGTGCTATTTTCAAATTAATGTTTAAACGAATATTGTAGGCGGCATTCCAAACTTTAGGAATGTAATTTTATTTAGAGTTTGGACTACTCTAAGTAACCGTTTTAATAACTCAAAGTTGGTCGAGAAACTTGAAATAAATAGGACATTTTCATAAGCTAACTTTGAGCAATATTTTGGAGACCTTAGAGATGTCGAATGAAGTTCGGGTCTAAAGGAAAGTTGTTTATAATATTATGGACTATAGGAATGTAAAATGTGTTTGGTAAACGGGCGGTTTTAGATGAGCGTTTTTTTATAGCCAAAGTGGGCTAGATAAGCAATTTTTGAACAAGTTAAAGTTAACTTAAAATGTTAAGTTATTTGAAGTAAATTGTTTTGGTTAATCAAATATGATTTTGATTAATATCAAAGTTACTTAAAATAGAACTTATTATTAGAAATTCTAACGATAGAATTCTATATTAGATACGACGAAATATCGAGCTACGGACTTGGCTCTAAGGAAGTTCGACGAGGATCGACATTTTATTTATTATTATTATTTTGGATTACTAGCGATTCAGGTGAGTTTGCAGTTTACTTTTGTGTATTGTTTATTTGAACTATCTGCTTTATCTTTATTATATTATAAGCTTTGCCTATCGCGTTATCCTTATGGTTATATGTTTATTAATTTGAGTTGGGATGTTTTGATGTGATGAACTTTGTTCTAACGATCCGAAGAAACGTGCTACCTATTGGGCGTCAATAGGACTGCGTGATCACCAGTACTGAGGTTAGACAATCTTGTGTCCTAGAGTTTCGTATGAACTATTAAATCATATGGCGACGGTGGCTTAGTTCCGGGCCAAAACTTAAAGGGAAGCTGTGGCGACGGTGGCATCGTTCCCGGCCCAGAGACCCAACGCAGATGTGTGGCGACGGTGGCTTTGTTCCCGGTCCAGATGCTGCTATAATTTCGCAGATTTGTGGCGACGGTGGCTTTGTTCCCGGTCCAGATACTGCTATAATTAAACTCATTAGGTTCTGTAGTTGGTATTTTAAGAATCTTTGGATTAGGGTTTCAGTCGGATCGTATAATTGTATGATGTTTGATGCTTGAGCTATGAATTGATCATTTAAGTATTTACTAATATGTTAGATGTTTATATGATTTTAATTATAATACCATCTGTAAAAGTGAACTCACTCAGTATTTCCCAAAATACTGACCCCCTCACTCTGATGTTTTTCAGGTAATCAGAGTCGGATCAGACAAACCATCTTTGTTGTGCCAGAAGTCGATTGACTTTCACAAGTATGAGTTCTTAGAGCTGCAGTAGTCAGTAGTTGTCAGTGTTAGGTATACGCTTTAACTTTAAATGATATTTTATATTGTAAACTCTGATATGATACTTTAATATCTATAAGTGTATTATTTAAAAGAGTTCTTCCGAAAATATTTTAATATATATCATATATTATACTTTTATTTGCAAAAAATTATTAGTGGTTTTAGGCTTGCTACGGGTTTCGGAGCTACCACTCCCATTCCCTAGCGCCGGTCTCGGCTCAATAAATTGGGTCGTGACATTCTTGCTGTGGTTCGTGATTTGGAGTTTGACAGTGGTGATATGCATAGTGTTCCGATTGTGAATGAGTTCACTGATGTGTTTCTAGAGGAATTGCCTGGATTACCACCTGATCGTGATATTGAGTTTTGCATTGATGTGGATTCTGGTACAGCTCCGATTTCGATACCGCCGTATCGGATGGCTCCTGCAGAGCTGAAGGAGTTAAAGGACCAGTTACAAGAATTGTTGGATAGCGGGTTCATCAGACCGAGTACTTCTCCGTGGGGTGTTCCAGTTCTGTTTGTGAAGAAGAAAGATGGTTCCTTTTGACTGTGTATCGACTACAGACAGTTGAACAAGGCTACTGTCAAGAACATATATCCTCTTCCTCGCATCGATGATTTGTTTGACCAGTTGCAGGGTGCGAAGTGTTTCTCCAAGATTGATTTGAGGTGTGGGTATCATTAGCTTCGGATCCGTGATGTAGATGTGCCTAAGACTGCTTTTTGGACGCGGTATGGACCTTTTGAGTTTCTGGTTATGTCCTTTGGTCTGACAAACGCACCAGCAACGTTCATGGATATGATGAACAGAGTGTTCAAGCCGTTTTTTGATCAATTTGTTATCGTCTTCATTGATGACATTTTGATCTATTCTCGGAGTGAGGAGGAGCATGCTTACCATTTGAGGACTATACTACAGACGTTGCGTGAGCATCAGTTGTATGCTAAGTTCTCAAAATGTGAGTTCTGGTTGGATCAGGTTATCTTTCTAGGACACATGGTGTTGAAAGATGGGATCAATGTTGATCCGAAGAAGATTGAGGCAGTTATGGATTGGCAGAGGCCAAGGTCAATTACCGAGATCAGAAGTTTTTTGGGTTTAGCTGGCTACTATCGTCGGTTCGTGCAAGATTTCTCCAGAATATCTGCACCGTTGACTAAACTGACACAGAAGGGTGTTAAGTTTGAGTGGGCTGACAAATGCGAGGCGAGCTTTGAAAAGCTCAAGGAGATTTTGACTACAGCTCCTGTTTTGGCATTGCCTTCTGGCATTGACGGTTTCACAGTGTATTGTGATGCGTCTCGGATTGGTTTGGGTTGCGTTTTGATGCAACATGGACAGGTGATTGTCTATGCTTCCAAACAGTTGAAGAAGCATGAGGTGAATTACCTTACTCATGATCTAGAGTTGGCAGTTGTGGTCTTTGCGCTGAAAATCTAGAGACATTATTTGTATGGTGCTACTTGTGAGATTTTCACTGATCATAAGAGTATGAAGTATATCTTTGATCAGAGAGAATTGAACTTGAGACAGAGGAGGTGGTTAGAATTGTTGAAAGACTAGGACTGTACTATTCAGTACCATCCTGGTAAGGCTAATGTGGTAGCCGATGCGTTGAGTCGCAAGTCTTCGGGCAGCTTGGCTCATATTTCTGAGATTGGGCGTAGACCCATGGTTAGAGAGTGGCACAGTTTGATAGCTTCGGGCTATGGTTTTCAGGTTGCTCAGGCTAGTTGTTTGTTAGCACAATTGCAAGTGCAACCTGTTTTGATTGATCGGATCAAAGCTTTACAAGCTAAGGATCCACAGTTGAAACGGATTATTGAGGAGATTCAGCAGGACAGTAATTCTGAGTTTACTTTTGTGGATGGTGTTATGAGACATGGTTCGAGACTGTGTGTTCCGGATTCAGATGGTTTGAGGGACCAGATTCTGGAGGAAGCGCACAAGTCTGCTTATAGTGTTCATCCGGGTTCTACTAAGATGTACCATGATCTTAAGGGTACCTACTGGTGGAGCGGGATGAAGAAGGATGTCGCTGAGTATGTTTCTAAGTGTCTGACGTGCCAGCAGGTGAAGCTGGAGCATCAGAGACCTTTTGGCTATCTGCAGCCACTACCTATTCTAGAGTGGAAGTGGGAGCGGATTGCTATGGATTTTGTGGTTGGTTTACCATGTACTCGAAAGGGGTACGATTCCATCTGGGTGATAGTTGATCGTATGACCAAGTCAGCTCATTTCCTTCCGATTAAGATTTCGTATACTGCTTCGAGGTTGGCTCACTTGTACATCGACAGGATTGTCAGTTTGCATGGTGTACTGGTTTCTATTATTTCAGACAGAGGATCTGTGTTTACTTCGAGGTTCTGGAAAGAGTTACAGGAATCTTTGGGTTCTCGGTTGGATTTCAGTACAACTTTTCATCCACAGACTGACGGTCAGTCTGAGAGGACTATTCAGACGTTGGAGGATAAGCTCAGGATGTGTGTTCTCGATTTTCATGGTAGCTGGGATACTCATCTACCGTTGATTGAGTTTTCTTACAACAACAGTTATCACCCGAGTATCGAGATGGCGCCGTATGAGGCTTTGTAAGGGCGCAAGTGTAGATCTCCTATCTGTTGGGAGGAGGTCGGAGAGCGTAAACTCTCGGGAGCTGAGATTATTCAGATTACCTCAGAGAAGGTACCGTTTATCAAACGGAGGTTAAAGACTGCTTTTAGTCGGCATAAGAGTTATGCTAATCCGAAGAGGAAAGACATTGAGTTTCATGTTGGTGATTTCGTATTTCTTCGGGTTTCGCCTATGAAAGGCGTGCTTCGTTTTTGTGTCAAGGGAAAGTTGGCACCGAGGTATATTGGTCCTTATGAGATTTCAGAGAGGATTGGGGCTGTGGCTTATCGTCTGGTTCTGCCGCCAGACATGTCATTAGTACATCCTGTGTTTCATGTTTCTATGTTGAGGAAGTGCATTTCTGATCCTTCGCACGTGATTGTGCCTCAGAGTGTTGAGATTAACCAAGAGTTGTCCTATGAAGAACAGCCAGTTGAAATTGTGGATACGCAAGTGCGTAAGTTGCGGAACAAGGAGATTCGGATGGTCAAAGTCCTCTGGCGCAATCATTCTGTTGAAGAATGTACTTGGGAGACCGAGTCGGATATACGGAATCGCTATCCTTTTCTTTTCCCGTGAGGTACGATATCTCAATTTTTTGTGGTTCTTATGATTTTTACTTGTGTACATGTCATTCTGGTGTTAATTGTTATCATGTTGAATTCGAGGACGAATTTATAATTAGTTGGGGAGAATGTAATATCCCAGAATTTTTTTAAAATTTTCTAAATATGTTTTCGGTGAAACTCATGAAAAAGAGAAAGGGTTTGACGTGTTCAGTGCCATGATTCGGTCTATTATGAAATCATAAGGTTTTGTTTAGAATTGAAGGTCTAAATGTTGTTAATTGCAAAAAGGCTTAGGCGGGGGGAATTCCTTTTGTTTGAAATGTTGATGATGGTCAAATATACACTTTGATCATTTAATTGTTTATGCTAAATCAAGTAAATTCCTAAAGTTAAATATTACCTAATAATTTGGATTTCGTTTTGAATGGTAATTAAATGTTATAAACGAAAGCCAATTCGAAAATTTAATCAATATAATTACTCGTGTAATTATACTTAACTTTGAATTTCGATTGGGTATAAATTGGCTAAATTATAATTTGACCCCTAAACGTTTTAAAACTTATTTAACTTAAGTTTTTGATTAGTAACTTTATATTTGGTTTTAATTATAAACAAAAACAATTAATTTAATTTCGGATACCAAATTGGCAAAAGTACAATTTAGTCCCTAATTGGCAAAAGTACAGTTTAGTCCCTAATTGGCTAAAGTACAATTTAGTCCCTAAACTTGTATAAGATGTATTTAATTAAGTTTTTGCGTTGTAACTTGGGTTACTTGGAATTGAAGTTATTGAGTTCCGCTTTTAAATGGTTATTATTTTATGGAATTATTTTATAAATATAAACTCGGGTTTATATTTGATAAACGTTTTGAGTCGGGTTAGACTTGAGTCACCCGACAAGTGAGGTTAGCTTGGTAGTTAATAATAACTCGGCTAACCCACTATTTGGAAAATTATTTATTATTTAAAGATTATTAAATAATATTAATAAATTGGATTTTAAGCGAGAACTCAATAGACTTGTATTAATTGGGCTTTATTACCTAATGGGTATTTTTGTGTGTTCTGGCTTGTGTTACTCCGACGTGTTATTTGTGCTAGTCCTATGTGGTGTCTAGTACTCTCTAGAGTTAGGGTCTGTTTTTAATAATTATTTTATTTGTCTAGACCCGTCTATTGTTCGTGCTCCAGAGGCGAACCAGGATTAGTTGCTTGCCGGTTTTCACGTGGATTAGCAAGCAGTGAGTTTGTACTTATTATTTACCGCTTTATTAAGTAAATTGTTATTTTAATATTAAATATATATACTGCACGTATATTTCGAACTGTTTTTATATTATGGCTTCTAGTTGGAACATGCTACCTAATGGGCATCATTAGGACTGCGTGCGCACCGATATTGATCTGGGTAAGTTATATATGGAAATGTGGTAATTCGGTGTGAGCGTAGCTCTCGGGACCAGGTAGAGTAACTCGGTGTAGCTCAGCTGTCGGGACTCTGGTATAAGTGTGGTCGGTGGTAACTCGGTGTAGCTCAGCTCTCGGGACCAGACCTATTGGATTATGTTTATTATTTAGAATTGTGGATTAGGGTTCCAACTATTATTCGTAATATCGTTATTAAATGTTTTAAAGGTTTTCCACTTAATAAATGTAGATAGTTGTATAAACTCATTTCAGTATATCTGACCCCGTTGTTTTCCAAATTTTTCCCAGGGTTATGATATGAGAGAGTCTGGTGATCTCCGCATTTACTTTTCCTCGGAGATTCCATTTATTTTTGATAAACTGTAAAACTGTTTTATTCTTAGACCGCAGTAGTAACTAGACGTCTTTATTATTATTATATATTTTGTCGGATTGGTTCGACTGGTTATATTGCTTTGGCATGTTATATTATTTACATTGGTTTATGATAAATCTATTTTAGACTCGGAATTGGATAAGCATGTTATATTAACTGTTGAATATTACAACTGCTAGTTTTAGGCTGAAGTCTTGGTTGCCCCCGAGCATTGGTTTTCTGCAGGTTTTTGTGTTTATATGTTAAATGAAAGGCTAGCTACGGGTTTTGGTACTACATTACCCATACCCTAGCGCCGGTCGCGATTCATGAAAATGGGTCGTGACAGGAACACTCCCGCCAATTGTTTTTAATGGATTTAGCGACGGATAAATCCGTCGCTAAATCTGTTTTTAGCGACGGATTTTAGCGACAGATTTAAATTCGTCTCTAATTAAAAAAAAATTAAAAATAAATTATTAAATAAAATAAATTTTTTATTAAAAATTATTTTGAAAAATAATTATTATTTTTATTAATTAAATATAATATTATTTAAATATAACATAATTATTTATGAAATATATATATATTGAAAATATTGTTATTTATTTATTCATTAATAATTATTTAAAATAACTATTTATTATAAAAAATAATTATCTTAAAATGTGCGAGGAAGTATTTGTTATTTTTTAGTGACATTTAAATATAAATATACATATATATATAACAAGAAGCTGAGCTGGTTCAGGTGAAGCTACGCGCGTGAGAACTTCAAAGTTAAAGAGAAATGAGTGGGAGCAATGGGAAGGATAAGTGACCTACTGGAAGTTTGTAAAAATTGCGAGTGCATGATGGAGGCAACGGATGGGTAACCGAGGGCGACGGGCGACGGATGGGTGACGGGTGTGTGACCGATTAAATAATAATAATTTATTTAGCGATTTAATTTTTTTTATTTTGTTTCAATTGACGGATTTAAAGTCGGTAATTAGCGACGGATTTAAATCCGTCGCTAAAATCCGTCGGCAATTTCTGAAAAATCCGTCGCCAAAAATTTAGCGACGAGGATTTTGCCGACGAATTTCATGCTTTCATGCTTGGATTTGTTTCGTAACTTTTGTAAATGTTTGGCTTAAATCGCTAAAAAGGTGAAGCGTTAGGATTTGATTCGTAATGTTTTAAACGTTTGGATTTATTTCGTGACATTTTAAATGTTTGGCTTAAATCGCTAAAATGTGAAACGTTAGGATTTGTTTCGTAACGTTCTAAACGCTTGGATTTGTTTCGTAATGTTTTAAACGTTTGGCTTAAATCGCTAAATTGGGGAAACGTTTGGGTTCGTTTCGAAATATTTGTAAACGTTTGGATCGGTTTCGTAACGTTTTAAACGTTAAGCTTAAATCGCTAAAAAGGTGAAACATTTCGATTTGTTTCGAAACGTTTTAAACGTTTGTCTTAAATCGCTAAAAAGTTGAAACGTTATGATTTGTTTTATTATGTTTTGAACATTTTGCTTAAATCACTAAAAAGGTGAAACGTTAGGATTTGTTTCGTAACGTTTTAAACATTTGAATTAAATTTCTTAAAAGGTGAAACGTTAGGATTTGTTTCGTAACGTTTGTAAACGTTTGGATTAAATCGCTAAAAAGGAAAAACTTTTGGATTTTTTTCGAAACGTTTGTAAACGTTTGGCTATAATCGCTAAAAAGGTGAAACGTTTGGATTTGTTTAGAAACGTTTTAAACATTTGGCTTAAATCGTTAAAAAGGTGAAACGTTAGGATTTGTAAACGTTTTAAACGTTTGGCTTATATCGCTAAAAAGAGGAAATGTTAGGATTTGTTTTCTAACATTTGTAATCGTTTGGCTTAGATCGCTAAAACGTTGAAACGTTTGGATTTGTATCGAAACATTTGTAAACGTTTGACTTAAATAGCTAAAAAGGTGAAACGTTTGGATTTTTTTCGTAATGTTTGTGATTGTTTGGCTTAAATCGCTAAAAGGTGAAACGCTTGGGTTAGTTTCGTAACGTTTTCAATGTTTGGATTTGTTTCGTAACGTTTTAAACATTTGGCTTAAATCGCTAAAAAGGTGAAACATTTGGATTTGTTTCGTAGCGTTTTAAACATTTTGATTAGTTTCGTAATCTTTTAGTTTGGCTTAAATCGCTAAAAAGGTGAAACATTAGGATTTGTTCGAAACATTCTAAACGTTTGGATTTGTTTTTTAACATTTTAAACAATTTGCTTAAATCGCTAAAAAGATAAAACGTTTGGATTTGTTTTATTACGTTTTAAACATTTGGCTTATATCACTAAAAAGGTGAAACGTTGGAATTTTTTTGGTAACGTTTTAAACGTTTGAATTGGTGTCGTAACGTTTTAAACGTTTGTCATAAACTGCAAAAAAGGTGAAAAATTAGGATTTCATTCGTAACGTTTTAAACGTTTAGCTTAAATCGCTAATAAGGTGAAACGTTAGTATTAGTTTCGTAACATTTTAAATATTTGGATTTATGTCGCAACGCTTTAAACGTTCGGCTTAAATTGCTAGAAAGATGAAACGCTAGGATTTGTTTTATAACGTTTTAAACGTTTGGATTCAATCTCTAAAAAGGTGAAATGTTGGGATTTGTTTAGTAACATTTTAAACGTTTGGCTTAAATCAATAAATAGGTGAAACGTTAGGATTTGTTTTGTAACGTTTTATACGTTTGGATTGGTTTCTTAGCATTTTAAACGTTTGGCTTAAATTGCTAAAAAGGTGAAACGTTTGGATTTGTTTCAAAATGTTTTAAATGTTTTGCTTCAATCGCTAAAAAGGTGAAACGTTAGGATTTGTTTCGTAACAATTTAAATGTTTGGCTTAAATCGCAAAAAAGGTGAAACGTTAGGATTTGTTTCATACGTTTTAAACGTTTGACTTAACTAGCTGAAAAGGTGAAACGTAGGATTTGTTTCGTAACATTTTATATGCTTGGATTCGTTTCGTAACGATTAAAACGTTTGGGCTAAATCGATAAAAAGGTGAAACGTTTGGATTTGTTTCGTAACGTTTGTAAACATTTGGCTTAAATCGCTAAAAAGGAGAAACGTTTGAATATAATTTGTAACGTTTAAATGTTTGATTGGTTTTGTAACATTTTTAAATGTTTGGATTAAATCGCTAAAAAGGGGAAACGTTTGTATTTGTTTTGTAACGTTTTAGACTTTTGGATTGGTTAACGTTTTTAACGTTTGGCTTAAATTGCTAAAAAAGTGAAACGTTAGGATTTTATTCTTAACGTTTTAAACGTTTGGATTCGTTTCGTAATGTTTTAAACGTTTGGCTTAAATCGCTAAAAAGGTGAAACATTTGGATTCGTTTTGGAAACATTTGTAAACGTTTGGATTGGTTTTGCAACGTTTTAAACGTTTGGCTTAAATCGCAAAAAAGGTGAAGCATTTCGATTTGTTTCAAAACCTTTTAAACGTTTGGTTTAAATCGCAAAAAAGTTGAAACGTTAGTATTTGTTTCATAATGTTTTAAACGTTTTGCTTAAATCGCTAAAAAGGTGAAACGTTTGGATTTGTTTCGTAACATTTTGAACATTTGGCTTAAATCGCTAAAAAGGTGAAACGTAGGATTTGTTTTGTAACGTTTGTAAACGTCTGGCTTAAATCGCTAAAAAGGGAAAACTTTTGGATTTGTTTCGTAACATTTCAAATGTTTGGATTTGTTTCAAAACGTTTGTAAACGTTTGGCTATAAACGCTAAAAATGTGAAACGTTTGGATTTGTTTCGGAACGTTTTTAACGTTTGGCTTAAATCGTTAAAAAGGTGAAATGTTAGGATTTGTTAACGTTTTAAACTTATGGCTTATATCGCCAAAAAGGAGAAATGTTAGGATTTGTTTCGTAACGTTTGTAAAAGTTTGGCTTAAATCGCTAAAAAGTTGAAACGTTTGGATTTGTATCGAAATATTTGTAAACGTTTGACTTAAATCGCTAAAAAGGTGAAACATTTGGATTTTTTTCGTAATGTTTGTAAACGTTTGGCTTAAATCACTAAAAAGGTGAAACATTTGGATTTGTTTCGTAACGTTTTTAATGTTTGGATTGGTTTCGTGACATTTTAAACGTTTGGCTTAAATCGCTAAAAAGGTGAAACATTTAGATTTGTTTCGTAGCGTTTTAAACCCTTCGATTGGTTTCGTAATCTTTTAGTTTGGCTTAAATCGCTAAAAAGGTGAAACATTAGGATTTTTTCGGAACGTTTTAAACGTTTGGATTTGTTTCTTAACATTTTAAACGTTTTGCTTAAATCGCTAAAAAGATAAAAACGTTTGGATTTGTTTTGTAACGTTTTAATCGTTTAGCTTATATCACTAAAAAGGTGAAACGTTGGAATTTGTTTCGTAACGTTTTAAACGTTTGAATTTTTGTCGTAACATTTTAAACGTTTGTCTTAAACTGCTAAAAAGGTGAAACGTTAGGATTTCATTCCTAACATTTTAAACGTTTAGCTTAAATCGCTAACAAGGTGAAACGTTAGCATTACTTTCGTAACGTTTTAAATGTTTAGATTTTTTTCTTAACATTATAAATGTTTTGCTTAAATCTCTAAAAAGGTAAAACAATTGTATTTGTTTTGAAACATTTTAAACGTTTGGCTAAAATAGCTAAAAATGTCTAATATTGGGATTTGTTTCATAACTTTTTAAATGTTTGGATTTGTGTCTTAACGTTTTAAACTTTTGGCTTATATTGCTAAAAATATGAAACTTTAGGATTTTTTTCATAGCGTTTTAAACGTTTGGCTAAAATCTCTAAAAAGGTGAAATGTTGGGATTTTTTTGGTAACATTTTAAACGTTTGGCTTAAATCGCTAAAAAGGTGAAACGTTAGGATTTGTTTTGTAACATTTTATACGTTTCGATTGGTTTCTTAGCATTTTAAACGTTTGGCTTAAATTGCTAAAAAGGTGAAACGTTTGGATTTGTTTCGAAATGTTTTAAACGTTTTGCTTCGATCGCTAAAAAGGTGAAACATTAGGATTTGTTTCGTAATGTTTTAAATGTTTGCCTTAAATTGCTAAAAAGGTGAAACGTTAGGATTTGTTTCATACATTTTAAACGTTTGTCTTAACTAGCTAAAAAGGTGAAACATTAGAATTTCTTTTGTAACGTTTTATATGTTTATATTCGTTTCATAATGTTTTAAACATTTTGTTTCTTAACGTTTGTCAATGTTCGACTTAAATCGCTAAAAAGGAGAAACGTTTGGATTTAATTTGTAACGTTTTAAATGTTTGATTGATTTTGTAACGTAATAAACGTTTGGATTAAATCGCTAAAAAGGGGAAACGTTTGGATTTGTTTCGAAACGTTTTAGACGTTGGATTGGTTTCGAAACGTTTTTAAAATCTGGCTTCAATTGCTAAAAATGTGAAACGTTAGGATTTGATTCGTAACGTTTTAAACGTTTGGATTGGTTCCGTATCGTTTTAAGCATTTGGTATAAATCGCTCAAAAGGTGAAATGCTTGGATTTGTTTCGTAACTTTTGTAAATATTTGGCTTAAATCGCTAAAAAGGTGAAGCGTTAGGATTTGAGTCGTAATGTTTTAAACGTTTGGATTTATTTCTTGACGTTTTAAATGTTTGGCTTAAATAGCTAAAAATGTGAAACATTAGGATTTGTTTCGCAACGTTCTAAACATTTGAATTTGTTTCGTAACATTTTAAATGTTTTGCTTAAATCGCTAAAAAGGTAAAACTTTTGGATTTGTTTTGTAACGTTTTAAACGTTTGGCTTAAATCGCTTAAAATGTGAAACATTAGTATTTGTTTCGTAACGTTTTAAACGTTTGGATTTGTGTCGTAATGTTTAAAACATTTGGCTTAAATTGCTAAAAAGGTGAAACATCAAAATTCGTTTCATAATGTTTTAAACGTTTGTCTTAAATAGCTAAAAAGGTCGAATGTTAGGATTTGTTTCATAAGGTTTTAAGTGTTTGGCTTAAATCGCTAACAAGGTGAAAGGTTAGGATTTGTTTCGTAACATTATAAACGTTTGGATTGGTTTCGTAACGATTTAAACGTTTTGCTTATATCGCTAAAAAGGTGAATTGTTTGGATTTGCTTCGAAACGTTTTAAATATTTGTCTTAAACCGCTAAAAAGGTGAAACGTTAGAATATGTTTCGAAACGTTTTAAACGTTTGGCTTAAATCGCTAAAAAGGTGAAACGTTTGCATTTGTTTCGAAACTTTTTAATCGTTTTCCTTAAGTCGCTAAAAAGGTGAAACATTAGGATTGGTTTCTTAACGTTTTAAATGTTTGGCTTAAATCGCTAAAAAGGTGCAACGTTTGGATTTTTTTCTTTGTTACTCTCGATCGTCGTTGCACCTCCTACTCTCGAGGTGACTTAATTGCCTTATACAATTCTTACCCTCAAAGGTTCTACCTATAAGGTGTGAGCTATGTTCACCATTAAACTATCTCTATACAATCTTTTATATTTGTTATTGCTCTTTGTTAAAGTTTATATATTGGTGTCACGGGAAATTCCATCTAGTTTTCTTACGTTTCAAATCAATTTGACTTTGCCCACGGGACTTTCAAAAAATTTCTTTTCAAACCGAACACAATTTCAATCATATAGTTTCAAAACTTTTAGTATTATTGTGGATCAGAGTGATGACACCTCTCATCACTAAAGAGTTGCTATTTCAAATTCTTTTAATTTCTCGTATTGGTAGGTTTTAATTATATTTTATAAAATTATGGTTTTATACCAAAATATTTATACATATATGCTAATACTGCAATGTCACTACAAAACATTTGGCTTGTTGTGACAAAAAAATATGTGACAAACTATATTTTGTCATAATAAATAGGTTAATTGTGACAAAAAAATATATTTTGTCACAATGAGAGTTCAATGAAATGATATTGTGACAAATACATATTGTGTCAACCATTTTTGTCACTGTAAAAATTACTTATGTTTGTGTGACTAACTATTTTGACTAAAATTGTTTTGTCGCCGTAATTTAAAATATTTTTATTATGACAAATTAACTTTTATCATAATATTTAAAAAAGTGGTGACAAATTTTATTTTGCAGCAATTAGATATATTTTGTCACTATAAAAATTAATTACATTTATTGTGACAAAGTATTTTGCCAAAATAACACATTTTGTTATTGTATATTAGAACTAAAGTTATGATGGTAAAATGAATTTTATCATAATTTGTAAAAATGTTGTGACAAATTTATTTTTGCAGCAATTAAGTGAAATTAAATGATATTGTAATAAATTAATATTGTGTCAAAAAAATTCGTCACTGCAAAAAAAGTAAAAATGTTTTTGTGACAAAGTATTTTGCCAAAACAAATGTTTTGTTCCCGTATTTTAAAAATACAGTTATAACAACTGAATATGAACCTTATGTCAACCTTATGAAACACAAAATAGAGAATGAAAAAAGAATTGCTGAAAACATATATGTTAAAGAATAACTCGAAAAACACTCTTTCCACTACTGTTTATTGTGTCAAATTTATTTGTCAATAAAAAAAGTAAATATATTTTTGTGACAAAATATTTTGCCAAAACAAATGTTTTGTTCCCGTAATTTAAAAAGACAGTTATAATGACTCAAAATGAACCTTATGTAAACCTTATGTTAACCTTATGAAACACAAAATAAACACAAAATAGAGAAAGAAAAAGGAATTGCAAAAAGTATATGGTAAAAAATAACTCAAAAAATAATCTTTACACTATAGTTTATTGTATCATATTTATTTATCACTATAAAAAAAAGTATATATGTTTTTGTGACAAAGTATTTTGCCAAAATAAATGTTTTGTGCCTGTATTTTAAAATATAGTTATAATAACCGTAAATGAACCTTTTGTCGACCATATGTCAACCTTATGAAACACAAAATACATACAAAATAGAGAAAGAAAAACAAATTGCAGAAAATAAATGGTAAAGAAGAAAATATATACAGTTATAATGATAAAATAAATTTTAGCATAATATTTAAAGACTTTTGTGACAAATTTTATTTTGCAGCAATTAATTAAAATTATATAATGTTGTGATAATTAAATATTGTGTCAAATATTTTTATCACTATAAAAATTAATTATGTTTGTTGTGACAAAGGATTTTGACAAAAACCATTTTGTCACCGTATATTAAAAACACAGTTATTATGATAAAATAAATTTTATCATAATATGTAAAAATATTGTGAATAATTTATGTTTCCAGCAATTAAGCGAAATTAAATGATATTGTGATAAATAAATATTTCGTCACTATGCAACTGAAAAAAAATTAATGATAACATGATTAAATGGGTTATGAAATTATATTTTATTTTGATAAAAAAAGGTATGAGATAATTAAAATTCAAATATCCAAATTAGGTTAACTTCTTATCTAATCAAAGCACTCTTTATTAGGGAAAAACTTTTTTTGCTGAATATTGACACCACACTACCACATCAATTCCATTGTTGTACTTCTCCCGCCGCCGCACTTTCATCGATTCCGTTTTTGTTGCTGCTTATTTGTCCATGTATTTTTTTTAACTTAAGAAAAAAGACTAAATTGATTAATGTAGGATGAATTTCACATTCAAATTGCTTATTTGTTCAATTGATAATTTAAATTTTCAACTGATTCGTACAAACTCGAGGTAGGTCTTCAAACTCGACGAATTATCACCTATTCTCAAGTTTGTTATCTTAGTGAAAACAAGAACTCGAGATTATGCTTCCATTTCGTCGAGTATTAAGACTTACATCAAGTTTTTGCTTAAACAGAGATAAAAAAAAAAGTCGAGTTAAGGATGTAACTCGTCGAGTCTAAAGCATGACATCGAGTTTTAACATTGCAAGTTTAATCAAAATTTCTGGCTAATAATACCTCATTAGAGAGGGTCCTCTTCTTTTTACAGTAACCCTAAACAAATGTTAGTCTTGTTTCAGAACCGCAGGTAGTTCAGGGAAAGCAATTGGAGATAAGTTTAAAATAGCTAACGATATCTGATTTGTAATGGGTAGGTTTTAATTATATTTTCAATTGATAGATTTGTACCAAATATTGATGTTGCCTAATATATTATTTTGGAATTAAAGGGACGCCATCAGACAAAAGTTGGATGAAGTCGTACCGATTTAGTTCATGTTATATTCAAGGGGTCAAAAATTTTCTGAATATTGCAAAAGACTTTACTGATTCAAATGGCAGAGTTCCATGTCCATGTAAGAACTGCATCAATATTTATTTGAAGCCATTGCAAGAAGTCAAAATGGATCTATATCAATATGGAATAGTGAAACTACACAAACTGGGTGCACCATGGTGAGACTTCTCAACCTCGTGATAGTTTTGATGGCTCTATTAGTTCCGACAATGAATTGGAGAATAGTGGAAATGATGTTTCAGAAATGTTAGATGATATGTGTAATGCAACTTTTATGGACACCGACATGGAAGACAGACTTGCCAATCAAGATAATAACATGCTAGAAGGAGAAGTAGCAAAATTTGCTAAATTGTGGAATGATTCTCATTGTGAACTATATCCTGGAAGTCAAAAATATTCAAAGCTCTCTTTTCTTCTTAAGATGATTAATATCAAAGCACTCACAAATTCTAGTAATAAGTCATTTTTTCTAATTTGGAGTTGTTCAAGGATGCACTCCCGAAAGGAGAAACCCTTCCAAGCTCAAGTTATGAGGTGAAAAAATTGATGCGTGATTTAGGAATCGGTTACGTAACTATTGATGCTTGTGTAAATGATTGTGTGCTATTTTGGAAAGAAAATGAAAATCTTGACACGTGTCCAACTTGTAAGGCCCCTAGATGGAAATTAGGTTTCGGAAAACGCAAGAAGGTTGCTCAAAAAGTTCTTAGACACTTCGCTTTAGTACCTAGACTTCAGAGGTTATTTATGTCTAAAGATATTGGTGAAAATATGAGGATAAGGAGAAACGTGTAGATGATGATACGATTAGACATCCAGCTGATGCTACGGAATGGAAAGATTTTGACCAGAAATATGCTTGGTTTGGCAAATATACTCGTAACGTGCGACTTGGGCTTGCTAGTGATGAGTTTAACACTTTTGGAAATATGAGCACGAGTTATAGCATGTGGCCGGTGATTGTGACACCATATAACTTACCACCATGGAAATGCATGAAGGAGTATTTTTTGATGTTATCTTTGCTTATTCCTGGTAAGGAATCTCCCGGAGATAATATCGATGTATATTTAAGGCCATTAATTGATGAGTTAAAAGAGTTATGGGAGACCGGTGTGACAACATATGATGCATATAGCGGTAAGAATTTTCAATTACATGCTGCATTATTATGGACAATAAATGACTTTCCAGCATATGGAATGTTATCTGGATGGAGCACAAAAGGAAAATTGGCATGTCCTGTGTGTAATAAGTGGACGTGTTCGCTAAAAAAATAGAGTTAAGCAATTTTACATGGGTCATCGGAGATATTTACATGCCCAACATTCTTGGAGAAAAAGCAGAAAATTTGATGGCAAACCAGAGCACGGGTCAAATCCTGAAGAGTTGTCAGGAGATAAAGTTCTAAGGCAATTAGATTTGCTTCCTAAAGACTTGGTTTTTGTGAAGACACCTAACCAAAAAAAGAATGCATGTGGTCCTGAAGAGCTCAATTGGACAAAGAGAAGTATATTCTTTGAATTGCCTTACTGGAAAACATTAAAATTACGTCTGAATTTAGATGTAATGCATATTGAGAAGAATATATGTGAAAATATATTGGGTACATTGATGAATAATGATGGAAAATCTAAGGATAACATTAAGGCTCGAATGGATTTAGAAGCAATTGTATAAGAAAAGAGTTACATTTACAGCAAAAAGGAAATAAATTTCTTATGCCACTTTCTTGTTATACATTACCGAAGCCTGAAAGGAGAAAGTTTTGCGAATGGTTGCAGTCAATCCGGTTGCCAGACGGATATGCTTCGAATCTTTCCCAATGTGTAAGTGTTCAGGACTGCAAAGTTATGGGGATGAAAAGCCATGATTATCATATATTCTTACAACGGTTACTTCCAGCATCAATTTGTGGGTCTTTGCGTAGTGAGGTTTACACTGCATTATCAGAGTTGCGCTCTTTCTTTAAGGAGCTTTTTTCGACGACTTTAAAAAGATCTACAGCTAAAAAGTTGTAGAGCGATATCATTTTGATAATATGTAAACTTGAGATGATATATCCTCCATCTTTTTTCGTGGTAATGATGCATTTGGCAATTCATCTGCCACGTGAAGTAGAATTAGGAGGCCCTGTTCACTATAGGTGGATGTACTTTATTGAGAGGTTAGTTGATAAGGACATTTTATTTTTTGTTTTCTTGCTGCAGTTTTTACTATTTTTTTATATAACTATATGGTTTATTTACATTTACAACAAATTTGTTGTGCAGGTTCTTACGTACTTTGAAAAATTATGTACGTAATTTAGCTCGACCGGAGGGTTAAATTGCTGAAGCGTATATCACTAAAGAATGTTTGAACTGTTGTTCACTGCATTTTCATGGGGTTGAGACAATATATAATCGCGTTGAGAGAAATAATTTTCCTGTGCAAATAGGAGTGGAAAATGGATTTTCCATATTTTCAAACAATGCAAGACCTTTAGGAGCTACAGAATATAAAACGTTATCCCATTCTGATTTTGAAAAATTACAGTGGTATGTGCTTAACAATTGTGAGGATGTGGATGAATATCTGAAGTAAGTTATTTTATTTAGAAAAAACAAAGACTTTATAGTTTCAAAATAGCTTTATTTTACTCTTTTTATCTAATTTTATAATAGTTCTACAGGATTCACATTGAAAAATTACAAAAGGAAAGTGTTATAGATGTGCAAAAAATACACCAAGCAGAATTTGCCAGTTGGTTCAAGGAGTGTTTGAGTATTATGCTATAAAAGTACTAAATATTGAATTATGCCTCTAATTTCACCATTAAACTTATTTTTCAGGTTGGACGCCTACGTGCTACTGGTTTGGTTTCAGCAACAGATCATATATATATGTGTTGGGATTAGGTCCTGATATACGAATTGCTAGGTATAGTGGAATAATTGTCAATGGAGTTAGGTTTCACACAATTGAGCGTGATAATTTTCGTCAGACTCAAAATAATGAAATTTCAGTTACGGGAGAGCATAAGTCGAAAGAAATCGAGTTTTATGGTGTGCTAACAGATATCATTGACCTCCAATATGTTAATGGGAATCATGTTTTTTTTGTTTAAATGTGATTGTTGGGATGTTGGCGATAAAAATGGAATTAAAACAGATGGCAACTTAGTATCTGTTAATGTGAGCCGTAAATGGTAAACAAATGATTCTTTCGTGTTGAGTTATCAAGTACTACAGGTTTTTTATGTCAGCGATATGAAAAATGGAGGTCATTGGAAAATTGTGCAAAAATCATTTCCCAGGAATATATTTGATGTGCCAGAAAAGGAAAAAGTGTGCAATGAAGATTTAATATTGAATGATGAGCCCTATCAACAGTACGAGGCAGATAATAGTCATGAAGTCGATCAAAGTTGGTGGTGAAAATTTGGAACTCTTACACCCTATAGATGTATTACCGGATGAAGTTGATGTTGGTCAAATGTCTCAAGTTCAAAACTCAAACCCTATTTATTCTAGCGATGAGGAGGATGATACTATGATCAATTATGATGATGCCGACACTGATGTACTTGAAGACTCAAATGACAGTGAAAGTGAAGACGAAGAAGATGATCAGTGACTGAAATTTACCGCTTATTAAACTCTTTTTGGCTTCTTGTAGCTTGTTTGGAAGTATGAATTTTACTGAGAGGTGCTTTTTTATATTGCCTTGAATGTTGATTGTAGCATTTTGGTGTTTTATGGCAGTAGTTAGGCGTAAAATCCATGATTGGCTATATACTCGATGTTTTGATATTGCCATGAATGATTGAAATTGCAGCCCAACATGAAGTTTGTGGAAACCTGGATAGCAGAAACTCGATGTGTTGATGAAAACTCGTCGAGATATTAGCCACACATCGAGTTTGAACGTATGGAATTATGAGATATTAGCCAAACATTCAATTGATTCCTTTGGTTTAGTTTGATTTTACGGTTTGGTGTAATACCAAAAACTGAATTGAACTTTTTTACTTATAAAATGGAACCGAACTGAAAAACTGAATTGAACTCCTGCCTTTGAATATAACTATTGAGAATTCACTATTTTGAGAATTCACTATTTTGCGGAAAAAGTGTGCAATGAAGACTACAATATCAGGACTAAATAGTACACAACTTGAATCATGTATGCTTGATATGGAAAACTAAATAGAATTGGGCTCGATGTTCACAAATAACTTTACTCATTCTATATGTGGTAAAAAAGAGTCGAATAGAGTAACAAAGGACGATTTACATAAATCGACTAAAAGAGCCCCCTATTGTATTTACTTGTTTTTACACATACCATAAAATAGACTTGAAATAAGAAATAAATGGACATTTATGTCCTCCAAGCAAAATAAAAGTGTGACAAAAAGGAAAGACTTTCTTTACAAACAAAAAACAATAACATTCTTCATCTTGAACCTCCATAAATTAGCTTCCTCTTCACTACCTAGGCAGATGTTATCTTGAGTTTAAGAGGACCTTAATCTTCACTAACATATGAAGAGCTTTCCTTCCAACGCGCATACAAATATAATGACGAAGTGTAACGAGAACGGTGTTCTTTGACATCATAATCATGCCCCATAACTTTCCCATCAACGAAGAACTCAGCAGCGGAAAACATATGAACTCCACAATCACTACGAAGAGTGAGAAAAAATGATAAAAAAACATAAGACATAAGGTTGACATATGGTGACATTAAGTTCATATTCGTTCACCAAAACTCTTTAATATACCGCAACTAAATAAAATTAAAAACAAATTATAGACTTACACATCATTTTGGATAAGCATGTTTTCCACAATCTCTATTCTGAACGGATTAGTTACTCTCTTTTCCTCGTAAGCACCGGCAGTAGTATCTATGTTATCTTGAGAATCATAAAAATTGGTAGCTTGAAGGAATAGTGGAAGCAACACACTATAGCAGGTAACATATTCAGTTGCTGATCTGTCATATTGCTCCGACCTCAACAAATTGCAGATATAGATGCATCGTTCTTTGAAATTCAGACGAGCCAAAATCCAATGCCAATCGTTAACACAACTGATCGGAAAAAAACATTGTCAACATCAGCCCACTTAGTATTGCAACGGATAGAACCACCTTTAATGTAGACAGCCATTGTATGTTTCGAAGAAACAAGTGACACGTCTTTCTTTTTCATGTATGCTGTGTAGAGAGTTTGCATACGCCGATCAAAAAAATTATCAGTAGACGTACATCTACTGTTTGCAGGACATCCATATTTCATTTTCTTTCTCAGATAATAAAAGAGAACATCTACATGCTGCTAAAAGAACAAAAATTAAGGTTAAGTAGCCATACAGTGTACTTATGATTAACAAAACTATCGTGAGTAATTCAAATAATAAACAAACAAAATTAAAAAAAAGAACAAATAAAAGAAGAAGGTATACTTACAGAACACTCAATAGGCTTTCCAACATGGTAGAGATGGTAATACAAAGATTTCTTTTCAATATCAACCACGCCAAGAGAAAGACGGGGATGGAAGATGTCAATGTTTGGATCGTATAACCAGCTTTGCCTTCTAAACAAACAAAGAAAAAACAAATTAAATAAGTGAGCATAAAAATAAATGAAAATAAAGTAAGTTGAGATACGAACTTGCTGCCTTTAGGACGTCCTTTTTCCAGCCAATTATGAATGATGTCTTGTTTGGTGGCATCACTAAATAAAATGTGATTAGCATTAAATGGACAAATACATACTTTATAACTAGTTTGCGTCGGTATGATGCGGCCTGAAGATGGACCCTACTACCAAAAACATAAGAGAGGACACAGTAAGTAATCTGATATCAACTCTATATATAATTTATGTGAACCATCCTATATAAAATTAAATTATAAATAGAATTTAAAGCAAACTATACCTCTCCTTTGATTTGAATTCAGCAATAGATTCACTTGCATTTTTGTTAGTCTGGTTAATGGTGTCATCTGCTGGAGATTTTAAATTCACCTCGCTTTGTCGCGAAACCTAGTAAATTGACAATAAACAAATTAATATAGCTAAGCAAAACAGCTTAATTTCAAATTTTTAAATATACCTCAAAAGTCGGAGAGATAACATCAACGTGTTCGGAAGAAACAAGAAAACAAGGTTCACCACGGTCATCCTTGCCTTCATGTACTGCCTTCTCGCAAACCGAATCTTCCAATTCAATTTTTTCAGCACCTTCTTCTTCATCAGCAGATTCCCTACCATCCGTTTCTTTGCTGGAAGTAGCTTTAGTATCAGCAAAAATAGGAACAGATACTTCAACTCCTCGTTCCGTTACTATAAAAGTACCATTTTTACTTTGTTTCTTTGAAATCTCCTCTGCGGGAAGAACAACCTTTTTTTCTTTGTCAACACTTGTCTGCAAGCCATCAGAAACATCATGTTTCTCAATTTCAACCTGATACAGATATGGAGTTCATATTAGGTTCATATCAAGTTACAATAACATAATATGAAATAACATACATTATATTTAACTTAACTATAAGTGATAAAAGTACGAAATACATAAATCAAAACAAATTACAGTTTTAAAATCACCAATAAGAGTTAGCCTTTCATTTAATGAATTGACAACTGTCAAAAGTTCGGAACATTTGGAAGTGAATAAACGTTTCAAATCCATTATATCATCCTTCATCGTCTTTTGACCAGCCATCAAAATTTCCAGCTTCTCTTCCATAATAGTTAAATTCGAAGTGTTCGACGTTGATTCACCGTCCTTCAATATATCAAATGCTGGAAATAACTCTTCTTGTTTCCCTTAATGTTTTTGAATAAGTCACCTAGACGAAGGGCATTCCTCTCTGCCGGGGTTGGAACAATCGATCGGAAAATCATCTACACATAACAAATAAAAACCATATATGAAAACAGAGCAAATGATAAATTAAATTTGAAAAATTAAAAATTTAACACATATGAACCTCATCGGATGCAATCTCAACAAATAAATCCTTGTCAACATCAATGTATATTGCAGGAACGAATGCTTGCCACCTTAGAATCCGCGGGATAGCAGCTTTGTTCACTAGCTGAGCAAAGGTATTATCCACCGCCGGACAACACTCGTAGAACCAACATACCAGTGCATATGGGAAACCTTGAAGGCGATACTAGTAAATGTTGTCTTCAATAATAAGAGATCCCGAACTAAGAACAGCTCTTTTCGACAAAGAATCAAACGTGTACTTGAATACGTCAATACCCCATGGATAGTCATTCAAATCAGCCGAATCAACTACGTCAAAGTCCTTCAAAGGGATACGAGCAGTCTTCGGTGAAGCAAGCAAGAAATTATGCAAAAATTGCCTAACTTTAAAAAAGTCTTGAAGGGTCTGTTTAGAAACAGATTGCAACTCGCTGAAGTACTTATCCAAAATGCCATTTTCAACTTTTGTATAGGCATACTTACTGCTGTCACCTTGATAGATTAAACCCGAGACCAAAGCAAATTCGTCGATTCCGAATTTCAGCCTATGACCGCCAACCTCAAACCACAACTCAGACTTGTTTAGCTGCTCAACCTCCCTCAATAATAAACAATGTATGATCGAATTTTACACTTTGATCTTAGGAATATCAAGGAAGTAGCTAAAGCAAGAGTGTCTAAACTTTTCCAATTCACCTGGAGTAACAGTCGATTTGATATCAGAAATGACATCGTATGACATGCGCGTATCCATCTTCGAGTGAACACGATCTTCTCGATTTACTTTAAACTGCCATAGCTGTACGGAAATTAGAGTGAAAATTGTTAGATATCAAAAATCTCACCCAAACAAAATTCAACTCTTTTTATGTTTTGGTGTTCAAACTTAAATAGAAAATAAGTTATTCAAAAGCACAACCATACACATTAAGTTCTTATCAAATAGCATACAAGAAACATTGCCAACTTTGTAAATCCAACTTCTAACATTCCTCTCAAAACAATGCCAAAAAATAACCAAATCAAAACCTAAAATTTCATTGTCAAACCCAATAGAATGGTGGAATTAACCTTCAAAAACTGACTTTGTGAACCCTAAAAAATTAATTTCAGAACTGTACCTTCAAAACTACCAACCAACCTAACCAGAATTTTACATAAACAGAATTCCAAACACTCATACTAAAACAGAATTTCAAACAATCATATAACAGAATCAATTTATTATTCTAAGACATCAAACAAAAATGAAACAGTAGGTTCTTAATGTTCAAATTATAAAATAATGAAATCATACCTTAGGAGCAGATTTCTTGGATTCAGTTCTGGAAATGCCTTTGTATTTCTTTGATATTAGAGGTAAATCATCTGCATGTCTCTTCTTATTCAAATTTATAGGAGATGGAGGAACTGAAGCTTCTACGGTTGATACCACCTTTTTCTTTTTTGAAGCTTTTTTTGCAACGGCCTTCTTACCCATATCTGCGATTTTGATGTTGTCGTAATTATCAGTGGCACCGCGTGTAGTCACCATGGATTTAGGTCATAAGAAAAACAAGGTTGATTAGGAAGGAAAGAAAGAGTTTTAATTAGGAAGGAAATCAATTGTAAAATTATGAAATACCCATTTCCCGCTACATGAAAAGAAAAGGAGGTAAATTATATGGTGCACTAGAAACACATTAAGACATATATACCTTAGATAGGGATAAAATAGGAATAACAAATTTAAAAGGTGTTGAAAATAAAATAATGTTTTCAATAGAGGTATTTTTCAAGGAAGTTTTTTTAAATCGATAATATAAACTTTTGAGATTTTAATTGATTTGGTATAATTTTAATAATTAAAAACATTAATTTTTTTTTATTTTGATTAGGGTTAATTGTGCATATACAAAACTGGACAAGCAAATTTTCGAGGTGTGGCTAAATACTCGACGAGCTTTAACCCTGACCTCGAGTTGTTCTTGTTCAGTTCTGCATAAACTCGATGATGGGTTAATATTGGACGAGTTTATGCCTAACATCGAGTTTGTGCTTGTCCAGTTATGTCAAACTCGATGTCAGGCTTTGTTTTCGTCGAGTATGTAGCCCAACCTCGAGTTATTATGAAAATTACTGTAATTAAACAATAAACCTCCCACTTTTCTTTAGAACCTAGAATCAAAACGAGGGAAAAGAAATCCTCTAATCTTCCTCTTTCCACAACCCGAACCCTAGCCTCTAAATTCATCAAATTTCCATCATAATCTTATCATATCATCAACCAAAATCACGGTATCAACAAAGGGACGAGCTAAAAGAGTTGGTTCAAAAGGGAAAGCTTCAAGTTCAACCATGCCTCCGAAATTTGTTAGAAGAGAAGATTTGTCCTCAAATTATGATTGTCCATTTCCGATTTTCTCCGACGAAGAAGGTATTCGTTACGAAACCATTTCACGCAAGCCTATTGTTATACCTAGATATTTTGATTATGCTTTGTTGACTAGGTTGGGTTTGAAATTAAAAATGGATGAAATAGTTGGTAGAATGAGTTTAAATTTTCTTGCACATGGTAAGTATCAAGTTTATAGAGAGTTAACTAGAGAATTTTATACCACTTTGAATTATTCCTCTAAGAATGAAAAAGAAATTTCTTTTAGGATAAAAAGGCTTGATTATAGTTTAGGGTATGATTTTATGAATCAGAAATTGAAGTTGCCTAAAGGTGGCATTAGAGGTTGTCCTTCAAATTTTGATGTTAATAGAGTATGGAAGCAATTGACCGGTGAAGACTCGGTTGATTTACAACAAGCTTCTAATGGACTCATAATTGAACCATCATATCTTATATTTCATAAATTCCGTTGTCATCCTATATGTGGTAAAAAAGAGTCGAATAGAGTAACGAAGGATGATTTACTAGTACTTGACTATTTAGTGCGACATTCGGCAAAAAGTGTTGATTTCATACACTTACTTTTTAAAAGCATGATGACCATGGCCACATCATCTAAAGTTGCACTTGGAAATGGTCATTTAGTAACTTGTATATCCTTGCTTCATAGTGATATTGATGAGGATAATTTGCAGAAGATCGAATGTTTGGGGGATGCGTAGCTTAATGAAACTATGCTCCGTAAAGCCGACATTCTTGATCTGGATGGAGAATTAATGAATGTAAAGGACCGAATTGTTATTTAATTAAAACTGGCCAGCCGAGAAGAGGAAAGGGAAGAAAATAAGAAATTGAAGATGACCGTGATGAAGATGAGGAAAATGTATGTAGAGAACTCGAAACCGAGAATGCTCAAGATGAGGTGGTAAGGGATGATGTCGGTTTAGATCAACCGAGAGAGGAGGAAGTGAGGCGACCAAGAAAGCCGAAGCGAAGGGGATATTTTGAAGAGGATGTACTTTCTTTGTTAAATGAAACAAAGTCGAGGTTGACTAATATTGAAACATCTATCTAAGAGATTAAACGAGAACAACGAAGGTCACATCGCTGATGGAAGGCTTGTTTCGGCACCTTGGGAGCACATGATCCTTTACCTCCACATACATCGGAGAATTAAGGTTAGTAACAAACAAATTATTTTGATTATTTCATATCTGTCTGCTGTCATGCATTAAAATGTTATTAGTTGGTTTATGTCATTCATTTGGTTTCAGGGCATTACTTTTCTTCCTGAACCAATCTGTTTTCCAAATTGCAGATAAGGTGGGTGGCTGCTGTATAATTGCATAGCTGTTTCTAAATGTCTAATTCTGGATATGCTGTTTTGAAGACTTGGAGATGCAGTTTTTAAGACGTGGAGCTGAAATTGTATTGTTGATTATGGATTTGGTATTTTTAATTTGGAGGTTTATGTATTTGAACACGAGTAGGTTTAATTGTGATAAAATCATGTGTTATTAGTAGGTCTGAAATGTTATTATCAAGAGTGAATATTAACAGGTCTGAATGCTATTATCAAGTTTGAATATTAATAGGTCTGAATGCTATTATATAAAAAGTTTGAATATTAACAGGCCTGAATTAATGTTAATAATTATGCGTTTGAGAACTTTAGTAGGTCAAAAATAAAAGTGGTCACATTCGTGATTTTAAACTAAAAAAAATACTCAACACTTGTTAATTCTGGATCATTGTACACTAATATTTTTTTGTAAAAATTTAAAATTTAAGTTTATTAAATTGTTATCAATTAGGATAGCTAGATGACTTTTATTGACTAAGTTTTCTTATAAAGAAAAAGAATAAAAAGTGATAAATTTAAATATTTATGAATAAAAAATATATGTAATTAATTTCTTACATCGGTCTTTAAGCTTTTATTTTTCGGTTGAGACGATTTTTTAATATTTAAATATTTAAATATTTAAATTTGTTAATATATTAGGATATGATCTAGATAATTATATTTTTTTGCTAATTTGTTTCATAAAATTTAGTGTCACATTATTAAATGTATAAACTTTATTGATGGATAAAGGACCAGAACAAGGGACAAGACTCACTACAACGACCCTAAATATGGACCCAGAGACTGATCTATTCAGGTCCCTGACCCAGTACGCAGCTATAACAGCTGAAGATATCAAGATAACACCGAAATCCCTTAAGATCAGGGATAGAGACGAATCTCAAAGAGATAACTGAGACTAATAGAGAAACAATACTATTATGATACAAAGACTATGCAATATATATATAGACGAAGCCTAAGCCAGGTAACTTTCATATTCACTTCTCATCATTACTTTCACTGAGACCTCATCAGAGACTGACTTAGGCATCGGAGGGTGTTCGAGCCAACACCGGCTCGAATCCTTCTAACCTGTTGATCTTAGCAGGTGGGAGCTCAGCGACAATAGTGACAACGACGATCATCAAAACCATCATTTGGCGCCGTCTGTGGGAACGACATTTGTTTCTAATATAAGTTTTAATCTTGGTTTTGAAGACGGAATGGAGGGAAGAGAAGAACCACCACCGCCGGGGGTGGTCGTGACAACAGCAGGCTTACCAGCAAGCGGTGGTCCGATCATCCCATCCCTGATGCCCGAAGGAGGAATCAAAATTAACGTTCCGATATCCAGTGGAACCATACCAGCAACCACGGGAGTCGCGTACGACATCACACCACCACCCATGATGAGAAACGTTCAGGGCATACACCCACTGAGGAACACAACCTCACCGTGGGGATATTATACTCCACAATATCAGCCACCTATGACCTATTAGCAACAGGTAGGAGGATGGTATCCAGGTTGTTATCCGTGGAATTAACCTAACCAACCAGGGTATCCGCGACCCGTCCAGCCTATTCCCTTCCCGTCCCTAGACACAGAAGGAACAGTGACGTCAACGGCGCAGATACCCACATATGTACCCCAGGGGGTGCCTATGCCACCCCTCTATCATGAGGCAGTAATGAAAAGCATCAATGACTTCCAGGACCACCTGATAGGACTGGCAAGAGATCAAGAGAAATTCGCAGAAAAGCAAAACCAGGGAGTTGACGTAGGGACCAGACGTGGAAAGGATCCCCCAGTCACTAAGGCAAAAGAAAGAGGAAATGCACCGAGAAGAGGACAATCAGAGCCCATACTATAAAAGGAGAAGGAGGGGCTAGACAAGGGACCAGGAGCAGTCCCGCTCCTGGGAGATAAGACAGCCCAGGAGAAGGTCGCAGAAGCAGCGGTGCGGAATAGCGGTCGAATTCATGTAATTGAAGACGACAAATCAAAAGGAACCAAGATGCCAGGGAAGCACAACAAGGACGCAGAAAGCCATTCATCCAACAAGAGGAGAGGAGCAGACGAAAGGAGCAACATTGACGAGAATATTAAAAACGCCATGAAGAAATATCAGAAAGAAGGCAAGGGAGCAGAGGAGGAGTGAGAGGACGAAGATTCCCCACTCAACTCAGAGATACAGTCGGTAAGGTTCCCTTCAAGGTTTAAATTACCAACTTTTGAGCCTTTTGATGGAACAGGAGATCCAAAAAGCCACATCTCAAAGTTCAAGACGATCATGATGCTACAAGATGTGACTGATCCCATGCTCTGTAGAGTGTTCCCTGTGACGTTAAAAGCATCGGCGCAAAAATGGTACTCATGTCTTAAGGCAGGGTCAATAAGTTCCTTCTCCGACTTAGCATCAGCGTTCAAAGCAAGGTTCAGAACAAATATCCCCATGCAGAAGAGTTCCAGCGACTTAAGGAAGTGCAAGCAAGGAGAGAAGGAGACCCTCAAAAATTTCGTAGAAAGATTCAACAAGGAAGCAGTGCAAATCGAAAACCTGAAACATGACACAGCCATCGAAGCAATGAAAATGGGAACAAAGTTTGAAGAACTCCGTGACAAGATCCTGATGAAAAAGCCGACCACCTTTCAAGACTTAATGCTGATCGCTCATAAATATGTGGAACTAGACGAAGCCCGAAGAACCCTCACGAAACAACATGAGCACACCAAGCAGGATAGTTCCAGATATCGAGGGAAGAAGGAGGAAGAACGGCCACAGACTCAGCGATATGGCGCAGGGCATAGACCCTACGATTTCACCCCGTTGAATAAAGCCCCAGTATACATACTCAGCTAGATGAAACAGAACCGAGAAATGTTCAACACACCCCGGAAGATGGACCCGGACATCCAGAGAGACAAGAGCAAATACTGTCGCTTCCATGAGGGCTATGGCCACGACACGGACAGATGTTGGGACCTTAAAAGAGAAATAGAGCAGCTAATCCAGTCTGGACTCTTGAAGAAGTTTGTCAACGACAGACCCGGAGACAAAAGAAAAGGGGAGTCAACAGAAAAAGAGGAACAAAACAAGAAGCAGAAAGAGGTCGCAGGCGTAGTAAACGTGATAGAAGGAGGAGAGCCCTACAACAATAATCAGAAAAAGAAAAGAAACAGAAGAGGGTCGGCCACGGTGTTCGCAATTGAAAGAGAAGTAATCCCAGAGATATGATAGGAGTAAAATTACTCCTATATTCCGAGTCGTTTCTAAGCGTATTTAATCACTTTTATCGTATTATGCATACATTATTTAGTATTTTTATGCTTTATGGTGTGTGTTAGTGTTTCAAGGATTATTTAGTGATTATGGAGCATTTTGAGCAATAAAGAGTATAAATCGTGGATTAGATCGAGGTCGTGAAGCTTGGGAATGAAGAAAGCACATTTGCACACATGAAAATCTGACCCCGGCGCATTCATTGGCAATTTTGGAGCAGATAATGACTTCAAATGACTTTATGTTCTTCATAAGAAATAAAGTAGACATCCTAAGCTTTCCAGCGGTTCAAGAACCGACTCATTTGGAGTTTTCTACATCGAGTTATGAAGTTTTTAAGTTAGTAGTTTCGCAGCTGAAATTGTGTCTCGAACGGGAAAGAGTGTCCCGAACGAGAGCTTTGCTCTCGGTTACAAGTTTTTCGAACGTAACCTAGGTTCCCGTTCGAGACCATGTGAAAATTGGCTGTGTCTCGAACGGAACCAAGGGCTTCCCGAACGAGACAAGAGTAAAACACGCATGCTTCAGGATTTGATTTGGACTGAAATTCTTCCTCAACTCACAATTACAACTCCTATTACAAATTGATTTGCAATACGAATTAGAAGACTCCGGAACTCCTCCTACTATATAAAGACCTTGTATTAGCCTCAATTTAACATATAGATTAGACATTAGATTAGAGTAGTTATAGTTTAGTTTTTATTAAATAGCTTTTAGTTTAGTTTTTTCCAGCAGTTTATAAGTAGTTTATAATTAGTTTCTGCAAGACGATTGTTGAAGATTTCAAGCTTAATCAAGACGATTCTTTCCGAAATTGACAACTCCGGTATTTATTGTTTAATTATGCTTTCTTCTTCATCATCCTTCTTGTTTTGTTTCAGTTTTATTATGAGTAACTAAAACCCTTGTTCGAGGGTTGATATGAACTTATAAATTGGTAATTATTTGGATTGGATGGATTAGTATTAATTCGTGTCTTAATTATTAATCTTATTGCTTGGATTAAATTAGCTACTTAGTTCATGAGTTTGTGTTTAGTTAACTAATTGAGAGATTGTTAATTAAATAGACATAGATAATTAAGAACTTAGAGAAAAACGCCGTGAGAGCGGGTTGGAATTTAGGTAGTCATTGAGTTTGCTTCATAATTATAATTTGATTATTTAATTCAGTTTTAATATCGTGAGAGCGAGTTAATAATTGGTTAGTTAATTAGGTTGTGATTTTATTCGGATCTTTGAGGCTTGAGAGGGCGGGATTCGGTGCTTTAGAATAGCTCGATTCACGATAAAATCACTAAAAAATCCTATTCCATAATTTTACTTATTTATTCGGGATTATCAATCCTTGAGCTTTTTAATCTTATTGTTTTAAATCATATTTTATTATTTGTTTTCAGTTTATATTAGTTTAATTAAATTACAAAACCCTATTGATTTTTCTTGCTAGCCGATTAAAGAATATTTGAAATTAGTGATTAAGTCCATTGTCTCTGTGGGATCGATACTTGGTCTTCCAAGTTATATTACTTGAGCGATATCGTACACTTGCGATTATTTGCCAACAAGTTTTTGGCGCCGTTGCCGGGGAGCAATTGCAATTAAATTAATTAAAAGTATCTTATTCTTAGATTGAGTTAGTTCTATTTAAATTTAGTTATTTTTATACTTTGTGATTCTTGGATTTTACGTTGGTTTTCTTGTTTTTGTTTGCGCAGGAGTTTTGGTTAGTGTATGCCTAATACACGACGTGCCAGAAAACCGCTAGAACCGTTTCAGTCAGATTTAACATCCTTCGAAAGAAGTATCCGAAAAACAGCGCGGAAATCCAAAACAATGGAGGACGACCGTAACCCTCCGTTGAATCACGAGGGGATTGTTCCACCACCACTACATGATGGCCTAGCTCTTAATAGGCCAAACGAGAGGGTCGCCCCTCTTCCCGCAAGACGTACCTTGGGTGAATTCTTCTTACCCAACGTAGACAACGCCAACTATGGATGCTTTGCACCTCCTATACTCGCTAACAATTTTGAAATCAAGCCGGGAACGATTCAACTACTTGAGAGTCGTTGTCAATTTTATGGGTTGGAACGCGAGGATCCAAACGCCCATCTTTCAAAATTCACGGAGGTATGCAACACATTCAAAATCCATAATGTGACGGAGGATCAAATCAAGCTTCGTCTTTTTTCCTTTCTCTTTGAGGGATAAGGCGAGAAATTGGATTCAATCACTTCCAAGCACCTCAATCACAACATGGAAGCAATTGGCACAAGCTTTTCTCAATAAGTATTTCTCTATGGGTAAGACCGCAAGGATGACCAAGGAAATTATAGATTTTCTCCAATTACATGGTGAATCTCTATACCAAGCTTGGGAACGCTTCAAAGAGCTTCAAAGAAATTGTCCGCATCATCATCTAGGAAGGGAGCATCTTGTCTCTATTTTCTACAATGGTACCAATGAGGCTACACGGGCAACGATTGATGCGGCATCGGGAGGATCACTTATGAAGAAAACTTATGACGAGGCCAATAACTTGCTAGAGGAACTCGCTACAAATAGTTGTTCTTGGTCAACCGAGCGGTTGAGGCAACCACCTCAAAAGGGTATCATGACCCTCGAGCAAACCCAAGAATTTGAAGCAATGAAAGCGAAGAATGCGACACTTCTAGCACAACTCGAGATGTACAAACAACAAGCAAATCAAAGGAATGCTCAACTTGCGGTAGTTCAAATGGGTTGCGAGACTTGTGATGGGCACGATCATTCGGGAATGGATTGCCCCGTCCTACATCAAAACTCAAATGAGCAAGTCAACTATGTCAATGGGCAAAGGCAAGGCAATGACCCATATTCCAACACCTATAATCCGGGGTGGAGGAATCATCCTAATTTTTCGTGGAGGGAAAATGCGGGTCAAGCCAATGCTAACCCAAATATGGGAGGAGCAAATTTTCAAGGAGGAAACCGTGGTCCACAAAACCAAGGCAACTTCAACAACTACCGACCACAACCCCCACCCGGTTTTCAAAATCGGAATACGGATGAGGGGAGCAAGATTGACAAGCTTATTGAGGAAGTTAGAACCGGTTTTAAGAACCAAGCCTCCGTCAATCACCATCTCGAGACTCAAATTTCTCAACTTGCCATCTCGCTTCAAAATAGAGCTCAAGGGGGTTTACCGTCTACAACGGAGTCAAATCCAAGGGAGCAAGTAAAAGCCATTGAACTCCGAAGCGGGAAAGAACTTGATGATCCACATGCAAGTAAAGAGAAAGCGATCGATCTAACAACGGGAACAAATGAGGAGGAAGTAACCGAACTTCCATATGTAAAACCGCCACCTCCTCCTCCATTTGTGCCAAAGGTCCCCTTCCCGGGACGATTGAAGAAGACACCGGATAACCAAAAATTCCATAAATTTCTGGAAATTTTCAAGAAACTCCAAATCAATATAAGCTTTGCGGATGCTTTGCGTGAGATGCCTCAATACGCGAAGTTCCTCAAAGAAATCATAACGAAGAAAAGGAGTTGGGACGACAAAGGCACAATTTCCCTAACGGAAAATTGTAGCTCACTCATCCTTAGTGACTTGCCCACCAAGCTTAAGGACCCAGGGAGTTTTACAATTCCATGCAAAATAGGCGATTTAAATTCAATTAATTGTCTATGTGATTTAGGGGCAAGTATCAATCTAATGCCTTTATTTCTTTTCAGGGATATTTTTGGTGATCAAACTTTGAAGCAAACATCAATGATGCTTCAATTGGCGGACCACTCCCTAAAAAAGCCATACGGAGTGGTAGAAGATGTTCTAGTCAAAGTAGACAAATTCATCTTTCCGGTGGATTTTGTCGTACTTGACTATGCGGCGGATAAAACATGCCCTATGATTCTTGGGCGTCCTTTCATGAACACGGGGAGGGCATTGATAGATGTGCACGCCGGACGACTCACTTTGCGTATCGATGATGACAAAGTAGAGTTTGATATGAAAAGGATTATGCGCAACACTTTTGAAGAGGTGGAATGCATGAAATTGGATATGATTGATGAATTCGTGGAAGAACTTTTCCCGGTTTCAAAAGTCATATTCCATTCCGAGGAGACACAAGCAACTTCCGGGGAAGAATATTCCAAAGAAGATGAGCCGAAAGCCGAAAATTTGATTAGAAGAGAGAGCGTGACACCACCTTCTTCTATCTCTCCACCAAAGGTTGAGCTTAAAACGTTACCATCTCACTTACGGTATGCGTTTTTGGGCGACAACATGACTCTTCCCATCATCATCTCAAACAACTTGTCGGAAACACAAGAAGCGAGAGTTGTCAAAGTGGTGAAGCAACATATATTGGCGATCGGTTGGCAAATTTCGGACATCCGAGGAATTAGTCCCTCGGTGGTCATGCACAAGATCCACCTAGAAAATGAGTCAAGAGCATCGGCTCAAAGACAACGGCGTTTGAATCCAAATATGAAGGAGGTCGTGCACAAGGAGATAGTAAAACTTCTCGACGCCGGAATTATATACCCCATATCCGATAGTGCGTGGGTTAGTCCCATCCAATGCGTTCCAAAGAAAGGGGGGATGACGGTGATTGAGAACGAGAAGGGTGAGCAAATTTCCACTAGGACGGTAACGGGATGGCGTGTTTGTATTGACTACCGCAAGTTGAATACGGAGACGAGGAAGGACCATTTTCCGTTACCATTTATCGATCAAATGTTGGAGCGGGTAGCGGGCCACGCTTATTATTGTTTTCTCGATGGATATTCCGGGTACAATCAAATTCTTATCTTCCCGGATGACCAAGAGAAAACAACTTTCACATGTCCTTATGGAACTTTTGCTTATCGGAGAATGCCATTTGGTCTTTGTAATGCACCGGCAACATTTCAACGATGTATGACTTCCATCTTCGCCGATATGATTGAAGATATTATGGAGGTCTTCATGGATGATTTTTCGGTATTCGGGGACTCTTTTGAGATGTGCTTAAATAATCTTGAACGAGTGTTGGCCCGGTGTGAGGAGACCAATCTAGTCTTGAATTGGGAGAAGTGCCATTTCATGGTAGAAGAGGGAATTGTCTTGGGACATAAAATCTCCAAGGACGGCATTGAAGTAGATAGAGCAAAAACGGAAATCATCGAGAAATTACCACCACCAACTACCGTCAAGGGAGTTCGTGCCTTCTTAGGGCACGCCGGGTTTTATCGACGATTCATCAAAAATTTCTCTTCCATTGCTCGTCCTTTAACTAATTTACTTGTTAAAGATATGCCTTATGAATTTACTAATGATTGCCTTGATGCTTTTGCTAGGTTGAAAGAAGCCCTTATCTCGGCCCCAATTATTTCATCACCCGATTGGACTCTTCCTTTCGAACTCATGTGTGATGCAAGTGATATAGCACTCGGGTGCGTATTGGGGCAACGGAGGGAGAAAAAGCTTCACGTGATATACTATGCGAGCCGAACATTGGCGGGTGCTCAACTCAATTACACCACCACCGAAAAAGAGATGCTTGCGGTGGTGTTCGCATTGGATAAATTTCGGTCGTACTTACTTTGCTCTAAGGTTATCATCTATACGGACCATGCGGCCCTTCGATACCTTTTTGCAAAGCAAGATGCTAAACCGAGACTAATCCGATGGGTGCTTCTTATGCAAGAGTTTGACATCGAAATTCGCGACAAGAAAGGGACGGAGAACGTCGTCGCCGACCACTTGTCAAGGTTAGAGATTCCGGAACCGATTATAAGTGGCGTAGAGATTAATGAAACGTTTCCGGATGAGATGTTGATGGTACTTTCGGAAGTGGAAACGCCATGGTATGCGGATATCGCAAACTATCTATCTTCCGAAATAATGCCACCGGATTTGACTTACCACCAAAGGAAGAAGTTCTTGAGCGATACTAAACGGTTTCTATGGGAGGAACCGTACCTCTTCAAGGTGTGTGGAGATGGGATTTTGAGGAGATGTGTACCACTACAAGAGATGATGCCTATACTTAGTCAATGCCATTCCTCGGACTATGCGGGCCACTATGGTACATCAAGGACCGCCGCTCGTGTGCTAGAGTGCGGATTCTTTTGGCCTACGCTATTTCGTGATGCAAAAGACTTTGTTAGTCATTGCGATCGATGCCAAAGAGTGGGGAACATATCTAAGAGAGATGAAATGCCGCTTACCAACATCCAAGAGGTGGAACTTTTCGATGTGTGGGGAATAGACTTCATGGGTCCTTTTCCTATGTCGTTTGGAAAGCAATACATATTGGTGTGCGTAGATTACGTTTCAAAATGGGTAGAGGCGGAAGCATTACCCACTAACGATGCCAAAGTAGTGTTGGATTTTCTCAAACGTTTGATGAATCGATACGGGACTCCTAGAGCAATAATAAGCGACGGTGGATCTCACTTTTGCAATAGGCAATTCGATGCCTTGATGCGGAAATATAAAGTCTATCATCGGGTCGCTACTCCGTACCATCCTCAAACAAGCGGGCAAGTTGAAGTTTCTAACCATGAGCTAAAGAGAATTCTAGAGAAAACGGTTAATAACACAAGGAAAGATTGGTCACTGAAATTAGATGATGCATTATGGGCATATCGTACGGCTTTTAAAACGCCCCTCGGAATGTCTCCATATCGTATTGTTTTTGGGAAAGCATGCCATCTTCCGGTGGAACTTGAACATAGAGCGTATTGGGCCATTAAAAAGCTCAATTTTGACCTTAAAGCGGCGGGGGAGAAACGTATGCTTCAACTCAATGAGTTGGACGAATTTCGGTTAAATGCCTATGAAAACGCCAAGCTTTACAAAGAAAAGACGAAACGATGGCATGACGCTCATATCGTGCCCAAAACGTTTGTGGAGGGCTCTTTTGTCTTACTCTACAACTCACGCCTCAAATTATTTCCCGGGAAATTAAAATCCCGTTGGAGCGGTCCTTTCAAGATTCGAACGGTGGCAAGTCATGGAGCTTTGGAATTGGAGAACTCTAGTGGTGAAATCTTCAAAGTAAATGGACAACGGTGCAAGCCGTATCTTGGACCTTTGACGGATCAAGTAGTGGAACAAATCACGTTCACCACTCCTACATAAATTCCGGGCCACGGTCTAGCTTTTGACCAAAAATAAAGCGCACTCGAGAGGCAATCTCGAGAGGTTACGTGTTTTGTTTTATTTATTTTATTTTTCCTTTTATGCGTATTTAATTTTTAATTTGTTTATTTATTTCCGTTTAATTCCGGGGTGTGTTTTTGTGTGTTTATGCAGGTATATACAAAATTTCAGGAGGTTTTCGTTCGTGAAAAACCTTTCCCGTTCGAAAAAAGGCAAATTTTGCCTTTGTCCCGTTCGGGAAAGGCTATTCCCGTTCGGGAAGCAGCCCTCAGCCCTCAATTTTTTCGAACGTGAAAGACTAATCCCGTTCGGGACTAGGCAAATTTTGCCTTTGTCCCGTACGGGACACACTATTCCCGTTCGAGAAAGAGCCCTCGGCTTCTAACTTTTCCGAACGGGAAAGGGTAATTCCGTTCGGGACTAGGCAAAATTTGCCTTTGTCCCGTTCGGGACACCATAGTTCCGTTCGGGAACAAGGAAAATTTTGCCTTGTTTCGAACGGGACAAGAATTAAGCCTAATCCCGTTCGGGATTAAATTATTCCCGTTCGGGAAACATCAAAAATTTTGAAAAATTTGAATTTTGAATTTTGAATTAAAGTGTAGTAGATTTCTTGGGACTTGTGTTTCTTTTGAGATTTGTGTTTCTTTTGAAACTTGTGTTTCTTTGAGATTTGTGCTTTGTAAAAATTTGAATTTTTCACTTGGATTGATGATTTGGCAAATCCGAACCATTCATTAGTGTTTCAATTTCACTTGGATTGATTACATGGCTTCGATCTAAACCGTTAAATCAATTTCAAGTTATTAAATGGAGAGTTTGAAATTAGTGGAGGGAAATCTTGAGATTTGATTTATTTTTCCTATAAATACCTTGCATTTTTCTACTTTTTATTTCACACATATTCTTCTTCTAATATTCTTCTTTTCTTATTCTCCAAATTTATTAGAAATACTCTCATTCCGCAATCATGGTGCGAAGCAAGAATGCCGAAAATCAACCAATCCGTCGTTCAAGCACGAGAAATCAAGAAGCGGCGAATCCACCCTTACCGGCCGTGGGAAGGGTACGTACTAAATCAACCGCTCCATCCTCATCTCGGGTTAACACCTCGGCGATATTGACTACTCGCTATAACGCACCTTTCCAAATCCATACGGAGGAGGAAGGTGATTTATATTTGAGTATCAAAGAAAGGGAAATGGTAATTCCATTCCAAATCGATTTTGATGATATGGAGAGCCTTGGCATCAAGGATGAGGTGGAGCGTTATTTGGATATTTTGGGGTTATCGGCATTGGCAAAGGTTAGTCATCACTCTTACGATGAACTTACTCGTGAATTCTTCTCTACTCTCAAACCGGTTAGCGGTTCTCCTTCATCTATTTCTTTCCGCATCAACAACACTAGTCACACACTTAGTGTTGAAGATTTGGTGGAAATGTTTGTAATGAGGGGAACGGGGTTGATAGATTGGGATCAAAATTTTGATCAAGTGGAGATATGGAGGGAATTAACGGATCGTGATGATTATCGGACAAGGGGGTCCAAAATTAATGAAATCAAAGACATCGCTATTGTGGTGTTTGTGAAGTGGTTTGGGCACTCGTTTGGCGGGCGTGGTGAATATACGAAGGTGGCCAAGAGTGATCTTTTAGCTTTGAATGCTATTTTGCATCCGGAGATAGAAGCATACCAAGTCAACACGGCGTATCGTCTTTTGAAGCGATTGAGGGAAGTTCCATCCGAATTATCCAAGATTGGCTATGGTTTCATTATTCGTGCTTTGGCGGAGAAATACAATTGTATGCCTACGGCGTCTACTTTGGCGACTTTTGAGACCATTCTAGCACGGTCTCTTAATATTAACCATTTGGATGTTGCCGGGTTTGTGAAGAAGGGAAGAGTTATTCCCTACAATAGAAGGGTACGATTGGTGGCACGAACACGGCGAGAAGAGGTAGCACGGGAAGAAGAAGGAGGAGAAGGAAGAAGAGCGGGGAAGGAACCCGCGGGAACCTCTCAAGCCGGAGAAGCGGCTCATGTTTCCGAGTTTGACCAACGGTTTTCTGAGTTGGTTGAGCAAAACCGGACCGGATGGGAGCAAAACCGAGTTGGTTGGGAAACTAACCAAAAATTGCTTGAAGATATCCGACGTGAACAACATGTTGGTCTTGCACAACTACAATGGAGGCAAGATCGAATGCGAGCACGACTTAATCGGCAAGAGGATTTTCTTCGGGGTTATTTTAATGCCGCCGGCGGAGAGCGTTATCCATCACCGGAACCATCACCGGATCCACCGGCCTTTGACTAGAGCGAGATTTGTTTTTCTAAACCCAAACTCTTTCTAATTTTTTCTATTTTTATTTCTTATTTCTTAGCTTTGGGGACATAGCTAGAAATAGTGTGAGGAGGGGGGAAGAAAAATTTATTTTTCGTTTGGGTTATTTTTCGGTGATTTATCTTTATTTTCAGTTTTAGTTTATTTTTATTAGGGTGTTATTTTCTTTTTAGTAGATTGTATTAGGTGTTAAATTAGTTTATTTCAAGGTCTTGTATCGCTTTAAATCTTTGTCTTTTAAATATGAAAGTGTTAGTTGATTTGGTGTGTATCTTAATTAATTTGTCAATCTTAGATTTCCCCGAATCAATGAATGTATGAACGCGATTTCATAATTCGACAATTGATAAGCGATGCTTGCTTAATGACTTAATAATTCGTTGACATAATCCGATGAAATAAGGGTGAATTCAAAATTTAGACTTGTTCAAATCGTTGAAACATAATTGAATAACTTGATGCGGATTCATGACATGTTGATTGTTTATTTTTATAGTCGTTTTTAACTTTTGGCATAAGTAGCATAATTTTAGTAGGAATTGAGTTTATGGCATAACACTACACACTTTTGAGAGTTTTGAGCTTAATTTCCTTGTTGTGAGTGTTGATTTCATGTTTTATTCCTAGAACTTGCTCGGTGTCCGTTTAAAGTTACACGATTGAGTTTTCAACAATTAGATGATTATGGCAATTAGGTATACCCTTTCTTTTAGACCACTTAAATAGACTACCCTTTATCCCTTAGATTACACCAATTTGAGCCTTAAACCTTTTTATTGTTTTTACCATATTTTACACATTTTACCGTTCTATGCTTTACCTCTTTTGTTTACCTTATCGACTTTATATATTATTTGTTATGATTATGATGAATATAGGTGATTAATAACTCGAGATTAATGAAAAGAGAAAGTGAACTACATTGTGCTTAAAAGATAAAGTTACGCCTTATAAAAGATTGAAAGAAAAAAAAAGAGAAAGAAATTTGCAAGCAAAAAGCTTCAAAAAGAGAAAAATTCTGAGATTGCAAAAAGCAATGAGTAGAGCGTAAATTCAAAAATAAAAGAAAGTTATAAGTTCACATAAACGCAAAACCGGAGTTAGATCAACCTAGAAGTTAATAGTAGTAATAAATAGTATATTAAGTTGATAATTAGCCTTTGTTTAACCTTTTTACATACCCTTTACCTTAGCCACATTACAACCCAATAAAAGACCATATGATTTTTGTTGATTACCGAATCAAGTAGCGGAGTCCGGGACTATGAGCAAGCTTATGGTGAGTATTCATGTTTTCAATTGTGAGCTTTCTTTGTTATATACCCTAATTTTTGAAATATTGATGCCATTAGCTTAGTTTTTACTAAATTGTGCTATGATTTGCCTAAGTGAAAAATTGATTATTTTCCATGTCCCGCAAGTGATAGTGAAGCTTGAAGTGTGATTCAATTTGACCTTGTACTAATGAGTTAGTAACCGTTGTTATATTGAATTATGTCATAAAATTATTATTATTATTTGATTGCATCATTATTTAGTTGTCGGGTTTAGAAGTTTGTTTTTCATATTGTTCATAGGTTTGGGGATTTCTATTATTAATATATTTTCAAGATTGTGCTAAGTTTTCTAACATGTTTTGTAGAGTAAGATTTATTTCTTGCTTGAGGACAAGCAAAGGGTAAGTGTGAGGATGTTTGATAGGAGTAAAATTACTCCTATATTCCGAGTCGTTTCTAAGCGTATTTAATCACTTTTATCGTATTATGCATACATTATTTAGTATTTTTATGCTTTATGGTGTGTGTTAGTGTTTCAAGGATTATTTAGTGATTATGGAGCATTTTGAGCAATAAAGAGTATAAATCGTGGATTAGATCGAGGTCGTGAAGCTTGGGAATGAAGAAAGCACATTTGCACACATGAAAATCTGACCCCGGCGCATTCATTGGCAATTTTGGAGCAGATAATGACTTCAAATGACTTTATGTTCTTCATAAGAAATAAAGTAGACATCCTAAGCTTTCCAGCGGTTTAAGAACCGACTCATTTGGAGTTTTCTACATCGAGTTATGAAGTTTTGAAGTTAGTAGTTTCGCAGCTGAAATTGTGTCTCGAACGGGAAAGAGTGTCCCGAACGAGAGCTTTGCTCTCGGTTACAAGTTTTTCGAACGTAACCTAGGTTCCCGTTCGAGACCATGTGAAAATTGGCTGTGTCTCGAACGGAACCAAGGGCTTCCCGAACGAGACAAGAGTAAAACACGCATGCTTCAGGATTTGATTTGGACTGAAATTCTTCCTCAACTCACAATTACAACTCCTATTACAAATTGATTTGCAATACGAATTAGAAGACTCCGGAACTCCTCCTACTATATAAAGACCTTGTATTAGCCTCAATTTAACATATAGATTAGACATTAGATTAGAGTAGTTATAGTTTAGTTTTTATTAAATAGCTTTTAGTTTAGTTTTTTCCAGCAGTTTATAAGTAGTTTATAATTAGTTTCTGCAAGACGATTGTTGAAGATTTCAAGCTTAATCAAGACGATTCTTTCCGAAATTGACAACTCCGGTATTTATTGTTTAATTATGCTTTCTTCTTCATCATCCTTCTTGTTTTGTTTCAGTTTTATTATGAGTAACTAAAACCCTTGTTCGAGGGTTGATATGAACTTATAAATTGGTAATTATTTGGATTGGATGGATTAGTATTAATTCGTGTCTTAATTATTAATCTTATTGCTTGGATTAAATTAGCTACTTAGTTCATGAGTTTGTGTTTAGTTAACTAATTGAGAGATTGTTAATTAAATAGACATAGATAATTAAGAACTTAGAGAAAAACGCCGTGAGAGCGGGTTGGAATTTAGGTAGTCATTGAGTTTGCTTCATAATTATAATTTGATTATTTAATTCAGTTTTAATATCGTGAGAGCGAGTTAATAATTGGTTAGTTAATTAGGTTGTGATTTTATTCGGATCTTTGAGGCTTGAGAGGGCGGGATTCGGTGCTTTAGAATAGCTCGATTCACGATAAAATCACTAAAAAATCCTATTCCATAATTTTACTTATTTATTCGGGATTATCAATCCTTGAGCTTTTTAATCTTATTGTTTTAAATCATATTTTATTATTTGTTTTCAGTTTATATTAGTTTAATTAAATTACAAAACCCTATTGATTTTTCTTGCTAGCCGATTAAAGAATATTTGAAATTAGTGATTAAGTCCATTGTCTCTGTGGGATCGATACTTGGTCTTCCAAGTTATATTACTTGAGCGATATCGTACACTTGCGATTATTTGCCAACAAGATATCGTTCGGACCAGACGATGGACATCATGTGAAGGGACCACACAATGACGCGTTGGTGATAGAAGCTATAATCAGAAATCACCTAGTAAAACGGATACTGGTAGATGAGGGCAGTTCTGTGAACTTATTAACCTTGGAGGCATTCAAAGAGATGAAAGGCTCAACAACAGACCTGCGGAAGTCCTCAGTCCCACTAGTAGGCCTGGGAGGAGCACCAATACGTCCAGAAGGAACAGTAAGTTTATATGTAGAGTTGGGAAATAGAAGTGAAGGGCCAGTCAAAAAGATGCATGCTCAGTTTAATGTAGTAGACCTTCCACTGGCCTACAACAGCATACTGGGCAGACCATTCTTGTACCAGACAGGAGCAGTGACTAGCATCAGGCTGCTGACCCTGAAAATGCCAACGTCATCTGGGATAGTAGTGGTCAGAGGAGACCAGGAGATGGCCAAGGAATGCTGCTTAGTAACAACAAAGGAAGATGAGAGTTTAACTATTGAGGCGTTCCCAGGAGACGCAGTAGAAGAGGAGGAGTCACAAGGAGCAGAACCAGTAGGCGTCATGAAAGAGCTTCACCTAACGGAGACCAAGATGGTCAAAGTAGGCACAGAGGTACCGGAAAAGGTAGCACAGGAAATAACAGAGATACTGAAGAAGAACGTGGAGTCTTTCGCCACTGAACCAGCGGAGATCGTGGGAATCAATCCCAAAGTAGCGTCGCACAAGCTGAACGTGATCCCAGGAAGCGTACCCAAAGTCCAAAAGAAGAGGAGATTAACTAAGGAGAGGCAGAAGATAATCGCAGACGAAGTAAACACATTGGAGGCAGCAGATTTTATCCACGAAGTTTTCTACCCTGAATGGGTGGCAAACGTCGTCCTAGTAAAGAAGGCAAACGGGAAGTACAGGATGTGCATCGATTTCACAGACTTGAACAAGGCCTGCCCAAAGGACAGCTACCCGCTCCCCAACATAGACCAGTTAGTGGACTCAACAGCCTGCTATCTCCTATATAGCTTCGTAGACGCAGCGCAAGGGTATCATCAAATACCGATGGAGGAGAAGGATCAGGAGAAAACTTCATTCGTCACGGACCGAGGGACGTACTGTTACAAAGTCATGCCGTTTGGATTAAAGAACGCAGGAGCCACCTATCAACGTCTGGTCAACTTTATGTTCCAAGACCAGCTGGGGAGGAATGTAGAAGCCTACGTGGATGACATAATTGTGAAGAGCCTAACAGCAGAGGAACACGCCCAAGACTTAGAAGAAACCTTCAAAGTCCTGAACAAGTTCGGAATAAAACTCAACCCGGCAAAATGCGCTTTCGGTGTTAAAGTAGGGAAATTCCTAGGCTATCTGATCAGCCAACGAGGAATAGAAGCAAACCCAGAAAAGATCCAAGCAGTGATAAATATGAAGGCCCCCCAGAGTGTGAGGGACGTACAAAAGCTGAATGGCAGAGTCACGGCACTGGGACGTTTCATTTCTTCCTCAGCCAAAAAATGCCTGCCGTTTTTCAAACAACTCCGGAACATGAAAAAATTCAAATGGGATGAGGACTGCCAAGTCGCATTCGAAGAATTGAAGGCATTCTTGACTAACCCGCCTCTACTGAGTAGGCCCGTAGCCGGGGAAAACCTGTACCTGTACTTGTCGGTAGGGAGAGAGACTATCGCCTCAGTACTAGTACGGGAGGAAGAGGAGGAGCAATGGCCGATATACTACATAAGCAGAACGCTAAAAGGGGCAGAGCTCAATTACCCAACCATAGACAAACTTGCACTTGCCGTCGTTATAACCACCAAAAAGCTCAAACCGTATTTCCAAGGACACACAGTCATAGTGCGCACAAACCAGCCTTTGAGGAAAGCATTGTACCGACCTGAGACTTCAGGACGATTGGTCAGTTGGTCGGTACAACTGGGAGAGCACGACATCAGGTACGAGCCAAGGACAACTTTGAAAGCCCAGGCACTCGCGGATTTCGTGGCAGAGATGACAGAGAAACCGTGTGACTCAGCAACCGAGGAGTTGACATGGAACCTATTCGTAGACGGAGCCTCTAGTGACCAAGGAGCAGGAGCAGGTGTAGTCCTATTAGGACCTCACAAAATCGCAATTGAGTATGTAGTGCACCTAAGCTTCAAGGCTACCAACAATGTGGCAGGTACAAATATGTTTTATTCATTTCTCAGGCAAATATTTCTGCCATATGCTAACAATGTAGCAGAATATGAGGCCTTCTTAACAGGACTCGAAATCGCGATTGAAGTAAAGGCGGAAAAGCTAAAAATCCATAGTGATTCCCAACTAGTCACTAGCCAGGTGCTGGGACAATTCCAGACCAAAGACCAAAACATGGCGAAATACATGGCAAGAGCAAAGGAACAACTCAAGAAGATCGAAAAGAACGGAGGACAGTGGGAAATCATACCCATCCCCAGAGAAGAGAACACTAGAGCAGATGCAATAGCCAAGGCAGCCGTAGTGAAAAGCCAGCTATACGTATCACTCCAAATGAAGGAGGAGCGGTTAACACCAACAGTAGAGGAGCAGCAGGTGTTACCAGTCGCAGTCCTAGATCCATGGATGCAACCCATAGTGGCATATTTAGCGGACGGAGTCCTACCTGAAGGACGTACCGAGGCGGCTAAGCTAGTTCGAATTTCCTCCGTCTATTCACTAATAGAAGGAGCATTGTACCGGACCTCAGTCACACACCCATGGTCTAAATGCATATCACTAGAAGAAGGAAGCTACATCCTTCGGGAAATCCATGAAGGAGAATGCGGAGCTCATGAGGGCGCAGTAACTCTATACAGAAAAGCAATGTTACAGGGATTTTATTGGCCCACGATGAAAAAAGACGCTGAAGAAATGGTCAAGAAGTGCGATAAATGCCAGAAATTTGGGTCGCTCATCAGAACCCCAGCCGCTCGCCAGTCAACTATTGGAAGCCCTTGGCCCTTCATGATCTGTGGAGTAGACATACTGGGACCCTTTGTCCCAGCGAGAGGACAAGTAAAGTTTATAGTAGTCGCGGTCGACCATTTCACCAAGTGGATAGAGGTACAACCCATGAGCACCATAACAAGTAAGAAAATCCAGAAGTGGTTATCAAACGAAGTCATGAGCAGGTATTTGGTATTTTTCATTTTTTCCTTTAAGTCAAAAGCAAAACAAAACCACACATTAACATGTCACAGGTTCGGCACTCCACATGCCCTAGTCACAGACAACGGGAAGCAATTTGACTGCGCCAGCTTCAGAGATTTCTGCACTGAGCTAGGGATTCTCTTAAAATTCTCCTCAGTAGCACACCCGCAAACCAACGGACTAACAGAAGTCACCAACCGCACCATCCTTTCTGGAATAAAGAAGAGGCTAGGAGACTTAAAAGGGAGATGGGTTGATGAGCTTTATCACGTGGTCTGGGCCTATCGAACTACCCCCATAAAAGCAACAGGGGAAACCCCATTTCGCCTCACGTATGGCACCGAAGCTGTTCTCCCAGTAGAACTTGGAATGCCAACCTTACGAGTTCAGGTCTTAGACGAAGATCGCAACGAGGAGTCCCTAAGGCTATGCCTGGACCTCCTCGAAGAAAGAAGACAGCAGGTAGCAATCCGAGCTGAGGCATATCGCAGACAGATGACCAAGTATCACAACGCCTGAGTCAAAGAAAGAAAATTCGAAGAAGGAGACTTAGTCCTGAAAAAGGCAGAAATTGGAAGAGGAGCCGCCGGAGTTGGAAAGTTAGAGGCCAACTGGGACGGTCCATATCGCGTAGTAGCAGTAGTCGGCAAGGGCGCATACAAAATAGCTCACCTAGATGGGACTCCATTACCTCGGACTTGGAATGTTGAAAATCTGAAGCTATACCTTCAGTAAAAGATGTAACCACGATTCATTAATAAAGTTACTTCTTTTCTTCTTACTTTATTTAAATTTATTCATTTATGTCAGCCATATGAGTATAACCAGTAGTATGACGAAGACACAGGACGCAGCTACACATGTCTATATAAAAAAAGAAAAAAAAGAAAGAGAGGAACGCAATCAAAGTATATGGCACAACAAGACGACTCTGCAACCAGTCGCCAACACTTGAAATACGAAAATACAAATTGTTCAGTTAACCAAAAGAAGGGAGTCTACTATAAAGACTCCCCAACTACGTACAAAAGCTACCTAACAAGTAGCAAGAAAAGAAACGAAACGGCCAAACACACGGCCTACACATCTTCCTCTGGCAGGGTCGCTCCCTCCTTTGGACCAACCGCATCTCCTACGGGAAGAAAAATGTCAATTGGGTCCACGTCACCCAGCCCTTGGTCTGAGGCACTAGCTTCAGCTTCGGGGGTCAACTCAGTAGATGGCACAGCCACCTCAGTCCCAGCAAGAATTTCAGAAGAGGGCGTCGCTTCCTTCTTCTCAGCACCTTTGACATTCTCCTCGGATCCGATCGCATCAATAGCCCCATCATTAACTGCATCCGACGAAAGAATAGGAGAAACACTCCGCCCGGCTTTCTTTGCAGCCACCTTGGCCGCAACACGCTGACCCAGCGCGCGAAGATCAATGGACAGAAACTTACTTATATCATACTCCGGGTAATCGGCACGCACAATTTTAATGACGGTAGAGCAGAAATCAGTCAAACACCCACTTACGTACACATTAGCATCCTGTTTGCTACTTCTCTGCTCCTGCAACAACTTGTCATATGAGAGCCTCAATTCCATCAGAGCATTCTCACGATCATAGACCTTTTTCTCCATAATTTTCAGGCGATCAGCAGCCGTCTGACTCAGCTTGGATAACCTGACCTTCTCCGCAGCCGCAGTAGCCTGAAGGGAAGCCATTTCCTTTTCATGCTTGTGGCTCAAGGAAACTATCTCATCTCGGTGACGACGCATCAAAGCATTCCCTTGCAAAAGCTGACAGAACACGATACAAATAAACAACTAGACAAAAATAGAGGAAAAGAAAAAGATAAGACAATGAGGAGAGAATTATTTCAAACCTGAAGTAAAGCGATGTCAACCCGGTCGCAGGCATCACTTTCCGAGAGATCGGTCTAGGACTCCATATCCTGAGGGAATTGAACAAACTGCAAGAAAAGAGACGCAATACCAGGAGAGGTCACAGTCACATTTTCCACGTTTCGCTCCAACCACTCCCTGGGACTGGGGCAAGCATCTAGGTTCGTTTTCAGCCGCTTGGCAGAGCCCTGTTTGGCTTTGTCACGACCATCACGGTTCTTTTTCGCAGAAGGGGCAGCCAAGGTAGCATCCATGGATTTCTCCAACTTCACCACAGGCTTAGGAGGGAGAGAAGTAGACGCTGGAACAACACCAGTAATCACAGGGACATCTTCATCAAAGGACAATTTCAACGAATCCAGATAGTTCTCACCCATATCTGCGGTTGCCAAAATAACAAACGAATCAAAAGATGAATAAACATCAAGTATAAGAAAACAAGATAAATTGAAGCATTCCATGAGAGGCAGTCAGATCTACATAAGATCCAGTAGGAGAATTATGGCAAGATTGAGATAGGGTACCCTCACTCTCTAGAGGACCCTCAGTCACAGCACGAAGGGGCAACTCCAGATGAGGAAACTCAAGCAGGAGGTATTTATCTACTAGATCACAACAATCGTACATACAACTTTTGGCATCATCAATAAGAGAATCTACTACCTCCAACTCAGTAGCAGAAAGGGGAGAGAAAGCCAACGAGGCTGCATCATCAACCCACTCAGTAGGAAAATCAACAAAAGCTTCATCATGACTGACAACAAAAAATGACCGCTGCCAGCGTTTAGTAATCTTAGGGAGACCTTCAACTACCCTCTTACCCCTATGGGCAACTAAACAAACGTAAAACTCATTGTTGCGACGAGACACGAAGAACAGTTGGCTAAGGAGACCTAGAGAAGGGACTAAGCCCTGTTCGTGAGACAACTCAACAAAGCAACAAAGAGTCCTAATGGCGTTAGGATGGATTTGAACCAGAGGAACTTGATAGTCTACAATAAAGGCTTTGATCAGAGGATCCAAAGGAAACGCAAGCCACAACGCAATTGCTCTTTATAAACAATAACCTTGCCGTCACCGACAAAGGTGTTAGCAGCAACTCGAGAACCGCAGACAGAAAGAGAATAGCTAAGAGGAATACCATACTCTTCACGGAATTCAGCCAAAATCTCTTTATCAACAGTGGAGGTAAAAGTATCAAGAGAATTCCTATACTCTACAGCCGTACCAGAGGAGGGAAGAGAGACAGAAGACCTAGTCCGAGGCATTGAATCAATTACACTACTAATAAAGCAGATGAAAGAGATTTACCTGATAAAAGGAGGAAGAAAACACCCAAAGATTGAAGGAAATGAAGCCGAAGCAAGAGCAGATCAGAGGAGGAAGAAGGAGCAGTTAAAAGAAAAAAAAGGAAATTTGAAAAAAGCATTTAAAGAAGCAACTAGAGAACCGTTAAGCGGTTACCTGCGTGAAACGTGGCGACAGGCGGAAGTCCAGGGGATTTCAAATGATTACAAATTTTGAAATTTTAAAAAAAATCAAACTAGCTCCATAAGCGCCCAAGTAAAAACAACGAGCTGGGCCTAGGTAACTTTCCTAAAGCAAGCACGCCGAAAACCAAGCCCGACAAAGTAACGGCCCCAACAAGCAGTCGGACAAACAAGCATAAATACTTGACAAAACTGTTTTTCGGGAGGGACTAATGATGGATAAAGGACCAGAACAAGGGACAAGACTCACTACAACGACCCTGAATATGGACCCAGAGACTGATCTATTCAGGTCCCTGACCCAGTACGCAGCTATAATAGCTGAAGATATCAAGATAACACCGAAATCCCTTAAGATCAGGGATAGAGACGAATCTCAAAGAGATAACTGAGACTAATAGAGAAACAATCCTATTATGATACAAAGACTATGCAATATATATATATATATATATAGACGAAGCCTAAGCCAGGTAACTTTCATATTCACTTCTCATCATTACTTTCACTGAGACCTCATCAGAGACTGACTTAGGCATCGGAGGGTGTTCGAGCCAACACCGGCTCGAATCCTTCTAACCTGTTGATCTTAGCAGGTGGGAGCTCAGCGACAATAGTGACAACGATGATCATCAAAACCATCATTTATAGAATGCAACGACATAATAACATGGTCTGTGTGTGCTACTCATAACTTGTGATTATTAAAATGTGTATTGTCTAAACCAATCTGTTTTCAAAATTGCAGATGAAGTGCCTGGTTGCAGTATATGTATATGAATTTGAGATTTATGTACTTGAAGTAGGTTTAATTGTGATGAAATCATGTCTTATTTTACGAGTAGGTTGAATTTGTAGGTTTATTTTTACATCTCACGTAAGTTGAGGCACATGCAACGTAAATTGAGACACATGTAACGTATATTTTAAGTTCTCTTAATTTTTATCGAAAGTTATAAAATTAACTTCACGTAAATTTTGCCACAATATTTTTGTTAATGTAAAAATGGAATTAAAACAGATGGCAACTTAGTTTCTGTTAATGTGAGCTGTAAATGGTATACAGATGATTCTTTCGAGTTGAGTTATCAAGTATACATGAGGTTTTTTATGTCAACGATATGAAAAATAGAGGTCCTTGAAAAATTGTGGAAAGTTATAAAATTAACTTCACGTAAATTTTGTCACATTTTTTAGCGGTCATTGAATAAAATAAATTAAATGTTGTTTTATTTTTTTAGCGGTCATTAAAAAAAATTGAATGTTGCTAAATGTTGTTTTTTCTAACCCTAACACTAATCCTAACCTAAAACCCTAAGCCCTAAACTCTAACCCTAACCCTAACCCTAAACCCTAAACCCTAAACCCTAAAATACAATTTCAATAATGGTTATGCCAGTAAAATCATATTCAACCGAATAAATATAGCTATTATAAAAATTCAAATTATACTAATTAAAAATATTAAAATAAATTATAAGAATAGGCAAAAGTGGAAAAATTTCTTATTGTTTCAATTTATTTACAAAAAGCATATATTACTCCCAAAAAAATTAAGAAAAAATATTGTTTTGAAATATTTATGAGAGCGATAGAAATGACGCGGTCAACTATTACTTTGAATAACACATAAATTATTTATAAGTAACCATAAATAACCGTAAAATCAACCATTTATCGAATTTAGACTCTTTGTTTTGCTTTTAATATGAGATACAAAGACTTTTTATTTTGCATTTTGCTTCTACATATATAAAGTAAAGTGGTGATTTTTGGATTAAGTTGAAAAAAAAACAGATTATAACTCGAGGATATTGTTTAAAATCGTCGAATATTTGCCATTTTATCGAGTTATTGCGAGTTCAGTAGAGTATATATTCGATGAAATATATAAACTCGCTGAGTTTCTGGACTACCTCGAGTAACAAACAAATTTTCTGCAACCAAATTTTCAGAATATATCTCAAACTGATTAGATTTGCCAACATTTTGGCAAATCAAATGAGGCAAAGTGAAAAACGAATTTAGTAGGAGGGAAACGAAAATAATTTTGTCCTTATTTAATTTTTCAATTAATGAAAGTTCCCTCTAAAAGGAAACTTCTTTGGCATTAACCATAATTGCAGGAATCACGTTGTTGAATGACAAAATATAGTGGTTTCTTATTTCTTATCAAAATATCGATCATAAAAAGAATTACAAAAAAATTTCACCATATTTGTTCTTCAATTCAATTGTTTCAACGATTTTGTAAATAATGTCACCTAGTACTAGAAAAAGAGTTCTATCATTTAACGAATTATATAAATCAGTTAGACTCTCATTTGAGGAAGGTGAATGACAAATCATCAATGAAAAAGATAGCACAACAATCTCAGACTACCGAAACTGAGTCGGAACCTATTTCTCCTTTGGTGAATACTACATCTGCGTCTCCTCCAATTCCAAATCCAAATAGTATTGAAAATCACAACCACCGTGATGATTCAACAACTCAAGGACCAGTGGCTGCTGAAGTTAATACGGTTGGTAAAACTGAAACCATGTCCTCTGAACCAACAAATGTTGATGAAGGTTAGGTTGAATTTATTTTGTGTTTCATTTATTTTGCTTAGACAATTGATATAATTAGCAAATGGAATTGTGTTTGAATGCTTTTTTTGGAATGGAAATATTGTTTTCAAGTTATTTTTTACCATATATTTTCTGCAATTCGTTTTTTTCTCTATTTTGTGTTTCATAAAGTTGACATACAGTTGACATAAGTTTCATATTAGGTCACAAAAACTGGATCTAAATAAAATTTAAAAATAGTATAAGACATACATATCAATTTGAATAGAGAAGAAAACTAACATGAGATAAACTATAGTATTTCTTAGGTCTTCTTCCCAAAAATAAATGTGTTTTAATGATTTTGCCGGAATGGAAAGATTGTTTTTCATGATTTTCTTTACCATATATTTTTCTGCTATTCGTATTTGTTTCTCTATTTTGTGTTTATTTTGTGTTTCATGCGGTTGACATAAGGTTCATATTTGGTCACAAAAACTTTTTAAAAACTGCATTTAAATTTAAAAATAGTATAAGACATACATATGAAATTTTGAAATAGTATGAGAATTACATATAAAATTTAATAGATAAGCAAACTAGCATGAGGTAAAGTTTTGTATTTCTTACGTATTTCTCTATTCTGTGTTTGTTTTTTGTTTTCTGAGGTTGACATATGGTTGACATGTAGTTTATATTCAGTCACTATAACTTTTAAAAAATTACATATAAATAATTTTTTTTAAAAGTACATATCAATTTGGAAACAAAAAGCAAACTAACATGAGGAAAATTGTTGTACTTTCTAGGTCCTCTTCCAAAAAAGAATGGTAGAGGGAAAGGTAGAGGATTTGAAGTAAAAAAAAATGACTAAAGATGGTTCAAAAATTGGTGTAATTTTGATTGAAAAAACAAACAGATTACCAATTGGTCCTTTAGAAAAGATATTCAAAATGGAAATTGGTATTGTCACTTGATTAATGGCACCGCTAGGTAAACTTTATTGGTCTCAAATAAGCGCTGAACAAAAGGAAGCTTTACTTACAACTATTCAGGTAAAATTAATAACTATTTTATAGCATACTTGTTATTTCAATTAATTATATTCTTATAATATGTGACTATTCATATGTTTTTTTATTGATAGGGTGAATTTGAGATTGATTTAAGTGATCCACATGCAAGAGAAGTAGTATATGGAATGATGGCTAGACGATTTAGAAACTTCAAGTATCAGTGTCACTTACACTATAAGACGTTCTCTACTCGTGAGGAAGCTGAAAAACATCCACCCAAGGATGTAAAAATTAACGATTGGAAGAACCTATGTGAACATTTTGATGAATATGCACGCTTTAAGGTAACATTTCAATTTTAATTATATACAATTGTCTATTATCGTTTGCTAAAAATGAGTAGTTTATTATCTAATTAATTGCTAGTATGATTCCAATTATATATAAATTAACTTCACATATTGTGTTCTGAACGACAATACGAGGTTTGTTCAAAGCATTTCAATATTAAATGATTTTTAACCTTTTAATGATTTATTTCATCTCTGAAGAAGCTTAAATTCGAGGTTAGCCTTGAAACACTTCGAGTTTAAAGCCTCTCCTCGAAAATGAGCTTCTCCAGAAATGAAAAACTCGAGGAATGAATGATCTCGTAGAGTATTTTTCCTTCCTCGAGTTAGTTCATATCTGAGAAGCTCAAACTCGAGGTTAGGCTTGAAACTCTTCGAGTTTTATGCCTTACCTCGAGTTCAAATGTCTCCATAGTTAACGTAACTCGAGGAAATGCTTGAACTTTGCCGAGTATTTGGCATTTTATCGAGTTATTCTTCTGAGATACGAATAACTCTACTAGTTTGGTTAAAATAGTTTACTTCTAATTATATAAAACTTTTATTATTGATAATATGATATGTACCTTTTAAAACCTTTATGTGTTGGCTTTATTATAATAGGCTCGAAGCATTGTAAACATAATAATCGCAAGAAAGTGACCTTTTCTCACACTTCGGGATGAAAGTCTTATTGCCAACGTTTGTATGAAATGGTAAGGATGAGTTTATATGTAATCTTTTTTTGATTTCGTATTTAAATTCTTTATCCTTTATCCTTTAGTTTTTATTTTTATTTTAAAATTTCAAAATTATTTTTTTTTAATTTTTTTTAACGCTTTTAATTTTTTTTTATAATTTCAAAATTATTCACTTAATTATATCAGTTTGAAAATAAAAGTGTATATAATAAACGTATTTTTTTTCTTGCAGATAGGAATTGTGGGAATGAAAAAAGATGGATGTCTCCTATATCAAAAGTTAGGCTTAATTTAGTTTCTTTTCTTTATAGCAAATAATTTACATGTTTACATACGATCAGTTATTTTAGTATTATTAAATACTTATTCATTGATAATTTTATGTAATATTTGAATTGATTTTATTTTTTATTCATTGATTTTAGCAACAAATTACCGTATTCAATTATTTTAGTATCGATAAAAATGGAAATAATAACTTGTTGTGACAAATTAATTTTGTTATAGCTGACTAATTATAATGACAATTAATTTCGTCACGTTATGATAAATTACTTCGTGTGATAAATTAAATTTGTCACCGCTAACAACTTATAATGACAATTAATTTCGTCACGTTATGATATATTACTTGTTGTGATAAATTAAATTTGTCACCGTTGACAAATTATAATGACAATTAATTTCGTCACATTATGATAAATTACTTGTTGTGATAAATTATTTTTGTCACAGTTAACTAATTATAATGACAATTAATTTCGTCACGTTATGATAACTTACTTGTTGTGATAAATTAAATTTGTCACCGTTGACAAATTATAATGACAATTAATTTTGTCACGTTATGATAAATTACTTATTGTGATAAATTAAATTTGTCACCGTTGACAAATTATAATGACAATTAATTTCGTCACATTATCATAAATTTCGTGTTGTGATAAATTAAATTTATCACAACTAACTAATTATAATGACAATTAATTTCGTCACGTTATGTTAAATAATTTCGTGTTGTGATAAATTAAATTTATCACAACTAACTAATTATAATGACAATTAATCTCGTCACATTATGTTAAATGACTTGTTGTGATAAATTAAATTTATCACAGCTAATTAATTATTATGGCAATTAATTTCTTCACTTTATGATAGATTACTTGGATAAATATTTTTTTGTCACTTCACAATCCTTTTGTCACTAATAACTCGGCGTATGTTCTGACAAATGTATATTAATTGTGATAAATATGGTTTTGTCACCATATAATCTTTTTGTCACTAATAACTCGGTATATGTAGTGACAAATTTATATGAATTGTGATAAATATTTTTTTGTCACGTTTTTAGCGTTTTATCACTAGAAGTCGATGTATATTACGACAAATTTTGACAACATTTGATTACTTGTGATATACATTTTCGTCACAATAAATATGAATGTGACAACACAATTTTATCACAATAGAAAATTTATGGTGACAAACTATAAAATGGACTTATTGTGGCTTGTTTGTTGTGACCAACAAAATTTGTCATAAAGTAGTCACAATAACGTTGTTGTGACAAATTTTGGGCTTAACGTGATAAATTTAGTTCGTCCCCACAAGCCTAATTTTTTGTAGTGTGTGTTTTCAATCATGTCTTTCATGCTTTCTATGGCATACTATATGCTGGGTCTGCGCACAATTATACTTCCAAACGAAATCTCAAAGCTTTATTTCTTTTGTAAACACCATAAGTCAACTCAGATCGGAACTTCTATGACATTTTAACTTTTCTTTATTTGGCTTTTTATCAATCTTATTGGTGTATTTTATCCTTGTTCTCTATCTTCCTATCACATACTATCAAGCTATGTTGAGGGCATAGCTTAGGTTATTCAGGCATATTTGACATTTTCTAGAGTATGTCGAACTCTTTTAATGTATGTTCGATGTGTGTTCAATGTATGTTCTCTATGTTTTGTGTTCCCTTCCTAAAGGAATATCTTAGGTTATGCACCTAGGTTCTCATTCTTCCTAGTGCATCGTCTATTCGATAACGATCTATCTCTGATACGATACGTCTATACCATAATGGCTTGCCTTATTGGCCAAACCATAGCTACTATAAGAAATGTGATAGCACAAAGCATATGCATCGTACTTGGGGGTGCTTGACTAGATTCGCCCCGTTCACGAATAACTATTCCTGATCGGCGACCTTTGATTCGCTTCGGGCTATTTCTGGTATACGGGAGTGTGAGCGGAGCGGGGGCCGCTCGCCCAAGGCGTATGGCTGACTTCGCGATCTGGAAATGGTTTGAAATATGGAGTCGCCACCTAATTCAACTAGGAAATCCCTTTTAATCGACTGGATAGCCTTACTCGCCTCCGGTAATACTATCGTGCATCGGACCAAAGATAAGGGTTCGTGGACCTCCCCGAGTCTCATGTGCTTGGCTTATCTGTTACCGGCTTTATTTTTTGGAAATATTCGTTGTATATCTCATCTCAACAGTATATGCAGTTCACAGGATATGAAAGCTGTAAATAAACAGTGATGAAAGTAGTAAACACGTTTGACGCGCATATGACTCGATCTGGACCGGCATTTAAGGCAAGTAGCAGGTACTCCTAAGCATACATCTAACCTTAGAGGTTTCTAGCAAATAGTCATAAGTCTGGCTGGTCTGGATTGATTACATGCACAAAGCCTAAAACCGGATGTATAAGCGTGATTTGATTGATTTTATTAGGTGAGTCTTGAAAAACCTATATAACCGTTACTACTTTTTCGTATTAGTCCTACGATGTCTAAGTGATGGGCTGGATTTGCATTAATGGTTCAATTTTAGGTGATTAGTCCTTTGACTGGTTATTATTGGATTTGGATGCTTTTGGAAAGCAGTAAACAGTATCAGCATGCTCAAGGGCAGTTCGGTATACATACAAGGTTAGATATACTTTTAAACCTCGTTGACTTTGAGTGCCTGACACTCGTGCGGGTTTTGACCATCGGTCTGGTCAGAATTGGCTTTCGATCAGATCACGAGAGTTGTGCGTCTCGTCAATCAAGTTCTATTGGTTTGATCCGGAGTCGATTCCGAGTTTGGGTTAGCCCGGAATCGGCTCTGGAAGTTGGTGGTTTGTTGGGCCTCAGGCTCGTGGGCCCGGTTTATACACTATGTTACATATTTGGACTTCTGAATCCGTTTTATATTGGGTCTGGCCCGATATATTACAAAATATTTAACTACATTAAATTTTCTACGTCAGGGTTCAAACTGGGACTGATTTGGAGTCCAGATGGGCCTAGAAACGCGTTTTGAAGATCGGATCGATGTCTGGAAGATCTAGGAAGCAAGTCTGGGAGCTGCGAGAGGAAGAACACGGTGCCGGTTCATAGTGCCTGTGCCGGCAATTTAAGGCGGCGCCGCCGCCGGTTTATTGCGGCGGCGCAGTCAGTTGCAGCGGCGGCGGCAGTTCTTCGACAACAGTTCTGGGATTTTTGTTTTGCTTCGTTCTCACTCGTTTTAGCTCCGCATAAAATCGAACAAGGAATCCAAAAAAACACATAATCGAAGTGTTTTAAGCTCATCTAAACGAATTTATTTTGCTGGGCAGCAACTATTTTTAGGGTTTATTCATAGCAAAAATTACACAAAAACACCTAGAAACATCCATTCTAAGGTACTTAATCTATTGTTTTCTGATTCTGAGCATTAGAAACAGCTAATTATAGTGATTAACATGCTTTTTCATAAAATTTTATGGCGATTGGTAATTTAATAATTAAGCTATTCATGGCAATTCTATAACTAAAATTAACACACAAGCTAGCAATACATCCTAAAACATGCAATTACTGCAATTGTGATATTTTATGATATGTCAAATAAAAGGAATTATGATAGAGGGTCCTCAAAAATACCGTTCTTAGTCCTTGGCTGGCGAAGTGGATGCGGAATCCAGCTTCGAATCTGTGCAGGGCTTGCGTTCTTGGAGAATCATTACGTGTTTAGTGTTTTCAGGACTGGATTTAATATGTGTGTATGTGAGGTGGCCGAATTTTCTGTCTGTCTGTCTAGGGTTTCTGTGCCACTTGGTATGATTTCTAGGGTTTGTGTGCCACCTTCAGCTACGCTGGCTTAAGGCTGTATTTATAGGGATTAGGGGTGACCTAGGGTTTGGTTAGAGTCTTCTAGGGTTTAAACTGTTAAGTGATAATCCATTAGGTATTAAGATTAGCTTTAAACTCTATTTAATTAATTAAATTCGGATTTTGACTTGCTAGCTAAGTAAAAAGGTGCTAAAAGTCTATTTTAGTGCCTGGAAGTGCTAAAAAAGGCTACTAAGGTCCTATGGGTTTGGTTAAGGTCAATTTCAGTCCGTCAAACTTGCAAATTAGCCCATAAACTTCTAAGATATGGCAATTATTCCAATTTCTAGACTTAGATTACAATCTCTTTGGATTTTTATGGGCTATACACGCCAAATTACGTTTTGATCCTCCAAGTTTACAACTGTGCACATATTACGCCTGTTTAGATTCCAGCAAGCAAATCAAAAGCTCGTCACCCGGACAGATTTCTCTGGAAATCATCATTGGATGCTTCAGTTCCTTATCACTTTTTACCTGTCCGAAAAATAGGTGTCTACAGTTTGCCCCCACTTTAACGAGAATTGATGAAGTAGGTCAATTTTTGTTAAAGAAGAGACTTGCTATTAGACGAGCGACAAGGATACTGCCCACCGTTAGAGGCTCTCGCTCGCCTGGTGGTGTGGTAATGCCCTAGCCTGAGCATTACCCGCTGTGGTTCATGACTCTGGCCTCATGCACCTCTGGTTCTGGCCTACTCCGCATCTGGCTGAGAGTGGTTTTCTCAGCTGCCGTTGAGTCCGGGCTGCCTGAGTGCATGCTCCGTGGAATGGAGCTATAAACTCTCGGTCGTCTCGAGAGTGGTTCGATGGCTTGAACCCTGGTGATTGTCTTGTCCGAGGCTTTCTTATAGACAGACAGGATCCCTTGGCCGTCCCAAAGGCCACCTATATTGCATAGGTGTCTGGATTTTCCGTTAATTATTCCACGCTTAACGGATGCTTGTGTAGGCTTTGGTGTCTTTCTACCGTATTCTGACGTTTTTCATCAGGCTTTATATCATGTTTCGATGTTTCTCTACCGTGTTTTAGCGTCTTTATGCCATCTGGGAGTCTGGCTCTTTTGGATCCCGTCTTCTAGGTAACTCTCCCGGTTTGTTCTGAAGGCTCTGGGTCTTCTCTGTAGGCTCCGGGTGGTCTTGTCTGAAGGCTTCGTGTCTCGTCTGAAGGCTCCGGGTCTTGTCTGAACGCTCCGGGTCTTGTCTGAAGGCTATGGGTCTTATCTGAAGACTCTAGGTCTTATCTGAAGGCTCTGGGTCTTGCTCTGTCGTTTTGGGCTGTCTGTTTTCAGGAATGTCTACATCTCTGTCTATTCGTCTTTTGGTATGTCTGTTCGTTTTTTGGTATGTTTGTACTTTTCTGACTTTTCATCCTCTAGGGTGTCTGTATTTTTCTGGCTGTTCCGTCTTCTTTAGGTGCATCTATTTTTCAAGCTATTCATCCTCTAGGATGTCTGTATCTGTTCCGTCTTTTGGGGTGTCTGTATTTTTCTGGCTGTTCCTCCTCTAGGGTGTTTGTATTTTTCTGGTTGTTCTGTCTTCTGACCTTGCATCCTTAGAGGTATCTTTCTGCCATATCCACAAATGATGTAATTTTTTCGTCTTTTAGTGGCTTGTGCCTTTTAAGAGAGCCATCCTTTCATTTCCCATTTTGCATTCTTTTTCTTCTTTCCCTGTTCTCTGAATTTGAGCACTTGAGCAATGGCACCACCCTGGACTTTTAGGGAACTGTGCACTGATCTTAACCGCCAGGCTGACCGGCATTCTGTTCTACTGGAGGCGGATGAAGAGGTTCCGATATTGTTGCATATAGAGGGGCACTTGTGTGCCAAAGCTCATCGCGAGGTGCATTTTTCATCATTTTTGGCTTGTAGATAGAGCTTTTGTTGTCTGTATGTTTGAAATATGTCCGTAATATTGTCGAAACTTCGTCGAAAGTGGGCCCAGTCCCCAAAAAATTCGTCCTGGAGAGGGGGAGAAGTAGCGGCGGCGCCAGGTTATAGTGGCACCGCCGCCACTATACATTGGCGATGTCGCCAGGATAAGCTGGCGGCGCCGCCAGTGACACTGGCGCCTTGACGATGGCACCAGTGCCTCTATGGCACGCGACTCCTGATGCGTTTTTTGTCTTTTCCAGTTCGATTCTTTATGATTACGACTCTGTTTTGATCTTTTTGTGCTTTAAGGAGCGAGACGTATTCCGTACGTCAGGGAACGTTGTGGATGCGCGTATATAGTATGACGCTTTGCCTGCTTCTGTTTGTTCCCGGGTAGATGCTACGGGTTTTGGCCGTCTTGCTGGTGGTTTGTTTACTGCGACGAGGATCTGTGACAGCGTTTCTCTGCGTGCACTGATGGAGCGGTGAATGGATACTACCCACACTTTTCATTTACCGGTTGGGGAACTGACAGTGACTCCTTTACTGGATTTCTTTTAGAGGTGCGCCTGTGCTTTTTGACAGCTGTTTGGGATTTTATCCTCAGAATGATGCGTACATCTTCGAGATGCTGGGTTTTGTTCCGGAGATGAAGGGTCGCAGCATTCGGCATCCTGAGTTGTATGCTCGTTACAAGGAGAGCTTTCCCCGGACTCGCGACGAGGTAGATCTGATTGCTAGGGATTTTCTTTGTTATTTGTTGGGGTCTACTCTGTTCTGTAGTTCAGGTGCGACTCTGCCACTCTGTGTTTTTCCAGCCTTAGAGGACTTAGACGTGGTTAGTTTGTATGACTGGGGATCTGTTGCCTTGACCTATCTTTACACCAGCATGGACCGAGTGGTTCGTGGGGGATCCCGTCTTTCTGGGATGTGGCCTACTGTACAAGTCAGTTTTTTTATTACTTTTAACTGCATCGTGCTTTTGATTTTGTTATCTCAGCTGGCGTTATTCTGTTTTTCAAATCTGGGCCATCCAGATGGGCCTTCTGACTGGCTTTGGTGTTCTTCCGAGGTTAGGGTACCCTATGATGAGATTCTACGACTTTTCCAGTACCTTGACGCAGAGCCAGGGAGCTGAGTGCAAAGGCCGGCTGAACGAGCTGGCATGGACTGATGTGAGTATCGAACTCTATTTTTGAACTACTTTGGGTATCTTTTGCAGTGCTGACCACCGTTCTACTGATTGTAGGTGGATGCTTCCTGGAACACTCCTCCCGGAGTTCGTTGGCCTCGGTCGGTACATGGTGCTGTAGCGAGATCGGGCTTGCGTTATCTGATGCATGTTCCGAGTTGTAGGTCATTGTTTATAGGGGAGCGTGTTCTCCATTGGTGGTGTGGCCAACATGTTCGTATGATCCTGGTTGGACCTCCTTCGTCGATGTTGCACGGCAGGGACGTGGTATCGCCTGCGCTTCGACTGGACCTGAGGGGCTACCCCGCTACTGATTTGGTATTTGTTCCTTAGCTGAGCTATCTGGATGTTTTCGCGAGGCATCGTCTTCTGGGGAGGCTTCCGTTGGACGAAGTACCCGTTGTTCAGGTTCAGCAGGCAGCTGTAGGGCCACAGGTATGTGTCATTCTTCTGGTTTTTCTGTTTATGAGTTTTTCCTTCTTCTTGAGTTCTCCTTTTGGTATTCTCTCAGGGAGGTGCTAGACATGGGTCTCGTTCTGTCCGCGCTAGGGTAGGCGGTTCGGGGTCTCCTAGTCGGGTCCCATCTGGTAGGCGAGCTGGTGCTGGTGACATAGTCTCTGGTTCTTTGAGTCAGATGCAGGAGAGATATGCACGTTACGGCGGCGTGCGTGGGCCTGTGCAGGACTCTGTTCCTTTATGTTACATGACACATTCTTTTGCTCCTGCTGACTGTACCCACGTGAGTATTTCCCTTTTTTGTTCTTTTGTTCGGAGGGTATGTTTTCCCTGTTAGACTGAGTGTCTTCTGACGGTTTTTAGGTGCCGGTGTGTGACGTGGCTCAGTTGGCCGATGCTGCTTACTACTGGCGTGATCGCTTGTGCACTATTTCTGCACAGATGAGGGTAAAAACAAATATGCAATATTTCTATCCTATATGTATGCATGTATGCAATCCTATAGCTCTGACTGTTCTCTGGTTTCTTCTGTAGTTGCGCATTGATGATCTGGAGGAGCAGGTGCGTTTGACAGGGCTGGGTCCGGCTAACAGTGACATCCCTCTTGGGTTCCCTGGCGGCGGAGGTGGACTTCGTGCTGGTGATCGTGGGCGTGGAGCCCATGGTAGGTGAGGATCTGACGTCGGTGGCGGTCGTAGAGAATTCGCTTTGTCTTCTAGTGGCGAGCAGTCTGGGCGTCGTTCTGGTGACTCGCTTTCTGGGAGCCGTTACGGAGTCTCAGAGACCTTAGAGCAGGATTTAGACTCTGATAGTTAGGCTTGTTTGTTTGTTTGTTACGTTTTGAAAGTTTGCTCTTATTGAAGATTGTGTAGTTTGTCACAATATTTTGTACATTCAGCATTCTGAATGCTTTATTTTCATAGCTCTGTTTTGTTTGCCATATTTGTGTTGGCCTTTTTTTGGCCTTTCTGTTTTTGCTTCTGGTTTCTAACTAATGGGGACCTGATACCCCCGTTCCTCTGGCTGGTATGGGACCTGATGCCCCCGGTTCTCTGGCTGGTTGGAGACCTGATGCCCCCGGTTCCTCTGGCTGGTTGGAGACCTGATGCCCCCGGTTCTGCTACCGATGCCCCTGTTCCTCTGGCTGGTTGGAGACATGATGCCCCCGGTTCTCTGGCTGGTTGGAGACCCGATGCCCTTGGTTCTGTTACTGATGCCCCTGTTCCTCTGGCTGGTTGGAGACTTGATGCCCCCGTTTCTCTGCCTGGTTGGAGACTCGATTCCCTTGGTTCTATTACTGATGGAGACCTGATGCCCCCGTTCCTCTGACTGGTTGGAGACCTGATGCCCCCGGTTCTTTGCCTGGTGGAGACCTGATGTCCCCCGGTGTTTCTGAGCTTGGTGTCCGTAGTTTCGGGGCGATGTAAGGCCGGCGTCTGTGGTTTCTGGCTGATAGGAACCTTAAATCTCCCAAATCTCCGGATGAGGAATTCTCTTGTTCCTTTTGCGTGGTTGGGGAAGTATTCTGCTTCTCTATTGGAGGATTTTGATGCCCCCTGCTATCAGATTTTCGTCTCTGGGTAGCGGAGGCATGTCGCCTGTTGTGTAATTCATCTGGAGGTAGAGGCTTGTCGTTCGGTTATCCTTGCGGCTCTAGAGTTTTCTGGTGAATTCGCGACACTCCAGTACCAATGGATGTACTGCAGCCAATCCCTCATCCAGTTTCTGAGCAAAGACCAATCAAGGAAGTCTTTTTCCCTCTCGGTTGACGGTACCGGCCTCGAGGCTGTCGTTTCTGGAGCGTATTCCTGCAGATGGCGGTCTGACGGTTGCTGCTTCTTGAGTTTCTAGAGCTGATTCCTGAAGGTAGTGATCTGACGGTTGCTGCTTCTTGAGCCCAATTTTGCGAAAATTTGTCGTATTTTCTGCTTTTTTGTGCTTCTTGAGCCCAATTTTACGAAAATTGGCCCTATTTTCTTCTGTCTTGTAGAATGGGTTCTGATTCCTACGTCGTACTTTTTGTTGCCCCCTCATCGGAGCGTTTAGTTTTTGTTTCAGGGAAACTGAATGTTTTGATGAATGATCTGGCCTTCACTTTGTTCATTCTGGACTTCGTAGTCTGGCTTCGAACGGAACGATCCATAGTTCCTATGACAATTTTAATTATATACAATTGTCTATTATCGTTTGCTAAAAATGAGTAGTTTATTATCTAATTAATTGCTAGTATGATTCCAATTATATATAAATTAACTTCACATATTGTGTTCTGAACGACAATACGAGGTTTGTTCAAAGCATTTCAATATTAAATGATTTTTAACCTTTTAATGATTTATTTCATCTCTGAAGAAGCTTAAATTCGAGGTTAGCCTTGAAACACTTCGAGTTTAAAGCCTCTCCTCGAAAATGAGCTTCTCCAGAAATGAAAAACTCGAGGAATGAATGATCTCGTAGAGTATTTTTCCTTCCTCGAGTTAGTTCATATCTGAGAAGCTCAAACTCGAGGTTAGGCTTGAAACTCTTCGAGTTTTATGCCTTACCTCGAGTTCAAATGTCTCCATAGTTAACGTAACTCGAGGAAATGCTTGAACTTTGCCGAGTATTTGGCATTTTATCGAGTTATGCTTCTGAGATACGAATAACTCTACTAGTTTGGTTAAAATAGTTTACTTCTAATTATATAAAACTTTTATTATTGATAATATGATATGTACCTTTTAAAACCTTTATGTGTTGGCTTTATTATAATAGGCTCGAAGCATTGTAAACATAATAATCGCAAGAAAGTGACCTTTTCTCACACTTCGGGATGAAAGTCTTATTGCCAACGTTTGTATGAAATGGTAAGGATGAGTTTATATGTAATCTTTTTTTGATTTCGTATTTAAATTCTTTATCCTTTATCCTTTAGTTTTTATTTTTATTTTAAAATTTCAAAATTATTTTTTTTTAATTTTTTTTAACGCTTTTAATTTTTTTTTATAATTTCAAAATTATTCACTTAATTATATCAGTTTGAAAATAAAAGTGTATATAATAAACGTATTTTTTTTCTTGCAGATGGGAATTGTGGGAATGAAAAAAGATGGACGTCTCCTATATCAAAAGTTAGGCTTAATTTAGTTTCTTTTCTTTATAGCAAATAATTTACATGTTTACATACGATCGGTTATTTTAGTATTATTAAAGACTTATTCATTGATAATTTTATGTAATATTTGAATTGATTTTATTTTTTATTCATTGATTTTAGCAACAAATTACCGTATTCAATTATTTTAGTATCGATAAAAATGGAAATAATAACTTGCTGTGACAAATTAATTTTGTTATAGCTGACTAATTATAATGACAATTAATTTCGTCACGTTATGATAAATTACTTCGTGTGATAAATTAAATTTGTCACCGCTAACAACTTATAATGACAATTAATTTCGTCACGTTATGATATATTACTTGTTGTGATAAATTAAATTTGTCACCGTTGACAAATTATAATGACAATTAATTTCGTCACATTATGATAAATTACTTGTTGTGATAAATTATTTTTGTCACAGTTAACTAATTATAATGACAATTAATTTCGTCACGTTATGATAACTTACTTGTTGTGATAAATTAAATTTGTCACCGTTGACAAATTATAATGACAATTAATTTTGTCACGTTATGATAAATTACTTATTGTGATAAATTAAATTTGTCACCGTTGACAAATTATAATGACAATTAATTTCGTCACATTATCATAAATTTCGTGTTGTGATAAATTAAATTTATCACAACTAACTAATTATAATGACAATTAATTTCGTCACGTTATGTTAAATAATTTCGTGTTGTGATAAATTAAATTTATCACAACTAACTAATTATAATGACAATTAATCTCGTCACATTATGTTAAATGACTTGTTGTGATAAATTAAATTTATCACAGCTAATTAATTATTATGGCAATTAATTTCTTCACTTTATGATAGATTACTTGGATAAATATTTTTTTGTCACTTCACAATCCTTTTGTCACTAATAACTCGGCGTATGTTCTGACAAATGTATATTAATTGTGATAAATATGGTTTTGTCACCATATAATCTTTTTGTCACTAATAACTCGGTATATGTAGTGACAAATTTATATGAATTGTGATAAATATTTTTTTGTCACGTTTTTAGCGTTTTATCACTAGAAGTCGATGTATATTACGACAAATTTTGACAACATTTGATTACTTGTGATATACATTTTCGTCACAATAAATATGAATGTGACAACACAATTTTATCACAATAGAAAATTTATGGTGACAAACTATAAAATGGACTTATTGTGGCTTGTTTGTTGTGACCAACAAAATTTGTCATAAAGTAGTCACAATAACGTTGTTGTGACAAATTTTGGGCTTAACGTGATAAATTTAGTTCGTCCCCACAAGCCTAATTTTTTGTAGTGTGTGTTTTCAATCATGTCTTTCATGCTTTCTATGGCATACTATATGCTGGGTCTGCGCACAATTATACTTCCAAACGAAATCTCAAAGCTTTATTTCTTTTGTAAACACCATAAGTCAACTCAGATCGGAACTTCTATGACATTTTAACTTTTCTTTATTTGGCTTTTTATCAATCTTATTGGTGTATTTTATCCTTGTTCTCTATCTTCCTATCACATACTATCAAGCTATGTTGAGGGCATAGCTTAGGTTATTCAGGCATATTTGACATTTTCTAGAGTATGTCGAACTCTTTTAATGTATGTTCGATGTGTGTTCAATGTATGTTCTCTATGTTTTGTGTTCCCTTCCTAAAGGAATATCTTAGGTTATGCACCTAGGTTCTCATTCTTCCTAGTGCATCGTCTATTCGATAACGATCTATCTCTGATACGATACGTCTATACCATAATGGCTTGCCTTATTGGCCAAACCATAGCTACTATAAGAAATGTGATAGCACAAAGCATATGCATCGTACTTGGGGGTGCTTGACTAGATTCGCCCCGTTCACGAATAACTATTCCTGATCGGCGACCTTTGATTCGCTTCGGGCTATTTCTGGTATACGGGAGTGTGAGCGGAGCGGGGGCCGCTCGCCCAAGGCGTATGGCTGACTTCGCGATCTGGAAATGGTTTGAAATATGGAGTCGCCACCTAATTCAACTAGGAAATCCCTTTTAATCGACTGGATAGCCTTACTCGCCTCCGGTAATACTATCGTGCATCGGACCAAAGATAAGGGTTCGTGGACCTCCCCGAGTCTCATGTGCTTGGCTTATCTGTTACCGGCTTTATTTTTTGGACATATTCGTTGTATATCTCATCTCAACAGTATATGCAGTTCACAGGATATGAAAGCTGTAAATAAACAGTGATGAAAGCAGTAAACACGTTTGACGCGCATATGACTCGATCTGGACTGGCATTTAAGGCAAGTAGCAGGTACTCCTAAGCATACATCTAACCTTAGAGGTTTCTAGCAAATAGTCATAAGTCTGGCTGGTCTGGATTGATTACATGCACAAAGCCTAAAACCGGATGTATAAGCGTGATTTGATTGATTTTATTAGGTGAGTCTTGAAAAACCTATATAACCGTTACTACTTTTTCGTATTAGTCCTACGATGTCTAAGTGATGGGCTGGATTTGCATTAATGGTTCAATTTTAGGTGATTAGTCCTTTGACTGGTTATTATTGGATTTGGATGCTTTTGGAAAGCAGTAAACAGTATCAGCATGCTCAAGGGCAGTTCGGTATACATACAAGGTTAGATATACTTTTAAACCTCGTTGACTTTGAGTGCCTGACACTCGTGCGGGTTTTGACCATCGGTCTGGTCAGAATTGGCTTTCGATCAGATCACGAGAGTTGTGCGTCTCGTCAATCAAGTTCTATTGGTTTGATCCGGAGTCGATTCCGAGTTTGGGTTAGCCCGGAATCGGCTCTGGAAGTTGGTGGTTTGTTGGGCCTCAGGCTCGTGGGCCCGGTTTATACACTATGTTACATATTTGGACTTCTGAATCCGTTTTATATTGGGTCTGGCCCGATATATTACAAAATATTTAACTACATTAAATTTTCTACGTCAGGGTTCAAACTGGGACTGATTTGGAGTCCAGATGGGCCTAGAAACGCGTTTTGAAGATCGGATCGATGTCTGGAAGATCTAGGAAGCAAGTCTGGGAGCTGCGAGAGGAAGAACACGGTGCCGGTTCATAGTGCCTGTGCCGGCAATTTAAGGCGGCGCCGCCGCCGGTTTATTGCGGCGGCGCAGTCAGTTGCAGCGGCGGCGGCAGTTCTTCGACAACAGTTCTGGGATTTTTGTTTTGCTTCGTTCTCACTCGTTTTAGCTCCGCATAAAATCGAACAAGGAATCCAAAAAAACACATAATCGAAGTGTTTTAAGCTCATCTAAACGAATTTATTTTGCTGGGCAGCAACTATTTTTAGGGTTTATTCATAGCAAAAATTACACAAAAACACCTAGAAACATCCATTCTAAGGTACTTAATCTATTGTTTTCTGATTCTGAGCATTAGAAACAGCTAATTATAGTGATTAACATGCTTTTTCATAAAATTTTATGGCGATTGGTAATTTAATAATTAAGCTATTCATGGCAATTCTATAACTAAAATTAACACACAAGCTAGCAATACATCCTAAAACATGCAATTACTGCAATTGTGATATTTTATGATATGTCAAATAAAAGGAATTATGATAGAGGGTCCTCAAAAATACCGTTCTTAGTCCTTGGCTGGCGAAGTGGATGCGGAATCCAGCTTCGAATCTGTGCAGGGCTTGCGTTCTTGGAGAATCATTACGTGTTTAGTGTTTTCAGGACTGGATTTAATATGTGTGTATGTGAGGTGGCCGAATTTTCTGTCTGTCTGTCTAGGGTTTCTGTGCCACTTGGTATGATTTCTAGGGTTTGTGTGCCACCTTCAGCTACGCTGGCTTAAGGCTGTATTTATAGGGATTAGGGGTGACCTAGGGTTTGGTTAGAGTCTTCTAGGGTTTAAACTGTTAAGTGATAAGTCATTAGGTATTAAGATTAGCTTTAAACTCTATTTAATTAATTAAATTCGGATTTTGACTTGCTAGCTAAGTAAAAAGGTGCTAAAAGTCTATTTTAGTGCCTGGAAGTGCTAAAAAAGGCTACTAAGGTCCTATGGGTTTGGTTAAGGTCAATTTCAGTCCGTCAAACTTGCAAATTAGCCCATAAACTTCTAAGATATGGCAATTATTCCAATTTCTAGACTTAGATTACAATCTCTTTGGATTTTTATGGGCTATACACGCCAAATTACGTTTTGATCCTCCAAGTTTACAACTGTGCACATATTACGCCTGTTTAGATTCCAGCAAGCAAATCAAAAGCTCGTCACCCGGACAGATTTCTCTGGAAATCATCATTGGATGCTTCAGTTCCTTATCACTTTTTACCTGTCCGAAAAATAGGTGTCTACAGTTTGCCCCCTCTTTAACGAGAATTGATGAAGTAAGTCAATTTTTGTTAAAGAAGAGACTTGCTATTAGACGAGCGACAAGGATACTGCCCACCGTTAGAGGCTCTCGCTCGCCTGGTGGTGTGGTAATGCCCTAGCCTGAGCATTACCCGCTGTGGTTCATGACTCTGGCCTCATGCACCTCTGGTTCTGGCCTACTCCGCATCTGGCTGAGAGTGGTTTTCTCAGCTGCCGTTGAGTCCGGGCTGCCTGAGTGCATGCTCCGTGGAATGGAGCTATAAACTCTCGGTCATCTCGAGAGTGGTTCGATGGCTTGAACCCTGGTGATTGTCTTGTCCGAGGCTTTCTTATAGACAGACAGGATCCCTTGGCCGTCCCAAAGGCCACCTATATTGCATAGGTGTCTGGATTTTCCGTTAATTATTCCACGCTTAACGGATGCTTGTGTAGGCTTTGGTGTCTTTCTACCGTATTCTGACGTTTTTCATCAGGCTTTATATCATGTTTCGATGTTTCTCTACCGTGTTTTAGCGTCTTTATGCCATCTGGGAGTCTGGCTCTTTTGGATCCCGTCTTCTAGGTAACTCTCCCGGTTTGTTCTGAAGGCTCTGGGTCTTCTCTGTAGGCTCCGGGTGGTCTTGTCTGAAGGCTTCGTGTCTCGTCTGAAGGCTCCGGGTCTTGTCTGAACGCTCCGGGTCTTGTCTGAAGGCTATGGGTCTTATCTGAAGACTCTAGGTCTTATCTGAAGGCTCTGGGTCTTGCTCTGTCGTTTTGGGCTGTCTGTTTTCAGGAATGTCTGCATCTCTGTCTATTCGTCTTTTGGTATGTCTGTTCGTTTTTTGGTATGTTTGTACTTTTCTGACTTTTCATCCTCTAGGGTGTCTGTATTTTTCTGGCTGTTCCGTCTTCTTTAGGTGCATCTATTTTTCAAGCTATTCATCCTCTAGGATGTCTGTATCTGTTCCGTCTTTTGGGGTGTCTGTATTTTTCTGGCTGTTCCTCCTCTAGGGTGTTTGTATTTTTCTGGTTGTTCTGTCTTCTGACCTTGCATCCTTAGAGGTATCTTTCTGCCATATCCACAAATGATGTAATTTTTTCGTCTTTTAGTGGCTTGTGCCTTTTAAGAGAGCCATCCTTTCATTTCCCATTTTGCATTCTTTTTCTTCTTTCCCTGTTCTCTGAATTTGAGCACTTTAGCTATGGCACCACCCTGGACTTTTAGGGAACCGTGCACTGATCTTAACCGCCAGGCTGACCGGCATTCTGTTCTACTGGAGGCGGATGAAGAGGTTCCGATATTGTTGCATCTAGAGGGGCACTTGTGTGCCAAGTCTCATCGCGAGGTGCATTTTTCATCATTTTTGGCTTGTAGATAGACCTTTTGTTGTCTGTATGTTTGAAATATGTCCGTAATATTGTCGAAACTTCGTCGAAAGTGGGCCCAGTCCCCAAAAAATTCGTCCTGGAGAGGGGGAGAAGTGGCGGCGGCGCCAGGTTATAGTGGCACCGCCGCCACTATACATTGGCGATGTCGCCAGGATAAGCTGGCGGCGCCGCCAGTGACACTGGCGCCGTGACGATGGCACCAGTGCCTCTGTGGCACGCGACTCCTGATGCATTTTTTTGTCTTTTCCGGTTCGATTCTTTATGATTACGACTCTGTTTTGATCTTTTTGTGCTTTAAGGAGCGAGACGTATTCCGTACGTCAGGGAACGTTGTGGATGCGCGTATATAGTATGACGCTTTGCCTGCTTCTGTTTGTTCCCGGGTAGATGCTACGGGTTTTGGCCGTCTTGCTGGTGGTTTGTTTACTGCGACGAGGATCTGTGACAGCGTTTCTCTGCGTGCACTGATGGAGCGGTGGATGGATACTACCCACACTTTTCATTTACCGGTTGGGGAACTGACAGTGACTCCTTTACTGGATTTCTTTTGGAGGTGCGCCTGTGCTTTTTGACAGCTGTTTGGGATTTTATCCTCAGAATGATGCGTACATCTTCGAGATGCTGGGTTTTGTTCCGGAGATGAAGGGTCGCAGCATTCGGCATCCTGAGTTGTATGCTCGTTACAAGGAGAGCTTTCCCCGGACTCGCGACGAGGTAGATCTGATTGCTAGGGCTTTTCTTTGTTATTTGTTGGGGTCTACTCTGTTCTGTAGTTCAGGTGCGACTCTGCCACTCTGTGTTTTTCCAGCCTTAGAGGACTTAGACGTGGTTAGTTTGTATGACTGGGGATCTGTTGCCTTGGCCTATCTTTACACCAGCATGGACCGAGTGGTTCGTGGGGGATCCCGTCTTTCTGGGATGTGGCCTACTGTACAAGTCAGTTTTTTTATTACTTTTAACTGCATCGTGCTTTTGATTTTGTTATCTCAGCTGGCGTTATTCTGTTTTTCAAATCTGGGCCATCCAGATGGGCCTTCTGACTGGCTTTGGTGTTCTTCCGAGGTTAGGGTACCCTATGATGAGATTCTAGGACTTTTCCAGTACCTTGACGCAGAGCCAGGGAGCTGAGTGCAAAGGCCGGCTGAACGAGCTGGCATGGACTGATGTGAGTATCGAACTCTATTTTTGAACTACTTTGGGTATCTTTTGCAGTGCTGACCACCGTTCTACTGATTGTAGGTGGATGCTTCCTGGAACACTCCTCCCGGAGTTCGTTGGCCTCGGTCGGTACATGGTGCTGTAGCGAGATCGGGCTTGCGTTATCTGATGCATGTTCCGAGTTGTAGGTCATTGTTTATAGGGGAGCGTGTTCTCCATTGGTGGTGTGGCCAACATGTTCGTATGATCCTGGTTGGACCTCCTTCGTCGATGTTGCACGGCAGGGACGTGGTATCGCCTGCGCTTCGACTGGACCTGAGGGGCTACCCCGCTACTGATTTGGTATTTGTTCCTTAGCTGAGCTATCTGGATGTTTTCGCGAGGCATCGTCTTCTGGGGAGGCTTCCGTTGGACGAAGTACCCGTTGTTCAGGTTCAGCAGGCAGCTGTAGGGCCACAGGTATGTGTCATTCTTCTGGTTTTTCTGTTTATGAGTTTTTCCTTCTTCTTGAGTTCTCCTTTTGGTATTCTCTCAGGGAGGTGCTAGACATGGGTCTCGTTCTGTCCGCGCTAGGGTAGGCGGTTCGGGGTCTCCTAGTCGGGTCCCATCTGGTAGGCGAGCTGGTGCTGGTGACATAGTCTCTGGTTCTTTGAGTCAGATGCAGGAGAGATATGCACGTTACGGCGGCGTGCGTGGGCCTGTGCAGGACTCTGTTCCTTTATGTTACATGACACATTCTTTTGCTCCTGCTGACTGTACCCACGTGAGTATTTCCCTTTTTTGTTCTTTTGTTCGGAGGGTATGTTTTCCCTGTTAGACTGAGTGTCTTCTGACGGTTTTTAGGTGCCGGTGTGTGACGTGGCTCAGTTGGCCGATGCTGCTTACTACTGGCGTGATCGCTTGTGCACTATTTCTGCACAGATGAGGGTAAAAACAAATATGCAATATTTCTATCCTATATGTATGCATGTATGCAATCCTATAGCTCTGACTGTTCTCTGGTTTCTTCTGTAGTTGCGCATTGATGATCTGGAGGAGCAGGTGCGTTTGACAGGGCTGGGTCCGGCTAACAGTGACATCCCTCTTGGGTTCCCTGGCGGCGGAGGTGGACTTCGTGCTGGTGATCGTGGGCGTGGAGCCCATGGTAGGTGAGGATCTGACGTCGGTGGCGGTCGTAGAGAATTCGCTTTGTCTTCTAGTGGCGAGCAGTCTGGGCGTCGTTCTGGTGACTCGCTTTCTGGGAGCCGTTACGGAGTCTTAGAGACCTTAGAGCAGGATTTAGACTCTGATAGTTAGGCTTGTTTGTTTGTTTGTTACGTTTTGAAAGTTTGCTCTTATTGAAGATTGTGTAGTTTGTCACAATATTTTGTACATTCAGCATTCTGAATGCTTTATTTTCATAGCTCTGTTTTGTTTGCCATATTTGTGTTGGCCTTTTTTTGGCCTTTCTGTTTTTGCTTCTGGTTTCTAACTAATGGGGACCTGATACCCCCGTTCCTCTGGCTGGTATGGGACCTGATGCCCCCGGTTCTCTGGCTGGTTGGAGACCTGATGCCCCCGGTTCCTCTGGCTGGTTGGAGACCTGATGCCCCCGGTTCTGCTACCGATGCCCCTGTTCCTCTGGCTGGTTGGAGACATGATGCCCCCGGTTCTCTGGCTGGTTGGAGACCCGATGCCCTTGGTTCTGTTACTGATGCCCCTGTTCCTCTGGCTGGTTGGAGACTTGATGCCCCCGTTTCTCTGCCTGGTTGGAGACTCGATTCCCTTGGTTCTATTACTGATGGAGACCTGATGCCCCCGTTCCTCTGACTGGTTGGAGACCTGATGCCCCCGGTTCTTTGCCTGGTGGAGACCTGATGTCCCCCGGTGTTTCTGAGCTTGGTGTCCGTAGTTTCGGGGCGATGTAAGGCCGGCGTCTGTGGTTTCTGGCTGATAGGAACCTTAAATCTCCCAAATCTCCGGATGAGGAATTCTCTTGTTCCTTTTGCGTGGTTGGGGAAGTATTCTGCTTCTCTATTGGAGGATTTTGATGCCCCCTGCTATCAGATTTTCGTCTCTGGGTAGCGGAGGCATGTCGCCTGTTGTGTAATTCATCTGGAGGTAGAGGCTTGTCGTTCGGTTATCCTTGCGGCTCTAGAGTTTTCTGGTGAATTCGCGACACTCCAGTACCAATGGATGTACTGCAGCCAATCCCTCATCCAGTTTCTGAGCAAAGACCAATCAAGGAAGTCTTTTTCCCTCTCGGTTGACGGTACCGGCCTCGAGGCTGTCGTTTCTGGAGCGTATTCCTGCAGATGGCGGTCTGACGGTTGCTGCTTCTTGAGTTTCTAGAGCTGATTCCTGAAGGTAGTGATCTGACGGTTGCTGCTTCTTGAGCCCAATTTTGCGAAAATTTGTCGTATTTTCTGCTTTTTTGTGCTTCTTGAGCCCAATTTTACGAAAATTGGCCCTATTTTCTTCTGTCTTGTAGAATGGGTTCTGATTCCTACGTCGTACTTTTTGTTGCCCCCTCATCGGAGCGTTTAGTTTTTGTTTCAGGGAAACTGAATGTTTTGATGAATGATCTGGCCTTCACTTTGTTCATTCTGGACTTCGTAGTCTGGCTTCGAACGGAACGATCCATAGTTCCTATGACAATTTATGTGCGTTCACAGTGTTATTCAGGAAGAAATGTATAAAAATTTTGAATTTCAAATTTTAACATAAAGGTTTTGTTCTATTGTCTCAAAAATCTATGCTTTTAGATTTATGGTCATTTGCCTGTCCTTTCTGAGAATATATGCTGGTCAATAAGCAATCTGTATGTTTGATAGAAGATCCGGATTACCGGCTCATTCAACGTCTGGTACATTACTTGAGATATTTTCTGTTTCAAGCGGTCATACCCCTGTCATCAATTTAGTCCTTTCGTAATTCCATGATTGACTATTTTTCCTCTCTCTTGCAATAATCCCTAGGAGGATTTTTATATTTGTTTGGCGCTCGGGTGCTTTACACCATTGGTAGGAAAAATTATTTTCTCTTTTTTTTATATTTGATTTTGATATTGAATTTGAATTTAAATTTGATTTCGAGAGCCGCCTTTTTCTTTTGCCCTGTTTTTTGGCCAAGAGGTTCTTATGGATTCTCTTTTGGCAGGCTATTACTCCCTCACCTCTCAAGGGTAGAACCTACTGAAACAGAATTATCTCTAGACTTCAATTTTATCGTTTCCCTGTATCGGACATTGAATGTGCTGGTTTAATCACAATTCGATGTTATCACTCATGCACGTATGGTGATTGAAGAGAATATTCTTATTGATCGAGACATCACATAAATGCATATGATAGATTTCACTATTGACACTGAAACTTGAATGCATTAAATAAAATTATTCGAAAATATTCAAATGCGGAAAATGAATAAAACTGGAACGATAAATTGTTTAGAAAAAACAGATCTCCGAGAGCCTGAAACTTGGGGTGGATCCCTGTGCTCGTCTTCCTGTAGATATCATGGACACCGAGTCTATATCAGGAAAATATGGGGCCAATTTTCCAGGGATGCCTTCCTGGGACATCAGCAGGTCGTCGATGGGCGGTCCTTGGATGGTGGGGTCTTCTATTACTTTGTCTGGCGTCACCGAGATTTGTTCTATCCCATTCGGTTGCTTTGGGAAGATGAGACCTCCATTGTTTTGTCCAGTGCAAACCCTTGGTTTTCTATTTAGCTGTTCTGGGTTACTAATTTTGGAGTCGTGGAAGACCCGTTCTAATTTTGTCGGAGGCCGGAAGCCTGTTCTGACTTTATAAGAGGCCGAAAGCCCGTTCGGACTCTGTAGGAGGCCGGAAGCCCGTTTTGACTCTGTATGCGGCCGGAAGCTTGTTCTGATTCTAAAGGAGGCTAAAAGCCCGTTCTCGTTCTGTAGGAGGCCGAAAGCCCGTTCTGGTTCTGTAGGAGGCCGTAAGCCCGTTCTGACTGTGTAGGAGGCCGGAAGCCCGTTCTGACTCTATAGGAGGCCGGAAGCCCGTTCTGACTCTGTAGGAGGCCGGAAGCCCGTTCTCGTTCTGTAGGAGGCCGAAAGCCCGTTCTGACTATATAGGAGGGCGGAAGCCTGTTCTAACTGTATTCTGGGGTCATGGGAGGCCTAGTAGAAACCCCCTTCTGCTTTGTCGGCTGTCTGGATGGCTGCTTCTGAAGTCATAGTAGAGCCATTTTTCTGGTCCATTAAATGCCTGGATTGCCAATGTTGGGATCGTGGTAGGGCCGTTCCGATTTGTCAGACTGATTTGCTTGACATTCTGGATGTTGACTGGGTACTGGATAGAGCAGTCAGTAGCATGGCTGCAAGATAAGGGGTTAGTGAATGATGCATGTTGTTGCATCCACAAGGGGTTAGTATGTGATGTTTTTATGATGCTGGAGGCATGAGATGCATGATATGCAGATTTTTGAGATGCATGATAGCACATAGAACAGTTTGATATCACATAGACACATTGTTCCTTCCAACCTTATTTCTCCCACACACGCATTCCGGGTGAGGTTTATTCCTAGGTGGTTTTGTCTGGACCCTCGCATCGTAATGCAAGAGTCGGCGTTCCTGCAGAAAAGCTCTCTTCTAGCAATCCTAAAACAGATAGACATCATTTGTCGGTGTAATGACTCTAAATCCCTTTCTGGAAGGAGTTGAAAACATGTAGGGTGGACGAGGAAGTCCGTTTTGAAATTCTGGAATTTGATTTAGTCTGGCGGCTGTATCTAGCGAAAGGAGTTTTCACTAGACTTGTTATTGGAGGTTTGATTAACCGAAGGTGTATCACTTAATCAGATTTGGTTCTTTTAGGTTTGGCATAACTGGAAGTTTTGAAAATCTGGTTTTGAAACTGGAAAATTTGTTAGGCCGGACCTAAGACTGAGATTGAAGTAGTAGTTTTTGAAACATTGGATTTAAAATCATTACATTGACAGTCATGCCTCAAGAATAATCATTACATTGGGTTGATCCTAGAGGGTAGTGTCTAAGATGGAATGCATGTGGGCTGAGTCATTGGGTTTTGGTAGTAACCGGTTTAAGGCTACCACAGACAAACATACCTTTGATATGTCTCCTCAATCACGAGTACAAACGACCGAGGTATTGGTTGTGAGTGATATTGCTCCGCATAAGACGTTTTGGGCAGTGGAGTGCAAAGCCAGAGCGTGAGAGCGGCTATGAGTATCGGGGCTGGATAGGGACTCCTAGAGAGTAGGTGAGAAGAGAAATTTCTAATGCAATGCAACAGGTGTGAATATGTCTGGAAAATAAAGCCGGTGATCGATAAGGCGCAAACCGTGCGGTTTAGGTCTATGGCAACCATTTTTGAAAACAATTATGAAAACGTTTTTGTGTTTATGTTTTAAAAACAGTTGATTTTAATCCCTTGTGAAGTCGCCACTGTGAGCGGAGCGGGGTTCGGGGGCTGCTCGCCCAAGGCTTATGGCTGACTTCGCGATCTGGAAATGGTTGAAAAATGGAGTCGCCACCTAGTTCAATTTGGAAATGCTTTTTAACCGACTGGATAGCCTTACTTGCCTCCGGTAAGACTATCGTGCATCAGACCAAAGACAAGGGTTCGTGGACCTCCCCGAGTATCATGTGCTTGGCTTATCTGTTATCGGCTTTATTTTCTGGACACATTCATTTTATATCTCATCTCAACAGTATATGCAGTTCAGAGGATATGAAAGCTGTAAATAAACAGTTATGACAGCAATGAACACGTTTGACGCGCATATGACTCGATCTGGACTGGCATTTGAGGCAAGTAGCAGTACTCCTAAGCATACATCTAACCTTAGAGGTTTCTAGGAAATAGTTATAAGTCTGGCTGGTCTGGATTGATTACATGCAAAAAGCCTAAAATCAGATGTATAAGCGTGATTTTATTAGGTGAGTCTTGAAAAACCTATACAATCGTTACTACTTTTTCGTATTAGTCCTACGATATTAAAATAACAATTTACTTAATAAAGCGGTAAATAGTAAGTACAAACTCACTGCTTGCTAATCCACGTGATAACCTGGCAAGCAACTAATCCTGGTTAGTCTCCGAAGCACGAACAGTCGACGAGTCTAAACAATATAAATAATTATTAAAATGGACCCTAACTCTAGAGAGTACTAGACACCACATAGGACTAGCACAACAACAAGTCAAGGTCGCAATACAGAGTAAACACAATACTCAGATAGTTAGCAAAACATAAACAAGCCAAGTCTATTGAGTTCCCGCTTTAGAAATCCATTTCATAAAATATTATTTAAATCAATCATTAAATAATAAAACAAGAAATTTCCAAATAGTGAGTTATCCGAATTACCGATAACTACCAAGCCAACCTCATATGTCGGGTGACCCAAGTACAACCCGACCCAACCATTTTTCAAAATACAAACCATAGTTTATAATCCCAAGATATGATTTGATAAAAATATAATTTATAATAGAGAGGGGAACTCAATATCTTTAAACAAAAGTAATCATTAGTTACCGTCAAAACTTAATTAAATTAAGTTTAGAAAACGTTTTAAAGTCAAAACGTAACTTTAGCCAACTTTGGCACCTCAAGCCAATAATTTCAAAAACTCATAATTACCCAAGTAATTATGTGGCTAAAGGTTATACAATAAATATCAAAATCAGAATATAATTATTAAAACCAACCCGATTAATATCAATGAGTAATATTCAGATTTAAACGATGCTAATATTTGGCAAAATCAGAACTAAAATGATACTAAAACGTTCTGTTTCAACAAGTAATCAATCAATTCAATAAAACCAGTTTTGAATTCAATTTAACAGTAGCCAACTACTATCACAAATCAAAGGAGTTCAAACATATGAACAGCCATGAATCGAAATTGGAAACGATGAAATTCATACAACAACAATTGTAAAACGCTGAAATCATACAACAATACAAAATCCGATTTTATTATCACCAATAAAAGAGATTCACAACGGTAACAACAAACAATTAAAGGCAGCAGCTATAGGAATAGTAGCAGACCACAGTATCAAAGCAACGATGCAAGAACAACAAGTAAATCGACATATCGATCAAAGATAACAACGCGAGATGATCCAGAGAAGATATGGCACGGATATGAACGTATGACAAAGGCATAAACATCAGAATAACGATGCCAAGAAAAGATTTATAATCGGTAGCCATAGCACATCTCAACGAAGAACCGTACGGCGCAGAACTAGGAAGATTGAACGTACCGTAGAGAGAGAGGAAGCCTTAGGATCGACGAGATCAGTAAGAGCTTGAATAGCGATGAAACAGATATTGATTCAGCAATAAAACGAGAGAGTACGAGTTAAGGTACGATAGCGACGTAACGAATGATTAAGAAACTGACGAGGAAACTTACCGAACCCGAAATCAAGTGAAATGGATGTATGTTGTAATATTTCTGAGTGTTTTCGATTGAAATAGTTGGCTAGGGTTTTATTAGAAGTGAAAAACGATCAGGTTAGGTTAAGGGGTCTATTTATAGACCCCACGTCGATTTTTACTCGCAGGCCGCGATGGCGGGCGCGTCGCGAGGCACGACGGGCCATTGCGCCCTCTAACAAAATTCAAGACAGAGCGCGACGTGAAGCGCGCCGGTCCTGCCGCGCCTTCCGTCGCGCCCTGCAGGCAGAATTTGCAAACGGGCAAAAAATTGGGCCCAAACACGACGACGAAACGGAACCGATTCCGAACTTCAAAAATGGACTATTTGAGCCCAAACACGCGAGATACGGACGATAAAACGAACGAACAACTATCGGAAACATAAACGAAAAACACGGGGTATTACATTCTCCCCAACTTATTAAAAATTCGTCCTCGAATTTAACACGATAAACAAATAACACCAGTAAAATACTTAACAAAAATAATAATAATAAAAATCACATAATTATCAGTACAAATAAACAAGTAACAATCCACATACCTCAAGGAAAGACAAAAAGGATAGCGATTCCGCATATCCAACTCGGTCTCCCAACTGCACTCCTCAACAGAATGATTGCGCCAGAGAACTTTGACCATCGGAATCTCCTTGTTCCGCAACTTACGCACTTGCGTATCAACAACCTCAACTGGTTGTTCCTCATACGATAACTCTTGGTCAATCTCAACGCTCTGAGGTACAATCATGTGCGAAGGATCAAAAATGCACTTCCTCAACATAGAAACATGAAACACAGGATGCACTAAAGACATGTCTGGAGGCAGAACCAGACGATAAGCCAAGCTCCAATCCTCTCTGAAATCTCGTAAGGACCAATATACCTCGGTGCCAACTTTCCCTTGACACCAAAACGAACCACGCCTTTCATAGGCGAAACCCGAAGAAACATGAAACTCTATGTCTTTTCTCTTCGGATCATCATAACTCTTATGCCGACTAAAAGCAGTCTCTAACCTCCGTTTGATCAACGGTACCTTCTTTGAGGTGATCTGGATAATCTCTGCTCCCGAGAGATTACGCTCTCTAACGTCCTCCCAACAGATAGGAGATCTACACTTGCGCCCGTACAAAGCCTCATGCGTCGCCATCTCAATACTCGCGTGGTAACTGTTATTGTAAGAAAATTCAATCAATGGCAGATGAGCATCTTAGCTACCCTGAAAATCGAGAACACACATCCTGAGCATATCCTCCAACGTCTGAATAGTCCTCTCAAACTAACCGTCAGTCTGAGGATGAAAAGTTGTACTGAAATCCAACCAAGAACCCAAGAATTCCTGTAACGCTTTCCAAAACCTCGAAGTAAACACAGAACCTTTGTCTGACACAATAAAAACCGGTACACCATGCAAACTGACAATCCTGTCGATGTACAACTGAGCCAACCTCGAAGCAGGATACGAAACCTTGATCGGAAGGAAATAGCTGACTTGGTCATACGGTCAACTATCACTCAGATGGAATCGTACCCCTATCGAGTACGTGGTAAACCAACCACAAAACCCATGGCAATCCGCTCCCACTTCCACTCTGGAATAGGTAGTGACTGCAGATAGCCAAAAGGTCTCTGATGCTCCAGCTTCACCTGCTGGCAAGTCAGACACTTAGAAACATACTCAGCGACATCCTTCTTCATCCCGCTCCACCAGTAGGTACCCTTAAGATCATGGTATATCTTAGTAGAACCCGGATGAACACTATAAGCAGACTTGTGAGCTTCTTCCAGAATCTGGTCCCTCAAACCATCTGAATCTGGAACACACAATAATCCATCTCAACTGTGGATCCTCAGCTTGTAAAGCTTTGATCCGATCAATCAAAACAGGTTGCACTTGCAACTGTGCCAACAAGCTACCAGCCTGAGAAACCTGATAACCATAGCCTTAAGCTATCAAACTGTGCCACCCTCTAACCATGGTTCTACGCCCAATCTTACAAATATGAGCCAAACTGCACGAAGACTTGCGACTCAACGCATCGGCTACCACATTAGCCTTACCAAGATGGTATTGAATAGTACAGTCGTAGTCTTTCAGCAACTCTCACCACCTCCTCTGTCTCAAGTTCAACTCTTTCTGATCAAAGATATACTTCAGACTCTTGTGATCGGTGAAAATATCACAAGTAGCACATACAAGTAATGCCTCCAAATCTTCAGCGCAAAAACCACAGCTGCCAACTATAAGTCATGAGTAGGGTAATTCACCTAATGCTTCTTCAACTGTCTGGAAGCATAGGCAATCACCTGTCCATGTTGCATCAGCACGCAACCCAAACCAATCCGAGACGCATCACAATACACTGTGAAACCGTCAATGCTTGAAGGCAATGCCAAAACCGGAGCTGTAGTCAAAATCTCCTTGAGCTTCTCAAAGCTCGTCTCGTACTTGTCAGTCCACTCAAACTTAACACCCTTCTGTGTCAGTTTAGTCAACGGTGCAGATATCCTGGAGAAATCTTGCACGAACTGACGATAGTAGCCAGCTAAACCCAGAAAACTTCTGATCTCGGTAATTGACCTCGGCCTCTGCCAATCCATAACCGCCTCTATCTTCTTCGGATCAACCTTGATCCCATCTTTCGACACCACGTGTCCTAGAAAGGTAACCTGATCCAGCCAGAACTCACATTTTGAGAACTTAGCATACAATTGATGCTCACGCAATATCTATAGTATTGTCCTCAAATGGTAAGCATGCTCCTCCTCACTCCGAGAATAGATCAAAATGTCATCAATGAAAACGATAACGAATTGATCTAAAAACGGCTTGAACACTCTGTTCATCATATCCATAAACACTGCTGGTGCGTTTGTCAGACCAAAGGACTTAACTAGAAACTCAAAATGTCCATACCGCGTCCGAAAAGTAGTCTTAGGTACATCTACATCACGGATCCGAAGTTGATGATACCCAGACCTAAAGTCAATCTTGGAGAAACACTTCGCACCTTGCAACTGATCAAACAAATCATCGATGCGAGGAAAAGGATATCTGTTCTTGACAGTAGCCTTATTCAACTGTTTGTAGTCGATACCAGTCGAAAGGAACCGTCTTTCTTCTTCACAAACAGAACTGGAGCACCCCATGGAGAAGTACTCGGTTTGATGAAACCACTATCCAACAACTCTGGTAACTGGTCCTTCAACTCCTTCAGAAACCACATCAATGCAAAACTCAATATCACGATCACGTGGCAATCCAGGCAATTCCTCTGAAAATACATCCGTGAACTCACTCACAATCGGCACCCTATGCATATCACTAACTTCCGCTTCCACATCTCGAACCACAGTAAGAAAACCCTGGCAACCCTTGCCTAACATCCACTTCGCCTTGATGGCGGAAATCAGATTCTTAGGTGTCTCTGCCTTTTCTCCCTGAAAGGAAAAAGGTAGGTCACCTGGAATCCTAAACTCGACTGACTTCCCTCGACAGTCAATAGAAGCAAAGTGGTGTGACAACCAATCCATCCCCAAGATGACATCAAAAGAAAGCACGTCAAGCACAATCAAATCAGCACATAGTTCTCTACCTTGAATAACCACTGGACAAGAAGGATAAACGACATCCACCACTACACCTTCAGACATAGGTGTAGACACAGCTAGAGGTTCACTCAAAATAGATGGTGCAATACCCAATTTTCCAGCAAAGCATGTAGACACAAACGAATGGGTTGCACCCGCATCAAATAACACCAAAGAATCTATAAAAGAAATCGAAATGGTACCTTGCACCGCGGCATTTGATGCATGCGCATCCTGAGGAGTAAGAGCGAACACTCTGGCCTGACCCTGCGGGGCTGCTGAGAACTCTGCCCAGTAGCATAACTGTTGGAACCTCTGCCACCGTTACCACGGCTACCAAAACCTCTGCCACCAAAACCACGGCCCCGCTGGCCACCAAAAGATGCTGCAGGTTGGGAGTACCCTACAGACTGTGTAAACGCAGGTTTCTGCTGCTGGTAAGACGACTGCGCCACACTGGAGTTAGATATCTGCTGCCCGGATGTCGGACACTCTTTGGAGAAATGACCCGGCTGACCACAAAAAAAAAACAACCTCCTAGAGCTAACTGGCACTGACCATAATGCCTACGTCTGCAATGCTGGCAGAACGGAATGTTAGATCCACCACTGAACCCGCGTCCTGAACCACGGTTACCCCCACTGCTGCTAGAACTGTACGGAGCACTCCTAGCACTATGCCTCCCCTTGTTGTGCGTCTGACGACTCCCCCTATTGGTCTGAGAAGAGCCGCTGTAGTAGTTCCCACTACCATGCTGACTGGGGCCTGCTGCCCCCCACTAGGAAGATCACTCTTTCCCTTCTGAATATGGAAAGGGTCATAAATCGTCCCAAACTGAACCAATGAGCTCTCCATCCGACGAGCACTATCCACTACTCGAGAGATCTCTATGTCTGTCCCTATCAGCAAAGGAAGAAATTCTGAGGCTAAGCCCCTAACATAACGGTCATTCACTCACACTCGACCACCCTGTAGATCTGTAGCAAACCGCCCCAAACGGAAAAACTCTGTAGTGTAATCTATCACTGATCTATCCCCCTTCTTCAAATGTAGCAGATTTTCTCTGAAATTCTTAGTAACAGAGAAGGGTAGATAGAAGCCTCTTAACCTGACCACAAACTCAGCCCAAGTCATTGTAGCCATCTCTGGTATGATGTTATCGCGAAACCAGTCCTTAGCTAGACTCTTCAGCGACATCTCCACAAGCATCACTGATTGACGATCAGTAGCCTGAATCCTCTGACTATTGTACTCAAACTCCTCCAAAAAGTCAAGGGCATATCCAGTGCCATCAAATGTAGTCGAATTCAACTTCGTGTATCTCATCACCGCCTCTCTATCTGTCGGAACATGGTCGACACCAGCAAGTCCACCCATACCAGCTACAGCACCAGACTGAGGTTGCTGTTGCTGCGCTATCTGACCCGGAGGTGCAACAGGCCTCATTGTTCTACATCTCGACAATGCCAGCCAAGAAGGTAGTGAAGTCGAGCACCTGCATGTTTGGTGCCTGTTGCACCTCCGGTGCCTGCTGCACATCTGGTACGTGCTGTACTATTGGTGCATGAAAGCCTGCTGCAGCACGTCCTCTAGCTCTACCTCTACCAGCTCCTCTACCTTTACCACGTCCAGCATTTGCGTGAACTGGTGGTACATTCTGATCGACTTCCATGGAAATCGCATCATCAGCCTCAGCGTCTTGCTCTGCCGCAACACGAGCACGAGTACGAACAGCGTTGTTCTTATCCTAAGGATTTAACAAAAACAATTTAAATACACAGATATTTCATACCCAAGTATGAACAAAACAGGAAACATATAGGATTTCCCGAGAAATCAACAGCAATAAAATATTTACCCAAGTGAAATAACATCAACAATTAATAGCATCAAATCAACATATAATGACTGACTCGACGCAATCCTATTGGTGTAGGCAGAATGTTTTAAAAATCAAAAGATGACGTTTTAAAGACATGACAGAAACCTATATCCGCAGTAGTTCCTAAGACACAACCATACTTAACAGAGTAAACACATAGCAAGCAAATGGACTTGGTTTGAAACCAAAGCTCTGATACCAAGTTTGTCACGACCCATTTTCATGAATCGTGACCGGCGCTAGGGCATGGGTAATGTAGTACCAACACCCGTAGCTAGCCTTCCTTATATCATACAATTACAATAAACCTGCAGAAAACCATTGCTCGGGGGCAACCGAGACTTCAGCCTAATTCTAGCAGTTATAATATTAAACATTAAAATATACATGCTTTCCAATACTGAGTTATAAGTAGGCATAACATAAATAATCTTGAATAATCATATTACATGCCAAAGCAATAATTATCCATTCGAACCAATTCGACAAACAACTAGAAATAAATAAAGACGTATAGTTACTACTGCGGTCTAAGAATAAAATAGTTTTACAGTTTATCAAAATAATGAAACCTCTGAGAATGTAAAGAACGGAGATCAGCTGACTCTCTCAAATCATAACCCTGGAAAATTGGGAAAACAACGGGGTCAGATATACTGAGATGAGTTTATACCACTATTTACATTTATCAAGTGGAAAACCTTAAAACCTTAAAACCTTTTAAAACATTTAATAACGATATTACAAATAATAGTTGGAACCCTAATCCACAATTCTAAATAATATACATAATCCAATAGGCCTGGTCCCGAGAGTAGAGCTACACCGAGTTACCACTGAACACACTTTTAACATATTTAGAGTCCCGAGAGCTGACCTACACCGAGTTACTCGTTTTGGTCCCGAGAGCTATGCTCACACTGAGTTACCACATTTCTATATATACCTTACCCAGATCATTACCGGTGCGCACGCAGTCCTAATGATGACGATTAGGTAGCATGTTCCAACTAAGAGCCATAATATAAAAACAGTTCGAAATATACGTACATTATATACAATAAATATTAAAATAATAACTTACTTAATAAGGTAAATAGTAAGTACAAACTCACTGCTTGCTAATCCACGTGATAACCTGGCAAGCAACTAATCCTGGTTCGTCTCCGAAGCATGAACAGTTGACGAGTCTAAACAATATAAATAATTATTAAAATGGACCCTAACTCTAGAGAGTACTAGACACCACATAGGACTAGCACAACAACAAGTCAAGGTAAAGAAATACAGAGTAAACACAATACTCAGATAGTTAGCAAAACATGAACAAGCCAAGTCTATTGAGTTCCCGCTTTAGAAATCCATTTCATAAAATATTATTTAAATCAATCATTAAATAATAAAACAATAAATTTCCAAATAGTGGGTTAGCCGAGTTACCGATAACTACCAAGCCAACCTCACATGTCGGGTGACCCAAGTCCAACCCGACCCAACCATTTATCAAAATACAAACCATAGTTTATAATCCCAAGATATGATTTGATAAAAATATAATTTATAATTGAGAGCGGAACTCAATATCTTTAAACAAAAGTAATATTAGTTACCGTCAAAATTTAACTAAATTAAGTATAGAAAACGTTTTAAAGTCAAAACGTAACTTTAGCCAACTTTGGCACCTCAAGCCAATAATTTCAAAAACTCATAATTACCCAAGTAATTATGTGGCTAAAGGTTATACAATAAATATCGAAATCAGAATATAATTATTAAAACCAACCCGATTAATATCAATGAGTAATATTCAGATTTAAACGATGCTAATATTTGGCAAAATCACAGCTAAAATGATACTAAAACGTTCCGTTTCAACAAGTAATCAATCAATTCAATAAAACCAGTTTTGAATTCAATTTAACAATAGCCAACTACTATCACAAATCAAAGGAGTTCAAACATATGAACAGCCATATGCATGGAGGGAATAGGCAGCTATAAATCGAAATTGGAAACTATGAAATTCATACAACAACAATTGTAAAACACTGAAATCATGCAACAAATACAAAACCCAATTTGATTATCACCAATAAAAGAGATTCACAATGGTAACAGCAAACAATTAAAGGCATCAGCTAGAGGAATAGTAGCAGACCACAATATCAAAGCAACGATGCAAGAACAACAAGTCAATCGACATATCGATCAAAGATAACAACGCGAGATGATCCAGAGAAGATATGGCACGAATATGAACGTAAGAAAAAGGCCTAAACATAAGAATAACGATGCAAAGAAAAGATTAATAATCGGCAGCCACAGCACATCTCAACGAAGAACCGTACGGCGCAGAACTAGGAAGATTGAACGTACCGTAGAGAGATAGGAAGCCTTATGATCGACGATATCAGTAAGGGCTTGAATAGCGCGAAAACGGATCTTGATTCAATACTAAAACGAAAGAGAATGAGTTAAGGTACGATAGCTACATAACGAATGATTAAGAAACTGACGAGGAAACTTACCGAATCCGAAATCCAGTGAAATGGATGTATGTTGTAATATTTCTGAGTGTGTTCGATTGAAATATTTGGCTAGGGTTTTAGTAGAAGTGAAAAACAATCAAGTTAGGTTAAGGGGTCTATTTATAGACCCCACGTCGATTTTTACTCGCAGGGTGCGATGGCGGGCGCGTCGCGAGGCACGACGGGCCATCGCGCCCTCTAACAAAATTCAAGATAGGGCGCGACGCGAGGCGCGCCGGCCCTGCCGCGTCTTCCGTCGCGTCCTGCGGGCAGAATTTGCAAATGGGCCAAAATTTGGGCCCGAACCCGACGACGAAACGGAACTGATTCCGAACTTCAAAAACGGACTATTCGAGATCAAACACGGGAGATACGGACAATAAAAAGAACGAACAACTATCGGAAACATAAACAAAAAACACGGGGTATTACAGTTACGAAAGAAATCCTAATGTTTCACCTTCGTAGTGATATAAGCAAAACGTTTATAATGTTACGAAACAAATCCTACCGTTTCACCTTTTTAGCGATTTAAGCCAAACGTTAAAAATGTTACGAAATAAATCCAAACGTTTAAAAAGTTACGAAATACGTTTCACCATTTTAGCAATTTAACCCAAACTTATACAAACCTTAGGAAACAAATACAAACGTTTAACCTTTTTAGCGTTTCAAGCGATACGTTTACAAATATTACAAAACAAATCCAAACGTTTCACCTTTTTAGCGATTTAAGCCAAAGATTTAAAACGATACGAAACTAATCCAAACGTTTAAAACGTTACGAAACAAATCCTAACGTTTCACCTTTTTATCGATTTAAGCCAAACGTTTAAAACGTTACAAAACCAATCCAAACGTTACAAAACAAATCCAAACGTTTCCCCTATTTAGCGATTTAATTCAAACATTTAAAACGTTGCAAAACCAATCAAACGTTTAAAATGTTACGAATTAAATCCAAACGTTTCACCTTTTTAGCGATTTAAGTCAAACGTTTACAAACGTTACGAATTAAATCCAAGCGTTTCACCTTTTTATCGATTCCAGCCAAACGTTTAAAACATTACGAAACCAATCTACTCGTTTAAAATGGTACGAATTAAATGTTAGTAGTATGTTCCCTAGGGCCATTTGATCATGTATATTTGTAGAACTAATCCCAATGGTAAAGATATATATGTTCTAATTGAACTAAGTGTCTCATCAACTAAGTGTTCATTTATTACGTATTGTCCTTATCACACTGTGATAGAATCTATTCTTAAAGTGTTAAGAATATGAGTGACATATTCTATTATAAAAGTGATCTAAATAACCGTTAACGATCGATGGGGTCCTGCGAATAAGGGCATCGCATTATCACGGAAAGATCGTCCCTTCTGTTTATGCTCCTGATTAGTAAAGAGTTACTAATTATATGAAGTAGCGAGTCTCATACTACTTGATGGGGATCAGGATAAACATGTGGACACTCAAGATGTTGAGTGGGTCGAACAAGTGACGCTAGATGACTTATAAATGGTATTTCATCAAAGTCAATTTAATGTCATCTAGTTCATAATTGTATTTATGTCCTTTGACTTGCGGTGACATTATCTTGTATATAGGTGATTAGAGTTTGATACTCCCTATCCCTCGATCTTTCATGAGCTAGGGTCGCGAGATGTGTTGGCTCTAGTTAGTTGTATATGGAGATAGGGGTTTAACCAAGAGAGGATTTATCAGTCCGGATGAACGGAGAAAAGATTATATGCTATCTCAAATTGTTCTTGATGGATGATAAAACCTGCGCAGGTGTATATGACTTACTTAGAAAGTTGTTTCTAGTGGAAGTCATATTTATCAAGAATAAGAACTGAGATGAGGTCATATGATCAAGACAAGCAGTGTTTGACTTAACCGTGACACTAGTCGAGATCAGAATCTTAGATGAAGGGAATTTTGAGTGTACGGCAATTATGAACATTGGTTCATAAAGAATGCATCGAAACATTCATATCTATTTGGGGGTCGTGATATGTTGCTAGACGTCACTCACGATCTACGAGAATTAATAATTAATGGGATTTAATTATTTAATATAAGAAAGGCATTTCTTATGACTCTCATTGCCATATAGATGTGAACCTAGTTACTCACACACAATAGGGTGTGCAACCGATTGAGTTTACGAGAGATCGATTTCATATAGATACTAGCATATCTCGGAAATTAATCTAAGATGAAAAAACAAGTATAAATTAGGAACTAATTTGCAAGAGTTACAAATTAGTAGGCACCTATTTGTATTCTATCCAAGTTAATATGATGATGTCATGTGATGATATCACTATGATGTCATGTGATGATGTCACGATGATGTCATACGATGATGTCACGTGATGATGTCATGTGATGATGTCACGTGATGATGTCATGTAGGTCTCTGTGTGTGACATCTATCATTCGATGTGTTAGAAGGTAGCAACATCTATGCTTGATGTGTGACGCCTAGCAAGTGATGTGTCAGATGGTGGCAATACCTATGCTTGGTGTGTGACACCTAGCATGTGAGGTGTCAAATGGTGGCAACACCTTTGCTTGGTGTGTGACACCTAGCATGTGAGGTGTTTCATTCTTAAGCAAAGCTCTACTCTATAAATAGAGGTTGGCTTTGCTCATTCTAAAAAAACCACACTTAAGAGAGCATATTTGAAGGAGTTCAAGTAGTCATCAATCACAGAAAAGGTTGGAGAAAGTTTTTCATACATCCCACAAAAAGACGTAATCGAGGCGAGAGTTTGAGCTTAGGGTTGCTCGGCAAGAGGAACTCTTGCAGATTACTTCAAGGCGAGAATTCAATCGGATGCATACTCGTGTGGACGAGCTTGAGGTCGCCGTACTATCGGGACTACAAGAATCGTTAGAGAATCGACATAGGTATTCTTCTTACGGTTTCTAGATGCGCGCTTTAATTACTAGATGATACGATGATCCATTTGTTATTTATATGATCAATTTCTGGATCCGAATTGTTGGAATTCCAATTTTGAATTGAAATATACGATTCGGACCCTCACGTCCCGCTGCACCAACAGTGGTATCAAAGCCACCGTATCATCGAGTATTAAAGCTTTACGATTGAATGCATGTATTGATAATCATGGACTTAGGAATTATTATTGGGCATGTAATTTATAATTTTGAGGGGTTAGGTCTTGTTTGCAAAAACAAGCAAACGCTATTGTGACATTAATTACATTTGATTAAATTCTGTCTAGGAGATTGGTACTTAAGTGGTCCGCTCGTGACCCTCCAATCTATCCTGGGAATTTTTCTAATGTGATTATTTAACACAATATGTGACTCGCTTGTGCATTATATTGTCATCAACAAAACATGCGGAAGTCAATGATCATACATGTGTGATTGCATGATTCATTTTAGCTTTAATATGTATGAGATGCATGCGAAAATGTGTTGTGTGCTTAGTGAGACCAGAATAACTTAAAACCCTAAGAAATATTCCTAAAAGTTAAAAGATTAAGTTTATATTGATTAATCATTAAGTTGATTTATCAATGGCTCTCCATTGGAGCAATAAAATAACACGCTTTGAGTTATCATCTTGTCGGCTATGGATACATAGGGGTGAGATGATATCGTCAAGAGGCCGTTGTTGAGTTTATTATTAAGCACATTGGCTAACCGGGCTAAGAAAAGACCGAAAGGATAGGGTTTTAGGTATCCCGTAGGCATAGGCAAACGCTCGACTGGTTGGAGAGGAACGAAAAGCCCATAAAAGGCTCGGGTTATAGAAGAAGGAGAAGAAGGAACGGAGAAGAAGCTGCTCCTAAATAAGAAGTAAGCAAACCAGAAACTTTCACCCAGGATGCATGCCAGTTTCATACGACCAGGTGGAGTGGCACAAGATCTGCCTCTTGGCTTATGTCGAGATATTGATTCCTTCACACAACAATTTGCTTCTCATATCGACAAATCTTGACTTCGCCATTTCAAAAGCACTATTCAAGTGAAGTGCAAGATCCATGACCTGACCGCTTAGCCTCTGTAGGGGGAATACCGGATTTGAATTCTGCCTTTAAAGAAGGACTTTTCAGGTAAGCATGCATAGCTTGATGTGAAAGAGAATAGAAGGAGTAGGTCCTCTTATTGTATCGGTATTCCTCTATCCATCTATCTTGCATTGCTTTGCTTCCTTCAGTGAGGGCCATCGGGTATTCCTAATTGCGGAGATGACCTATATGATGTGGAGGGTATATGATTGGAAGCTTTTCCAAGAGACAAGGAGACATGCAGAATACCAGACAATGAGATGTACCGATTGGTTTCTGTGAACGGAAATGGAAAAGATAACTCCAGTTCCTTTGGAAATGGTAAGATCTTTGGCTAATCTTGACTTGGTTTTGATTTCTCTATTTTTTTAAGAATACCGAGTCGAGATCTTCTCCTACCCGTATCGAATAGAACATGTTGAGCCAAATCTTCTTCATCTAAAACATGCTTTATTTAGATCGCTCCCTTCTCTTCCTTCTATTGAGAGGTCCCATTCTTCGAGACGGGAAGGGAATTCCTCAGACACCTTACCAACATAGATCGCTAGCTATTTCACTTGCTATGAGAACTCACAGGCCTATTCCTAGACGACAGGAAGACCTTAACGGCCAGTCCTACTACCGGAGTACGGACCAGACAAGATAGCTTGCTTACTCCAGTACTCAAGCTCAAGCCAAAGCAGTTCCTCAAGGACAGGAATAGCGGATTCCAATTAATCTGAAATAGTCGAAAGGAAACTCTTACTTTTACTTTTAAGCTTCTAATTACTAGATTTATTATTATTTTCAATATGAACCCCGGCATGTATCAAAACAATAAAATCAATGAAAAGGAATTCTATAAAAAACGATTTTCAATTTCAACGACTGAGGGGGTCGAAGAACAAGAAGTGAGTTATTTATCATCCAAGCATTCATTCTTCTTACGGCTAGATCCAATCTCCTGGTCCTTGCAGAAAGGAAAAAGAATTTCACCTCCTTCGTTTCAGGAAGGGAGGGTTTGGAAAATCCTATTGATTGCAGCTAATATATGATAGATTCGCTTCGGAAGAAAGGATGCTCACTTTTAATGTAGACAGGGGTGAATGGAACCTCACCTCAGAAGTTAAATAAGAGAGAAGCTAATTAATCTCCCACTTCATTCTCCGGGAATGCAAGTCAAAGAAAGCTATACGGAAAGGCAAGGAAAGGAGATGTTATGGGTGTATCGATATAGTACACGGCAATAACGGCAATTAGGCATACCTGAGTCGTGTATTATTCAAATTGAGACATCTTAGTTGATTCAATGGGTTAAACTTAACTAATGCTGAAACCCAATAACGACAATGGGTATCTGAGGGTGAATACATTAGGAGCTGGAAATGATTGAACCTCATATGAGATATGATGACCAAGTGTTGTTCATTTGTAGTACATTGTGATCCCAATAACGGCAATTAGGCGTACCTGAGGGAAAGAACAATGACTACAAGAATTCAATCACCCGTTTGAAATCTTTTCCAACAAAGATTCACGTTTCCTATTTTGGAAGTGTAGGATTCGCAAAACATAGTGGGATGCCATTTTGATAAAAAAACCAAATCATTATGGTTAAATATTCAAAACAACACGAATACTAATTAGAGATCTTTGATGTCTAAGAGATAATAAGATTAAATAGAATCCTTTAAAGTGACATTCACGATAGTAATCGACTAGTGGTTTAAAATCATTCTTGTCTGATTAAGATATTTAGATGCCTCCAAAGCTATTGCGAAAAACAAATGCACATCGGTTAACAAAGAAAAATGTTTTCATTTGTTAAGATGTAGGACATTATAAGTCATTGCCTGAAATATTTGGAATATTTGAAAGGTGGTTAGGTCAATAAAAGAAAGTGTTTCTTTTGTTAAACCGAAAGACATTGAAATGGAAATTGCATTAAGTACTGTGAATACTTAAAGGGCAATGACGGGAGGAACGACAATTCCATAAAGAATGTGTCTATCTCATGTTCCAATGTCAATTGCTCATTTAAAAGCTTGGGTATTGAATACCGATGCTCATTCTCATATTTGTTTATCTTTTACGGATTTAGTAAAAGTGAAAAAGAAAGGAAAAAGATGAAGTAATCTTAAATCTCAGGAATGACGCAAGCGTTGCGACAAGAGCTATAGGATCAACTTCAATTTTTTTAAATAAACATAAGTTGTACTTAAACAAGATTTTTGTACTTACCCAATATATACAGGAATATCATGTTCGAATTTGTATGACAAATTTGGTTGTTGATTTTCTATTTACAAAGGATGTTTGTAGTATTATGTTTGATACTACAGAGTTGGGTGTGGATATGTACAAAATGGTCTTTATTATTTGATTAAAGATATTCGATGCAAAATATGTTTTTAAAATTAATACCATAAGTAATCAAATCTCTAAACAATTTTGGCACTTGTGATTAGGACATATTGCAAAAGATAGACTTAACAAGTTAAATAGGATGGGAATCTTAAGCAATCAAGATTTTGCATCGCTTCTGACTTATGAGTCGTATCTTAAAGGCAAAATGATGTGATCATTATTTGTGGTACAAAGTGGTAGAGCCAAGGTCGTTTAAGAGATCATACATAGTGATGTATATGGTATGTTTATAGAAACGAACCAAGGTAGATACATATACTTCATTTTCTACATTGATGATTTATCACGATATAGTTAAGTTTGTCTTATGAAGGACAAACATGAAAATTTTGAAATGTTCAAATGACTTCAAGAATGAAGTAGAAAACCAAATTGGAAAAAGTAATAAAACTTTATGATGTGATCGAAAAGGGAAGAATACTTGAGTATATAATTTGGTACGTTCCTAAAAGCAATGTGGTATTATTTTTCAACTTACTCCTTGGGAACACCATGGTTGAATGGTGTGTCTGTTAAGAAGGAGATATCGTACAATGTGGGACATGATACGATAAATAATGGGCTATATACTGATTTATCCATCTCATTATGGAGTCATGCACTTCTTACCGCAAATAAAATTCTAAATTGAATTCCAACTAAATTCGCTCCATAGATACCTTATGAGATAAGGTATGGAATTAAGTCTTAAGGAAGTTAAGATTTGTACGGAAGATATCAGGAAACTGATATCCGATAAATTTGGAATCAAAATCAATCATGGAAAGGTTATGTTGGATATTCTTAAGAATTTAACGTTGAAGTTATTTTATCATAATGTAGTATGTCAGCATTTTAAATTTTTGGAATTTACAGAATAGATGTTTGAAATCAAAGATTTCTCACTTGAGTTTTAAATTACCGTTTAGCGGTTGGATTAAGTCGAGCTCTCAAAATTCAGAGGATGAAAGTTTTATTAAAATAATTTTACGGATATACAAATATTTTGAATACGTTTTATAAACGATTGTTTTGGGTTCGACTTGGGTCACCCAAATTTAGGAGTTGAGCTTGGTAGTTGTAATGACTCGGCTAGCTCGATGATTTTATGATTGAGATACTCGGGTATCCGTTTTAAAGCAACTGATTAATAAGAAGAGACTTTTACAAATTGTGAATTTGTTTTAACCGTGGGGCTCAACAAAATTTGGAAGTTTTCGTATTTGACTTTAAGATTTCAAAATAAATTTTGAAGCGTTTTCTTGGAAGATTAAATGTTATAAAATGATTTGTTACAAAAATTCAAGCTTGTTTTAGCATATCTTGATTTTGTCTCAAAGTATATTTGGGTCAATTTTGTTCATGGCATGCTTACGTGATTTATGGGTTGTAAAAATCGTAATAGTTTTGGTTTTAATTTTCGTTGTATAATTTGCTTACCTGTTGGACTAAGTTAATTGTTTTGTTTCATCTATTCTTGCGAAGTAGCACGCGGGATGATTTATTTCATGCGGTTATGGTAATTACCTGATTTTTGGTTTGATTATGAGTCGAACTTTTGTTCATACACTGTTTTGATATAGTATCAATTGGGTATAAGCTAGGTTTGCTATATTGTTGTTGGATCAAAATCTTTGGGTTTCGATATCGAGGAAGATGAGGGAAATATTCCCTTGGATTGGTTGATGATTTCTGATTATCCTAGGACGGATATTGGAAACTCTGAACCGAGAAGATAGATCGGTGTATTAATACACTGGTGTTTCTATCAAGTCTGATGATGCGATGCGGGAGCTGCCGTTAAGTTTTGTAGGAACATCTTGATGTGTTATTTCTTTGGGAATAAGCTCAGTATAAATTTAGGTTAGTGGGATATCTTATGTGATAGAGTTGTAATGAAGTTATTAGGATGAGTTGTCATATAGCATCGAGTGTTGCTAGGTTGCAAGTAAGGAATTTGAGAATTATTTTGAGGTTATCGAGTGCACATCTAACAGAGTGTAACGTCTAGCAAATATTTTATTGAGAAGTTGATTTCAAAGGTTGAATTGTTAAAATATTTGAAATATTTTCAACACGTAATTGTGCCCAGACATATCATGAACATTCATTTTGAATGTCACGATTAGGTTTGCATTGAATATTTAGTATGTTCACTAAATAAAAGATAAATTAATAATTGATACACGCATAATAGTACATGCATCACGTGCATAGAAATGATTAGGGTTGAATGCAACTCTTTGGGGATGAGAGATATCATCACCCTGGTGCACAATTATGAAAAACGCATTTTATCAATAAAGTGTTTTGAGAATGATGTTTTGAAACGCGCTCGCGAGATACATTATGATAAATGTATTTATAAAGTTGTCGGATTTCAAATGATTTTGAAACTGTTACCGAGAGGTAGCTAGACGAATACTCTGTGATGATGGTGGTAAATTTTGGACGATTACGTTGTAATGGATCAGTCTGAATTTTCAGAATCGTGTGTTTCATGGGACGTGAAATTGAATTTGAGGTTGCGCTCGAGAAATAGTTGTGCTAAGTGCGGTATAGAGTAATGTAGAATAGAAAGCTTTCGTGATAATTTACGATTTGTGGATTAAGGATGTTGGTTATGCTCCATGTGTGTTTATACACTGCGTTTTTTTTTTTAAAAAAAAGAGATGTTATCTTTCAGATTATATTTTTTCCAATTACTTTGGGTAAATGGATATAAAAGTATTTTCATAAACAAAGAGATTTGCGTTGTTAATTTTTATCCTTTTGAGGAAAGGAATAAATTTTGTCAAAATTAATTCAAAAGGAATAATAAATTTTTCGGTTGAACGATTCTTCAAATTGTGTTTTTGTTTGAGAAATTTAGATGCGACTTAAAATTTTGTGATGTTTTGAAACATTAATGTGTATTTTCAATACGAAAGATGTTTCCACGGTTGGTCTATTTTCAAAAAAAAGGATAAATTGATTTTAGCAAGTTTGGTTTAAAGAGAACATAAATTTTGCCAAATAAACTGTTTTATAAATGTATTGAAAAGTAAGGGAAAATTTCAGATTCAAAATGTGGATATTTTGAAAATTTTCAAGGGTTTGCAAAACCGATGGTTTTCGACGGTAAAGGCATTTCGATATTAAATACAAAAGGAGGTGTAAGACGTAAAGTCTTTTAAAGAGGAGTGGAGAATTTTGGGACATAAAATGTTTTGTATTAAAAGATTTTATACCCCAGGGGTCGGTCTTGATCATAACTAACAATCCGGTCGTGGTGATTTGATCGTAGTGATCTCTCGTTGTATATGAGGCAATAGTTAATTGAGGGAATAATTTTGTGAATTTGAGTTTGATTTGGATATATGAGTTAACTGATTCGTGAATCGAAGATCGTGGTTAATAGGTTTCGACAACCCGGATTGGTTGATTGATTTTGTTGATCAATAGTATTACTGTAATGCTTGGATATCGTTCGGGGCAATGGTTGAACCCTTGGTGTGGGCGATGAAATTTTAAGTTGTGTAATTAAGTGAGATGTAGTCAATGTCCAGTTTAGTTGTAGCGTTATGTTTCTGAATGATTGGAAGAATCCTTATGATTGATTTTGTTTATCATTGATCTAGAGATTTTTGTAATCATGAGAGAAATTCTCTTTTCTTTGAATTGCGATATGAGTTTTATTTTGTGATTCACAAGTTAATGGTATTATCGAGTTTGTATAAAATGTTGATTGAGATGATTCCTTGTAGTGTTCGTTTGGAACCGAATTATTATCTGATTTTTATTGGGTTGTGTTATCGATTACTTTGATGTCGAGATGATATAAGTGGAAGTAAGTAAATGTTGTAGAACGCAAGAAATTATCAGCTTGTGTTTTGTCGAGATGATATAAGTAGAAGTAAGTAAATGTTGTAGAACGCAAGAATTTATCAACTTGTGTTTCAGTTTTCCAGTTGAGGCGATAAAGTTTGGAATTATAAAACTATAGTTTGAGCTAAGGGCTTGATCTTGTATCTGATATCGAGGTCTTTATAATAGATGAGTTTCGAGCTGGTTTTGGAGGCCACTCCAGTATAGATTAGTTGTGACTCTCAGTTGAAGAATTGTTGTTTATTCACGTTGCGTTGAATGAGTAATAGTTGAAGCACCAAGTTGTTAGAATCAGAATTTTGCGCATATGGGTGTTGTGACGGTTATAGTGCGAATAAGTTCATATTTGAAATTCGAGGTCGAATTTTTCATAGGCTGGGGAGAATGTAATACCCCATATTTACCGCTTTATTAAGTAAATTGTTATTTAAATATTATATATATTGTATACATACAATTGCGAACTGTTTTTCCATTATGGCTCTTAGTTGGAACATGCTACCTAATGGGCATCATTAGGACTACGTGCGCACCGGTATTGATCTAGATAAGGTATGTGATATGTGGTGGTAACTCGGTGTGAGCATAGCTCTCGGGATCAGTAGAGTAACTCGGTGTAGCTTAGCTCTCGGGACTCTGGATATGGATGAAGTGCGGTTGGTGGTAACTCGGTGTAGCTTAGCTCTCGGGACCAGGCCTATTGAATTAAGGATATATTTAATATTGTTGATTAGGGTTCCAACTATTATACGTAATGTTGTTATTAAATGTTTTAAACGGTTTTAAAGGTTTTCCACTTGATAAATGTAAATAGTGGTATGAACGCATCTCAGTATATCTGATCCCGTTGTTTTCCAATTTTTCCAGGGTTATGATATGAGCGAGTCAGCTGCTCTCCGATTCTTTATTTTCTCGGAGGTTTTACTTTATTTAATAAAGTTTATTAAACTGATTTTATTCTTAGACCGAAGTAGTTGTTAGAAGTCTTATATGTCTAATACTTGTTATAAAGTTATTCAATGGATTACTGTTATTTTGACATTCTTTATTAACTTGGGTTAATATGTACTTTTGCCATATTTAAGACTCAGAGTTGGCTGAGCACTTTATTATAAATATTGTATATTATGAACTTCTAGAAATAGGCTGAAGTCTCGATTGCCCCCGAGCATTGGTTTTCTTGCAGGTTTTTTGTATTTGTTGTTAATCCGCAAGGCTAGCTACGGGTTTTGGTACAACCATACCCATACCCTAGCGCCGGTCTCGATCCATGAAATTGGGTCGTGACATGATGTCATGTAGGTCTATGTGTGTGACATCTATCATTCGACGTGTCAGAAGGTGGCAACACCTATGCTTGATGTGTGATGCCTAGCAAGTGATGTGTCAGATGGTGGCAACACCTATGCTTGGTGTGTGACACCTAGCATGGGAGGTGTCGAATGGTGGCAACACCTTTGCTTGGTGTGTGACACCTAGCATGTGAGGTGTTGCATTCTTAAGCAAAGCTCTACCCTATAAATAGAGGTTACCTTTGCTCATTCTAAAAACACCACACTTAAGAGAGCATATTTGAAGGAGTTCAAGTAGTCATCAATCACAGAAAAGCTTGGAGAAAGTTTTTCATGCATCCCAGAAAAAGACGTAACCGAGGCGAGAGTTTGAGCTGAGGGTTGCTCGGCAAGAGAAACTCTTGCAGATTACTTCAAGGCGAGGATCCGAATGGAAGCATACTCGTGTGGACGAGCTTGAGGTTGCCGTACTATAGGGACTACAAGAATCGTTGGAGAATGGACATAGGTATTCTACTTATGGTTTCTAGATGCGTGCTTTAATTATTAGATGATACGACGATCCATTTGTTATTTATATGATCAAATTCTGGATCCGAATTGTTGGAATTCCAATTTTCAATTGAAATATACGATTCAGACCCTCACGTCCCGCTGCACCAACATTAAATCCTAATGTTTAACCTTTTTGGCGATTTAAGCCAAACGTTTAAAATGATACGAAACAAATCCTAACATTTCACCGTTTTAACGATTGAAGTCAAACATTTAAAACATTATAAAACAAATCTTAACATTTCACCTTTTTAGCGATTTAAGCCAAACATTTAGAATATTACGAAACAAATCCTAACATTTAATTTTTTAGCTATATAAGCCAAGTGATTAAAACGTTACCAAACAAATCCTAATGTTTCATCTTATTAGAAAATTAAGCCAAACGTTTGAAACGTTACAACACAAATCCAAACGTTTAAAACGTTACGAAACAAATCCTAACATTTGACCTTTTTAGCGATTTCAGCCAAACGTTTAAAATGTTACAAAACAAATATAAATATTTTACCTTTTTAACGATTTAAGCAAAACGTTTAAACTGTTACGAAATAAAACTAAATGTTTAAAACTTTACGATACAAATTCTAACGTTTCACCTTTTTTGCGATTTAAGCCTAACGTTTAAAACGTTACAAAAAAAATCCTTACGTTTCACCTTTTTAGCGATTTAAGTCAAACGTTTAAAACGTTACAAAAGAAATCCTAATGTTTCATCTTTTAAGCGATATAAGCAAAACATTTTGAAACAAATCCAAATGTTTCACCTTTTTAGCGATTTAAGCCAAACGTTTACAAATTGTTACGAAAAAAATCCAAACGTTTAAACTTTTTAGCGATTTAAGCCAAACATTTAAAACATTACGAAACCAATTGTAATGTTTCACCTTTTTAGCGACATAAGCCAAACGTTTAAAACGTTTCGAAACAAATCCAAATGTTTCACCTTTTTTGCGATTTAGGCCAAACAATTAAAATATTTTGAATCACCTTTTTAGCGATTTAAGCCAATCGTTTAAAACGTTACGAAACCAATCAAAATGTTTCACCTTTTTAGTAAATAAGTCAAACGTTTAAAACGTTTCGAAACAAAACCAAATGTTTCCCCTTCTTAGCTATTTAGGCCAAACGTTTCAAAATCACCTTTTTAGCTATTTAAGCTAAACATTTAAAACGTTACGAAACCAATCTAAACGTTTAAAACGTTACGAAACAAATCCTAACGTTTCACCGTTTTAGCGATTTAAGCCAAACGTATAAAACGTTTCAAAACAAATCGTAACGTTTCACCTTTTTAGCGATTTTAGCCAAAGGTTTAAAACGTTACGAAACAAATTCTAACGTTTAACCTTTTTAGCGTTTTATGCCAAACGTTTTAAACGTTTCGAAATAAATCCAAACATTTTGCCTTTCTAGCGATTTAAGCCAAACGTTTACAAAGTTATGAAACAAATCCAAATGTTTCACCTTTTTAACTAACTAAGACAAACGTTTGAAATGTTACGAAACCAATCCAAACGTTTAAAACGTTATGAAACAAATCCTAACTTTTCACATTTTTAGTGATTTAAGCCGAACGTTTAAAACGTTGTGAAACCAATCCAAACGTTTAAAACGTTACGAAACAAATCCAAACATTTCACCTTTTTAGCAATTTAAGCCAAACAAACTTTTCATCTTTTTAGCGTTTTATGCTAAACGTTTACAAATGTTACGAAACAAATCAAAAAGTTTCACTTTTTTATCAATTTGAGACAAACATTTAAAACATTAAGGAACCAATCGAAACATTTAAAATGTTTCACCTTTTTAGCGATTTCAACCAAACATTTAAATTGTTATGAATCAAATCCTAACGTTTGACCTTTTTAGCGATTTATGCGAAAGGTTTATTACGTTTCGACACAAATCCAAATGTTTCACCTTTTTAGCAATTTAAGAAAAACATTTAAATTGTTACGAAACATATCCAAACGTTTAAAACTCTACGTAACAAATCCTAACGTTTTACATTTTTTGCGATTCAAGCAAAAATCTTAATATCTTACGAAACAGATCCTAACATTTCACCTTTTTAGCGATTTAAGACAAACATTTAAAACATTACGAAACAAATCCTAACGCTTCACCTTTTTAGCAATTTAAGCCAAACGGTTAAAACATTACGACATAAATCCATACTTTTAAAACGTTACGAAGCAAATCCTTAACGTTTCACCTTTTAGCGATTTAAGCCAAATGTTTAAAACGTTAAAAAACAAATTCAAAAGTTTTACCTTTTTAGCGACATAAGCAACAAGTTTAAAATGTTACGAAAGAAATCCAAATGTTTAGAACGTTACTAAATATATCCTAACGTTTCACATTTTTTGCGATTTAAGCTAAATGTTTAAAGCGTTACAAAACAAATCCAAACGTCCTTTTTAGCGATTTCAGCTTAACATTTAAATTGTTACGAAAGAAATCCTAATGTTTCACCTTTTTAGCGATTTAAGCAAAACGTTTAAAACGTTACGAAACAAATTCTATCTTTTCGCCTTTTTAGCGATTTAATCCAAACGTTAAAAATGTTACGAAACAAATCCTAACATTTAACCTTTTTAGCGATTTAAGCCAAACGTATACAAATGTTACGAAACAAATCCAAACGTTTCACCTTTTTAGTGATTTAAGCCAAAACGTTTAAAACGTTATGAAACCAATAAAACGTTTAAAACGTTAAGAATTAAATCAAAACGTTTCACCTTTTTAGCGATTTAAGCCAAGCATTTACAAACGTTACGAAATAAATCCAAACGTTTCACCTTTTTATCGATTTAAGCCAAACGTTTAAAAATTTACGAAACTAATCAAAAACGTTTAAAACGTTATGAAACATATCCTAACATTTTACCTTTTTAGCAATTTAAGCCAAACGTTTAAAACGTTACGAAACAAATCCTAACGTTTCACCTTTTTAGCGATTTAAGCCAAATGTTGAAAACGTTTCGAAACAAATCCAAACGTTTCACCTATTTAGCAATTTAAGCCAGACATTTAAACCGTTAAGAAACCAATCCAAACGTTTAAAACGTTACAAAATAAATCCTAACATTTCACCTTTTTAGCGATTTAAGCCAAACGTTTAATACGTTACGAAATAAATCCTAACATTTGACCTTTTTAGCGATTTAAGCCAAACGTCTAAAACGTAATAAAATAAATCCTAACGTTCCATCTATTAAGCAATTTAAGCCAAAAGTTTAAAATGTTACGACACAAATCCAAAAGTTCAAAACATTACGAAACAAATCCTAACATTTGACCTTTTTATCTATTTAGGCCAAACGTTTAAACAAGTTAAATAACAAATACAAATGTTTTACCTTTTTAGCGATTTATGCAAAACGTTTAAAACGTTAGGAAACAAATCTAAACGTTTAAAACGTTACGAAACAAATGCTAACATTTCACCATTTTAGAGATTTAAGATAAACGTTTAAAATGTTACGAATGAAATCCTAACGTTTAACCTTTTTAGCAATTTATGCCAAACATTTAAAACGTTACGACACAAATTGAAACGTTTATAACATTACGAATCAAATTCCAACGTTTAACCCTTTTAGCGATTTAAGCGAAACGTTTGAAACGTTACAAAACAAATCTATACGTTTTACCTTTTTAACGATTTAAGCAAAACGTTTAAAATGTTACCAAACAAATCCAAATGTTTAGAATATTACGAAACAAATTCTATTGTTTCACCTTTTTAGTGATTTAAGCCAAATGTTTGAAATGTTACGAAACAAATCCAAAAGATTAAAAAGAAATAAATCCTAACGTTTCACCTTTTTAGCGATTTAAGCAAAACTTTTGAAACGTTACGAAACAAATCCTAACGTTTCAGCTTTTTAGCGATTTAAGTCAAATGTTCAAAATGATATAAAAAAAATCCAAACGTTTAAAACGTTATGAAACAAATTCAAACGTTTCACCTTCTTAGCTATTGAAGCCAAATGTATACAAATCTTACGAAACAAATTCAAATGTTTCCCCTTTTTAGTGATTTAAGTTAAACGTTTACAAGCGTTACGAAACAAATACTAATGTTTCACCTTTTTAGCTATTAAAGCCAAACGTTTAAAATGTTACGAAACCTATCCAAATGTTTAAAACATTATAAAACAAATCCTAATGTCTCACATTTTTAGCGATTTAAGCCAAACGTTTAAAACGTTACGAAACCAATCCAAACATTTAAAACGAAAAGAAAAAAAATCCAAATGTTTCACTTTTTTAGCGATTTAAGCCAAACGTATAAAACGTCATGAAACAATTCAAACGTTTTAAACGTTACGAATTAAATCCAAATGTTTCATCTTCTTAGCGATTTAAGGCATAGGTTTACAAACGTTACGAAACAAATCTAAACATTTCACCTTTTTATCGATTTAAGACAAATGTTTAAAACGTTACATAACGAATCCAAACGTTTAAAAAGTTTCACCTTTTTAGCTATTTAAGCCAAACGTTTAAAACGTTACAAAAAAAATCCTTAAAAGTTTCACCTTTTTAGCGATTTAAACCAAAGTTTTAAAACGTTTCGAAAAAAAATCCAAATGTTTCACCTTTTTAGTGATTTAAGCGAAACGTTTATATCGTTACGAAACCAATCCAAATGTTTAAAACGTTACGAAATAAATCCCAACATTTCACCTTATTTGCGATTTAAGCCAAAATCTTAAACCTTGGGAAACAAATCCTAACATTTCACCAATTTAGCGATTTAGGACACACGTTTAAAACATTACGAAACAAATCCTAACGTTTCACCTTTTTAGAAATTTAAGCCAAACGTTTAAAACGTTACGACAATAATCCAAACGTTAAGAAACAAATCCCACCGTTTCACTTTTTTAGCGATTTAAGCCAAATGTTAAAACGTTACAAAACAAATCCAAAAGTTTTTCCTTTTTAGCAATTTAAGAAAAACGTTTAAAATTTTACAAAACAAATACAAACGAATAGAACATTACGAAACAAATGCTAACGTTTCATATGGTTAGCAATTTAAGATAAACGTTTAAAACGTTACAAAACAAATCCAAACGTCCTTTTTGCGATTTATGCCAAACATTTAAAATGTTACGAAAGAAATCCTAATGTTTCACATTTTTAGCGATATAAGCAAAACGTTTATAACGTTACGAAACAAATCCTACCGTTTCACCTTTTTCGCGATTTAAGCCAAACGTTAAAAATGTTACGAAATAAATCCAAACGTTTAAAAAGTTACGAAACAAATCCTAACGTTTCACCATTTTAGCAATTTAAGCAAAACATATACAAACGTTAGGAAACAAATAAAACGTTTAACGTTTTTAGCGTTTTAAGCGAAACGTTTACAAACATTACGAAACAAATCCAAATGCTTCACCTTTTTAGTGATTTAAGCCAAACGTTTAAAATGATAAGAAACCAATCCAAACGTTTAAAACGTTACGAAACAAATCCTAATGTTTCACCTTTTTAGCGATTTAAGCCAAAAGTTTAAAACGTTACGAAACCAATCCAAACATTACAAAACAAATCCAAATATTTCCCCTAATTAGCGATTTAATCCAAACGTTTAAAACGTTAAAAAACCAATCAAACGTTTAAAATATTACGAATTAAATCCAAACGTTTCACCTTTTTAGCGATTTAAGCCAAACGTTTACAAACGTTACAAAACAAATCCAAACGTTTCACCTTTTTATCGATTTCAGCCGAACGTTTAAAACGTTACGAAACTAATGTAATTGTTTAAAATGGTACGAATTAAATCCAAATGTTTCACCCTTTTAGCGATTTAAGCCAAACGTTTAAAATGTTACGAAACAAATCCTATCATTTCACCTTTTTAGCGATTGAAGTCAAACATTAAAAACGTTACGAAACAAATCCAAACGTTTCACCTTTTTAGCAATTTAAGCCAAACGTTTCGAACGTTAAGAAATCAGTCCAAACGTTTAAAATGTTATAAAACAAGTCCTAACGTTTCATATTTTTAGCGATTTAAGCCAAACATTTAAAACATTACAAAACAAATCCTAACATTTCACCTTTTTAGCGATATAAGCAAAATGATTAAAACGTTACAAAACAATCCTAACGTTTCATCTTGTTAGAAATTTAAACCAAACGTTTAAAACGTTACGACGCAAATCCAAACGTTTAAAACTTTACAAAACAAATCCTAACATTTGACATTTTTAGCTATTTAAGCCAAACGTTTAAAATGTTACAAAACAAATACAAATATTTTACCCTTTTAGCGATTTAAGAAAAACGTTTAACGTGTTGCGAAATAAAACAAAACGTCTAAAAGTTTACGATACAAATGCTAACGTCTCACCTTTTTAGCGATTTAAGCCAAACGTTTAAAACGTTAGGGAAAAAATCCTAACGTTTCACCTTTTTTGCAATTTAAGCCAAACTTTTAAAACGTTACAAAAGAAATCCTAATGTGTCACATTTTTAGCGATATAAGTAAAACGTTTAAAACGTTTCGAAACAATTCCAAACATTTCACCTTTTTAGATATTTAAGTCAAATGTTTACAAATTGTTACGAAAAAAATCCAAACGTTTAAACTTTTTAGTGATTTAAGCCAAACGTTTAAAACGTTACGAACCAATCGAAATGTTTCACCTTTTTTAGCGACATAAGCCAAATGTTTAAAACGTTTCGAAACAAATCCAAACGTTTCACCTTTTCAGCGATTTAGACCAAACGATTAAAACGTTTTGAATCACCTTTTTAGCGATTTAAGCCAAACATTTAAAACGTTACGAAACCAATCCAAATGTTTCGCCTTTTTAGTAAATAAGCTAAACGTTTAAAACGTTTCGAAAAAAATCCAAACGTTTCACCTTTTTAGCGATTTAGGCCAAACGATTAAAACGTTTCGAAATCACCTTTTTAGCGATTTAAGTGTCACGACCCAAAATATTGAGCCGAGACCGGCGCTAGGAAACGGGAGTGGCAGCTCCGGAACCCGTAGCAAGCCTAAAACCACTACAATTTTTTTGCTATAAAACAAATAAAATATAATGTATAAACGGAACAAATCCTTAACGTTTCACCTTTTAAGCGATTTAAGTCAAATGTTTAAAACGTTAAAAAACAAATCCAAAAGTTCTACCTTTTTATCTATTTAAGAAACACGTTTAAAATGTTACGAAACAAATCCAAACATTTAGAAGGTTACTAAATATGTCCTAACGTTTCACATTTTTAGCGATTTATGCTAAACGTTTAAAGCGTTACAAAACATATCCAAACGTCGTTTTTAGCGATTTTAGCCGAACATTTAAATTGTTACGAAAGAAATATTAACATTTCACCTTTTTAGCGATTTAAGCAAAACGTTTAAAACGTTACGAAACAAATTCTATCGTTTCACCGTTTTAGCGATTTAAGCCAAACGTTAAAAATGTTACGAAATAAATCCAAACGTTTAAAACGTTCCGAAACAAATCCTAACATTTAACCTTTTTAGCGATTTAAGCCAAACGTATACAAACTTACGAAACAAATCCAAACGTTTCCCCTTCTTAGCGATTTAAGCCAAACGTTTACAAACGTTACGAAAAAAATCCAAGCGTTTCACTTTTTATTGATTTAAGCCAAACGTTTAAAATGATACGAAACCAATCCAAACGTTTAAAACGCTATGAAACAAATTAAATCGTTTCCCCTCTTAGAGATTTCAGCTAAACGTTTAATATGTTACGAAACCAATCCAAACGTTTAAAAAGTTACGAAATAAATCCAAACGTTTTCCCTTTTTAGCGATTTAACCCAACGTTTAAAACGTTACAAAACAAATTAAACGTTTAAAACGTTATAGATTAACTCAAAATGTTTCCCTTTTTTAGCGATTTAAGCCAAACGTTTAAAAACATTACGAAACAAATCCAAACGTTTAACCTTTTTATCGATATAAGCCAAACGTTTAAAAAGTTACGAAACCAATCCAAAACTTTTAAAACGTTATGAAAGAAATCCTAACATTTCACCTTTTTAGCGATTTAAGCCAAACGTTTAAAACATTACGAAACAAATCCAAACGTTTCACCTTTTTAGCGATTTAAGCCAAATGTTTAAAACGTTTCACCTATTTAGCAATTTAATCCAAACGTTTAAAACGTTAAGAAACCAATCCAAACGTTTAAAATGTTACAAAATAAATCCTAACTTTTCACCTTTTTAGCGATCTAAGCCAAACGTTTAAAACGTTATGAAAAAAATCCTAACATTTGACCTTTATAGCGATATAAGCCAGACGTTTAAATCGTTACGAAATAAATCCTAACGTTTTGTCTTTTTAGCAATTTAAGCCAAACGTTTAAAATGTTACGACACTAATCCAAACGTTTAAAACGTTACGAAACAAATCCTAACATTTGACTTTTTTATCGATTTAAGTTAAACGTTTAAACCTTTACAAAACAAATACAAATGTTTTACCTTTTTAGCGATTTAAGCAAAACCTTTAAAATTTTAGGAAATAAATATAAACTTTTAAAACGTTACAAAACAAATGCTAACATTTCACCATTTTAGAGATTTAAGCTAAACATTTAAAACATTACGAATGTCCTAACGTTTCACCTTTTTAGCAATTTAAGCCAAACGTTTAAAACGTTCAGACACAAATCCACACGGTTATAACATTACGAAACAAATCGTTTCACCTTTTTAACGATTTAAGCGAACGTTTAAAATATTACAAAACAAATCCAAACATTTTATCTTTTTAGTGATTTAAGCAAAACGTTTAACATGTTACGAAACAAATCCAAACGTTTAGAACGTTATGAAACAAATCCTATTGTTTCACCTTTTTAGCGATTTAAGCCAAATGTTTAAAATGTTACGATGCAAATCCAAAAGATTAAAAAGAAATAAATTCTAACGTTTCACCTTTTTAGCAATTTAAGAAAAACTTTTAAAACGTTACGAAACAAATCCTAATGTTTCCACTTTTTAGCGATTTAAACCAAATGTTTAAAATGTTACGAAATAAATCCAAACGTTTAAAACATTATGAAACAAATCAGAAATATTTCACCTTCTTAGCTATTGAAGCCAAATGTGTACAAACCTTACGAAACAAATCCAAATGTTTCCCCTTTGTAGCAATTTAAGCCAAACGTTTACAAGCGTTACGAAACAAATCGAAACGTTTCACCTCTTTAATGATTTATGCCAAACGTTTAAAACGTTACGAATCCAATCCAAACGTATAAAACGTTAAGAAACAAATCCTAACTTTTCACCTTTTTAGCAATTTAAGCCAAACGTTTAAATCGTTACGAAACAAATCCTATAGTTTCACCTTTTTAGCGATTTAAGCCACACGTTTAAAACTTTACGAAACAAATACTAACGTTTCCCCTTTTTAGCGATTTACGCCAAACGTTTGAAACGTTACAAAAGAAATCCTAACGTTTCACCTTTTTTGCGATTTAAGCAAATCGTTTAAAACGTTTCGAAACAAATCCAAACATTTCACCTTTTTAGCGATTTAAGCCAAAACATTTACAAACGTTACAAAAGAAATCCAAGCGTTTCATCTTTTTAGCGATTAAGCCAGACGTTTAAAATGTTACGAACCCAATCATAATGTTTCACCTTTTTAGCGACTTAAGCCAAACGTTTAAAATGTTTCAAAACAAATTCAAATGTTTCACCTTTTTAGCAATTTCAGCCAAACGTTTAAAACGTTTCGAATCACCTTTTTAGCGATTTGGGCCAAACGTTTAAAACATTACGAAACCAATCCAAACGTTTAAAACATTACGAAAAAATCCTAACGTGTCACATTTTTAGCGATTTAAGCCAAACGTTTAAAATGTTACGAAACAAATCCTAATGTTACACCTTTTTAGCGATTTAAGCCAAACGTTTAAAACGTTATGAAACAAATCCTAACGTTTCCCCTTTTTAGCGAATTAAGCCAAACGTTAAAAACATTACGAAACAAATCCTAATGTTTCACCTTTTTAGCAATTTAACCCAAACGTTGAAAACGTTTCAAAAGAAATCCAAACGTTTCGCCTATTTATCGGTTTAAGCTAAACGTTTACAAAGTTACAAAACAAATCGAAACATTGCATCTTTTTAGCTATTTAAACCAAACGTTTAAAATGTTATGAAACCAATCATAACGTTTAAAACGTTATGAAACAAATCCTAACGTCTCACCTTTTTAGCTAATTAAGCCAAACATTTAAAACGTTACGAAACCAATCCAAACGTTTACAACGTTACGAAACAAATCCAAACGTTTCACCTTTTTAGCTATTTAAGCCAAATGTATAAAACGTCACGAATCCGATCAAATGATTAAAACGTTACGAATTAAATACAAATGTTTCATCTTTTTAGCGATTTAAGCCAAACGTTTACAAACGTTAGGAAATAAATCTAAACGTTTCACCTTTTTTTCGATTTAAGACAAACGTTTAAAACGTTACAGAACGAATCCAAATTTTTAAAAAGTTTCACCATTTTAGCTATTTAAGCCAAATGTTTAAAATATTACAAAACAAATCCTAACGTTCCACATTTTTAGCGATTTAAGCCAAAGTTTTAAAAGATTTTGAAACAAATCCAAACGTTTCACCTTTTTAGCGATTTAAGCCAAACGTTTAAATCGTTACGAAACCAATCTAAATGTTTAAAACGTTACAAAACAAATCCTGACGTTTCACTTTTTTAGCGATTTAAGCCAAACGTTTAAAACGTTACAAAACAAATCCAAATGTTTTTTCTTTTTAGCGATTTAAGCGAAACGTTTAAAATGTTACGAACCAAATACAAACGGTTAGAACGTTACGAAACAAATGCTAACGTTTCATATATTTAGCAATTTAAGACAAACATTTAAAATGTTACAAAACAAATCCAAACGTCCTTTTTAGCGATTTAAGCCAAACATTTAAAATTTTACGAAAGAAATCCTAATGTTTCACCTTTTTTGTGATATAAGCAAATCGTTTAAAATGTTACGAAATAAATCCTACCGTTTTATCTTTTTAGCGATTTAAGCCAAACGTTAAAAATGTTACGAAATAAATACAAATGTTTAAAAAGTTACGAAACAAATCCTAACGTTTCATAATTTTAGCAATTTAAGCCACACTTATACAACCGTTAGGAAACAAATCCAAACGTTTCACCTTTTTCGCATTTTAAGCGAAACGTTTACAAACATTACAAAACAAATTCAAACGTTTCAACTTTTTAGCGATTTAAGTCAAACGTTTAAAACGATACGAAACAAATCCAAACGTTGAAAAGTTTACTAAAGAAATCGTAACGTTTCACCTTTTTAGCAATTTAAGCCAAACGTTTAAAACGTTACGAAACCAATCTAAACGTTTAAAACAAATCCTAACGTTTCACTTTTTTAGCGATTTAAGCCAAACGTTTAAAACGTTACGAAACAAATCCTAACATTTCACCTTTTTAGCGATTGAAGCCAAACATTTGTGTCACGACCCGAATTCCACCCTAATCCAAGTCACGACCGGCGCTAGGGAATGGGAATGGTTGTTCCGAAACCCGTAGCAAGCCTAGAACCTCTAGAAATTTTTCGCAAATATTATTAAATGATCGCACCTCGCGTACGATCCGTTTTCAGAAAACGCCGTTAAAACTTTTCTCGTTTAACTCAAACACATTTCTGAAATTACACATATATGCGAAATCTGGTTTTCAGAAGTACTGGTTGGATAACCTCGTTATCTCAACCCTCGCTTCTTTCTGAAAACCTGGCGTGGTGATCACTGGAAACCGGGGACTTATCTTTCGACTGCCTTAACACATATGCAGCCCCGTTCCAGATCACACGCCACCGTTAATATGTTTAATAAAATAAAGCGGACACCTCTGGGTCTCGCAACGGTGGTATTAAACATATTAAAATACACAGCGGACCGGTTACACATAGCCGGCTTATTTAAAACATACTGTTTTTGACCCTCACAAAAACACACGAGGCCGACTCGGTAACTAGATACAATATGCCACTAAGCAGCCATCCAGAAGGTATACACATGCACTAGATCCTATCAGAGTATCTAAACAGAGGACTAGTGGCACGGCTGCTAGCATATCACACTTATACTATTGCAGCATACTAAGAGTACAAAATCCTATGTACATTACCCAAGAAGAGCTTTCCTGAAGAAAGGATGTGGAAGCTCGACTAACCTCAAAGCTCGTTTCCTGAAAAATGGGATAACAACAACGGGGTCAGAAATATAAATATTTCTGAGTGAGTAAACAGTTTACAGATAAATACCAAAATCGCATTATATATATAAAACAGTTATATATAAAATATGACCAATTACGTCGATCCATATGAAACCCTAGTTCACAAATGTCCTAACAGACACACTCATCTTACGAGCTTATGGACAACAGAATAAAGACCGTGAACCGAATCACTGCCGTCCAATTCTGTATCTCTGGTACCTGGACCGTAATCAGAAACTGCCTTCGCGGCTTATTCCGCGACCGTAACTGTATTACTGCCGTCTCAGGGTTTACCCGTGAAGTCAGGGCATCTACTTTCCCAATGACTTACACGACATGCATACCTCTATACCTCGACAGAAGTGCATCTAAAAATCGGTGTTGGTGATCACGCAACCCTATTGCTGCCCAATAGGTAGCTCGTTCCAATGGACCTTTCTTGGTTAAATTTATACTACTGCTATTTATGGACTTAAAACAGTTGAATACTGATATTCAAAAGTAAACACGTAAACTCACAGTACTGCTAAGTTACTACTTAGCACCGTCGTAGGTGTGACAGACTCCCCTGAGTCCTGGTCTGACTGCTGGACAGCTAGTCGGATCAAACATACAAAACACACAAGACAATACATCAATACTCATTTCTGGTATAAACATCTAGGTCCTGAAATCTAGGTTTAATCTAACATATAACACATAGCACGTATGATCCTTTTCTTTTTAAAAACCATTTGAATCGTTTTCACCTTAAGAAAACGTTTAGACTTCGCTCTAGAAGTCCTTTTAGGTATAGCAATACCTAATTAAAATCATTTAATAATATAGACTTGATTGCCAAAACAATTCACAGTCATATACTAAATATTTAGCAACATTTGCTAAATCTTTTAAACTAGTTAAACGTCGGCTTTAACTCTTTTAAAGTCCTTTTTAAACGTTTAACTTTACTTTTAAAACCTCCTTTTAAAAGTCTTTAGGTTTAGTTTACAAACTCTTTTCACTTTCTTTCAAAAGAAGTTATCGTTTTTAAACGTTTTACTTCGACGAAATCACGTCAAACGAATAGGGAAAAATCCCCTTCGGCGTCGGCCTGGTGCACGTCCGTGCACCTTGGGTGCATGTTCGTGCACCCCTTGCTAGTGCACGATCGTGCACCATTGTGCACGGTCGTGCACCCTGGATAGTGCACGTTCGTGCACCCTGGTGCACGTTCGTGCACCTCCAGATTGGTGCACGTTCGTGCACCATATGTGCACGTCCGTGCACCAACGTGCACAGCCCCGGGGAAACTCGATTCCCGGGGCATTCCGACGTGTTTCAAATTCGTTTTTCCGCTCCTAACACATATACACAATCCAATATATCCAAATTCACATTCGAATCGTAAAAATAATAGGTATACGTACGATTCGATACGTTAACCGTTTATAAACGAATATATATTCGAAATATATCGAAATATATCAAAATAAACGTTTAATACGGGTTTAGTACCTCGATTACTTGAGTAATCGTCGAAGAAACGGAGTTAAAATCGAAAAACGGACGGATCGGCCCGAAACCCTAACTCTCGCGCTTCTCTGGAGAGCACAAGCAGCTCTGCCTATTCTTTCAATATGAAAGAATGAAATCCTGCTACTAACATTTCTTTTGAAATGTTATATATATAAGATTTGGCTAATTTATCACTTTAACTCAAATTCTTAATTAGTCGTCTGTAGTTTAAACGGAAACGACTTCCGAGTTTCGTAAAACTTTACCCAAAAATCTAATAAAATCTAATAAGAATAAAAATATAATTTTTATTCTCATCCGACTTATATTTTATTTTTAATAAATCCCCGAAGATTTATTAGGTCCAAATCAGTCTCACTTAATTAAACTATCTACGTTCAAATTTCATGAAACTTTGACGATAGCTTTGTCAAATTATTTCGCGAATAATGACACCAAAATTATTCGCTCGGGACTTATAAATTATTTTATTTTAATTTGGACTAACAAATAATACTTAATTAGTTTATAACTGAAACTAATTAAAGAAAAGAAATCATGGGCTAAACCATACCCTTTTCCTTTCTTGCTCTCCACTTCCAACCGCCTCACTCATTTCTTTTTCTTCTTATTTTTTTTTTTTTTTTACTTTTATTATTTTATATATATATTAACTTATATTCGTTAATAACTCGTCGAGACTTCCGAGTTTCGACATTTTAATTTCAGGGTTTTATCCGAAATATTAAACTCTCCGATAAGAGTGGTATATTAATATATTAATTATCAATATATTTTTATCTTACGACTCCAGTCGTATTTTCTGTTCTATTAATATTGTTCATATCTTTTTATTAAAATTTAAATACTCGATTTAAATTTTAAACTCTTATTATTACAATATACTTTTAGGGATACTTATAAATTAAATTTACGTTTAAATTTAATTTACGTATTCCCGGCTAATAAATCCTTACACGTGGCTTATAAGTATACGGGGTATTACATTCTCTCCCCCTTATATAAATTCGTCCTCGAATTTACATACACTTTTTCTTTTACTTATACAGCTAACAATACTTTTTCTATTTCTTGTTATATGTTTTCTACAGCATAAACATTATTACCGTCGTTTGTCACATAATTGCTGTCGTTTATGACACAGCTATTGGCGACTATAGCACAACTGTGCACAGCTCACTAACTACCTTTTGTCTATTAACTTTTCTACTTCTGCTTTACTGGTCCTTTTAGACCGTATACTTTCCTTTACTGGTATATAAATGCTTATATTAACATTTTGCAGTTCTCTTTTTGACTGCATCTTACATCTCTCAATCACCTTGTATCACATCTCACTGTACTTTCACTTATAGGTTCCTAACCTGTAACCTTGACTTCTGTTATCAGAAGTCTTGGTACTCATTAACCTCGGGTTATTCTCTTATGTTACTTCTTTTCGAGCCTACATCGGCTACTTAAATCGCTTATCCTGAAGCGTCTGTTTACCAAATAAATTTGGTATTCTTATAGTTGGCAATGCGTTCTACAACTTCCGTTTAGACTTCGAGTTAAGATTTTTTTCTCGAAGGTATCGAAAATTGATCTCAAAGTTGGCTCTTTGAGCTAATTTTAAAAGATTGCAAAACTGTCGTCATGGCTGCTATTGAAGCCAATGAACCAAGCATTTAAACCAGTCTTTTTCCAAATATTATTTCATATCCCTATATTTTGACATATAATCTACAACTTTCGTGAAGAGTCGAACTCAATCCGACCTCTTTTCAGTTTCCGAAATCGTCCTTGAAGTTCGCTACTAAGCAAACTTGTATCTTTTTATACATCTTATTACTTTTCCTTTTCGTTGCACTTCTTTACAGGCAGTACAAACTTTGAACTCACTTCTGGGATATCAACTTATTATTAAGTCTTATGATATCGCCTTTTGAATTCACTTTTATTTTTTTTCTCCCTTGAACTCTCTAGTTCATTTTTATTATTGATTGTACATTTTATTGTACCTCTTATAACTAAGATTTTCAGTCTTATTATAAATTGTCCGTATCTTTTAATCACTTTAGGGTAATGTTGGTTAAGTATTTTAATCTTTAACCTTACCCTATTCATTTGTTTGAACTTCTCGTTCACTAACAAACTACTCATTCTTAACATTCTTTACACTTCCTTATGAATTCTATATCGTGTATAGAATGTCTTCTAACTCTTCATCAATCTATAGTAACTTCCTGTTACAGATTGAATTATTGGGTTCCTCTCACACTAATGATGTGGTCATCTAGGTGTAGGTGTAGGTTATAACTTAATTATCTCACCATACAACACCGTCCAACTTACTTCATCGTGACCGCAAAACTATACTCCTGTCACTAGTTCCCGGTGTTTCCAAGGTTAATTGTAACCCTTAACCTATTTCCTATATACATATTCTCCTTATTCACAGCTAACTGTTATCATAACTGTACTATAGCTGCTACTATCATATTTAATTAACTGACTATCAACTTTAGCTCCGTTTTCAAAATATTTCACTTTGAAAACAAAATGTTCATTAAACATTTTCCACTTTTAGTCGGCCATACTTTACGTATTTTTTGGCCCGACATACAAAATATGTACATTCCGTTACCAGCCAGCCTAGACCTTACAGTCATAAGGCTCGGTTCATGGAATTTCCATCTTTTGAAACTACTGTCTCATCACAGTTTTCAAACTCATTTATATACATATATGGAGCTTATGTTGATAATTCCAAGTTCATTAAAGTTTACACTTCTTATCGTTGTCACTTGCACCTTTGGCTCACTGCCAAAAGTATACGCAAGTTATACAACCATGTCCTCGTCTTTGAGCATCGTTTGCCTCTCCGTTCGACGATCTCAACGGTGAAAACTTAGATAACCGTCATGGGACCATCATATCCCAATATCAAACCGATCTAACGGCTCGATCATAAGTTATTAGGGTTTTACTACACCCTGTTAGCTTTCAGACAACATCTGAAATTTACTTCTCAATTTACTGTCTCCATCTTCATTTCACCTTGATAACATTTTCATCTAATGTTGGTTCAAGGTTTGATATACTTTTTAAGTATATTGTTTGTTCGTTTTATGATTTATTAATCATTTTCATTAATGAATATTTGTTAACACGACTTGACAACTACATCAGTCGTTAACATATTCATTGATCCTCTTTACTCATATCAGAACTAGTAGTGTACCTACTTGGTTCTGAGAATACTCACACTTCCTTTCATAATCTTTCTTAGATGTTTCATTGTTATTTATCATTTAAGTGCTGAGGTTTACTCCTCTCAGACTTATGAATTATGGTTTATCTAACCACTCGTATGGATTCAAGAGATATGTCCATTACTGACATCTGCTCTGTCTGTAGGACTAATCTCCAATCCGTTTAATTAAACACGTACGTATGACTTCGTTCACATATAGCTACTTAAAGTCAAACAAACCGAGTCGTGTTCAATTAGATCCTACTCTCTTATCTTAATCGTGACAATTCGCTATTGTCTATTCTCGAACTTTTATTTACCTTAAAAGTTCACTACTAGACTTCAAACAGTCAATTTCTGAGTAAGAATATAGATTCTCACTTTCTCTACTCTTCCCATACTTTCATTAATCTCTTACTCGGTATGAAACATTAGAATTTAGGTTTTTAATATTTATTCCTATAATACAACCGTTATTCTTTATCCCTTTTCCCATCTACCTTGTCACTATCACAGAGTTTTCGTTTGAAAAAAATACAGTTTTGTCTCGCGTACACTGACGCTTAACAAATACAAATCAATTTGTCAGACAAATACAATTGATCTCGTCTGAGACAATTATTATTCGTCCTGCTTGCGCAAGCCTTTTAAATCCCTCTTTTCAAACAAATTGTGAATTCTCAAATTCACAGTACAAAACATTTTTCATACAATTGTGCTTCAGGGTGATGACATCTCTCATCCCCAAGGAGTTGCTATTTCAATTCACTTTTTATTGATTTTTTGATATATCAATATATATGATGCATGCCCTAATCAAATCATTTTATGTAATATATATCATATATATAAAATTCAGGTATGCTTCTTCTATAGTGATTTTCGCAACATGCACCTTTAATGCATTTGAGCACAATTATACGTTCAACTGTAAAACAAAACTTTAACAAGTTTCTTTTCAAACTACTTCTCTGTGTCATTTCAAGGTTTCCTAATCCTCACATTAGGATTTATCATTCTTTATTCAACATTTTATGTTATTATTCATTATCAGGCTGTTTATTAACAATTATTATTCATTAGCTATGTGTGTTCTTGTTTAAGGATATTCATTATCTGTACTTTATGCTTTCTTAGTTTTAGTATCTCATACTAAAACACATAAATGTACTTACTTAAACATAAGACACATATCTAAATGTTACCTGCGGATGTTTGTCGAGGCGATAGTGCCTCTCGAATCATCGGACCTTTTTTCCTCGTCCGTATCGGCGTATAAGCGTTCCTTTACCTTCCTCGTGAACATTCTCACATAGCGTCTCACTCTATTCAAACTTTGTTCCTCTTTCTCCTCATTAGCATACACATTCTCCCTTCTTTGACATGGGGAATGACTCATCCTTTGTTGAACTATCCTTAGATAGTTTATCTTTTCTAAATCCTCCCCCAGCCTAAACCTTATATAGGCTGATATAACAGTAGATTCAGACACTGAATCAATACTGTCGTCAATAACATCTATGTTTCCCATTATTCTTTCCAGATCCTCTAATTCAATAGCATCATCGTCTGTATCCATCTTATCAACTGAAGTAAAATCTTCAGCCTCTAATGGATTATCAGGCACGACTTACGGCTGAGCTCGACTAGGCCCAGACATGTTGAAACACATGTGGCCATAACGCAAGTAGCCGATATAACAGTTATAGAAAAACACATTTTCATATAACAGATAACACCTTATAAACACATATAAAATAAAACACATAGCAATCACACATATAGTTGAGAGAAAATCTAACTATTTTCTCGAACAAACGATTCTTCTGAAATCTTCGCCTCGTTCTGTATTCGAACAGAATCAACTTCCTTGAATACTGGTCAATTGATCTTACCATTGCGTACTACTCTAATAGAGCGTCTCGAACACAGGAACATCTCACATGTTCCCTTGTTAGTATCGTGTTTCAAACATAAGAACATCTCATATGTTCCTGATCAAACATCACATATACTCTACAGACGTATACGAGTTGCTACTTATAGCTGAATGTTTTCAACAACTGAAAACTGATCAAGACATGACTCGAATCCTATGTTGCTGCAATAGTCTACTAGGAATCCCCATAATTTCTAACACAACTTACTTAACAGTATCAACAACAGTACTTCGGATGGTCAAGTACTTAAAATGTTGCTCTGATACCAAGTTTGTCACGACCCGAATTCCACCCTAATCCAAGTCACGACCGGCGCTAGGGAATGGGAATGGTTGTTCCGAAACCCGTAGCAAGCCTAGAACCTCTAGAAATTTTTCGCAAATATTATTAAATGATCGCACCTCGCGTACGATCCGTTTTCAGAAAACGCCGTTAAAACTTTTCTCGTTTAACTCAAACACATTTCTGAAATTACACATATATGCAAAATCTGGTTTTCAGAAGTACTGGTTGGATAACCTCGTTATCTCAACCCTCGCTTCTTTCTGAAAACCCGGCGTGGTGATCACTGGAAACCGGGGACTTATCTTTCGACTGCCTTAACACATAGGCAGCCCCGTTCCAGATCACACGCCACCGTTAATATGTTTAATAAAATAAAGCGGACACCTCTGGGTCTCGCAACGGTGGTATTAAACATATTAAAATACACAGCGGACCGGTTACACATAGCCGGCTTATTTAAAACATACTGTTTTTGACCCTCACAAAAACACACGAGGCCGACTCGGTAACTAGATACAATATGCCACTAAGCAGCCATCCAGAAGGTATACACATGCACTAGATCCTATCAGAGTATCTAAACAGAGGACTAGTGGCACGGCTGCTAGCATATCACACTTATACTATTGCAGCATACTAAGAGTACAAAATCCTATGTACATTACCCAAGAAGAGCTTTCCTGAAGAAAGGATGTGGAAGCTCGACTAACCTCAAAGCTCGTTTCCTGAAAAATGGGATAACAACAACGGGGTCAGAAATATAAATATTTCTGAGTGAGTAAACAGTTTACAGATAAATACCAAAATCGCATTATATATATAAAACAGTTATATATAAAATATGACCAATTACGTCGATCCATATGAAACCCTAGTTCACAAATGTCCTAACAGACACACTCATCTTACGAGCTTATGGACAACAGAATAAAGACCGTGAACCGAATCACTGCCGTCCAATTCTGTATCTCTGGTACCTGGACCGTAATCAGAAACTGCCTTCGCGGCTTATTCCGCGACCGTAACTGTATTACTGCCGTCTCAGGGTTTACCCGTGAAGTCAGGGCATCTACTTTCCCAATGACTTACACGACATGCATACCTCTATACCTCGACAGAAGTGCATCTAAAAATCGGTGTTGGTGATCACGCAACCCTATTGCTGCCCAATAGGTAGCTCGTTCCAATGGACCTTTCTTGGTTAAATTTATACTACTGCGATTTATGGACTTAAAACAGTTGAATACTGATATTCAAAAGTAAACACGTAAACTCACAGTACTGCTAAGTTACTACTTAGCACCGTCGTAGGTGTGACAGACTCCCCTGAGTCCTGGTCTGACTGCTGGACAGCTAGTCGGATCAAACATACAAAACACACAAGACAATACATCAATACTCATTTCTGGTATAAACATCTAGGTCCTGAAATCTAGGTTTAATCTAACATATAACACATAGCACGTATGATCCTTTTCCTTTTAAAAACCATTTGAATCGTTTTCACCTTAAGAAAACGTTTAGACTTCGCTCTAGAAGTCCTTTTAGGTATAGCAATACCTAATTAAAATCATTTAATAATATAGACTTGATTGCCAAAACAATTCACAGTCATATACTAAATATTTAGCAACATTTGCTAAATCTTTTAAACCAGTTAAACGTCGGCTTTAACTCTTTTAAAGTCCTTTTTAAACGTTTAACTTTACTTTTAAAACCTCCTTTTAAAAGTCTTTAGGTTTAGTTTACAAACTCTTTTCACTTTCTTTCAAAAGAAGTTATCGTTTTTAAACGTTTTACTTCGACGAAATCACGTCAAACGAATAGGGAAAAATCCCCTTCGGCGTCGGCCTGGTGCACGTCCGTGCACCTTGGGTGCATGTTCGTGCACCCCTTGCTAGTGCACGATCGTGCACCATTGTGCACGGTCGTGCACCCTGGATAGTGCACGTTCGTGCACCCTGGTGCACGTTCGTGCACCTCCAGATTGGTGCACGTTCGTGCACCATATGTGCACGTCCGTGCACCAACGTGCACAGCCCCGGGGAAACTCGATTCCCGGGGCATTCCGACGTGTCTCAAATTCGTTTTTCCGCTCCTAACACATATACACAATCCAATATATCCAAATTCACATTCGAATCGTAAAAATAATAGGTATACGTTCGATTCGATACGTTAACCGTTTATAAACGAATATATATTCGAAATATATCGAAATATATCAAAATAAACGTTTAATACGGGTTTAGTACCTCGATTACTTGAGTAATCGTCGAAGAAACGGAGTTAAAATCGAAAAACGGACGGATCGCCCCGAAACCCTAACTCTCGCGCTTCTCTGGAGAGCACAAGCAGCTCTGCCTATTCTTTCAATATGAAAGAATGAAATCCTGCTACTAACATTTCTTTTGAAATGTTATATATATAAGATTTGGCTAATTTATCACTTCAACTCAAATTCTTAATTAGTCGTCTGTAGTTTAAACGGAAACGACTTCCGAGTTTCGTAAAACTTTACCCAAAAATCTAATAAAATATAATAAGAATAAAAATATAATTTTTATTCTCATCCGACTTATATTTTATTTTTAATAAATCCCCGAAGATTTATTAGGTCCAAATCAGTCCCACTTAATTAAACTATCTACGTTCAAATTTCATGAAACTTTGACGATAGCTTTGTCAAATTATTTCGCGAATAATGACACCAAAATTATTCGCTCGGGACTTATAAATTATTTTATTTTAATTTGGACTAACGAATAATACTTAATTAGTTTATAACTGAAACTAATTAAAGAAAAGAAATCATGGGCTAAACCATACCCTTTTCCTTTCTTGCTCTCCACTTCCAACCGCCTCACTCATTTCTTTTTCTTCTTATTTATTATTATTTTTTTTTTTACTTTTATTATTTTATATATATATATTAACTTATATTCGTTAATAACTCGTCGAGACTTCCGAGTTTCGACATTTTAATTTCGGGGTTTTATCCGAAATATTAAACTCTCCGATAAGAGTGGTATATTGATATATTAATTATCAATATATTTTTATCTTACGACTCCAGTCGTATTTTCTGTTCTATTAATATTGTTCATATCTTTTTATTAAAATTTAAATACTCGATTTAAATTTTAAACTCTTATTATTACAATATACTTTTAGGGATACTTATAAATTAAATTTACGTTTAAATTTAATTTACGTATTCCCGGCTAATAAATCCTTACACGTGGCTTATAAGTATACGGGGTATTACATTCTTAGTAGACTATTGCAGCAACATAGGATTCGAGTCATGTCTTGATATGTTTTCAGTTGTTGAAAACATTCAGCTATAAGTAGCAACTCGTATACGTCTGTAGAGTATATGTGATGTTTGATCAGGAACATATGAGATGTTCTTGTGTTTGAAACACGATACTAACAAGGGAACATGTGAGATGTTCCTGTGTTCGAGACGCTCTATTAGAGTAGTACGCAATGGTCAGATCAATTGACCAGTATTCAAGGAAGTTGATTATGTTCGAATACAGAACGAGGCGAAGATTCCAGAAGAATCGTTTGTTCGAGAAAATAGTTAGATTTTCTCTGAACTATATGTGTGATTGCTATGTGTTTTATTTTATATGTGTTTATAAGGTGTTATCTGTTATATGAAAATGTGTTTTTCTATAAGTGTTATATCGGCTACTTGCGTTATGGCCACATGTGTTTCAGCATGTTTGGGCCTAGTCGAGCTCAGCTACATGTTGCGCCTGATCCACATGGTTGTCGATCAGCAGTTGTGCCTAGAGGCTGAGGATTTTGCTTCAGTTGATGAGATGAATACGGACAATGATGTTATCGAATTAGAGAATCTAGAGAGATCAATGGGAGACATAGATGTTATTGACGACAGTATTGATTCAGTGTCCGAATCTACTGTTATATCAGCCTATATAGGGTTTAGGCTGGGGAGGATTTAGAAAAGATAAACCATCTAAGGATAGTTCAACAAAGGATGAGTTATTCCCCAAGTCAAAGGTGGGAGAATGTGTATGCTAATGAGGAGCAAGAGGAACAAAGTTTGAATAGATTGAAACGCTATGTGAGAATGTTCATGAGGAAAGTAAAGGAAAACTTATACGCCGATGCAGACGAGGAAAAAGGTCTGATGATTCGAGAGGCACTACCGCCTCGACAATCATCCTCAGGTAACATTTAGATATGTGTCTTACGTTTAAGTAAGTATGTTTATGTGTTTTAGTATGAGATACTAAAACTAGAAAACATAAAGTAAAGATAGAGAATATCCTTAAACAAGAACACACATAACTAATGAATAATAACTGTTAATAAACAGCCTGATAATGAATAATAACATAAAATGTTGAATAAAGAATGATAAATCCTAATGTGAGGATTAGGAAACCTTGAAATGACACAGAGAAGTAGTTTGAAAAGAAACTTATTAAAGTTTTGTTTTACAGTTTGAACGTATAATTGTGCTCAGATGCATTAAAAATGCATGTTGCGAAAATCACTATAGAATAAGCATATACCTGAATTTTATATATAGTACATATATACATAAAATGATTTGATTAGGGCATGCATCATATATATTGATATATCAGAATATCAATGAAAAGTGAATTGAAATAGCAACTCCTTGGGGATGAGAGATGTCATCACCCCGAAGCACAATTGTATGAAAAATATTTTGTACCGTGAATTTGAGAATTCACAATTTGTTTGAAAAGAGGGATTTAAAAGGCTTGCGCAAGCAGGACGAATAATAATTGTCTCAGACGAGATCAATTGTATTTGTCTGACAAATTGATTTATATTTGTTAAGCGTCAGTGTACGCAGGACAAAACTGTATTTTCTCAAACGAAAACTCTGTGATAGTGACAAGGTAGATGGGAAAAAGGGATAAAGAATAATGGTTGTATTATAAGAATAAATAATAAAGACCTAAATTCTAATGTTTCATACCGAGACATTAGAGATTAATGAAAGTATGGGAAGAGTAGAGAGAGTGAGAATGTATATTCTTGCTCCGGAATAGACGGATGAAAATCTAGTGATAAACTTTTATAGTAAGTAAAAGTTCGAGAGTAGACATTAGAAATTGTCGCGATTAAGATAAGAGAGTAGGATCTAATTGAACACGACTCGGTTTGTTTGACTTCAAGTAGCTATTTGTGAACAAAGTCATACGTACGTGTTTAACTAAACGGGTTGGAGATTAGTCTTACAGACAGAACAGATGTCAGTAATGGACATATCTCTTAAATCCATACGAGTGGTTAGATAAATCATAATTCATAAGTCTGAGAGGAGTAAATCTCAGCACTTAAATTATAAACAACAACGGAACATCTAAAAGAAAGATGATAAAGGAAATATGAGTATTCTCAGAACCAAGTAGGTACACTACTAGTTCTGATATGAGTAAAGGGGATTAATGAATATGTTAACGACTGATGGAGTTGTCAAGTCGTGTTAACAGATATTCATTAATGAATATAATTAATAAATCATAAAATGAATAAACAATATACTTAAAAGTATATCAAACCTTGAACCAACATAAGGTAAAGATGTTATCAAGGTGTAACGGGGATGAAGATAGTGAATTGGACAAGTGAGTTTCAGATGTTGTATGAAAGCTGACAGGGTGTAGTAAGACCCTAATAACTTGTGATCGAACCGTTAGATCGGTTTGATATTGGGATATGACAATCCCATGACGGTTATCTAAGTTTTAACCGTTGCGATCGTCGAACGAAGAGGTAAACAATGCTCGATGATGAAGATATTATCGTGGAACTTGCACGAAATTTTGGCGGTAAGCCAAAAGTGCAAGTGACAATGATGAGAAGTGTAAACTTTAATTAACTTGAAATTATCAACATAAGCTCCATATATGTATATAAATGAATTTGAAAACTGTGATGAGACAGTAATTTCAAAAGATGAAAATTCCGAGAACCAAGCCTTGTGACTGTGAGGTCTAGGCTGGCTGGTGACGGAATATACATGTGATGTACATGTATTTTCAATGTCGGGCTAGAAATACGTTAAGTATGGCCGACTAAAAGTGGAAAATGTTTAATGAACATTTTTGTTTCCAAAGTGAAATATTTTGAAAACGGAGCTAGAGTTGATAGTCAGTTAATTAAACACGATAGTAACAGCTATAATACAGTTATGATAACTGTTAGCTGTGAACAAGGACAGTATGTGTATAGAAAAGAGGTTAAGAAGTCTAGTTAACCTTGGAAATACCGAAAACTAGTGGCGAAAGTATAGTTTTGCGGTGAATGTAAATGAGTTAGGAAGGTGTTTCATGGGAGATGATTAGGTTATAACCTACACTTACACCCATAGAACCACATCATTAGTGAGAAAAGAGATCAGTTATTCAATCTGTAACAAGAAGTTACTATAGATTGATAAGGGGGAACAGACATTCTATACAAGATATATAGTTCATAATGAAATGTAAAGGATGAGTAGTCTGTTTATGGAACATGAGTTCAAACAGATGAAGAGAGTAAGGTTAGAGATTAAAATACTTAACCAACATTACCCTAAAGTGATTAAAAGATACGAAAAAAATTTATAATAAGATTAAAAATCTTAATTATAAAATGTACAATAAAATGTTCAACCAATAATAAACATTGAACTAGAAAGTTCAAAGAGTGAAAGTGAAAGTGAATTCAAAGGTGATATCGTAAAACTTGGTAATAAGTTGATATCATTGAGGTGAGTTTAAAGTTTGTACTGTCTGTAAAGAAGTATAACGAAAAGGAAAAGTAATAAGATGTATAAATAATATAAGTATGGCCAGTAGCCAACTTCAAGGGCGATTTCGGAAACCGAAAAGAGGTCGAATTGAGTTCGACTCTTTATGAAAGTTGTAGGTTGGATGTCAAAATATAAGAATATGAAATAATATTTGGAAAAAGACTGGTTTAAATGCTTGGTTCATTGGCTTCAATAGCAGCCATGACGACAGTTTTGCAATCTTTTAAAATTAGCTCAAAGAGCCAACTTTGAGATCAATTTTCGATACCTTCGAGAAAAAAATCTTAACTCGAAGTCTAAACGGAAGTTGTAGAACGCATTGCCAACTATAAGAATACCAAATTTATTTGGTAAACAGACGCTTCAGGATAAGCGATTTAAGTAGCCGAAGTAGGCTCGAAAAGAAGTAACATAAGAGAATAACCCGAGGTTAATGAGTACCAAGACTTCTGATAACAGAAGTCAAGGTTACAGGTTAGGAACCTATAAGTGAAAGTACAGTGAGATGTGATACAAGGTGATTGAGAGATGTAAGATGCAGTCAAAAAGAGAACTGCAAAATGTTAATATAAGCATTTATATACCAGTAAAGGAAAGTATACGGTCTAAAAGGACCAGTAAAGCAGAAGTAGAAAAGTTAATAGACAAAAGGTAGTTAGTGAGCTGTGCACAGTTGTGCTATAGTCGCCAATAGCTGTGTCATAAACGACAGCAATTATGTGACAAACGACGGTAATAATGTTTATGCTGTAGAAAACATATAACAAGAAATAGAAAAAGTATTGTTAGCTGTATAAGTAAAAGAAAAAGTGTATGTAAATTCGAGGACGAATTTATATAAGGGGGAGAGAATGTAATACCCCGTATACTTATAAGCCACGTGTAAGGATTTATTAGCCGGGAATACGTAAATTAAATTTAAACGTAAATTTAATTTATAAGTATCCCTAAAAGTATATTGTAATAATAAGAGTTTAAAATTTAAATCGAGTATTTAAATTTTAATAAAAAGATATGAACAATATTAATAGAACAGAAAATACGACTGGAGTCGTAAGATAAAAATATATTGATAATTAATATATCAATATACCACTCTTATCGGAGAGTTTAATATTTCGGATAAAACCCCGAAATTAAAATGTCGAAACTCGGAAGTCTCGACGAGTTATTAACGAATATAAGTTAATATATATATAAAATAATAAAAGTAAAAAAAAAAAAAAAAAAATAAGAAGAAAAAGAAATGAGTGAGGCGGTTGGAAGTGGAGAGCAAGAAAGGAAAAGGGTATGGTTTAGCCCATGATTTCTTTTCTTTAATTAGTTTCAGTTATAAACTAATTAAGTATTATTCGTTAGTCCAAATTAAAATAAAATAATTTATAAGTCCCGAGCGAATAATTTTGGTGTCATTATTCGCGAAATAATTTGACAAAGCTATCGTCAAAGTTTCATGAAATTTGAACGTAGATAGTTTAATTAAGTGGGACTGATTTGGACCTAATAAATCTTCGGGGATTTATTAAAAATAAAATATAAGTCGGATGAGAATAAAAATTATATTTTTATTCTTATTATATTTTATTAGATTTTTGGGTAAAGTTTTACGAAACTCGGAAGTCGTTTCCGTTTAAACTACAGACGACTAATTAAGAATTTGAGTTGAAGTGATAAATTAGCCAAATCTTATATATATAACATTTCAAAAGAAATGTTAGTAGCAGGATTTCATTCTTTCATATTGAAAGAATAGGCAGAGCTGCTTGCGCTCTCCAGAGAAGCGCGAGAGTTAGGGTTTCGGGGCGATCCGTCCGTTTTTCGATTTTAACTCCGTTTCTTCGACGATTACTCAAGTAATCGAGGTACTAAACCCGTATTAAACGTTTATTTTGATATATTTCGATATATTTCGAATATATATTCGTTTATAAACGGTTAACGTATCGAATCGAACGTATACCTATTATTTTTACGATTCGAATGTGAATTTGGATATATTGGATTGTGTATATGTGTTAGGAGCGGAAAAACGAATTTGAAACACGTCGGAATGCCCCGGGAATCGAGTTTCCCCGGGGCTGTGCACGTTGGTGCATGGACGTGCACATATGGTGCACGAACGTGCACCAATCTGGAGGTGCACGAACGTGCACTATCCAGGGTGCACGACCGTGCACAATGGTGCACGATCGTGCACTAGCAAGGGGTGCACGAACATGCACCCAAGGTGCACGGACGTGCACCAGGCCGACGCCGAAGGGGATTTTTCCCTATTCGTTTGACGTGATTTCGTCGAAGTAAAACGTTTAAAAACGATAACTTCTTTTGAAAGAAAGTGAAAAGAGTTTGTAAACTAAACCTAAAGACTTTTAAAAGGAGGTTTTAAAAGTAAAGTTAAACGTTTAAAAAGGACTTTAAAAGAGTTAAAGCCGACGTTTAACTGGTTTAAAAGATTTAGCAAATGTTGCTAAATATTTAGTATATGACTGTGAATTGTTTTGGCAATCAAGTCTATATTATTAAATGATTTTAATTAGGTATTGCTATACCTAAAAGGACTTCTAGAGCGAAGTCTAAACGTTTTCTTAAGGTGAAAACGATTCAAATGGTTTTTAAAAGGAAAAGGATCATACGTGCTATGTGTTATATGTTAGATTAAACCTAGATTTCAGGACCTAGATGTTTATACCAGAAATGAGTATTGATGTATTGTCTTGTGTGTTTTGTATGTTTGATCCGACTAGCTGTCCAGCAGTCAGACCAGGACTCAGGGGAGTCTGTCACACCTACGACGGTGCTAAGTAGTAACTTAGCAGTACTGTGAGTTTACGTGTTTACTTTTGAATATCAGTATTCAACTGTTTTAAGTCCATAAATCGCAGTAGTATAAATTTAACCAAGAAAGGTCCATTGGAACGAGCTACCTATTGGGCAGCAATAGGGTTGCGTGATCACCAACACCGATTTTTAGATGCACTTCTGTCGAGGTATAGAGGTATGCATGTCGTGTAAGTCATTGGGAAAGTAGATGCCCTGACTTCACGGGTAAACCCTGAGACGGCAGTAATACAGTTACGGTCGCGGAATAAGCCGCGAAGGCAGTTTCTGATTACGGTCCAGGTACCAGAGATACAGAATTGGACGGCAGTGATTCGGTTCACGGTCTTTATTCTGTTGTCCATAAGCTCGTAAGATGAGTGTGTCTGTTAGGACATTTGTGAACTAGGGTTTCATATGGATCGACGTAATTGGTCATATTTTATATATAACTGTTTTATATATATAATGCGATTTTGGTATTTATCTGTAAACTGTTTACTCACTCAGAAATATTTATATTTCTGACCCCGTTGTTGTAATCCCATTTTTCAGGAAACGAGCTTTGAGGTTAGTCGAGCTTCCACATCCTTTCTTCAGGAAAGCTCTTCTTGGGTAATGTACATAGGATTTTGTACTCTTAGTATGCTGCAATAGTATAAGTGTGATATGCTAGCAGCCGTGCCACTAGTCCTCTGTTTAGATACTCTGATAGGATCTAGTGCATGTGTATACCTTCTGGATGGCTGCTTAGTGGCATATTGTATCTAGTTACCGAGTCGGCCTCGTGTGTTTTTGTGAGGGTCAAAAACAGTATGTTTTAAATAAGCCGGCTATGTGTAACCGGTCCGCTGTGTATTTTAATATGTTTAATACCACCGTTGCGAGACCCAGAGGTGTCCGCTTTATTTTATTAAACATATTAACGGTGGCGTGTGATCTGGAACGGGGCTGCCTATGTGTTAAGGCAGTCGAAAGATAAGTCCCCGGTTTCCAGTGATCACCACGCCGGGTTTTCAGAAAGAAGCGAGGGTTGAGATAACGAGGTTATCCAACCAGTACTTCTGAAAACCAGATTTCGCATATATGTGTAATTTCAGAAATGTGTTTGAGTTAAACGAGAAAAGTTTTAACGGCGTTTTCTGAAAACGGATCGTACGCGAGGTGCGATCATTTAATAATATTTGCGAAAAATTTCTAGAGGTTCTAGGCTTGCTACGGGTTTCGGAACAAGCATTCCCATTCCCTAGCGCCGGTCGTGACTTGGATTAGGGTGGAATTCGGGTCGTGACATGTAATACCCCGTATTCTTATAAGCCACGTGTAAAGGTTTTATTAGCCGGGAATATATAAATTAAATTTAAGCGTAAAATTTAATTTATAAGTATCCCTAAAATTATATCGTAATAATAGAAGTTTAAAATTTAAATCGGGTATTTAAATTTTAATAAAGGGATATGAACGGGACTAATAGAAAAGAAAATACGACTGAAGTCATAAGATAAAAATATATTGATAATTAATATATCAATATACCACTCTAATTGGAGAGTTTAATATTTCGGATAAAACCCCGAAATTAAAATGTCGAAACTCGGAAATCTCGACGTGTTATTAACGAATATAAGTTAAGATTATATATATATATATATATATATATATATATATATATATATATATATATATTATTAATAAAAAATAAGAAGGATAAGAGAAAGTGAGAGGCGGTTAAGAGTGGGGGAGAAGAAATGAAAAATGATTTCTTTAATCCTTAAACTTTTATTTTAATTAGTTTTAGTTATAAACTAATTAGGTATTATTCGTTAGTCCAAATTAAAATAAAATAATTTATAAGTTCCGAGTGAATAATTTTGGTGTTATTATTCGCGAAATAATTTGACGAAATTACCGTCAAAATTTTATGAAATTTGGACGTAGAAAGTTTAATCAAGTGGGACTGATTTGGACCTAATAAATCTTCAGAGATTTATTAAAGATAAAATATAAGTCGGATAAGAATAAAAAATTATATTTTTATTCTTTTTATATTTTATTAGATTTATGGGTAATTTTTCACGAAACTCGGAAGTCGTTTCCGTTTGAGCTACGGACGACTAGTTTAGAAGTTGGTTTAAAGTGCATGATTGAGCTAGTACTGAAACGCACTTTGACCACTTCTATATATATAACATTTGGGTTCAATTTTTGTACCCAGAAATCATTTGCTTCATTTAAGCAAATGAGGTTGAGCTGCTTAGCTCACTGCAGCGTGCGAACCTTAGGGTTTCGCGGCGATCCGTCCGTTTCTCGATTCTAACTCCATTTCTTCGACGATTACTCAAGTAATCGAGGTATTAAACTCGTATTAAACGTTTATTTCAATATATTTCGATATATTTCGAATATATATTCGTTTATAAACGGTTACCGTATCGAACGATTAAAATATACGTTCAAATTGTGATTGGATTGTGTATATGTGAACTAGGACGTTAAAATAGCGTTTTGCAGCGTTTTGAAATTCAATAGCACGTCGGAATGGCCCGGGGATCGATTTTCCCCGGGACTGGCCTGCTGTGCGCCCGCACATCAGAGGTTGTGCGAACGCACAGTACTAGCTGTGCGAACGCACAGCTAGTCAACTGTGCGAACGCACAGCTGGCTGTGCGAACGCACAGCCAGTCACGTGCGGACGCACAGTGACTTAGCGGGACGTGTGCGTAGGGACTTTTCCGAACTTTTTCGGCGGACTTTCGAGGGGCGATTTTGAAATGTTTTCGCCTAGTAACTCGATGTGTTGTCTGACCGAAACTAAAATATTTTAAATAAATATTTTTAAACATAAGTCAAAGACTTTTAAAATAAGATTTTAAAAGTAAAGTTAAACGTTTAAAAAGGACTTTAAAAGAGTTAAAGTCGACATTTAACCGGTTTAAAAGATTTAGCAAACGATGTTGCTAAATAATTAGTAGTCGACTGTGAATGGTTTTGGCAATCAAGCCTATACTTTTAAATGATTTATTTAGGTATGGCTATACCTAAAAATGACTTCTAGAATAAAGTCTAAATGTTTTCTTGAGATGAAAACAGTTTAAATAATTTTAAAAAGAACGAGACCATAAGTGTTATGGGTTAGGTGAATTGTATGATTTGATTAAACCTAGGTTTCAGGACCTAGATGTTTATACCAGAAATGAGTATTGATGTATTGTCTTGTGTGTTTTGTATGTTTGATCCGACTAGCTGTCCAGCAGTCAGACCAGGACTCAGGGGAGTCTATCACACCTACGACGGTGCTAAGTAGTAACTTAGCAGTACTGTGAGTTTACGTGTTTACTTTTGAATATCAGTATTCAACTGTTTTAAATCCATAATCGCAATAGTATAAACTAGCCAAGAGAGGTCCATTGGAACGAGCTACCTATTGGGCGGCAATAGGGTTGCGTGATCACCAACACCGATTTTTAGATGTACTTCTGTCGAGGTATAGAGGTATGCATGTCGTGTAAGTCATTGGGAAAGTAGATGCCCTGACTTCACGGGTAAACCCTGAGACGGCAGTAATACAGTTACGGTCGCGGAATAAGCCGCGAAGGCAGTTTCTGATTACGGTCCAGGTACCAGAGATACAGAATTGGACGGCAGTGATTCAGTTTACGGTCTTTATTCTGTTGTCCATAAGCTCGTAAGATGAGTGTGTCTGTTAGGACATTTGTGAACTAGGGTTTCATATGGATCAACGTAATTGGTCATATTTTATATATAACTGTTTTATATATATAATGCGATTTTGGTATTTATCTGTAAACTGTTTACTCACTCAGAAATATTTATATTTCTGACCCCGTTGTTGTTATCCCATTTTTCAGGAAACGAGCTTTGTGGTCAGTCGAGCTTCCACATCTCTTCTTCAGGAAAGCTCTTCTTTGGTAATGTACATAGGATTTTGTACTCTTAGTATGCTGCAATAGTATAAGTGTAATGTGCCAGCAGCCGTGCCACTAGTCTTTTGTTTAGATACTCTGATAGGATCTAGTGCACGCGTGTATACCTTCTGGGTGGCTGCTTAGTGGCATATTGTATCTAGTTACCGAGTCGGCCTCGTGTGTTTTTGTGAGGGTCAAAAACAATATGTTTTTATATGCCGGCTATGTGTAACCGGTCCGCTGTGTATTTTAATATGTTTAATACCACCGTTGCGAGACGCAAGGTGTCCGCTATATTTTATTAAACATATTAACAGTGGCGTGTGGCTGGGAACAGGGCTGCCTGTGTGTTAAGGCAAGCGAAATATAAGTCCCTGGTTTCCAGTAATCACCATGCCATGTTTTCAGAAGTAAGCGAGGGTTGAGATAACGAGGTTATCCAACCAGTACTTCTGAAAACCAGATTTCGCTTATATGTATAATTTCAGAAATCGTGTTACGTTAAAAGAGAAAAGTTTTAACGGTATTTTTTGAAAACGGATCGTACGCGAGGTACGTTCTAGTAATAATATTTGCGAAAAATTTCTAGAGGTTCTAGGCTTGCTACGGGTTTCGGAACAACCATTCCCATTCCCTAGCGCCGGTCGTGACTTGGATTAGGGTGGAATTCGGGTCGTGACAAAGGTGGTATCAGAGCAACGTTTTAAGTACTCGACTATCCAAAGTACTGTTGCTGATACTGATAAGTAAGTTGTGTTAGAAATTATGGGGATTCCTAGTAGACTATTGCAGCAACATGGGATTCGAGTCGTGTCTTGATCAGTTTTCAGTTGTTGAAAACATTCAGCTATAAGTAGCAACTCGTATACGTCTGTAGAGTATATGTGATGTTTGATCAGGGAACATATGAGATGTTCTTGTGTTTGAAACACGATACTAACAAGGGAACATGTGAGATGTTCCTGTGTTCGAGACGCTCTATTAGAGTAGTACGCAATGGTCAGATCAATTGACCAGTATTCAAGGAAGTTGATTTTGTTCGAATACAGAACGAGGCGAAGATTCCAGAAGAATCGTTTGTTCGAGAAAATAGTTAGATTTTCTCTGAACTATTTGTGTGATTGCTATGTGTTTTATTTTATATGTGTTTATAAGGTGTTATCTGTTATATGAAAATGTGTTTTTCTATAACTGTTATATCGGCTACTTGCGTTATGGCCACATGTGTTTCAGCATGTCTGGGCCTAGTCGAGCTCAGCCGCATGTCGTGCCTGATAATCCATTAGAGGCTGAAGATTTTGCTTCAGTTGATAAGATGGATACAGACGATGATGCTATTAAATTAAAGGATCTGGAAAGATTAATGGGAAACATAGATGTTATTGACGACAGTATTGATTCAGTGTCTGAATCTACTGTTGTATCAGCCTATATAGGGTTTAGGCTGGAGAAGTACTTAGTAGAGGTGAACCATCTGAGAAATATCCAGAAAGGGATAGTTATACGCCGATGCGAACGGGGAAAAGGTCCTATGATTCGAGAGGCATTACCGCCTCAACAATCATCCTCAGGTAACATTTAGATATGTGTCTTACGTTTAAGTAAGTATGTTTATGTGTTTTAGTATGAGATACTAAAACTAGAAAACATAAAGTAAAGATAGAGAATATCCTTAAACAAGAACACACATAACTAATGAACAATAACTGTTAATAAACAGCATAATGATGAATAATAACATAAAAGGTAAATGTTGAATACAGAACAATAAATCCTAATGTGAGGATTAGGAAAACCTTGAAATGGCACAGAGAAGTAGTTTGAAAGAAACTTATTAAAGTTTTGTTTTACAGTTGAACATATAATTGTGCTCAGATGCATTAAAGGTGCATGTTGCAAAAATCACTATAGAAGAAGCATACCTGAATTTTATATATACATAAAATGATTTTGATTAGGGCATGCATCATATATATTGATATATCAGTATATCAATAAAAAGTGAATTGAAATAGCAACTCCTTGGGGATGAGAGATGTCATCACCCTGAAGCACAATTGTATGAAAAAGTTTTGAACCGTGAATTTGAGAATTCACAATTTGTTTGAAAAGTGAGATTTAAAAAGGCCTGCAGGCAGGACAAATTATAATTGTCTCAGATGAGATAAATTATATTTGTCTACCAAATTGATTTGAAATTGTTGAGCGTCAGTGTACGCGAGACAAAACTGTATTTGTTCAAACGAAAACTCTGTGATAGTGACAAGGTAGATGGAAAAAAAAAGGATAAAGAATAACAATTTTTATTATAAAGACAAATAATAAAGATCTAGATTCTAATGTTTCATTCCGAGACATTAGAGATTAATGAAAGTACAGGAAGAGTAGAGTGAGTGAGAATCTATATTCTTACTCAGGTGTAGACTGGCATAAGTCTAGTGATGAACTTTTATGGTAAATAAAAGTTTGAGGGTAGACAATAGAAGATTGTCACGATTAAGATAAGAGAGTAGGATCTAATTAAACACAACTCGGTTAGTTTGACTTCAAGTAACTATATGTGAACAAAGTCATGCGCACGTGTTTAATTAAACGGATTGGAGATCAGTCTTACAGACAGAACAGATGTCAGTAATGGACATATCTCTTAAATCCATACGAGTGGTTAGATAAAATCAAAATTCATAAGTCTGATAGGAGTAACCTCAGCAGTTAAATAATAAACAACAACGAAACATCTACAAGAAAGATGGTAAAAGAAAGTGTGAATATTCTCAGAACCGAGTAGGTACGCTACTAGTTCTGAAATGAATAAAAACGATCAATGAATATGTTAACGACTAACGGAGTTGTTAAGTCGTGTTAACAGATATTCATTAATGAAAATGATTATTAAACCATAAAACGAATAAATAATATACTTAAAAAGTATATCAAACCTTGAACCAACATAAAATAAAGATGTTATCAAGGTATAAATGAGATGGAGATAGTGAGTGGAAGGAGTAAGTTTCAGAAGTTATCTGGAAACTAGCAGGGTATAGTAAAACCCTAATAACTTGTGATCGAACCGTTAGATCGGTTTGATATTGGGATATGACAATCCCAAGACGGTTATCTAAGTTTTAGCCGTTGCGATCGTCGAACAGAGAGGTAGACGATGCACTATGATGAAGATATTGTCGTGGAACTTGCGTGAAATTTTGGCGGTAAGCCAAAAGTGCAAGTGACAACGATAAGAAGTATAAACTTTAATTAACTTGGAATTATCAACATAAGCTCCAGATATGTATATAAATGAATTTGAAAGCTGTAATGAAACAGTAATTTCAAAGGATGAAAATTCCGAGAACCGAGCCTTACGACTGTGAGGTCTTGGCTGGCTGGTAACGGAATATACATGTAATGTACATGTATTTTCAGTGTAGGGCCAGAAATATGTATAGTATGGCCGACTAAAAGTAGAAAAATGTTAATAAACATTTTGTTTTCAAAGTGAAATGTTTGAAAACGGAGCTAAAGTTGATAGTTAGTTAATTAAATGCAATAGTAACAGCTATAATACAGTTATAATAACTGTTAGCTGTGAACAAGGAGAATATGTGTATAGAAAAGAGGTTAAGAAATCTAATTAACCTTGGATATACCGAAAACTAATGACGAAACACAGTTTTGCGGTGACTGTGGAGCACGTTAGAAGGTGTTCTACGGGGAGATAGTTAGGTTATAACTTACACCTACACCTAGATAACCACATCATTAGTGTAAGAGGAACCCAGTAATTCAATCTGTAACAGGAAGTTACTATAGATTGATAAAGAGTTAGAAGACATTCTATACAAGATATAGAATTCATAAGGAAGTGTAAAGGATGTTAAGATTGAGTAGTCTGTTAGTGAACTAGAAGTTCAAACAAATGAAGAGGGTAAGGTTAAAGATTAAAATACTTAACCAACATTACCCTAAAGTGATTAAAAAAATATGAAAAATTTATAATAAGATTAAAAATCTTAGTTATAAGAGGTACAATCAATAATAAAAATGAACTAGAGAGTTCAAGGGAGTAAAAAGGAAAAGTGAATTCAAAAGGTGATATCATAAGACTTAATAATAAGTTGATATCCCAAAAAGTGAGTTTAAAGTTTGTACTGTCTGTAAAGAAGTACAACGAATAGGAAAGGTAATAAGATGTATTAAAAAAAATACAAGCTTGGCTAATAGCCAACTTCAAGGACGATTTCGGAAACCGAAAAGAGGTCGGATTAAGTTCGACTCTTCACGGAAGTTGTAGATTGGATGTCAAAATATGGGAATTTGAAATAATATTTAGAAAAAGACTGGTTTAAATGCTTGGTTCATTGGCTTCAATAACAGCAATGACATCAGTTTTGCAGTCTTTCAAAATTAGCTCAAAGAGACAACTTTGAGGTCAATTTCCGATACCTTCGAGAAAGAATCTCAACTCGAAGTCTAAACGGAAGTTGTAGAACTCATTTCCGAATATAAGAATACCAAATTTATTTGGTAAACGGACGCTTCATGATAAGCGATCGGGTAGCCAAAGTAGGCCCAAAAAGAAGTAACATAAGGGAATAATTCGAGGTTAATAAATACCAAGACTTCTGATAACAGAAGTCAAGGTTATAGGTTTAGAACCTATAAGTGAAAGTGCAGTGAGATGAAATGTAAAGTGATTGAGAGTTATAAGATGCAGTTAGAGGAGAACTGCAAAATGCTAATATAAGCATTTATATACTAGTAAAGGAAAGTATACGGTCTAAAAGGACCAGTAAAGCAGAAGTAGAAAAAAATTGATAGACAAAAGGTAGTAAGTTGACAATAGTGCACAGCTGTGCAATTGAGCCATAGATGACATCAACTATGCAATTGTGTCATAGACGACAGCAGTTATGCAACAGACAACAGCAGTAATATTTATGCTATGAAAGCATAGAGTTTGATTTAGAAAAAGTAATTTTGGCTGTATAAGTAAAAGAAAAAGTGTATGTAAATTCGAGGACGAATTTATATAAGGGGGAGAGAGTGTAATACCCCGTATTCTTATAAGCCACGTGTAAAGGTTTTATTAGCCGGGAATATATAAATTAAATTTAAGCGTAAAATTTAATTTATAAGTATCCCTAAAATTATATCGTAATAATAGAAGTTTAAAATTTAAATCGGGTATTTAAATTTTAATAAAGGGATATGAACGGGACTAATAGAAAAGAAAATACGACTGAAGTCATAAGATAAAAATATATTGATAATTAATATATCAATATACCACTCTAATTGGAGAGTTTAATATTTCGGATAAAACCCCGAAATTAAAATGTCGAAACTCGGAAATCTCGACGTGTTATTAACGAATATAAGTTAAGATTATATATATATATATATATATATATATTATTAATAAAAAATAAGAAGGATAAGAGAAAGTGAGAGGCGGTTAAGAGTGGGGGAGAAGAAATGAAAAATGATTTCTTTAATCCTTAAACTTTTATTTTAATTAGTTTTAGTTATAAACTAATTAGGTATTATTCGTTAGTCCAAATTAAAATAAAATAATTTATAAGTTCCGAGTGAATAATTTTGGTGTTATTATTCGCGAAATAATTTGACGAAGTTACCGTCAAAATTTTATGAAATTTGGACGTAGAAAGTTTGATCAAGTGGGACTGATTTGGACCTAATAAATCTTCAGAGATTTATTAAAGATAAAATATAAGTCGGATAAGAATAAAAAATTATATATTTATTCTTTTTATATTTTATTAGATTTATGGGTAATTTTTCACGAAACTCGAAAGTCGTTTCCGTTTGAGCTACGGACGACTAGTTTAGAAGTTGGTTTAAAGTGCATGATTGAGCTAGTACTGAAACGCACTTTGACCACTTCTATATATATAACATTTGGGTTCAATTTTTGTACCCAGAAATCATTTGCTTCATTTAAGCAAATGAGGTTGAGCTGCTTAGCTCACTGCAGCGTGCGAACCTTAGGGTTTCGCGGCGATCCGTCCGTTTCTCGATTCTAACTCCATTTCTTCGACGATTACTCAAGTAATCGAGGTATTAAACTCGTATTAAACGTTTATTTCAATATATTTCGATATATTTCGAATATATATTCGTTTATAAACGGTTACCGTATCGAACGATTAAAATATACGTTCAAATTGTGATTGGATTGTGTATATGTGAACTAGGACGTTAAAATAGCGTTTTGCAGCGTTTTGAAATTCAATAGCACGTCGGAATGGCCCGGGGATCGATTTTCCCCGGGACTGGCCTGCTGTGCGCCCGCACATCAGAGGTTGTGCGAACGCACAGTACTAGCTGTGCGAACGCACAGCTAGTCAACTGTGCGAACGCACAGCTGGCTGTGCGAACGCACAGCCAGTCACGTGCGGACGCACAGTGACTTAGCGGGACGTGTGCGTAGGGACTTTTCCGGACTTTTTCGGCGGACTTTCGAGGGGCGATTTTGAAATGTTTTCGCCTAGTAACTCGATGTGTTGTCTGACCGAAACTAAAATATTTTAAATAAATATTTTTAAACATAAGTCAAAGACTTTTAAAATAAGATTTTAAAAGTAAAGTTAAACGTTTAAAAAGGACTTTAAAAGAGTTAAAGTCGACGTTTAACCGGTTTAAAAGATTTAGCAAACGATGTTGCTAAATAATTAGTAGTCGACTGTGAATGGTTTTGGCAATCAAGCCTATACTTTTAAATGATTTATTTAGGTATGGCTATACCTAAAAAGGACTTCTAGAATAAAGTCTAAATGTTTTCTTGAGATGAAAACAGTTTAAATAATTTTAAAAAGAACGAGACCATAAGTGTTATGGGTTAGGTGAATTGTATGATTTGATTAAACCTAGGTTTCAGGACCTAGATGTTTATACCAGAAATGAGTATTGATGTATTGTCTTGTGTGTTTTGTATGTTTGATCCGACTAGCTGTCCAGCAGTCAGACCAGGACTCAGGGGAGTCTATCACACCTACGACGGTGCTAAGTAGTAACTTAGCAGTACTGTGAGTTTACGTGTTTACTTTTGAATATCAGTATTCAACTGTTTTAAATCCATAATCGCAATAGTATAAACTAGCCAAGAGAGGTCCATTGGAACGAGCTACCTATTGGGCGGCAATAGGGTTGCGTGATCACCAACACCGATTTTTAGATGTACTTCTGTCGAGGTATAGAGGTATGCATGTCGTGTAAGTCATTGGGAAAGTAGATGCCCTGACTTCACGGGTAAACCCTGAGACGGCAGTAATACAGTTACGGTCGCGGAATAAGCCGCGAAGGCAGTTTCTGATTACGGTCCAGGTACCAGAGATACAGAATTGGACGGCAGTGATTCAGTTTACGGTCTTTATTCTGTTGTCCATAAGCTCGTAAGATGAGTGTGTCTGTTAGGACATTTGTGAACTAGGGTTTCATATGGATCAACGTAATTGGTCATATTTTATATATAACTGTTTTATATATATAATGCGATTTTGGTATTTATCTGTAAACTGTTTACTCACTCAGAAATATTTATATTTCTGACCCCGTTGTTGTTATCCCATTTTTCAGGAAACGAGCTTTGTGGTCAGTCGAGCTTCCACATCTCTTCTTCAGGAAAGCTCTTCTTTGGTAATGTACATAGGATTTTGTACTCTTAGTATGCTGCAATAGTATAAGTGTAATGTGCCAGCAGCCGTGCCACTAGTCTTTTGTTTAGATACTCTGATAGGATCTAGTGCACGCGTGTATACCTTCTGGGTGGCTGCTTAGTGGCATATTGTATCTAGTTACCGAGTCGGCCTCGTGTGTTTTTGTGAGGGTCAAAAACAATATGTTTTTATATGCCGGCTATGTGTAACCGGTCCGCTGTGTATTTTAATATGTTTAATACCACCGTTGCGAGACGCAAGGTGTCCGCTATATTTTATTAAACATATTAACAGTGGCGTGTGGCTGGGAACAGGGCTGCCTGTGTGTTAAGGCAAGCGAAATATAAGTCCCTGGTTTCCAGTAATCACCATGCCATGTTTTCAGAAGTAAGCGAGGGTTGAGATAACGAGGTTATCCAACCAGTACTAAGCGGACACCTCTGGGTCTCGCAACGGTGGTATTAAACATATTAAAATACACAGCGGACCGGTTACACATAGCCGGCTTATTTAAAACATACTGTTTTTGACCCTCACAAAAACACACGAGGCCGACTCGGTAACTAGATACAATATGCCACTAAGCAGCCATCCAGAAGGTATACACATGCACTAGATCCTATCAGAGTATCTAAACAGAGGACTAATGGCACGGCTGCTAGCATATCACACTTATACTATTGCAGCATACTAAGAGTACAAAATCCTATGTACATTACCCAAGAAGAGCTTTCCTGAAGAAAGGATGTGGAAGCTCGACTAACCTCAAAGCTCGTTTCCTGAAAAATGGGATAACAACAACGGGGTCAGAAATATAAATATTTCTGAGTGAGTAAACAGTTTACAGATAAATACCAAAATCGCATTATATATATAAAACAGTTATATATAAAATATGACCAATTACGTCGATCCATATGAAACCCTAGTTCACAAATGTCCTAACAGACACACTCATCTTACGAGCTTATGGACAACAGAATAAAGACCGTGAACCGAATCACTGCCGTCCAATTCTGTATCTCTGGTACCTGGACCGTAATCAGAAACTGCCTTCGCGGCTTATTCCGCGACCGTAACTGTATTACTGCCGTCTCAGGGTTTACCCGTGAAGTCAGGGCATCTACTTTCCCAATGACTTACACGACATGCATACCTCTATACCTCGACAGAAGTGCATCTAAAAATCGGTGTTGGTGATCACGCAACCCTATTGCTGCCCAATAGGTAGCTCGTTCCAATGGACCTTTCTTGGTTAAATTTATACTACTGCGATTTATGGACTTAAAACAGTTGAATACTGATATTCAAAAGTAAACACGTAAACTCACAGTACTGCTAAGTTACTACTTAGCACCGTCGTAGGTGTGACAGACTCCCCTGAGTCCTGGTCTGACTGCTGGACAGCTAGTCGGATCAAACATACAAAACACACAAGACAATACATCAATACTCATTTCTGGTATAAACATCTAGGTCCTGAAATCTAGGTTTAATCTAACATATAACACATAGCACGTATGATCCTTTTCTTTTTAAAAACCATTTGAATCGTTTTCACCTTAAGAAAACGTTTAGACTTCGCTCTAGAAGTCCTTTTAGGTATAGCAATACCTAATTAAAATCATTTAATAATATAAACTTGATTGCCAAAACAATTCACAGTCATATACTAAATATTTAGCAACATTTGCTAAATCTTTTAAACTAGTTAAACGTCGGCTTTAACTCTTTTAAAGTCCTTTTTAAACGTTTAACTTTACTTTTAAAACCTCCTTTTAAAAGTCTTTAGGTTTAGTTTACAAACTCTTTTCACTTTCTTTCAAAAGAAGTTATCGTTTTTAAACGTTTTACTTCGACGAAATCACGTCAAACGAATAGGGAAAAATCCCCTTCGGCGTCGGCCTGGTGCACGTCCGTGCACCTTGGGTGCATGTTCGTGCACCCCTTGCTAGTGCACGATCGTGCACCATTGTGCACGGTCGTGCACCCTGGATAGTGCACGTTCGTGCACCCTGGTGCACGTTCGTGCACCTCCAGATTGGTGCACGTTCGTGCACCATATGTGCACGTCCGTGCACCAACGTGCACAGCCCCGGGGAAACTCGATTCCCGGGGCATTCCGACGTGTTTCAAATTCGTTTTTCCGCTCCTAACACATATACACAATCCAATATATCCAAATTCACATTCGAATCGTAAAAATAATAGGTATACGTTCGATTCGATACGTTAACCGTTTATAAACGAATATATATTCGAAATATATCGAAATATATCAAAATAAACGTTTAATACGGGTTTAGTACCTCGATTACTTGAGTAATCGTCGAAGAAACGGAGTTAAAATCGAAAAACGGACGGATCGCCCCGAAACCCTAACTCTCGCGCTTCTCTGGAGAGCACAAGCAGCTCTGCCTATTCTTTCAATATGAAAGAATGAAATCCTGCTACTAACATTTCTTTTGAAATGTTATATATATAAGATTTGGCTAATTTATCACTTCAACTCAAATTCTTAATTAGTCGTCTGTAGTTTAAACGGAAACGACTTCCGAGTTTCGTAAAACTTTACCCAAAAATCTAATAAAATCTAATAAGAATAAAAATATAATTTTTATTCTCATCCGACTTATATTTTATTTTTAATAAATCCCCGAAGATTTATTAGGTCCAAATCAGTCCCACTTAATTAAACTATCTACGTTCAAATTTCATGAAACTTTGACGATAGCTTTGTCAAATTATTTCGCGAATAATGACACCAAAATTATTCGCTCGGGACTTATAAATTATTTTATTTTAATTTGGACTAACAAATAATACTTAATTAGTTTATAACTGAAACTAATTAAAGAAAAGAAATCATGGGCTAAACCATACCCTTTTCCTTTCTTGCTCTCCACTTCCAACCGCCTCACTCATTTCTTTTTCTTCTTATTTTTTTTTTTTTTTTACTTTTATTATTTTATATATATGTTAACTTATATTCGTTAATAACTCGTCGAGACTTCCGAGTTTCGACATTTTAATTTCGGGGTTTTATCCGAAATATTAAACTCTCCGATAAGAGTGGTATATTGATATATTAATTATCAATATATTTTTATCTTACGACTCCAGTCGTATTTTCTGTTCTATTAATATTGTTCATATCTTTTTATTAAAATTTAAATACTCGATTTAAATTTTAAACTCTTATTATTACAATATACTTTTAGGGATACTTATAAATTAAATTTACGTTTAAATTAAATTTACGTATTCCCGGCTAATAAATCCTTACACGTGGCTTATAAGTATACGGGGTATTACAATTTGAAACGTTATGAAACAAATACTAACGTTCCACCTTTTTGGCAATTTATGCCAAACGATTAAAACGTTTCGAAACAAATCCAAACATTTCACCTTTTTAGCAATTTAAGCCAAACGTTTAGAATGTTAAGAAACCTATCCAAATATTTAAAACGTTATAAAACAAATCCTAAAGTTTCACCTTTTTAGCAATTTAAGTCAAACGTTTAAAACGTTACGAAACAAATCCTAACATTTCACCTTTTTAGCGATATAAGCCAAATGATTAAAACGTTACGAAACAAATCCTAACGTTTCATCTTATTAGAAATTTAAGCCAAATGTTTAAAATGTTACGACACAAATCCAAACGTTTAAAATGTTACGAAACAAATCCTAACATTTGACCTTTTTAGCGATTTAAGCCAACGTTCAAAACGTTACAAAACAAATACAAATATTTTCCTTTTTAGCGATTGAAGCAAAACGTTTAAAATGTTACAAAATAAATCTAAACGTCTAAAACTCTACGATACAAATGCTAACGTTTCACCTTTTTAGCGATTTAAGCTAAATGTTTAAAACGTTTCAAATGGAATCCTAACGTTTCACCTTTTTAGCAATTTAAGTCAAATGTTTAAAACGTTACGACACAACTCCTAACGTTTAAAACGTTACGAAACAAATTCTAACGTTTCACCTTTTTAGCGATTTAAGCCAAACATTTAAAACGTTACGAAATAAATTCTATACGTTTTACCTTTTTAGCGATTTAAGGAAAACATTTAAAATGTTACGAAACAAATCCAAAAGTTTAGAACTTTACGAAATAAATCCTGACGTTTCATCTTTTTAGCGATTTAAGCCAAACTTTTAAAACGTTACGAAACAAATCCTAAAGTTTCACCTTTTTAGTGATTTAAGCCAAAAATTTAAAATGTTACGAAATAAATCCAAACGTTTAAAATGTTAGTAAACAAATCCTAAAGTTTCACCTTTTTAGCGATTGAAGCCAAAGGTATACAAAATTTACGAAACAAATCAAAACATTTCCCCTTTTTAGCGATTTAAGCCAAACGTTTACAAACGTTACGAAAAAAATCCAAACGTTTCACCTTTATAGTGATTTAAGCAAAACGTTTAAAATGTTACGAAATAAATCCAAATGTTTAAAACGTTACGAAATAAATCCAAACGTTTAACCTTTTTAGCAATTGAAGCCAAACGTATATAAACTTTACGAAACAAATCCAAACATTTCCCCTTTTTAGCGATTTAAGCCAAACGTTTACAAACGTTACAAAAAAAAAATCCAAACGTTCTACCTTTTTTTTTGATTTAAGCCAAATGTTTAAAACGTTAGGAAACCAATCCAAACTTTTAGAACGTTACAAAACAAATCCTAACGTTTCACCTTTTTAGCGATTTAAGCCAAACATTTAAAACGTTATGAAACAAATCCTAACATTTCACATTTTTAGCGATTTAAGCCAAACATTTAAAACGTTACGAAACAAATCCTAATGTTTCACCTTTTTAGCGATTTAAGCCAAACATTTAAAACATTTCGAAATAAATACAAATGTTTCACCTTTATAACAATTTAAGCAAAACGTTTAAAATGTTTAGAAACCAATGCAAACGTTTAAAACGTTATAAAAAAATCCTAACGTTTCACCTCTTTAGCGATTTAAGCCAAACGTTTAAAACGTTACGAAACCTATCCTATCATTTCACCTTTTAAGTGATATAAGCCAAATGATTAAAACGTTACGAAACATATCCTAACGTTTCATCTTATTAGCAATTTAAGCCAATCGTTTAAAACATTACGGCACAAATCAAAATGTTTAAAACGTTACGAAACAAATCCTAACATTTGACCTTTTTAGCGATTTAAGCCAAACGTTTAAAACGTTACAAAACACATACAAATATTTTTCGTTTTTAGCGATATAAGCAAAATGTTTAAAATGTTACGAAATAAATCTAAACGTTTAAAACGTTACGAAACAATTGCTAACGTTTCACCTTTTTAGCGATTTAAGCTAAACGTTTAAAGCGTTTCGAATGAAATCCTAACGTTTCACCTTTTTGGCAATTTAAGCCAAATATTTAAAACGTTACGAAACAAATTCTAACGTTTCACCTTTTTACCGATTTAAACCAAACGTATAAAACGTTACAAAACAAATCTATACGTTTTACCTTTTTAGCGATTTAAGCAAAACGTTTAAAATGTTACGAAACAAATCCAAACATTTAGAACTTTACGAAACAAATCCTAATGTTTCACCTTTTTAGCGATTTAAGCCAAACGTTTAAAATGTTTCGAAACAAATCCAAAGTTTAAAAAGAAATAAATCCTAACGTTTCACCTTTTTAGTGATTTAAGCCAAACTTTTAAAATATTACGAAACAAATCCTAAAGTTTCACCTTTTTTTAGTGATTTAAGCCAAACGTTTAAAATGTTACGAAATAAATCCAAACGTTTCACCTTTTTAGAGATTGAAGCCAAACGTATACAAACTTTACGAAACAAATCCAAAAATTTCCCCTTCTTAGTGATTTAGGCCAAACGTTACGAAAACAATCCAAACGTTTCACTTTTTTAGTGACTTAAGACAAACGTTTAAAACGTTAGGAAACCAATCCAAATGTTTCGAATGTTACGAAACAAATTCTAACATTTCACGTTTTTAGCGATTTAAGCCAAACGTTTAAAACTTTTCGAAACAAATTCTAATGTTTCACCTTTTAAGCGATTTAAGCCAAATGTTTAAAACTTTCGAAACAAATCTAAGCGTTTCACCTTTTTAGCGATTTAAGCCAAACGTTAAAAACGTTACAAAACCAATCCAAACATTTAAAACGTTACGAAACAAATTAAAACGTTTCCCTTTCTTAGCAATTTAAGCCAAACGTTTACAAACTCTATGAAACAAATCCTAATGTTTCACCTTTTTAACGATTTAAGCCAAATATTTAAAACGTTACGAAGTAAATCCTAACGTTTCACCTTTTTAGCGATTTAAGCCAAACGTTTAAAACTTTTCGAAACAAATCCAAACGTTTCACCTTTATAGCAATTTAAGCCAAACGTTTAAAACGTTAAGAAACAAATGCAAACGTTTAAAATGTTATAAAAAAATTCCTACCATTTCAGCTTTTTAGCGATTTAAGCCAAACGTTTAAAACGTTACGAAACAAATCCTAACATTTCACCTTTTTAGCGATATAAGCCAAATGATTAAAACATTATGAAACAGATCCTAATGTTTCATCTTATTAGCAATTTAAGCCAAACGTTTAAAACGTTACGACACAAATCCAAATGTTTAAAACGTTACGAAAAAAATCCTAGCATTTGACCTTTTCAGCGATTTAAGCGAAACATTTAAAACGTTACATAACAAATACAAATATTTTTCCTTTTTAGCGATTTAAGCAAAACGTTTAAAATGTTACGAAATTAATCTAAGCGTTTAAAACGTTACGAAACAAATGCTAATGTTTCACCTTTTTAGCGATTTAAGCTAAACGTTTAAAACGTTTCGAATGAAATTGTCACGACCCATTTTCATGAATCGCGACCGGCGCTAGGGTATGGGTATGGTTGTACCAAACCCCGTAGCAAGCCTTGCGGATAACCAGTCAACATATAAAACTGCAATAAAAACTACTGCTCGGGGGCAACCGAAACTCCAACCTAGTTTAGCAGTTCATATAAACAATAATAATTCAATAGAATAAATCTAATAACAAGTATTAGACAATTAAGACTTCTAGTTACTACTACGGTCTAAGAAATAAAATCAGTTTAACGAATTTATTAAAAATAAAATAAAACCTCCGAGGAAATAAAGAACCGGAGACCAGTTGACTCATTCAAATCATAACCCTGGAAAATTTGGGAAAACAACGGGGCCAGATATACTGAGATGAGTTCATACAACTATTTACATTTATTAAGTTAAAACCTTTAAAAATATTTAAAATATTTGTAAAGCATTTATCATTATGGATAAGCATTGAAACCCTAAACCAGAAATATCTAAATGCAGTTGTCGTGCCGGTGAGACGTATCTCCATAACCGGTCCCCGACTGTCACTCAAATAAAACACGCGAGTCCCAGAAGATGTATCTTCCACCGGCGCCCTCACTAAGTCGAGACGTATATCTAACCTACCTTAATACCATCTGATCATCTACCGGTGCGCACGCAGTCTCGATGATGCCCATCGAGTAGCCAGTTCCAATTCAGATCCATAATTCCGAAAACAGTTCGAAAGCTGTTTATACAATATATATATGCAAAAACACAATTTACTTAATAAAGCGATAAATAGCGATATAATCTTACTGCTTGCTAATCCACGTGAAAACTCTTGGCAAGCAGCCTAAACTCGGTTCGCCTCGATAGCGCGAACACTCTACGAGACTAGACGAAGTAGAAAATCATTATTGAAAACAGACCCTAACTCTAGAGAGTACTAGACACCACATAGGACTAGCACAACACAATATCAAGCCACATTTAATAAACACATAAATTAAATGCATTCCAATGATAACCTAAGTTATAGAATACAAATCATATAAACACATTTTGAATGATTTGTAAAAATCATTTAAAATAATCCAAGTTGAAAACCAAAACATTGTCAGCCGAGTTATTAAAACTACCAACCTTCTTCCCACTTGTTGGGTGACCCAAGTCTAACCCAAACCAAAAGCTTTTTAAATTATAAATCCGAGTTTATAAATTAAAATACTTGATAAAATAATTATTTATTTTAAAATAGAATTTAATATCTTCAATTTCAAGTAACCCAAGTTACAAATCAAAAACTTAACTTAAATAAGTTCTTAGCAAACTTTAGGGGCTAAACTATAAATTTTCCAAGTTGACATATCAATCAAAATTAAATATAATTATCCGAATAATTATATTAATAATTATCATTTTCTAATTGCCAAATTATAAATTGAAACGAAATCAAAACTTATTATCAAAAACAATAACTATAGCTAGAAATAACTTGAGGAATTCACTTGATTTAAACAAAACAAATGAGTAACCAACCTAGCCAATTAGCCATCTCTTCCATAACAATTTCGTGTTTTTGCCATGCATGATTCAAGTTACAGTAACTCACCAAGGCCATAATCAACAACAATAAACACCCTAAGATAAACTCAATTATTCTAAACCCAACTTGAATTCAATTAATTTTGATCATTAACGACAAATTCATCACTTTCACAATGCTAATCATATGCAACAATAAACATATTAAACAGCAGCCACAACACACGGTACGGCGGCAACAAGAAATTAACAAACGGCGATTCAAAACAATCACAAACTCAAGCCAAGGTTTAACTACAACATCCATAACATGATTGCAAGAATTATGGCAGCAATAACTCAATAAGAACGGCAACAAAATGGTTTTTAAAACAGCAACAGTAAACATGAACTAACGATAAACCGAACGACAATTCAAACGGAAGAATCTTTACATACCAAACGAGATGAATAACGTCCAGCGGTTAGAGGGTGACGAGAATGGACGTGACAAAGGCATAGATCTCAGAACGATACTAGAATAATGAATGACACGAGTTATTAGTCGGCGAGACGACACCGAACAAAAGAATAATGAAGAAAAAGATATGAATTACTTACCGAATCCAAAAGCTAATGATAATGGATGATGGTAGAATGTTTTAGAGTGTTTGAGGGTGAGGGAGTCGGCTAGGGTTGATAGAAAACAATAGAATATGAAAATAGGGTTTTAAAAATGTAACAGGTCTATTTAAAGGCCTGAATTCCCGTAACAGCACAATGCACGTTCTAGCACTTGAGTGCACGATCGTGCACTTTATCGCTCCTCCAAAACGCCTCAAATTTAGATCCAACGGTCAATTGTTTGTCGTGCACATCATATCCATAAAGGAGCCCGATCCAACGGTTCAAATGGGAGATATGAATGTTTTATCTAAAGCATGTCAGATTTAAAAGGCACACGAACACAATATCGATTATAATCCGGATACAAATCAATTCGTCATCGAAAACTCACACGAAATGCGACACATACAAGATACAAATCAAACCCCATTAAAATTTCACACTTGCTAATTCCACCATTAATAATCTGAAACTAAGTCGGAAACACAACGAAACCATGACGGAAAAATACGAATGTTTTACCTTTTTAGCGATTTAAGCAAAATATTTAAAATAATAGTAAACAAATCTAAACGTTTAAAACGTTACGAAACGAATGCTAACGTTTCACCTTTTTAGCGATTTCAGCTAAAAGTTTGAAACGTTACGAATGAAATCCTAACGTTTAACCTTTTTAGTAGTTTAAGCCAAACGTATAAAACGTTAAGAAAAAAATCCAAATGTTTAAACTTTACGAAAAAAATTCTAACGTTTCACCTATTTAGCGATTTAAGCGAAACGTTTAAAACGTTACAAAACAAATCCAAACATTTTACCTTTTTAGCGATTTATGAAAAATGTTTAAAATGCTACGAAACAAATCCAAACGTTTAGAACCTTACGAAACAAATCCTAACGTTTCACCTTTTTTGCGATTTAAGCCAAACGTTTAAAATGCTACGAAACAAATTCAAAAGTTTAAAATGAAATTAATCCTAACGTTTCACCTTTTTAGCGATTGAAGTCAGACTTTTAAAACGCAACGAAACAAATCCTAACGTTTAACCTTTTTAGCGATTTAAGCCAAACGTTTAAAATGTTACGAAATAAATCGAAATATTTATAACATTTAGAAACAAATCCTAACGTTTACCCTTTTAAGCAATTAAAGCCAAACGTATACAAACGCTGCGAAACAAATACAAACCTTTCCCCTTTTTAGTGATTTAAGCATAACGTTTACAAATGTAACGAAACAAATCCAAACGTTTCACCTTTTTAGTGATTTAAGCCAAACGTTTAAAACGTTATGAAACAAATCCAAACGTTTAAAACTTTACGAAACAAATCCTAACGTTTCACCATTTTAACGATATAAGCCAAACGTTTAAAACATTATGAAAAAATCCTAACGTTTCATCTTTTTAGCGATTTAAACGAAACATTTAAAACGTTGTGAAACAAATCCTAACGTTTCACTTTTTTAGCCATTTAAGCCAAACATTTAAAACGTTACGAAAGAAATCCAAACATTTCACCTTTTTAGCGATTTAAGCCAAACGTTTAAAACATTTCGAAACAAATTCAAACATTTCACCTTTTTAGCGAATTAAGCCAAACATTTATAAACGTTACGAAAAAAATCCAAACATTTCACTTTTTTAGCAATTTAAGCCAAATGTTTAAAACGTTACGAAACCAATCCTAATGTTTCACCTTTTAAGCGACTTATGGCAAACAGTTCCCCTTTTTACCGATTTAAGACAAACGTATAAAAAATTTCGAAACAAATCCTAACGTTTCACCTTTTTAGCGATTTGAGACAAAGGTTCAAAACGTTTCGAAACAAATCCAAAAGTTTCACCTTTTCACGATTTAAACAAAACTCTTAAGTCGTTATAAAAACAATCCAAACGTTTAAAACTTTACGAAACAAATCCTAACGTTTCAACTTGTTTGCAATTTAAGCCAAACGCTTAAAACCTTACCAAACAAATCCTAACATTTCACCTTTTTAGCGATTTAAGACAAACGTTTAAAACATTACGAAACAAATCCTAACGTTTACCTTTTTAGCAATTTAAGCCAAACATTTAAAATGTTACGACATACATCCAAACGTTTATAACATTGCGAAACAATCCTAACGTTTCACCTTTTTAGCGATTTAAGCCAAACATTTAAAACGTTACAAAACAAATCTAAAAGTTTTACCTTTTTAACGATTTAAGCAAGACATTTAAAATATTACGAAACAAATCCAAACGATTAGAACGTTACGAAACAAATCTCAGCGTTTCACATTGTTAGCGATTTGAGCCAAACGTTTAAAACGTTACAAAACAAATTCAAACGTCTTTTTTCGCAATTTAAGCCAAACATTTAATATGTTATGAAAGAAATTATAACGGTTCACCTTTTTAGCCATTTAAGTAAAACGTTTAAAACGTTACGAAACAAATCCGATAGTTTCTCCTTTTTAGCGATTTAAGCCAAACGTTAAAAATATAACGAAATAAATCCAAACGTTTAGAACATTACGAAACAAATCCTAACATTTTACCTTTTTAGCGATTTAAGCCAAACGTTTGCAAACGTTAAGAAACAAATCCAAAGGTTTCACCTTTTCAACGATTTAAGACAGACGTTTAAAACGATACGAAACCAATCAAAACGTTTAAGACGTAACGAAAAAAATCCTAACGTTCACCTTTTTAGCGATTAAGTCAAACATTTAAAACGTTACAAAACCAATCCAAATGTCTAAAACGTTACGAAACAAATCCAAACGTTTCCCATTTTTAGCGATTTGATCCAAACGTTTAAAACGTTACGAAACTAATCAAACTTTTAAACGTTACGAATAAAATCCAAACGTTTAAACGTTACGAATTAAATCCAAACGTTTCACCTTTTTAACGTTTAAGCCAAACGTTTACAAACGTTACGAAACAAATCGAAATATTTCACCTTTTTATCGATTTAAGTCAAACATTTAAAACGTTATGAAGCCAGTCCAAACGTTTGGCGAAAACGAGATAGGGAAACGTAGATACGCGAGTCTAGAATCTCTGGAAACAAACGGTTTTGATTTCGATCTAGAAACAAGCAAGAACCAATCAATTTACTGAGAGTTGTTCGAAATCTTAAAACTAAATTCAAACCAAACGATACAACGGCGATGGCTCAAACGAAGAAAATAACGTACCGTTTCCGATTCAGAAACTTTAGAATCGTAGAGGATCGAGTCTATAATCTCTGGGATCGAACGGTTCTGATTTCGATAAGGAAACGAAAGAGAACGATTAGAATTTCAGAATATCGTTCAAAAGTAAAAGCTGAAATTAAAACTCAAAAAGCTTACCTATGCACAACTGAGTTTGGAGGAGGATTCGGAGTTCGTTTCTTGCAGGAAAACAAAGTAGATGGTGGCTAAGGTTTGTTGAGTTTGTAGTGAATAATTTAGGTTAAAAGACTGATATAAAACGGAAGAAAATCAGTTAGGATTTGGGAGGAAAACACGCGCCTCAAGCATGTATCTCATGTCTCGAACGAGACTCGGCAAAGTGTTGAGGTCTCGTTCGAGACCGCCTGGTCTCAAACGAGACCAGGTCGAAAATATTCAGGTCTCATACGAGACCTAAAGTCTCGTACGAGATACTATGGAATCAGGTCTCCTTTTGAGACCTGATTCAAAAAAAGGTGGTTCAACCTTTCTGGTTGAACCACAACCGAACCGAAAACCTTAAATTAACGCCGAAACACAACCGGAAGCTCGTTGGAAATTATCAAAAAATATACGGGTTATTACATTCTCCCCAACTAATTATAAATTCGTCCTCGAATTTAACACAATAAGCAAACAATAGCAGAAAAACACGTAACACAATTAAAACTAGTAAAAATTACATATATTCAAAATAATGTACCTCACATAAAAAGAAAAGGATAGCGATTCCGCATATCCAATTCGGTCTCCCAAGTGCACTCCTCTACAGAATGATTGCGCCAGAAAACTTTGACTATCAGAATCTCCTTGTTCCGCAACTTACGCACTTGCGTATCAACAATCTCCACTGGCTGTTCCTCATATGATAACTCCTGGTCAATCTCATTGCTCTGAGGCACAATCACGTGTGAAGGATCACAAATGCACTTCCTCAACATAGAAACATGAAACACAGGATGTACAAAAGACATGTCTGGCGGCAGAACAAGACGATAAGCCACAGCTCCAATCCTCTCTGAAATCTTATAAGGACCAATATACCTCGGCGCCAACTTTCCCTTGACACCAAAACGAACCACACCTTTCATAGGCGAAACCCGAAGAAACACGAAATCACCAACATGAAACTCAATGTCTTTCCTCTTCAGATCAGCATAACTCTTATGCCGACTAAAAGCAGTCTCTCATCTCCGCTTAATCAACGGTACCTTCTCTGAGGTAATCTGAATAATCTCTGCTCCCGAGAGTTTACGCTCTCCAACCTCCTCCCAACAAATTGGAAATCTACACTTGCGCCCGTACAAAGCCTCATACGGCGCCATCTCGATACTCGCGTGGTAACTGTTGTTGTAAGAAAACTCAATCAACGGCAGATGAGTATCCCAGCTACCCTGAAAATCGAGAACACACATCCATATCCTCCAACGTCTGAATAGTCCTCTCAGACTGACCGTCAGTCTGAGGATGAAAAGCTATACTGAAACCCAATCGAGAACCCAAGGATTCCTATAACGCTTTCCAGAACCTCGAAGTAAACACAGAACCTCTGTCTGAAGCAATAGAAACCAGTACACCATGCAAACTGACAATCCTATCGATGTACAACTGAGCCAACCTCGAAGCAGTATACGAAACCTTAATCGGAAGGAAATGAGCTGACTTGGTCATACGGTCAACTATCACCCAGATGGAATCGTACCCCTGTCGAGTACGTGGTAAACCAACCACAAAATCCATGGCAATCCGCTCCCACTTCCACTATGGAATAGGTAGTGGCTGCAGATAGCCAAAAGACCTCTGATGCTCCAGCTTCATTTGCTGGCAAGTCAGACACTTAGATACATACTCAGCGACATCCTTCTTCATCCCGCTCCACCAGTAGGTACCCTTAAGATCATGGTACATCTTAGTAGAACCTGGATGAACACTATAAGCAGACTTGTGCGCTTCTTCCAGAATCTGGTCCCTCAAACAGTCTAAATCCGGAACACATAATCTCGAACCATGTCTCAGAACACCATCCACAAAAGTAAATTGAGAGTTACCATCCTGCTGAATCTCCTCAATAATCCGTTTTAATTGTGGATCCTCAGTTTGTGAAGCTTTTATCCGATCAATCAAAACAGGTTGCACTTGCAACTGTGCTAACAAACAACCAGTCTGCGACACCTGAAAACCATAGCCTGAAGCTATTAAACTGTGCCACTCTCTAACCATAGGTCTACGCCAATCTCAGAAATATGAGCCAAACTGCTCGAAGACTTGCGACTCAACGCATCGGCTACCACATTAGCCTTACCAGGGTGGTACTGAATAGTACAGTCGTAGTCATTCAGCAACTCTAACCACCTCCTCTGTCTCAAGTTCAACTCTCGCTGATCAAAGATGTATTTCAGACTCTTATGATCAGTGAAAATCTCACAAGTAGCACCATACAAATAATGCCTCCAAATCTTCAGTGCAAAAACCACAGCTGCCAACTCTAAATCATGAGTATGGTAATTCACCTCATGCTTCTTCAACTGTCAGGAAGCATAGGCAATCACTTGTCCATGTTGCATCAAAACGCAACCCAAACCAATCCGAGACGCATCACAATACACTGTGAAACCGTCAATGCCAGAAGGCAATGCCAAAACCGGAGCTGTAGTCAAAATCTCTTTGAGCTTCTCAAAGCTCGCCTCGGACTTGTCAGTCCACTCAAACTTAACACCCTTCTCTGTCAATTTAGTCAACGGTGCAGATATTCTGGAGAAATCTTGCACAAACCGACGATAGTAGCCAGCTAAACTAAGAAAACTCCTAATCTCGGTAACTGACCTCGGCCTCTGCCAATCCATAACTGCCTCAATCTTCTCCGAATCAACCTTGATCCCATCTTTCGACACCACGTGTCCTAGAAAGGTAACTTGATCCAACCAGAACTCACATTTTGAGAACTTAGCATACAACTGATGCTCACGCAACGTCTGTAGTATAGTCCTCAAATGATAAGCATGCTCCTCCTCACTCCGAGTATAGATCAAAATGTCATCAATGAAAACGATAACGAATTGATCTTAAAACGGCTTGAACACTCTGTTTATCATATCCATAAACGCTGCCGGTGCGTTAGTCAGACCAAAAGACATAACCAGAAACTCAAAATGTCCATACCGTGTCCGAAAGCAGTCTTAGGCACATCTACATCACGGATCCGAAGTTGATGATACCCAGACCTCAAATCAATCTTGGAAAAACACTTCGCACCCTGCAACTAGTCAAACAAATCATCGATGCGAGGAAGAGGATATCTGTTCTTGACAGTAGCCTTGTTCAACTGTCTGTAGTCGATACACAGTCGAAAGGAACCGTCTTTCTTCTTCACAAACAGAACTGCAGCACCCCACGGAGAAGTACTCGGTTTGATAAACCCGCTATCCAACAACTCTTGTAATTTTTCCTTCAACTCCTTCAGCTCTGCAGGAGCCATCCGCTACGGCGGTATCGAAATCGGAGCTGTACCAGAAACCACATCAATGCAAAACTCGATATCACGATCAGGTGGTAATCCAGGCAATTCCTCTGGAAACACATCAGTGAACTCATTCACTATCGGAACACTATGCATATCACCACTATCAGCCTCCAAATCATGAACCACAGCAAGGAAACCCTGGCAACCCTTGCCTAACATCTGCTTCGCCTTGATGGCGGAAATCAGATTCTTAGGTGTCTCCGCCTTTTCTCCCTGAAAGGAAAAAGGTAGATCATCTGGAATCCTAAACTCGACTGACTTCCCTCGACAGTCAATAGATGCATAATGGCGTGACAGCCAATCCATCCCCAAAATCACGTCAAAAGAAAGCACGTCAAGCAAAATCAAATCAGCACCTAACTCTCTACTATGTATAATAACAGGACAAGAAGGATATACAACATCCACCACTACACCTTCAGACATAGAGGTTCACTCAAAGAAGACGGTGCAATACCCAACTTATCAGCAAAACATGTAGACCAAACGAATGGGTTGCACCCGCATCAAATAACACCAAAACATCTATAAAAGAAATCGGAATGGTACCTTGCACCACAGCGTTTGATGCACGCGCATCCTGAGGAGTAAGAGCGAACACTTTGGCCTGTCCCTGCGGCTGCTGCTGCGAACTCTGCCTAGTACCATAACCGTTGGAACCTCTGCCACCGTTACCACGGTCACCAAAACCTCTGCCACCAGATCCTCGGCCCCGCTTACCGCCAAAAGATGCTGCAGGTTTAGAATACCCTACAGACTGTGTAAACGCAGGTCTCTACTGCTGGTAAGACGACTGCGCCGTACTGGAGTTAGACATCTGCTGCCCAGATGTCGGACACTCCCTGGAGAAATGACCCGGCTGGCCACAAGAGAAACAACCTCCAGGAGCTAACTGGCACTGACCATAGTGCCTGCATCTGCAATTCTGGTAGAACAGAATGTTCGATCCACCACTGTACCCGCGTCCTGAACCACGGTTACTCCCACTGCTACTAGAACTGTACGGAGCACTCCTAGGACTATGCCTCCCCTTGTTGTGCGTACGGAGACTCCCCCTATTGGCCTGAGAAGAGCCACTGTAGTAGTTTTCACTACCAGGCTGCGCTGGGGCCTGTTGCCCCCCTTTAGGAAGATCACTCTTTCCCTTCTGATTCTGGAAAGCGTCAGAGATCGTCCTAATCTGAATCAACGAATTCTCCATCCGACGAGAACTATCCACTACTCGAGCGAACTCCATGTCTGTCCCTATCAGCAAAGGAAAAAATTCCGAGCCTAAACCCCTAACATAGCGGTAGTTCACTCGTCCTCGATCACCCTGTAGATCTGTAGCAAACCGCCCCAAACGGACAAACTCTGTAGTGTAGTATGTCACTGATATATCCCCTTTCTTCAAATTTAGCAGCTTTTCTCTGAAATTCTTAATAATAAAGAAAGGTAGATAGTAACCTTTGAACCTGTTCACAAACTTAGCCCAAGTCAATTAAGCCATCTCTGGCCTGATGTTATCGCGGAACCAGTCCTTAGCTGGACCCTTCAGCGACATCTCCACAAGCATAACTGATTGGCGATCAATAGCCTGAATCCTATGACTGTTGTACTCAAACTCTTCCAAGAAATCAAGAGAATCCCCAGTGCCATCAAAAGAAGTCGGAGTCAACTTCGTGTAGGTCATCACCACCTCTCTGTCTTTCGGAATGTGATCGACACCAGCAAGTCCACCCATACAAGCTACATCACCAGCCTGAGGTTGCTGTTGCTGCGCTAACTGACCCAGTACAGTGCACTGATTCTACAGAAGAGTCTGGTTGTTCTGCATCTCGACAATGCTAGCCAAGAAAGTAGTGAAGTCAAACGCCTGCATGTTCGGTGCCTGTTTCACCTCCGGTGCCTGCTGCACATCGGTGCCTGAACACCTGCTACACCACGTCCTATAGCTCCACCTCTACTTGTACCAGCCCCTCTGCCACTACCAGCCCCTCCTCTGCCACTACCAGCACCTCTACCTCTGCCAGCACCTCCACCTCGACCACGTCCAACATTTTCCTGAACTGGTGGTACGTTCTGATCGACTTCCATGGAAATCGCATCATCAGCCTCAGCTTCCTGCTCTGCCGCAGCACGAGTACGAACAACGTTGTTCATATCCTAAGGATTGAACAAAAACAATTTAAATAACAAATATTTCACACCCAAGTATGATCAAAACAAGTAACATATAGGATTTCCCAAAAAATCAACAGCATTAAAATGTTCACCCAAGTGAAATAACAGCAACTATCAAAAGCATTAAATCAACATATAATGACCGACTCGACGCAATCCTATTGATGTAGGCAGAATGTTTTAAAAATCAAAGGATGACGTTTTTTATAGACATGACAGAAACCTATATCCGCAGTAGTTCCTAAGACATAACCATACTTAACAGAGTAAACACATAGCAAGCAAATGGCCTCGGTTTGAAACCAAAACTCTGATACCAAGTTTGTCACGACTCATTTTCATGAATCGCGACCGGTGCTAGGGTATGGGTAATGGAGTACCAAAACCCGTAGCTAGCCTTTCAATTAACGTACAAACACATAAACCTGCAGAAAAACCAATGTTCGGGGGCAACCGAGACTTCAGACTAAATCTAGCAGTTATAATTTTCAACATTTAAAATAACATGCTTTCCAATAATGGTATTAAATCGGTTTAACATAAATAATACGGAATAATCATATAACATGCCAGAGCAATAAATAATCAGTTAGACCAATCTGACAACAACTAGAATAAATAAAGACGTCAAGTTACTACTGCGGTATAAGAATAAAATAGTTTTACAGTTTATCAAAATAATAAAAACCTCCGAGAAAGTAAAGAAAGGAGACCGGCGACTCTCTCAAATCATAACCCTGGAAAAATTGGGAAAACAACGGGGTCAGATATACTGAGATGAGTTTATACCACTATCTATATTTATTAACTAGAAAACCTTTAAAACCGTTTAAAACATTTAATAACGATATTACGAATAATAGTTGGAACCCTAATCCACAATTCTAAATAATAAACATAATCCAATAGGCCTGGTCCTGAGAGCTGAGCTACACCGAGTTACCACTGACCACACTTTTACCATATCTAGAGTCCCGAGAGCTGTGCTACACCGAGTTACTCTATTTGGTCTCGAGAGCTATGCTCACACCGAGTTACCACATTTCCATAAATACCTTATCCAGATCATTACTAGTGCGCACGCAGTCCTAATGATGCCCATTAGATAGCATGTTCCAACTAAGAGCCATAATATAAAAATAGTTCGAAATATACGTACAATATATATATTTAATATTAAAATACAATTTACTTAATAAAGCAGTAAATAGTAAGTACAAACTCACTGCTTGCTAATCCACGTGATAACCGGCAAGCAATTAATCCTGGTTCGCCTCTGAAGCACGAACAGTAGACGGGTCTAGACAAATAAAATAATTATTAAAACAGACCCTAACTCTAGAGAGTACTAGACACCACATAGGACTAGCACAAATACCACGTCGGAAATAAACAATCTAAAGTAACACAAAAATACACAATAGGTAATAAAGCACATTTAATACAAGTTTATTGAGTTCTCGCTTTAAAATCCAATTTACAACTATTATTTAAAAATCCTTAAATAATAATAAATTTTCAAATAGTGGGTTAGCCGAGTTACCAATAACTACCAAGCTAACCTCACTTGTCGGGTGACCCAAGTCTAACCCGACCCAAAACGTTTACCGAATATAAACCCGAGTTTATATTTATAAAATAATTCGATAAAATAATAATCCATTTTAAAAGCAGAACTCAATAACTTTAATTTCAAGTAACCCAAGTTACTACCCAAAAATCTAACCATTGTAAGTTTATAAAAGTTTAGGGACTAAACTGTACTTTAGCCAATTAAGGGCTAAATTGTACTTTAGCCAATTAGGGATTAAACTGTACTTTAGCCAAATTTGATATATAAAATCAAATTAATTACCTTTTTTATAATTAAAACAAAGTATAAAGTTACTAACCCAAAAACTTACTTAAATAAGTTATAAAAACGTTCAGGGGTTAAATTGTAATTTAGCCAAATTCCTGCCAATTCGATATTCGAAATTAAATATAATTACCCGAGTAATTATATTAGCTAAATTTATAAATAACTATCGTTTTCAACTTAATAATTATAAAATAAATCTAAATTCAAAAGTTATTATTAAACAATTTCAATTGGTAATAACTAAAGGAACCCATTTGCTTTAGTCAAATTAATTTGATATTATTAATGGCTATTTAGCCATCATCTCCAAATTAAGACTGCAATTCACCTGCCCAACATTACACTTCCAAATCATGGAGTTGTTGTATCAAAATTATAACAAAACATAACAATCAAGTCAACCCAATTACAAAGCTCATGATTCTTAACAACTTAACTAACAAATTCATATCATCGAATCAAGAACAGAACCAACGATTCAACACAACAAGCAACATACTGACATCGATTAAGGATTAGAAACGATGAGGTAACACTCTAGACGGAATCTTAAACTATTATCGTTTAATCATTACGAAGGATTTGTAACTATTAAAACAGCAACATCAAAGCAAAAGAGAAAGAAAGCATTCGGCAGAATTGAATTCAATAAGAAACAGAACTACGTTTGCGTACCAATGCGATGAAACGGCGGCGATTGAAACGAGATCGGCGGCACACCGTTTGGCGAAAACGAGATAGGGAAACGTAGATACGCGAGTCTAGAATCTCTGAAAACAAACGGTTTTGATTTCGATCTAGAAACGAGCAAGAACCAATCAATTTACTGAGAGTTGTTTGAAATCTTAAAACTGAATTCAAACCAAACGATACAACGGCGATGGCTCAAACGAAGAAAATAACGTACCGTTTCCGATTCCGAAACTTTAGAATCATAGAGGATCGAGTCTATAATCTCTGGGATCGAACGGTTCTGATTTTGATAAGGAAACGAAAGAGAACGATTAGAATTTCAGAATATCGTTCAAAAGTAAAAGCTGAAATTAAAACTCAAGAAGCTTACCTATGCACAACTGAGTTTGGAGGAGGATCGGGAGTTCATTTCTTGGAGGAAAACGAAGTAGATAGTGGCTAAGGTTTGTTGAGTTTGTAGTGAATGATTTAGGTTAAAAGACTGATATAAAATGGAAGAAAATCAGTTAGGATTTGGGAGGAAAACACGCGGCTCAAGCATGTATCTCAAGTCTCGAACGAGACTCAGCAAAGTGCTAAGGTCTCGTTCGAGACCGCCTGGTCTCAAACGAGACCAGGTCGAAAATATTCAGGTCTCGTATGAGACCTAAAGTCTCGTACGAGATACTATGGAATCAGGTCTCCTTTTGAGACCTGATTCAAAAAAAAGGTGGTTCAACCTTTCTGGTTGAACAACAACCGAACCGAAAACCTTAAATTAACGCCGAAACACAACCGGATGCTCGTCGGAAATTATCGAAAAATATACGGGTTATTACAAAATGTTACGAAACAAATCCAAACGTTTCACATTTTTAGCAATTTAGGCCAAACCTTTATAAACGTTACGAAACAAAACCAAACGTTTCACCTTTTTGGGAATTTAAGGCAAACGTTTACAAACGTTATAAAACAAATCCAAAAGTTCCACATTTTTAGCTATCTAAGCCAAACATTTTCAAACGTTACGAAACAAATCCAAACGTTTCTCCTTTTTAGCGATCTAAGCCAAACGTTTATAAACGTTACAAAACAAATCCAAACGTTTCTCCTTTTTAGCGATTTAAGCTAAACGTTAACAAACATTGCGAAACAAATCCAAACGTTACACCTTTTCATCTATTTAAGCCAAACGTTTATATACGTTACGAAACAAATCCAAATATTTCACCTTTTTAGCGATTTAAGCCCAACGTTTACAAATGATATGAAACAAATCCAAATGTTTCACATTTTTAGCGATTTAAGCCAAACATTTACAACTTTTATGAAATAAATCCAAACGTTTCACATTTTTAGAGATAAAATCCAAACGTTTACAAAAGATACAAAACAAATCCAAACGTTTCCCATTTTTAGCGATTTAAGCCAAACGTTACAAACGTTCCGAAACAAATCCAAACGTTTCATATTTTTAGCGATTTAAGGCAAAACGTTATGAAAGCAATCTAAACGTTTAACATTTTAGCAATTTAAGCCAAACATTTACAAACGTTACGAAACCAATCCAAACTTTTAAAACGTTACGAAACAAATCCAAATGTTTCACCTTTTAAGCAATTTAAGCTAAACGTTTACAAACGTTACGAAAAAAATCCAAACGTTTAAAATGTTACGAAACCAATCAAAACGTTTAAAACGTTATGAAACAAATCCAAACATTTCACCATTTTAGCGATTCAAGACAAAAGTTTAAAAGTTTACGAAACAAATCTAAACGTTTCACCTTTTTAGCGATTTCAGCCAAACGTTTACAAACGTTACGAAACAAAACCAAATATTTCACCTTTTTAGCAATTTAAGCCAAACATTTACAAACGTTATGAAACAAATCCAAACATTTCACATTTTTAGCAATCTAAGTTAAGCGTTTACAAACGTCACCAAACAAATCCAAATTTGTAACCTTTTTAACGATTCAAGCCAAACATTCACAAACGTTGCAAAACAAGTCCAAACATTTCCCCTTTTTATTGATTTAAACCAAACGTTTACAAACGTTACGAAACAAATCCAGACGTTTCGCGTTTTTAGCGATTTAAGCCAAACGTTTACAAACAATACGAAACAAATCCAAACGTTTCACATTCTTAGCGATTTATGCCAAACGTTTACAAACGTTAAGAAACAAAACAAAGCGTTACAAAACCAATCCTGTAATACCCCCAAATATTTAATTAGCAAATTGGACCACGTGTCCAGTTTGGACTCGCCAGAGGGCCGATATCGGAGGGATTTCAGAGATATTAAAGTAAATAAATTTCAAATAGGTCGGTTTGGGAAATTAATTATGCAGAAATTAAGGTCATATTTCAATTCTAAAGTTAGAATTGGAATAAAAAGGAAAGACGTCAAGAAAAGTTCAAAATAAAGTACAGGGACCAAAGTGGTAATTTAGCCACTTTGTGTCGGAAATGGAAATTTTAGATTTTGGCGGGAAAGTGTTAGTATCGAGCTTCGTATTATTTATTGGAAATAAATAATATGTATACGAAAAGATTGAAGTATTAATTAATTAAGAGATACGTTAAAATAAAAGTTTAAAAGAGAAATGGTTTAAGTTTAAGAAGTGAGGAATTAAAACAATCCTTTAGCCAACATATATATAAGAAAATGATATGAATGATAAGAACAGAGAAGGATCCAGAAGCTAACATTTCATTTCGATCGATATCGTCGTTCGCTCGCCGTTTCGCCGTTCGACGTCCTTTTCGGACGATTTTCGCGTCGATCTCATCGGAATTCAAGCCTCTACCTTCCCCGAGTATCAAAACAAGGTGAGTATGGTGTTTTAATCATGTAAATGGATGAATAAAGGGCTGTATTATGTGGGTACATTGCAAATGAATCGAATTCGTGTAATTTATGTCGTTTTTGATGTTTTCGACTAGCTATGAGTTGGTTTTGATATAGCTAACATGTCGGAATGGAGTCGGGAGGATATCGGAGTCGGAAATTTGGCTTCTCCCTGTTGGAATCGCGCCCAGCAAGGGGGGCGCAACGCGGTGGAGTCCCCGTATCTAGTGAGTTGGACTCACACTTTGGGATTAAGAGATAGGTCGCGATCAACGGGTAGAGTGTGAGCACTCCCGGATCGGACTATCTGGATTAGTATAATTCGATTAATTGAAAGTTATGTCGCATGCTAGGATATTAGTTTCTTACGGATCAAATACCTGCTTATATGTTTTATATTATTATTTTCTTGAGATGCGATGCTATGTTTTTATAATAATACCGTTAGTAAAGGCAAACTCACTCAGTATTTTCCCAAATACTGACCCCTCACCTTTGATGTTTTCAGGTACTTAGTATGTGGACCTAGCTAGAGGCCAATTTTGAAGTCCAGAAGTCAGCTGTGTATGTATAGTTTCTCACTTCTGTGAGTGCTGCAGTAGTGGTCCCGTGTGACAGAGTCGTAGCCTAGACAGCAGTACATTTTGATTGTACATATTACTTGTTGTCCTGTTTATATGTTTTTGTAGGCTATGTATTTTATATGTTGTTTACGGCACCAGATGCCGGTGATATGTTTGGATACACTAACTGATGTATATAGTACAGCGAGGCCAGTTCGTACGGGGTAGGGTAACTAGAGCCCGCGAGGTTTTTGAACAGTTAGTGTAAATACTTGTGTATGTATGTTATATATTTATTTGCTTCTGTTGTGTTGCTTTAATTGTTTATGATTTGCAAAAAATTAATAGTGATTTGAGGCTTGCTACGGGTTCTGGAGCTACCACTCCCGTTCCCTAGCACCGGTTGCGGCACAATAATTTTTGGTCGTGACAAATCCAAACGTTTAAAACATAACGAAAAAATCCAAAAGTTTCACCATTTTAGCAATTTAAGCCAAACGTTTACAAACATTACGAAACAAATCCACACTTTTAAAACGTTACTAAACAAATTCAAACGTTTCACCTTTTTAGCAATTTAAGCCAAACGTTAACAAACGTTACAAAATAAATCCAAATGTTTCACCTTTTTAGAGATTGAATCCAAATGTTTAAAACATTATGAAACCAATTAAAACTCTTAAAACATTACGAAACAAATCCAAACGTTTCACCTTTTTAGCGATTTAAGCCAAATGTTTACAAACGTTACAAAACAAATTCAAACGTTTAAAATGTTACAAAACAAATCCAAACCCAAATGTTTCACCTTTTAAGAGATTGAAGCCAAACGTTTACAAAGGTTGCGAAACAAATCCAAACGTTTCACCTTTTTTGAGATTTAAGACAAACGTTTACAAACATTACGAAACAAATCCAAACGTTTCACCTATTTAGTGATTGAAGCCAAACATTTACAAACATTACGAAACAAAACCAAACGTTTAAAACGTCACGAAACAAATCCTAACGTTTCACCTTTTTAGCAATTTAAGCCAAACGTTTACAACCGTTACGAAAAAAATCCAAACGTTTCATATTTTTACTAATTTAAGCCAAACGTTTACAAACGTTACAAAACCAATCCAAAAGTTTCATCCTTTAACGATTTAAGCCAAATGTTCAAAATGTTACGAAGCAAATCCAAATGTTTTAAACGTTATGAAACAAATATAAACGTTTCACATTTTTCGCGATTTAAGCCAAACATTTACAAACATTGCGAAACAAATCCAAACGTTTCACCATTTTAGAGATTAAAGCCAAACATTTAAAACGTTACGAAACCAATCCAAACGCTTATAACTTTATGAAACAAATCTAAACATTTCACATTTTTAGCGATTTAAGCCAAACGTTTACTAACACTACGGAACAAATCCAAACATTTCACCTTTTTAGCGATATAAGCCAAACTTTTAAAACGTTACCAAACCAATACAAACGTTTAAAACGTTACGAAACAAATCCAAACGTTTCACATTATTATCGATTTAAACCAAACATTTACAAACATTACGAAACCAATCCAAATGTTAAAAACAATAAAAAAACAAATCCAAATGTACGTTTACAAACGTTACAAAACAAAACCAAACGTTTCACCTTTTTAGCAATTTCAGCCAAACGTTTAAAACGTTACGAAACAAATCCAAACGTTTAAAATGTTATGAAACAAATCAAAATGTTTCACATTTTTAACGATCTAAGCCAAATATTTACAAATATTACGAAAGAAGTCCAAACATTTCACGTTTTTAGCGATTTAAGCCAAAAGTTTAGTAACGTTACAAAATAAATCCAAACGTTTCACATTTTTAGCGATTTAAGCTAAACATTGACAAACGTTTCGAAACAAATCCAAACGTTTCACCTTTTTAGTGATTTAAGCCAAATGTTCCAAACGTTTCACCTTTTTAGCGATTTAAACCAAACGTTACGAAACTAAACCAAATGTTTCACCTTTTTAGCGATTTAAGCCAAGCATATAAAAAGTTACGAAACCAATCCAAACGTTTACAACTGTTACGAAACAAAATCAAACGTTTAATCTTTTTAGCGATTTAAGCTAAACGTTTACAAAAGTTACCAAACAAATCCAAACGTTTCACCTTTCTAGCCATTTAAGCCAAACATTTAAAACATTACGAAACCAATCCAAACGTTTAAAACGTTACGAAAAAAATCCAAACGTGTCTCCTTTTTAGCGATTTAAGCCTAACTTTTATAAACACTAAGAAACAAATCCAAACGTTTTAACTTTGTAGACATTTAAGCCAAACGTTTACAAACGTTACGAAACGAATCCAAAAGTTTCTCCTTTTTAGTGATTTAAGCCAAATGTTTACAAACGTTACGAAACCAATCGAAACGCTACGAAAAAAATCCAAATGTTTCCCCTAAATAGCGATTAAAGCCAAACGTTTAAAACGTTACGAAACCAATCCAAACGTTTAAAACATTACAAAAAAAATCCAAATGTTTCACATTTGTAGCGATTAAAGCTAAACGTTTACAATCATTACGAAACCAATCCAAATGTTTCAGCGTTTTAGCGATTTAAGCCAAACATTTACAAACGTTACAAAATATATCCAAATGTTTCTCCTTTTTAGTGATTTAAGCCAAACGTTTGCAAACGTCACGAACGTTGCGAAAGAAATCCAAACGTTTCACATTTTTAGTGATTTAAGTCAAAGGTCTAAAACGTTATAAAACTATTCTAAACGTTTCAAACGTTACGAAGCCAATCTAAACGTTTACAAACGTTACGAGACAAATCCAAACGTTCATCTTCTTATGAATTTAAGCCAAACGTTTAAAACGTTACAAAACCAATCCAAACATTGAAAACATTACGAAACAAATCCAAACGTTTCACCTATTTAGCGATTTAAGCCAAACGTTTACAAACGTTACGAAACAAAACTAACGTTTCACCTTTTTAGCAATTTTAGCGAAACACTTGAAACATAACTGTAACATCCCGTAAATTTTTAGCGTTTTTCCGGCAACTTTTCCGATCGTTTTGAAGTAAAATCGGTGTCATGGTCTGATTCTTTTGGGTTGGGTTTGAGTTGATTTTTATCGGTTCAACCATTTAAATATTTAATTAATAAAAAAAATAAAAAAAAAGATATATGTTGATTCCCGTTCGAGAAACAGGATTCTCGAACGGGAATCCTGTTGCAGGCCTGGTCTCGTTCTAGACCAGGTGGTTCTCGAACGAGAACCAAGCCCAAAAGGGCTGTTCTCGTTCGAGAACCCATTAAGCCCTTAGGACCCCTCCGCCTAGCACTTTTCGGACTCAATTACGGCCCGTTTCCACTCGTTATTTTAAGTCGATTTCTAAATGAAAAACCTAGATCACGCTGCAAACAAACCCTAGCCGTCTTTCTTTTATTCTTTCGCTGAGAAATCGCTGTTCTTGATCGCTCTGAAGTTTTCAGAAAAATCTTGGGTAAGTTTGTATTAAATTTCAGATTTTTGCTTTTGAACGGCTTTCCGTATTTTGATTCGTTCTCCTTCGTTTCTTGGTCGAATCCAGTCCCGTTTCGTCGATGAGATTGTAGACACACGCCTCTTCAATTCCCATCTTTGTTTTCGTCAAAACGGTACGTAATCGATCTCGTTTCAATCGCCGCAAGTTTATCGTTTTGAAAGGTTATAAACTGTTTTTGATTAACATGGTTACTGCCGAAATCGTTTTCCCTTTTTGCCATGTCTTTGATTGATTTAAGGTTATGAATCCCTTAGTATGTTGGTTATAAATCGTTCTAGCTCTCGGTTTGAGTTTGTCCCATCGTTAAACGGTGTTTTGGATGGGTTTTGATTGGAATTTTTGCATCGTTCTTGCTTGAGGTTTTTATTCTTTTTGGTTACGGGTCCTAGCTCTTTTGATGTTGGATTATGTATGTTTGATAGTTAAGTTTGTTATGAATGTTAGATTTAAGTTTTTGCTTTTGGTTTTGTTAAGTTTTGGAGTTACAGAATGGTTAAGTTTTGGGTTAATGGTAGGCGGGTTTGTCCTTTTGAAAAGGAAGAAGATGATGGCTTTTTAGCCACTTGAATCACCAAATTATCTTGTTTGAAATGAATAGGTCCTTTAAGTTAAATTCTTTTTGTTTCAATAATAACCTTGATTTTAGTTGGACAATTTGTATACGTAATTGTTATAACTTAAATTAATATAATTACTCGGGTAATTATAGGTATTTTTATTGAAATGTCTATTTTGGCTAAATGGGCGATTTAGTCCCTAAAAGTTTCTAAAAGCTTATTTAAGTTATGTTTTATCTTTTGGGACTTCTAATTGATTTTTAATTAGTAAATTAAGAATGGGAAATTTATTGGATTTTATAATTGACTAAAGTACCATTTAGTCCCTATTTGGATAAAGTACAGTTTAGTCCCTATTTGGCTAAAATACAATTTAGTCCCTAAACTTTTATGACTTATCTAATTAAGTTTTTGGGTTGTAACTTGGGTTACTTGAATTATAAGATATTAAAATCTATTTTAATTTAGATAATTATTTTATCAAGTATTTTTAAATTATAAACTCGGGTTTATAAAATTAATAAGTTTTGTTTGGGGTAGACTATGGTCGCTCAACAAGTGGGAAGAAGCTTGGTAGTTTTTAATAACTCGGCTGACTCACTAATATGGATTTTAACTCGGATTTATTTAAATTACTTTATGTACCATTTTAAATGTGATTATATGATTTGTACCTTATAACTTGGGTTATATCTGGAATGCATTTAATATAAGTGTTTATTAAATGTGACTTGGTTTTTGTGTTGTGCTGGTCCTATGTGGTGTCTAGTACTCTTTAGAGTTAGGGTCTGATTTATATATAATTTTAATATTTTATTTAGACCCGTCGACTGTTCGTACTTCAGAGGCGAACCAGAGTTAGATTGCTTGTCAAGTTTCACGTGGAATAGCAAGCAGTGAGTTTATATCTCTATTTACCTCTTTATTAAGCAATTATTATATTTTGTATATATATATGTATAAGCAGCTTTTGAACTGTTTTCGGCATTGTGGATTTGATTTGGAACGTGCTACTCGATGGGCATCATCGGACTGCGTGCGCACCGGTAATGATTATGGTATTGAGGTAGGTTTGAGATACGTCTCACCTTTGTGAGGGCACCGGTGGAAGATACGTCTCCTGGGCTCACTATTTATTAAGTGATAGTCGGGGGTCGGTTATTGAGATACGTCTCACCGACACGACAATGGATTTAGAATTATGGTTTAGGGTTTCATTGATAATCCATAATGAAAATGTTTTATTAAACGTTTTAAAGGTTTTAAACTTAATAAATGTAAATGGTTATATAAACTCTACTCAGTAAATCTGACCCCGTTGTTTTCCCAAATTTTCCAGGTTTGTGATTTGAGCATTTGGTCGATCTCCGTTTCTTCATTCTCGGAGGTTCTTTATTTATTTCAGAAATAAAGTGTCGAACTATTTTAAACTCTTAGACCGCAGTAGTAGTTTCATATTATTCATGTCTTAGTCTAACGTTTATAGTTTTGACTATTGTTTGTTGGATTGATCCAACTATTACTTTATCGCTTTTGGCATGATTACAGTGTTTATGGTATTTATATTATATTGCCATAATGTTGGAGATTATTCTGAGATAAGTGTACTCTAAATATATATATTGCTTATTGTACTGCTAGACTAGGCTGAAGTCTCGGTTGCCCCCGAGCATGTGGTTTTATGCAGGTACATTGTTTTAAACGTTATAATTTGGTTATCCGCAAGGCTAGCTACGGGTTTTGGTACAACCATACCCATACCCTAGCGCCGGTCACGATTCATGAAATTGGGTCGTGACAATAACGAAACCAATTTAAACCTTTAAAATGTTACGAAATAAATCCAAATGTTTGACCTTTTTAGCTATTTAAGCCAAACATTTAAAACATTACAAAACCATTCCAAATGTTTCACATGATATGAACAAACGTTTACAAACATTACAAAACAAATCCAAATATTTCACCTTTTTATCGATTTAAGCCAAACGTTTACAAACATTGCGAAACAAATCCAAATGTTTCACATTATTAGCGATTTATGCTAAGCGTTTACGTTTAAAATGTCACGAAACAAATCCAAATGTTTCACCTTTTTCAGCAATTTCAGCCAAACGTGTACAAACGTTACGAAACAAAACCAAACGTTTCCCCTTTTTAGCGATTTAAGCCAAACGTCTACAAACGTCAATAAACAAATCGAAACGTTTCACATTTTTAGCGATTTAAGACAAACGTTTAAAAACGATACGAAACAAATTCAAATGTTTCACCTTTTTAGCGATTTAAGCCAAACTTTTAAAATGTTATGAAACCAATCCAAACGTGTAAAACATTACAAAAAAAATCCAAACATTTCACCTTTTTAGCGATTTAAGCCAAACGTTTACAAACGTAACAAAACAAATCCAAACATTTAAATGTTACGAAACAAATCCAAACGTTTCACCTTTTTAGCGATAGAAGCCAAAAGTTTACAATCCTTACGAAACAAATCCAAACGTTTTACCTTTTTAGCGATTGAAGCCAAACGTTTACAAACGTTACGAAACAAATCCAAACGTTTCACCTTTTTAAAGATTTAAGCAAAAAATTTAAAACGTTACAAAACTAATCCAAACGTTTATAATGTTACGAAATAAATCCAAAAGTTTCACCTTTTTAGCGATTGAAGCCAAACGTTTACAAATGTTACGAAAAAAAATTCAAACGTTTCAGATTTTTAGCAATTTAAGCGAAACGTTTACAAAATTTACGAAACAAATCCAAACATTTCATATTTTTAGCGATTTAAGCAAACGTTTACGTTTAAAACGTTACAAAACCAATCTAAACGTTTCACCTTTTTAGCGATTTAAGCCAAACGTTTATAAACGTTACGAAACAAAACTAAACGTTTCACCCTTTTTAGAAATTTAAGCTAAACGTTTACAAACGTTACAAAACAAAACCAAATGTTTCACCTTTTAAGCGATTTAAGCCAAATGTTTAAAACGTTCCAAAACCAATCCAAACGTTTTAAATATTACGAAACAAATCCAAACGTTTCAGCTTTTTAGTGATTTAAGCCAAACGTTTACAAACGTTACCAAACAAATCCAAACGTTTCATCTTTTTTGCGATTTAAGCCAAAAGTTTATAGTTAAAATGTTACGAAACAAATCAAAACGTTTCACCTTGATAACAATATAGATAAAACAATCTCTAAAAGGAACCTAACCAAGCACACTCACCATCAAAATTGATATAACTCATAAAGAAAGAATAGGTAAGCAACGACAAAGGACGAGCCCGGTAACAGCTAAACCAGGTACCCCTTAAAATAAGAATCATCTCGGATAACACAGACCAGATTCGCACAGGAAAACCTGCTCGGTCATCCGAGAAGGACCCCTTGAAAAACACGCCCATCTCGGTCAACCGAGCAGGATCCCTCAGAACACAGATTACCATCTCGGCCAAACCGAGTACGACCACCACTGATTACAAGGACAATATTCTGACAGAAGGTACCCTGACATTCCCAACAATCTCTGCACAGACAAAGAGAATTACGTCAGACTTGTTGGCCTAGACAAAGAGGAACAAGGGTATAGTATAAAAGACTAGGAACAAGTAGGTAAAAGGGTTAATTCTCTTTTCTCTCAAACTCTTAACTACTTTCTCTTCTTATTCTTTCTCTCACTAAAATCACCTACTGACTTGACTGTCGGAGTGGTTTACCCGAATCCCTTTCTGGCATCCTTCTCACGGTTGTGTTGTGACTTTCAAGCACACTTATGAAGACTCCACCGGACATGAGACGTACCTCAGATCACAAGTTATCATTTGGCGCCGTCTGTGGGAAGGAAAGTAAGAAAGTTTCCCCCTTTCTATCTCACCGGCGGGCGATAGAGATGAGTAGAGTAGAAGGCAATGATCCCCTAACTAAGGAAACAGATACTCACGACAATGCTGCGGGAGAAGGGTTAAAAGCCCCGCCACGAAGAGAAACTGGTGATAGCTCGTTCCGCCTGGCCACAACATCAGGAGGCGGCATGCACTTAGGCACGACATCCGGGGGTTAGCACTCAATACCCGTGGGGAATGCCCTTCTCAGGAACTATCCCACCGACCACATACTTTATACCCATGCACCAAGCATCCTAAATTTTTTCTTTAAGGCCCGGCGTAGCCCTCATCAACCTCACGTTCACCCGGGTAAACACATCCACACCTCTGGCAACCCCTATCACAAATAACCAAAATCCTACCCCGGAAAAAATATAAGAATACATCGAGTTCCATGCCCGGCAACTAACTTTCCTTCAGCAAGTTCAACAAGGCCATGCTCAGCCACCACCTCCTACCACTTCTCGGGGTAATATCACCACTCCACCATACGTGCCAGCTCCACCTCATCACCCACCAGAGTTCTACCAAGGACAAACAACACCCTAGGAGGCCACTTCAGAAAAAAAACCCAGCAAGAACAACAGATCCCAAGAGATGAACACATGAACCAAACCGGTCATAAAACCCCTGAGGGGCCAAGAAAGACTCCAAAACGAGTAGAAATCGAAGAAAGTGTGCATAGCTCAGGTGCAGGGTCGGGCCAGAAGAAAAAACTGGAGCAGGAAATCACGGAAAGGGTGAGAACCGAGATGGAGAAGTTCAAAAGAAGGGAACCAAAGAACACGAGCTTCCTGAACATCAGAAACTCATTTTCAGCCGAGATCCGAGATGAACCTTTTCCATTGAATTACAAAACACCACAGCTGGACGGTTACAATGGAACGGGAGACCCGATTACTCACTTAAGTCGGTTCCAGGTAGTCATGATAGTATAAAGCTTATCCGAGGCAGTTGTTTGCAAACTGTTCCCAACAACTTTGAAAGAAGGATCCATCCTAAGTTTTGACGAGCTAGCAAGAGCATTCCGAACTCATTTTGGGCTGACCATACAACGCAAAAAGAAGTCCAACGATCTCAAACTTTGTTATTAGAAACCCAGGGAGAGTTCGTAAAGTTTCATCGGCAAATTCAACGCCGAAACTGTCGATGTAGAAAACCTGAATGATGACATTGTGATAGACGCAATGAAGGATAACACGACGATGATGGCATTCCGAGACAACCTGATTACAAATCCGGTACAAACTTATTCCTAGGTCATGGATCGAGCATGGAATTATAGAAACCTGGATGAAGAACAACGAAGAAAAGTCGCTCAAACAACCGTGCAACCTCAAATGGCAAGGCCGACCTTCAATCACAACAGTAGGATAGACAGGTTCAGGCAGAGAGAACCACGACAGCCTATACCTCCTCGAATGGAGCCACATCGGCCAGTCAAGATTGAAGACCAGGTTTTCATCCCACTCAACACTCCGAGATCGCACATCCTGATGTGAATTCAAACCGACAATGAGCCAGTACGCTATCCTCCAAAGTTGCAATATGAGGGAGATAGAACAAAATATTTCCAATTCCATGATGGCCACGGACATGTCACCGATGAATGTGGGAGTCTTAAGAAAGAAATAGACTGATTGGTGCAAGTCGGCCGCTTGAAAGATTTTGTGGCAGAAAGCAAAACTTATAACCCGCGAGGGAACACCCGAGGAGAGCAGAGCAGTAAGAGGGAAGAGGCACCACCTCCAAAAAGGAAAAACATATCAGGAGTAATCAACACAATAATAGGAAGTATGGCTGATCCAGAGTACAAACGAGGTAGGCATAAAAGGCAAAAGATGGTGATAAACATATCAGTAGCTAAACCTCTACTTGAGGTCAGTTTCGGCCCAACCGACGGCGAAGGCGTGGACTTCCCATATCAGGACCCCCTGGTGATCTCGGGTCTCATTGAAAACTTCTGGGTAATTAGGTAGTTGGTCGATGAAGGAAGTTTGGTTAACCTCATTATAACAGAGGAAAAGAGCTTTTGCGGTGGATATGCAAATTACTATCAGAACCGAGGTAGACAAACTATTGGCAGCTTGTTTCATCAGAAGAGTGTTACCCGGAATGGTTATAAAACGTCGTGCTTATAAAGAAGCCAAACAGAATATGGAGACTATGCATAGACTTCACAGATCTAAGCCGAGCATGCCCCAAGGATAGCTATTCTCTACCGAACATTGATTAACTAGTCAAGTCAACAAGCGGCTATGAGGTCTATTCATTCATATATGCAGCCCAAGGGTACCACCAGATACCAATGCATAAGGACGATGAAGAGAAAACAAGTTTTGTGACCGACAGTGGTGGCACATACTGCTACAAGCAGATGCCTTTCGGTTAAAAGAATGTCGGGGCAACCTATCAGCTGTTAGGTTTTCTAGGTTCATAACGCAACGAAATTTCAAAAAAAATTATCTAAACCCCAAACCAAGATCTATGTAATTCGAATAAATAGATTAATAACATAACTTGTATGTCGAATTCAAAGAGCAATGTAGGAAGGAAGGAGGTGGATCACTTTGGTTATACCTGGCCTCGGATCAGAAACGCCTCCAAAAGAACGCGTCCTCTACGAGTATCCACACGGACAGACCTTAGTCAAAACTAGGTGCTTGTGTGCTGGCACTATTGCTTCATAAAGCAATTTCGAATTTAGTGATTGTGTCTTGTGTTTATTTCGAAAAACACATAACTCAAAACCCTAGCCTTAAGAGTCTATTTATAGGAAAATAGGACATCTAGGGTTTGCTCAAACACGTGTTTTGTAATCATATGCAAACACTACGTTTTTTATAACTCTTTTGAGTTCATGTCTATCAAAAACTCTTTTTGATAATTACACATATATATTAATTATTATTATTATCTTCAAAAGATAATACCTTAAGGAAAACACTTATCCTTAAATTTCGAATTTCAATTAATATATATATATATATATATATATATTAATATATATATATATATATATATATATATATATATATATAAAATAATCTATTAATAACTTAATTTCATTGGACTTGTATAACCCATAACTATTTTGGGCCTGTTCTTAGTGTGCGGCCCAATAGGTTCATATAACGTTGGCAGTAGGCCCGAAAGCCCTATTTTAGCCCACAAGTCATAAGTGGCCTCTAGCAAGACATTATGACTACCCAAGTTATACGAATATCGATAATCCGATTAAACCATTTACAATAATATTTTAATCCCTTTGTCACTCGATATCCTAATTGAATATAAGGCATAGTCCTGTCATCCTTATAATATTCAATCATTAGTTTCCTGATTCTATGTAGACTGAAAATGATAACTCTTTATCAATTCAATTTGCATGGCCATGCATTTCCTTCAGTCTATCTTCTTCAAGAGGCCCATAGATATCTTACTCAAATAAATGAGGGACGAATTCCTTCTCAGTAACTCACATTTCTCACATAGTTACTTTCATATCCAATGATAATCTATTCCAATATCCTGTTAAAATAATGTAAGAGTGTATCAAAACATGAAATAGCTATGTAGAAATCCATGATGATTTCAAGGTCAAAGGATTATACTAATAGAACTGTAATGAGAATTACTTATGACAGTTATCTATGTAGTACTCTCAAGGTGGGTCATCTAGTGCCTTATTTCTCAAATATCACCTATGATTTGACTTTATATCTCATATACATGATTAGTAAAACATAATCATCAGTCAACATCATACTAGTTTTAATGTACTATTAAGACTAGGGATAGATGGAATATAATTCTTTTATAAAACCTAAGGCTTCTACTATCAAGTCACATACTTGATGACCTTAGAAAGAGTTAACCATTCAAGTATTTTAATCATAATATAAAATGATAAAAACTGCCAATCAATAAATAACAAAACGATAAAGTCAATACATGGTCAAACATGATTGACCTAGTGCATATCACTAACAATCTCCCACTTGCACTAGGCCCAATCTACATCAAATCTAATACCCATGGACCTAGTATGATTCTCATTCTTAAGCTATGGAAGAGCCTTAGTTAGCGGATCAGCAACATTATCATTTGTCAAAACTCTGGATATCTTCACGTCTCCTCTCACAATGATTTCTCGAATGAGATGATAACGTCTAAGTATGTGTTTGGATCGCTGATGTGATCTGGGCTCCTTTTCTTGTGCTATAGCCCCATTGTTATCACATAAAAAGTTCACCGAATCGGATATACTAGGAACAACTCCTAATCCAGATATGAACTTCTTGATCCAAACAGCCTCCTTAACTGCGTCTGAAGCAGCTATATACTCAGCTTCTGTTGTAGAATCAGCAACGATGTCCTGCTTCGAGCTCTTCCAGCTGAAAGCACCTCCATTCAAATAAAACACATATCCTGACTGTGATTTATAATCATCAATGTAAGTTTGGAAGATAACGTCTGTGTAACCCTTTACAATCAGCTCATCTTCCTAACCACCATATAGCAAGAATGCATCCTTTGTTCTTCACAAGAACTTAAGGATGTTTTTAACTGCTGCCCAGTGACTTTCACCTGGATTTGACTGGTATCTGCTCGTTGTACTCAAAGCATACGAGACATCAGGTCGAGTGAACAACATTGCATACATGATAGATCCAATAGCATAAGCATATGGAATCTTAATCATGCGGTCTCGCTCATTCCTGTGTCTTAGGACACTGAGTCTTGCTGAGACTAATTCCATATGACATTTGCAAGAATCCTCTCTTGGAGTCTTGCATATGAAACCTGTTTTATACCTTATCAACATAAGTGCTTTGAGTTAGGCCAATGAGTCTTCTAGATCTATCTCTATAGATCTTGATGCCTAATATATAAGCAGCATCGCCCAAGTCTTTTATTGAAAAACACTTCCCTAACAATGATTTAACAATTTGCAGTATGGGAATATAATTTCCAATGAGTAATATGTCATCAACATAAAGCACTAAGAAAATAATCGCGCTCCCACTAACCTTCTTGTATACACAAGGTTCATCTTCATTCTTGATGAATCCAAACTCTTTGATAGCTTCATCAAAACGAAGATTACAACTCCGAGAAGCTTACTTTAATCCATAAATGGATTTTTGAAGCTTGCAAACCTTTCCAGAATTCTCTGGACTGGAAAAACCCTCAGGCTGTGTCATGTACACATCCTCAAGTAAGTTTCCATTAAGAAACGCCGTTTTAACATCCATTTTCCATATCTCATAGTCATGATATGTAGCAATGGCACGGAGAATCCGAATGCAATTAAGCATAGCTACTGGTGAAAAAGTTTCATCATAGTCAATACCATGTATTTGTCTGAAACCTTTTGCAACCAGTCTTGCTTTATATGTATGCGCATTGCCATCTATGTCAATCTTCATTTTGAAGACCCATTTGCACCCAATGGTTTTTACACCATCCATCGGATAAATCAAGGTCCAAACATGATTATCATACATGGATTGCATTTCAGATCTCATGGCTTCGAGTCATTTTTCAGAGTCAGGATTATTTATGGCCTCTTGATAGGATGTTGGGTTTTCTTGATCCATAATCATCACACCATTATTCTCAGTTATGAGAAATACATATCTCGTAGGATTATGACGTGTCCTATCAGACCTCATTTGGCCTTGTGGTAATTGTTCTGGTTCAGCAATTGCCTATTGATTCATATAAGGTTCCATACTTGGTAAAATGCTACTTTGTGGTTCTTGAATTTCTTTAAGTTGCACTGTACTCCCACTAGTTCCTTTGGAAATAAATTCTCTTTCCAAAAAGACACCATTTCTAGCAGCAAATACTTTGTTCTCATAAGCATTGTAGAAGTAATATCCTTTACTTTCTTTAGGATATCCAACAAAAAGGCATTTGTCAGATTTGGATGCTAATTTATCTGAAATTAGTCGCATCCCATAAGCTTGACATCCCCAAATCTTAAGAAAAGACAAACTAGGAGTTTTTCCAGTCTATATCTCATATGGTGTCTTTTCAATTGCCTTTGATGGAACTCTATTCAAAATGAATGCAGCGGTTTCTAAATCATAACCCCAAAATGAGATTGGAAGATTAGTTTGACTTATCTTTGATTGAACCATATCCAATAGAGTTCGATTTCTCCCTTCAGACACACCATTCCATTGTGGCGTTCTAGGTGGAGTCAATTGAGAAATGATCCCACAATCTCTTAGATGATCTACAAATTCTTGGCTTAAATATTCACCACCTCGATCAGATCTTGGTGTTTTAATATTTTTACAAAGTTTATTTTGTACTTCATTCTTAAATATTTTGAACTTTTCAAAATATTCAGATTTATGTTTCATCAGATAAACATAACCATATCTACTGAGACCATCAGTAAAAGTAATGAAGTACTGAAATCCACCCCTAGCATTTGTACTTAATGGACCACATACATTTGTATGTATATGTCACGACCCAAATTATTGAGCCGCGACCGGCGCTAGGGAATGGGAGTGGTAGCTCCAAAACCCGTAGCAAGCCTGAAAATACATATTAATTTTTTGCAAATCAAATTATATCTCGTATATCATCATAATATCAAAATATACACGACCCTTGTTTGAAATACATATCAGAGTTAAAGCGCTTCACCAATAGAGTCTGACTATTCTAAACTACTGCGGACTTGCTAGAATGAGAACCTAGTCTCATGACTCGTACTACTTCCGAGAATTAAAAACTTCGGAAGCTTCGATCTCCACATCGTACCTAACTCAACCTGTAAAAATTGGAATAACAACGGGGTCAGTATAAAACTGAGTGAATACACATAATTACAAGTAATATTGCATAAAGGGTGAAAACGTTTAAAAACCTCTTTATATAGAAAATATTCTTTTTGAATTATACTTCACACGATCTTACTCCCAAACATTCTTCGTATGTTCGTTCATACTATCAGAGGCCATCTACGTGTCATAAACTAAGCGTTTATGTTATAGACGTACCTGATATCCTTGCCTCGTTCTTATACCTCATGTACGTTTATACTGCGTACATGCTTGACATGTTTTGTTTACTGTTATAGTTTTGATTGTCTTTATTTTTCTTATTAAGCTTTCCTAACTTCATTTTTCTGACATCGATAGCAAAGCCAACCGATGTGTTTCATCTGTCTGACATCGATAGCAAAGCCAACCGATGTGTTACGCATATCTGACATCGATAGCAAAGCCAACCGATGTGTTTTACATATCTGACATCGATAGCCAAGCCAACCGATGTGTCTTTAATCATCTGACATCGATAGCCACGCCAACCGATGTGTCTTATCTCATATCTTAATTATTGCTCTTGTTTCATATTGATTCTCGATATATATATACTTGATTTTATCTTTATATGAGTCCCGAGGACTATTATCAAGAATGGGTAGATACAGGTCTCGGGATACCTCTACCGAGATCAACCTTGTATCTCAGTTCTTATATTTGGTTGTACCATCGTACAACTTCTCGTTTTACGTTTATTATTTAATTATATATTTTCCGTTATGTTGTATTGATCCTTTATGGACCATAACATGCACATTGCAATCTACAATCATACATCTATAACACACGCACGTATGGTATTCGTTATAATTAAAAGTACGTATGGGAACGTACTATATTTCTTTGTAAACATATGAATAATAGTACATATGGGAATGTACTATACTTTTCTCGTGCATATTTGGTTCGATACTTGTATATTGCTTAACCTCTTTCCCAGTATTTTAAACAGATATGTTCTTTTCATCTATTTATATTATTCTTAAAATAACGCAGTACGGAAAGTAATCATTTTCAAAACATACATACATACATGTACTTTTTCAAACATACTATTAAACATATAAGTATTCATATAGTCGCCCGTATATAAAAATACGCGACTTTATGAATATTAACGAGTAATTAAAATGTACTCACAGTGACTGCTATCCAATCTACCGCAATGCTACCAATCTATCACGCAGGTTCTATGCATTGTCCGATCTTGTAGCTATTCCAGCTCGTCGGCCTGGTAGCTCGTCGGTACGTCCATTACTTATCCAAATTACCTGTACGTTTAATTCATAAACGTAAACTTAGTACCGAAATCCTAAGTTGTAACCTTAGGTTATCACGATCTTATTCTAAATACGTCTTTTAACCTTGATCGTGTTCTAATACTTAGTCGAGATACTGATTATATCTCTTAATCGTATTCCTATACGTACTTTCAAACTTTAGGGTTTAGTTTCATTCCGATGAAGTTTAGAGTAGTTTTCAGGACAATGCGCAGGTGCTGCCTGCACACTGACACTGTTTAGTAAAACGATGATCTCTCCCAATTGAACCGTTGGATCGAGATGAAATTTGACAGAGGCGTTCCTAAGAGGCAAATCTATAAACTGACCGTTGGGATTTTCAATCTGGCAAGTTTTGGGTAGTGTGCGAACGCACACAATAGGTGTGCGAACGCACACCCAAATTTTAAGGAGTGTGCGAACGCACACTCAATGTGTGCGAACGCACACCCTTATTTTTAAGGAGTGTGCGAACGCACACTTAATGTGTGCGAACGCACACTCTTAACAGCTCCCGGAAAGTCGTTTTCCGGGGCTTTTCAGCCATCCCGACGTGCTATACATTCAACTATACAAACCCCGCATCTCGGTTTTCATTAAAACGCTATAATAACTTCAAAAACGTTAAATTCGATCCTAATATTCTATATACCTAAAACAGCCCCCTTTTAACCATTTCTATCCAAAATTTTCGAAGATTTACCTTGATTTGATGTTCGGAAACGATAGGGCTTTCGATTCTAAAGAGATCGCCGCGAAAATCGCTCGAATCGGACGTCGAACGGCGAAACGGCGGCGAAACGATTGTAATCGGCGTTTGAAGCTTCTGGAGATCACCCTTCTGATTCTCCTTTCTTCATATTTCAATCCTCATATATTAAGGTTAAATGCTCACTTTGGTCCTTGCTCTTTTTGTTTATTATCATTTATCCTTTAAACTTTTCTTTCGTACGATTTAGTCCATAACTAAATCGATAAATTCTTAAATTATTACTGTTACGTATTATTTATATCCGATAAATAATACGAAGCTCGATATTAACACTTTCCCGTCAAAATCCAATATTTCCATTTCCGACACAAAGTGGCTAAATTATCACTTTGGTCCCTGCACTTTATTTTGGGCTTTTCTTGACATTTTTCCATTTAATTCCAATTCTAACTTTAGAATTGAACTGTAACCTTGATTTCCTCATAAATAATTTCCTGAAACCGACCTACCAAAATTTATTTATCTAAATTTTATCTGAAAACTTTCTGATAACGCCAGCCTGGCGAATCCAAACTGGACACGTTTTCCAATTAGCTAATCAATTATTTTGGGGTATTACATTCTTCCCCCCTTATAAAAATTCGTCCTCGAATTTTCATATACCTTCCTTAAATACCTTGTTCAATCGTATTCTTACAAACTGCTATAATAGTTTACCTTTTTGATCTTCCTCGATAGTGAGTTCAGTTGTACTCACATATATACTTTATCATTAGGGACGATAATCTTCGTCACCAGACTCCCTCGTTTAGACAATCCATTACTCTTCTTTATTTGGTCGTTGTCACGACTTGATCTTGTTTTCCAACATCGTTTACTCCTATCATCATTCCTTATTGAGTGATATGGACACTCAAATTATACGTATTTCACTATCTACGTAGTCTCATTAACCACCATCTTCTCTTGTCTCGTTATTCCACTTATTATATAATAATTCCTTCTTTTACTACTTAGTACTTGATTCATATTTATTATGAATCAATTCTCTTTCGTCGACCGTTTACGATAATATCTTATTTATATTCCTTAACAAATCCTTGTTCATAACCTATCATTCTTTTCTTTCCACACTTCCGCTGCGATACTCTGAGTAATCATTCACTAACTGTGACTTTGCAGTTAGGTTCACACGGTCTCTTATCTATTACTATTCCTCGGTGACAGTATCTCGATATACTTATCGAGTAACTTCCTATGCTAACAATCCTTAACTCTCTTACTACTGCTTGATTCATAATCATTATGAATCAATTCTCTTTATTCGACCTTTTTGAACAAGGTTTGTTTGTTCGTAGGGTTCATATCCCCTGACGTATGTAACTTCTATGTTCGATTTTCTCATTCTAGAGGTACACTAGCTCTTAGCTTATTATACGTGGTTGCTATCACTTTACAAACGTGTAAAGTAACGCCATTATACTTGTATTCTACATACAAGACTGCTTTAAATATTTTCAATTCAAATCTCGATACATCTCGCTCCACGATACACTATTCGTTATTCTATACACGTATATTCTTATATAGGCCTAACAAGATGATCAGTCTTGTTCTATGCCTCTAGGTACAGAGTCATTGTCTGAGCGTATTTACGTTTGAAAACTCATTCGTTTAAAATCACGATACTTTTCATTTTCAAATCATGTCATAATTGTGCGCCGGTGTGATGATTTCTCTCATCACAAGAGTTGCAATGACACTCCTCTTTTTCATTTTCAGACATACACAATGTATATGATGCATGTCCTATTAGTGAATGCAATATGGATGTAGTGATGCAATTCTATTCATGTCAATGCGATGTTTTTATGATTCGTGTCCGGGCACAATTATGTCTTTTCAAAACATCTCATTTCAATCAAATACTTTTCTTTTCATAAAACGAAATTTACGTAAGTTTCTATCGACATAAGACTCTGTACAAACTTTTATTTATAGCGATTAACGCTCTATCACGCACAAACTAAACATACCTATTACATACGAAAAGATGTAACCCTATTCGTCTGTTTCAGGCGTTGTGCTAAACTCACGTCCTAAACGTTCTCCTTTGAACTAGATTAGCTCAAGAGGTCCAATCATTATTGAGCTTCTTGTGTTTGAATTCCATAACTTCCACAGCTACTATGTGGTCTATCTTGTAATTTTTAACCAAACATCATTGAAGAGACAAAATTGTTGGGCATTTCACATGATTCGTGGTATTTTGTTACATGGAAAGTGGGCATTCGTTCTCGTAGTGACCTTGTTGTCCACACTTAAAGCATACATCCCTTGCAGCCTGACAGACACCTAAGTGTCTTCTGCCACATTGTGGACATATGAGGTTTGTAAAGCTTGAACTTCCTTGTTCAGACTTCAGACTAATGGTTCTAGCCCTTTTGGCTGCTTTTCCTTGTCTGCCCTTCTTATGAGTCCGGCCATGTCGTCGTTCAGTTTCTTCTCTCACTTGACTAGACGTTTGATGTCCGTAATTCAAACGTTCACTTCTTGTCTGATTTGAGCGTGAAGGATCAGGGATTTCGTTGAAATGGATAAGTGCCCGTTCCATTTGTTTCGCACTATCCACAAGCTGAACAAATTCTTTATCAGTATGACTCAATAATCCTATAAATTGAGATCCTAATCCATTCACGAATCTTGTATTAACTTGGACCCTATTTATCATTAAATCTGGAGAAAATCTGCTTAGTCGATTAAACTCAGCGACATAATCGTGAACTGATCCATCTCCTCGAGATAATGATAATAACTTGTCTCTATTGCCTTCAACCACAGCAAATGGTAGGAAGAATTCTTTGAATCGGGTCACAAACTCTGCCCATGTTATTTGACCCATTATCGGTCTGATTACTTGTCGAAACCAATCCATGGCTGAACCTTTCAATGACATCTCCGTCAATATTATTGTTTATCTTTCATCTGCTTGGAGTCTACGAGCATTCTGCTCAACTTCTTCTAGGAAATCGAGTGCATCACTTGATCCGTCAAACTTCTTTGAGTTTAACTTCGTATAAGCCAATAACAAATCTCTATCTGTATTTCTCTCTTCGCGTTGATACTGTCGTTGTATCAACTGCCCCATCATTAACATACAATTCTGCATATCGGTTAATTCTGCGGCCAGTCGATTGACATCGACATTAAGTGGTTGCGGCACTCCTGGTGACTGCACGTTCCCGGCTTGGCCTACTCCAGGTTCCTCTTGATCTCTGCCCCGTCCACGGCCCCTATCTGCCGATTGGGCCGGGTCATATTCGCCCGTATTACCTCTGGCCTCCTCGCGGGCCTCGTTTACGAGTTGTGCGACTGCACGCGCTTGTATAGCTCTTTGCTCAGCCATTCTATTCGTATAGAACCCTCGATGTGTCCCTTAAAACATAACATAAATAAATCATCACAAACAAGTTCGTTTTGGCCTAACTTGGCCACGTCACAAACTTGATAGTTTTGAGAGTATTCCGCTCTTTATAGACTTAGTGGAACATTAAGAACATATGGTCATACATACGTGTTCCATTCCTATGCTGCGCATGTCTATAAACATTCTATGTTAATCGAATCCAAAGAAAATCAGTGTCCCTTAGATTTTCTTTGACTAAATTGCGTATCTTAAATCTTGTAATCATTTCGCCTATCATAGACTCAATAAAAACCAACAACATTCAATCATAAGGCACAATCCTATTTACAGGAATCAATCACAAATACGCATACGTTTGATATATCGCATTACTAATTACAGGTTTACGTACCTGTGAGCATATCACTCCCCTGAGTGTTCGCGTTTTGCAAAACAATACACAGCTCATCTTATCAATCATATAATATCCAATCAATCAATTCAATCATAGTCCATAACAATATTCTTCTATCATATGAGTCTCGAGAGTATATAACTCTTCGCAGACTATAGATACTCGAAAGCGTATTGCTTACTCGAGTAAACACAAAACATAAATTATGCTCACGCACATTCCTAACTCGACTCCTAATAGCACATATAGGAGGGGACGTCTTTGTAAAATGATTGAAAAATCGATGAAAAAGATGATAACGTTCAAAAGACATGACTGTAAATTCCTATAATCCGCAGTAGTTCCTAGGTATTGACTGACTCGTTGCGATACTTAGATCACAAAAGAACAATGGCCTAGGAACACTAAACCATTGCTCTGATACCAACTTTGTCACGACCCAAATTATTGAGCCGCGACCGGCGCTAGGGAATGGGAGTGGTAGCTCCAAAACCCGTAGCAAGCCTGAAAATACATATTAATTTTTTGCAAATCAAATTATATCTCGTATATCATCATAATATCAAAATATACACGACCCTTGTTTGAAATACATATCAGAGTTAAAGCGCTTCACCAATAGAGTCTGACTATTCTAAACTACTGCGGACTTGCTAGAATGAGAACCTAGTCTCATGACTCGTACTACTTCCGAGAATTAAAAACTTCGGAAGCTTCGATCTCCACATCGTACCTAACTCAACCTGTAAAAATTGGAATAACAACGGGGTCAGTATAAAACTGAGTGAATACACATAATTACAAGTAATATTGCATAAAGGGTGAAAACGTTTAAAAACCTCTTTATATAGAAAATATTCTTTTTGAATTATACTTCACACGATCTTACTCCCAAACATTCTTCGTATGTTCGTTCATACTATCAGAGGCCATCTACGTGTCATAAACTAAGCGTTTATGTTATAGACGTACCTGATATCCTTGCCTCGTTCTTATACCTCATGTACGTTTATACTGCGTACATGCTTGACATGTTTTGTTTACTGTTATAGTTTTGATTGTCTTTATTTTTCTTATTAAGCTTTCCTAACTTCATTTTTCTGACATCGATAGCAAAGCCAACCGATGTGTTTCATCTGTCTGACATCGATAGCAAAGCCAACCGATGTGTTACGCATATCTGACATCGATAGCAAAGCCAACCGATGTGTTTTACATATCTGACATCGATAGCCAAGCCAACCGATGTGTCTTTAATCATCTGACATCGATAGCCACGCCAACCGATGTGTCTTATCTCATATCTTAATTATTGCTCTTGTTTCATATTGATTCTCGATATATATATACTTGATTTTATCTTTATATGAGTCCCGAGGACTATTATCAAGAATGGGTAGATACAGGTCTCGGGATACCTCTACCGAGATCAACCTTGTATCTCAGTTCTTATATTTGGTTGTACCATCGTACAACTTCTCGTTTTACGTTTATTATTTAATTATATATTTTCTGTTATGTTGTATTGATCCTTTATGGACCATAACATGCACATTGCAATCTACAATCATACATCTATAACACACGCACGTATGGTATTCGTTATAATTAAAAGTACGTATGGGAACGTACTATATTTCTTTGTAAACATATGAATAATAGTACATATGGGAATGTACTATACTTTTCTCGTGCATATTTGGTTCGATACTTGTATATTGCTTAACCTCTTTCCCAGTATTTTAAACAGATATGTTCTTTTCATCTATTTATATTATTCTTAAAATAACGCAGTACGGAAAGTAATCATTTTCAAAACATACATACATACATGTACTTTTTCAAACATACTATTAAACATATAAGTATTCATATAGTCGCCCGTATATAAAAATACGCGACTTTATGAATATTAACGAGTAATTAAAATGTACTCACAGTGACTGCTATCCAATCTACCGCAATGCTACCAATCTATCACGCAGGTTCTATGCATTGTCCGATCTTGTAGCTATTCCAGCTCGTCGGCCTGGTAGCTCGTCGGTACGTCCATTACTTATCCAAATTACCTGTACGTTTAATTCATAAACGTAAACTTAGTACCGAAATCCTAAGTTGTAACCTTAGGTTATCACGATCTTATTCTAAATACGTCTTTTAACCTTGATCGTGTTCTAATACTTAGTCGAGATACTGATTATATCTCTTAATCGTATTCCTATACGTACTTTCAAACTTTAGGGTTTAGTTTCATTCCGATGAAGTTTCAAGTAGTTTTCAGGACAATGCGCAGGTGCTGCCTGCACACTGACACTGTTTAGTAAAACGATGATCTCTCCCAATTGAACCGTTGGATCGAGATGAAATTTGACAGAGGCGTTCCTAAGAGGCAAATCTATAAACTGACCGTTGGGATTTTCAATCTGGCAAGTTTTGGGTAGTGTGCGAACGCACACCCAAATTTTAAGGAGTGTGCGAACGCACACTCAATGTGTGCGAACGCACACTCAATGTGTGCGAACGCACACCCTTATTTTTAAGGAGTGTGCGAACGCACACTTAATGTGTGCGAACGCACACTCTTAACAGCTCCCGGAAAGTCGTTTTCCGGGGCTTTTCAGCCATCCCGACGTGCTATACATTCAACTATACAAACCCCGCATCTCGGTTTTCATTAAAACGCTATAATAACTTCAAAAACGTTAAATTCGATCCTAATATTCTATATACCTAAAACAGCCCCCTTTTAACCATTTCCATCCAAAATTTTCGAAGATTTACCTTGATTTGATGTTCGGAAACGATAGGGCTTTCGATTCTAAAGAGATCGCCGCGAAAATCGCTCGAATCGGACGTCGAACGGCGAAACGGCGGCGAAACGATTGTAATCGGCGTTTGAAGCTTCTGGAGATCACCCTTCTGATTCTCCTTTCTTCATATTTCAATCCTTATATATTAAGGTTAAATGCTCACTTTGGTCCTTGCTCTTTTTGTTTATTATCATTTATCCTTTAAACTTTTCTTTCGTACGATTTAGTCCATAACTAAATCGATAAATTCTTAAATTATTACTGTTACGTATTATTTATATCCGATAAATAATACGAAGCTCGATATTAACACTTTCCCGTCAAAATCCAATATTTCCATTTCCGACACAAAGTGGCTAAATTATCACTTTGGTCCCTGCACTTTATTTTGGGCTTTTCTTGACATTTTTCCATTTAATTCCAATTCTAACTTTAGAATTGAACTGTAACCTTGATTTCCTCATAAATAATTTCCTGAAACCGACCTACCAAAATTTATTTATCTAAATTTTATCTGAAAACTTTCTGATAACGCCAGCCTGGCGAATCCAAACTGGACACGTTTTCCAATTAGCTAATCAATTATTTTGGGGTATTACAGTATAAGGCCCGATAAGCTTTTAGCTATTTCACCTTGGCCAATAAAAGGTGTTTTTATCATTTTTCCCACCAAACAAGATTCACATGTTTCAAATGATTCATAATCAAATGAATTCAAAAGTCTATCTCTTTGAAGTTTTGATATGCGTTTCTCATTTATATGGCCTAAACGACAATGCCAGAGATAAGTACAGTTTAAATCATTTGACTTAAACTTCTTATCATTGATGTTATAGATTGATTTTTCATTAGTGGCTTCAACATTTAAAATATAAAGACCACTACTGCGTGGAGCATATCCATAAAGAATGTTATTATGCGAAATACTGCATTTATTATTCCTAATAATAAATTCAAAACCATCCTTGCCTAACAAGAAACAGAAATAATATTCCTACACATGGTATGTACATAATGACAATTATTCAAAGATAAAATAAGTCCACTAGGCAAAGATAACTCATAAGTCCCTACAGCTAAAGCAGCAACTCTTGCTCCATTGCCAACTCGTAGGTCCACTTCGTCTTTTGTCAAACTTCTACTCCTTTTGAGACCTTGCAGATAAGTACAAATGTGAGATCCAGATCCAGTATCTAATACCCATGAATAAGAAGTAGAAAGATTACTTTCTATAACATAATACCTGAAGTGGTAGTCTCACTACCCTTGTTCTTCTTCCGATCATCCAGATATTTCTTACAATTCCTTTTCCAATGTCCAGGTTCCTTGCAAGAAAGTTCCTTCCTTTGGCGGTTTTGCTTTCGGTTCATCCATGGTCTTAGGCTTGGGCTTGGGCTTAGAATTCTTAGAAGCTTTTCCCTTTCCATTACCAGACCTTTTCATACCCTTTCCCTTGTTGACCATAAGAACATCTTTGGTTTCATTCTTGATGCTCTTTTCAGCAGTTTGAAGCTTCCCATGCAACCCTGTGATGGTCTTATCCATATTATGGATATTGAAGTTCATGATGAAACCATTATAAGCCTCAAGCAAAGATTGGAGAACAATGTCCGTAGCCAACTCTTGGGCAATTGCGAGACCGAGCCTGTCCAAATGTTCAAGATGACCTTTCATCTTCAAAACATGAGGACTGACTGAGCCGCTAGTAGTCAACTTGCAAGAAAGAAAATTCTTGATGGTATTGAACCTTTCAATTCTTGCTCTCTCTTGGAACATTTCCATAAGATCAGCAATCATGGTGTTTGCATCCAATTCCATCATTTGCTTTTGAAGCTCATTCTCATGCATCCAAGCATAATGCAAGTGACATCAGTAGAGTCATTGAGATGCTTCGTATAAGCGTCTCTTTGAGCTCAAGTAGCACCAGCAGCTGGTTCCTCAGGGAGGGGTTGATCAAGGATATATTTTTTTCTTTCTTGCCTAAGAACAATTCTTAGGTTTCTGTACCAGTCCAGAAAGTTAGTGCAATTGGGCTTATCCTTCTGAAGGATTGATCGCACTGATAAAGTATGTGTAGTGTTTAAAGCCATCTCTACAACAATAAATATACAAATAGCATTTAATAAAAGGCACATTAAAATTCCCACAATATATATTCGTAATTCATATAAAAACCCTTAACATTAATTTCAACAATTTGAAAAATAATAGTGGGACAAGATCCATATTTTACCCTACTTCAAGTAAGTTTTGCCTTATCACTTTAAGTGTGGTTATTTAGGTAGGTAAAACTTTACCAATTACATCTTATGCAATTCTTGAATATAGAATATTAACATCACATGTAATCTTGATATTCTATCTTATACCCTAGGTTCAAAACAATTTTGATAACCTAGTTAAGTCTAATCAAATCAAACATATGGATATCACTTTTATCCAACTTATCTTACTTAGATGACTTTATACATCATGTTTTGATATAGCCTATACAAAGCAATCTAAGTCTTGATAAGTGTTATTACAATGGGAGGTATATTGAAGACTTAATATTAAATAAGGGTTTGTTATTTATCCTATTTAGTTATCCTATCTTATCACATATAAAATAATCATGCAAAGCATATAACTAATAAGATAAACATTAAAAACATATTATTTCACTATTTTAAAACATATTTAACAACAATCACATAAATATGTTATTCATGATCACTACAAGAAAACAGGGCTTTAGCGACGGAATTTTCCGTCGCTAAAGCCATCATTTCCGTCGCAAAACAACCGTTGCGACGGACTGTATCCGTCGCAACATATTTGGTCGCAAAAAAAATTTGCGACCAAAACCGTGTCCGTGGCTAAGTTTGCGACGGAATAGTCCGTCGCCAATCAGACAAAATCCGTCGCAAATATGTCTCCAAAGGCATTTGCGACGGAATAGTCCGTCGCCAATCAGACAAAATCCATCGCAAATATGTCTCCAGACGATATGATTTGGAGACATATTTGCGATGGATTTTGTCTGATTGGCGACGGACTATTCCGTCGCAAATGCCTTAGCCTTGGAGACGAAAGCTGAGGGGTCTGCGACGGAATTATCCGTCGCAAATCAGCGACGGACAACATCCGTCGCCAATTCATCAGCTTTTGTCTCCAAAAGCTGATGAATTGGCGACGGAAAAGTCCGTCGCAAATACCACAGTCCGTCGCAAATTTCATTTTTTTCGGCATTTTTTTGTTGTTTTACGCTATTTTTTGCCGTTTTCCCCTGTCGTTTTAAATACAGTAATAACAATTCATTTATAAATTACAATCAATTGAAACTGATAAATAAATATATATATATATATATATATATATATATATATATATATATATATATATATATATATATATAAATATCAGAGTATACATGTAAACGTCAAAAAATAAAAATAAAAACCGTATTATATGTTTGTAATAAAATAAGCTAACACGACACTACAAAGCTGGAGTGTCGTCATCGTCTGGTGGGGTAGGTGGGGGCTGTGGCCGATACTCTGCCGGAAGGTTAGGAATCATCCTGACAATCTCCTCGCGTATCATCTGTGCCATGTTCGCAGCCTGCTGTTCCCGAGCCAATCGCAGACCCTCCTGAATGCCGGCCTGCACACGGCGCTCGACCTCCTCGTCTGCCTGCTGCGACGTCCTAGAAGAGCTGCCTCGCTGCACCCTGCTGCTTGGCCCGGCGTACCTGCTGCTCGCAGAACCCAACCCGTACACGCATTTCTTCTTGTTGATGCCCTCGATGTCTAGAAACACCTGGGTCTCGTCCACTGCAGCTGGGCTCGAGGAGCTACCCTCTCCGGTCTGAGGCTGTGTCGCAGCAGCAAGCCTCTCAGTGATGGCGTCCTACAAAACAATAAAAAATATATCAGTTTAGTTTTAAAGCAACCAAAAATGCATAACATATTACAAAGTAAACCTAATTTCTAACGAAATTTCGACAGCATTTCCTCTGTAATATGAGCATCACCCATTTTTCAGGGAAGTCCTGCAAGCAAATTCCAGTATATAATCCAATAGTAAACATGTTTAACAGCTAACCAACAAGCATTTTCAATCTAATAGATCATTTCCGAATTATTAAATTCAACTTAGAGAATTACAAGTTTAATAAAAACTTACAGTCATATCCTGAGCCCGTTTGTCGACCGGCTTCTTGTCAGCCTTCGTGGAGTGAAGGCGAGTGTACAACTCCGTCGCACTCGGTTTCTGGTCAAGCTCCCTTTCCTAAAATAAAAAATACAATTCAATTAGTATCAAAATAAAATAAATACGTTATTTAAGTATTTTAATTACTGAATTTTAAAACAAACCATCACATCCATATGCTTCAGAGCAGAGCGAGATCCACCAGTATGGCGGACAGGTCCAGAACCGGCGCCCGCTGGCTCGCTCATCCGATTTGCTCGGGCGGTTTATGACCTTTTCTTCTCTTTCTCTGAGTTCCAGAACACGTTCCAAGCATCCCAGATGTCCTGGGTCACAGAAATATGCTTCTGTTGCGTCCTCCTCATTCTGTGGATGTTGTCTTTGTAGCGGTTGGCTGCATGGACCATGAAGACCTGTCTAATGACCTCCTCGCTGTACGCCGCACTATCCCACCAGAACTCTTTCTGCAAACAGTACAAACATGTTGCATTAGTTAGTTTTTTCAAAAAAAACATAATTTAAACGTTACGAAGCTGTAAATTGAATTACCTGGAACTCCTGGAAGTAGAACTCCCTCTGCTCGACTGTTAGAAAGCGCCATGCTGTTCCATTATCGAACCAGCACTTCCTAAATATCTCCCGCATAGCCCGTGAAACAGGCCCAGAGTCGATCAACATCGTCCTGTGATTTTTTAGGCATAGTTTAGTATATATACATATTACAATTTAAACGTGGAAAAATAAATTTTAAACATACCTGCTAGGGTCCGGGTGAACCCTCGCCCTACCCCGGTCGTCCAGAACAGCCGGGGGCTCGCCAGGCTCACGCTGCTGCCGAGGCTGAACAGGTGCTCCAGCCTCTAACTGCTGCTGCTGAGCAGCGTTGTCATCGCCAGGAACAGGGTCTGATCCCCGTCCGCGTCCTCGGCCTGAGGCTGATCCTCGGCCTGTGCCTGATCCTCGACCGCGACCCCTCATACCTGCACATACATCAATTTTAAATGTTTGACAAACAACCAACACATTTATTAATAAAATTATACATTCCTTCGTGAAACATAAAACTATGAAATATAAATTCAAATTCAACAAGTGTACACATGAATAATATAATTAAAAAACATAAATTCGAGCAACGTTAATACATCATCTTTAACAATTGATTATGGTTGCAAAAAATCTAGTGCATAAAATTTACTAAACTACTAAAGTTCTTCGCTTTCATCTTCGTCTGATGAGGATGCGATGAACTCATCTTCTGTTCCTTGTTCAGGAGGCATGAACAACGCATCTTCCTCAGCTTCTCCAGTTTGATCAGCCAAATATGTCGGATTGTCTTCTGTTGCAACAATAAGAGGATTTTCTTCTATGTCATCTTGAAAGGCCGGGATAATCCCCTCGGGCATGTCAAGCTCTGATCGCGCCTTTATCCTGCAAACTGCCCACCAATTTATTTTATCACTTCTTTTACTCGGATATGGCAGGTAATGAACTTGGTCGGCCTGTTCAGCTAAGATGAATGGTTCATACTTGTTGTATCTCCTTCTGTTATTAATATCCACCATGTTGTATTTTTTGTTACTAATTGTGCCTGAATTTTGCGCTGGGTCGAACCATTCGCATTTAAATAAGACAGTCGTTTTCATTGGAAGCGCTGGATACTCTAACTCAATTATGTCTGTCAGAAATCCATAAAAGTCATTTTCGCTATCGACATATTGAGTTCCCCTTACGCAGACTCCACTATTCATTGTAAGTTGTTCCTCCCCATAAGCTTGAGTCTGAAACTTGAACCCGTTTACACGGTACCCCTTAAATGTTCTGACTGATCTAAGAGGTCCTTTAGCGAGACTAAGAATGAAGGGATTGGTACAGACAGTTGGATCTTACACCTGAAGCGTAAAAGTGTATTATAAATCGGAACTTTTAACTAAAAGAATCGAAATATATTCTGTTAAATACTTACATATTGTTGAAACCAGCAGGCAAAGTCACTCTCGAACTTCGCTTCAATTTGCGAGGTGCTGATTTCAGGGTTTCCTCTATGCAACTCGCCTTCGAAAACCCTTTAGTTACGAAGAAAACAATAATTAGAAGCTAAATAATCATTGTTAATTACATTGACAGCTGTATTAAAGCTTACCCTCTGTAATTTTCAATTTCTGAACAATTCAACAGAACATATGTCCGGGCAGCAACAATCTCAGCATCTTCAAGATATCTCTTGCGGCAAGCACCCACTGATTGCCCTTGCGGCTTGAAAATCGATAGTCTCTCAACATCATCGTCCACTTCAATGTCACAAACTTCATTTCTTTGCAGCCGCTCAGGTATCATTGGGTCACCTTCTGAAAAATAATAAGCTGCAAATTTTGCGGTTTCTTCATTTAAGTATCCGCTACTAATGCTTCCTTCCACCCTCCCTTTATTGCTCACTTTTTTTTTCAGTTTTCTCAAATATCTGATTCCACATACGCCACAGTAAGTAAACATTACATGTTAATATACTGATACACAGAATTGAGAAACTTCAGTAATATTACCTTTCAAATGGGTACATCCAGCGATACTGAACCGGCCCTGCCATCATAGCTTCGTACGGTAGATGTACGGGTAGATGTTCCATGGAGTCAAAAAAGCTGGGAGGAAAAATACGTTCCAGCTTACACAATATCTTTGGGATTTCCAGCCTCATACGATCTAGATCTTTCTCTGTTAGAGACGTGGAGGTTAACTCACGAAAGAAGATACTCAACTCTGTTATAGGCTCCCACACTTCCTTCGGTAATAGCTCACGGAGAGCGATTGGCGTAAGTCTTTGCATAAAAATGTGGCAGTCGTGACTTTTCATTCCATGCATTTTCATACCGATTGTATCGACACATCTGGACAAGTTGGACGCATAGCCATCTGGAAATTTTATTAACTTTATCCACTCGAGCAAAGCCTTTTTTCCGTCCCTGTCCAAAGCATACATTGCCTTAGGAAATCTCCCAGTAACCGGATCTTTTGCTAACTCAGGCCGAGCACATATGTCATTTAACTCTTCTCTCGATTTTGCATGGTCTTTTGTTTTCCCGGGAATATTTAGTACAGTATTGAAAATGTTGTCGAATACGTTTTTCTCAATATGCATGACATCGAGATTGTGACGAATTAGATTCGTTTTTCAATACGGCAAATCCCAGAATATACTTTTTTTATTCCAACCATAATTTTCCGACTTCGCAGCATTATTTTTCTCAGCCCCAATTTCATATGCCTTCATAAATCCCAGACTGTCCACCTCTGCCAACAATTCTTCTCCGGTTTTCGGCTGTCCGAAACTATTGTTTACGGTTTTTCCTTTTCGGAAATGAGTTGTATTACGACGGTACGGGTGACCACGAGGCAAGAACTTTCTGTGACAGTCAAACCACGACTGTTTTCTACTCCCTTTAAGCGTAAAAGCTTCCGTATTTTCCATGCAGTGTGGGCAAGCCAGTCTCCCAGATGTGCTCCAGCCAGACAACATCAAATAAGCAGGAAAATCATTAATTGTCCACATAAGTGCCGCTTTCATTTGGAAATTATGTCGCCTTTGAACGTCGAATGTCTGCACTCCGAATTCCCACAGTTTGTTCAGCTCAGCTATCAACGGTTTCAGGAAAATATCCATTTGGTGTTTAGGATTTCGAGGCCCAGGGACAATAACAGTTAAAAACATGAACTCATCTTTCATACACATCCCTGGGGGGAGATTGTATGGTGTCAAAATTACAGGCCATGATGAATAATTCTGCCCGAAGGCCCCAAATGGCTGAAACCCATCAGTACATCGGCCCAGTCTGATATTTCAAACTTCTGCCGCAAACTCTGTATGCAATTCACTGAAATGTTTCCACGCCGGGGAGTCTGACGGGTGACACATCTTTCCATCAACCATTTCGTGTTCTGCGTGCCACGTCATATGCTTGGCGGTGGCTTTAGAAGCGTACAACCTCTGCAGTCTCGGAGTTATAGGAAAATAAAACATTTTCCTATAAGGGACGTTAACTCGTCTTTTCACACAATTTCCTTTAGGGGGCGGTTTCCACCGTTCGTGATCGCAAATTTTGCATCGTGTTAACTCCGCGTCTGACCCCCAATAAATCATGCAATTGCGGAAACAGCAATCGATAACTTCAACCGGCAACCCAAGACCTCTGACTATCTTCTTTATTTAAGCAAAGTTCTTTGGCATCTTGTTGTCCTCTGGGAGCAGCTCTTGTATAAATTCGGTCACATCATCTACTAAAGCTACTGACCCACTATGTCGACATTTGATGTCCAACATTTTAGCAGCTGCAGACAAGGGAGAATGTTTGCTATTACCGGGGCATACAGGTTCTTCGGCCGCACGCATCATATCATAAAAATGTTTAGCTTCATTATTCGGCTCCTCCTCCATGAACACTACTTCTGGACCCGCAGCATCAATAACCATTCTCTGAACTGAGCTGAACTCGTCACCCCCTTCATATTCCATGTCAACGTCATACTCCGGCAGTTGTGTAACAGGACGGGGATTTAAAACATTTCCCTCCCCATGAAAAACCCAAACTTGATAATCTTTAACAAACCCTTTCTGAAAATGTGGAGCTTCACTGTTTCGACATCTCGGTAACTCGTATTTTTACATCCCACCCTAGGGCAAGGGCATTTAAAATCGGGCCCGCTCATACACGCTGGATGGCGTAAAGCGAAATTTACAAACTCTTGGACGCGCTCCTCAAAACCAGGGTACAGCAACCCGCCCTGGAGCCGCCTATACATCTAAATTCGGTCTGTATCCATTTCTGTAGCACGGATAATTAGGAGGGTTTTCGCTCGAGAATAGCAAAGTCAATGTAATTGACTGCTTTAAAGGTATGGACCTATCCCATTCGCAAAACTGGCTCCCCTTAACTCGGCCACGATATATGCTTAGCAACGGAGAAAAATATTCGGCAGCCTTCCGGCGTCGTTTTCCTTCAGTGCGATATTTAGTATATGCGCTGTAACGCTAATTATATATTCTGCGAGGAATAAGCGTTACAAAACATATACTATACATCCACCCGGAGAACAAACGCTGAAAAACAACCAAATATTTTTCTACCGCTACTAGACATATATGGTTTTCGTGACCGAGTTACGGGAGGACCAGTTTTGCAAACTGTACAAACTGTACAATCCCGTGTCGTTCAATCTTTTGAACACACGAGACGGGAAATCTAAGACTAGGTTTGCGATTTTATTCGGTGGGAATAAAATCGCGGTCAATTTAGGTTGAAATTTGTAATTTAACTACTAAATGAAAAATAAAAAAAAATCATAATACTTACTTGTTGCAGAGCAGAACCGCAATAGATAACGAAAGATGTAATATGTCGGACCGATGCAAAAAATGGACGGCTATCAAATTAACCTATCACACAATTAGATTCAATATTTTGTTATTATTTAAGTAAATACATTAATTAATTTAAAAAAAATTTGGCAGAACTTCCCCTAAAAAATGAGCATCACCCATTTTTAAGGGAAGTCCTGCAAGAAAATTACAAATCACAAACCAACAATACAATCCACTTATAACAAAATTAATTAACTAAATAACTAATTATATATTTTTACCAATTAATTATAAAATTAAATCAATTAATTAATTAAACAAATAATAAACTTAACAATTTAACCTAATCAATCCTAATAAAACAATTAATTAACCTAATAATTAAACTTAACATTTTAATTAAACTACTTAACTTAAAATTTTAACTTAAGTAATCAATCAATCTAATTAATTTAATTTTCTGATTTAACAATTTACCCTAATTAATTATTCAATCTATAAAACCAGAAAATTAATTACTAATTTTCTAAATTAATCTAATTAACATATTTAATTAAAAAAACCTTAAATACAATTAACCCATAATTAATAAAAACTAATTAATTAAAATCTAACCCTAAATTAATCCTAATAATCTACTCTAACCCTAATTAATAAACTTATAATTTAAATAATAATCCTAAATTAATAAAAATTATAATTAATAAAAACCTAATCTAACCTTAAAATTGAAGTTGCTGGAGACCAAGCGGCAGCGGCGGCAGCAAGGAGGCGGCGACAGCAAGGAGGCGGAAATTTCTGCAAAAAAAATACAAATTCAATAAACAGCAAAAATTAAAAGCAAATATTAAAAACTAACCTAAGAATATACAGAGAGGAGAGGAAACCGATGGGTTTGCGCCGGAAACGATGGATTTGCGCCGGAGAGGAGAGGAAACGATGGGAAGGTGAGGGCGGCGGCGGTTCTGATTCAGAAATAAAATGATTAAGGGAGAAGAGAAACCTGCGGTTTCGTTTATGTTCTGATTTTTAGCGACGGATTTGTCTCCGTCGCCAACTCCGTCGCTAACTATCAGAACATAAATGAAACGGTTCGTTTCATTTTCTTTATTAGCGACGGATTAAAATGTCCGTCGCTAAAGTAGCGACGGACTGTAAAATTCCGTCGCTAATCATGAAAATAATACGAACCGTTTCTATTCTCTATGAGTTAGCGACGGAATTTTGGATTCCGTCGCCAGTTTTTCATCCAAAATAGGGCGCTTAGTTTCCCTCCAAAATCCCGCCATTTTAGCGACGGATTGGCGACGGATTGTCCGTCGCTAAAATGGCGGGCACTCTCCCGCCACACTTTTTGGCGATTTAGCGACGGCTGTGTTATCGGTCGCTAAATCTGTCGCTATTGTGTGGATTTAGCGACGGATATCCTGTCCGTCGCTAAAGTCCGTCGCAAATCACCTGTATTCTAGTAGTGGATAATTTAAATCATATTTAATAATTATCATTTAAAGTATTAAAATAAAATACATGACAAAAACACGCCAGCTTAAAAGGATAACAGTCCTTAATAGGGTGTATCAGCGGGGTCCAACGGGCGCGGCCCCTTGGCGAGCTCTGGGGGCAGCGCCCCAAGCGGGGTCCAGGGGTGCATCTTAAAAACTGATCAGAAACAATTTATTTAACACTTAAATAAAACCAGTTTAATTAATTCAGCTCATAGCAGAATTATGCATAGTTTTATAAATTATGTTCATAACATAATTAAACTCAGTTTTACTAATAGAATTAACAACAATTTCATAAATAGTTAAATAATCCTATTCAATACAGAATTACTAATAGAATTAAAACAGTTTCACAAATAGTTTACTAATCATATTCAAAACAGAATTACTAATAGAATTAAAGTAATTTCACAAACAGTTTACTAATCCTATTCAAAACAAAATTACTAATAGAATTAAAAATATTTTCACAAACAGTTTACTAATCCCATTCAAAAACAGTTTTCCTAATAGAATTAAAACAGTTTCATAGACAGTTTACTAATCCTATTCAAAAACAGTTTTATTAATCTGTTTCCCGTTTTCTTATCAATTCGTATGAAAATTAATACTACTAACCTTTAATCAAATTAAAAACGTAATATTAATTTAGAACAGTATATTCAAAGTTTTAATCACATTAAACGATTAATCAAATTAATTCTTTATACTGTTTTTCATACAATTTAATCACATAAACGATTTAGGTATAATTAAAACGAATTATAATTCCTTTAACATGGTTTCGAAAACAACCTTTTTTCAAAAAAGAACATACAATAAGCATATATCACATATATACTCAGAATCTAATTAATCAAATTACAAGCTGCTCTGATATCACTGTTGGGTTTTTTAGGTTCATAACGCAGCGAAATTTCAAACAATTTATCTAAAACCTAGACCAAGATCCATGCGATTCGAATAAATAGATTAACAGCAGAATTAATACTTATTTGTTTGTCGAATTCAAACAGCAATGTAGGAAGGAAGGAGGTGGTTCACTTTGGTGATCCCTGGCCTCGGATAAAAAATGTCTCCAAAAGAATGCGTCCTCTACGAGTATCCACACGAACAGACCTTAGCCAAAACTAGTGCTTGTTTGCTAGCACTATTGCTTCACAAAGCAATTTTAAATTTTAGTGATTATGTCTTGTGTTTATTTTGAAAAACACATGACTCAAAACCCTAGCCTTAAGAGTCTATTTATAAGAAAATAGGACATTTAGGGTTTACTCAAAAACGTGTTTTGCAGTTATATGCAAACACTACGTTTTTGATAGCTCTTTTGAGTTCATGTCTATAAAAATCTCTTTTTGATAATTACACATATATATTAATTATTATTATTGTCTTCAAAAGATAATACCTTAAGGAAAACACTTATCCTTAAATTTTGAATTAATATATATATTTATTAGTATATATATATATATTACGAATTATATATATATATATATATATATATTGTCATAACCGTAACCTAATCCCGTTTAGAATTCAATAAGTAATTTCATTTAGAATTCATTATGCATTGCATATCATGTATAATTATTATAAAAGAGAAATTTAAATAACGATATAGGCATTTTAGATGTCAAAAATAAATTGAAAACAAAAGTAACGATTAGTTTAATTGAATCGGTATAATTGAACAAAAGAAAAAACTCAAGGATTGAAAGATATGTTTAATATATCATTGAGGGCTTAAGAGGATGTTTGTATTAAGCATATCTATCTATGTGTAAATGTCAAAATTATCCTTAAGAGTTGCTAAGTGTTTAGCCAAGGTTAGAGATCTAAGGTAATTTCATGATTAGTTAGATTACTTAAACATGGAGACTCTGCAAACAAAATTTACAACATAAAACCTAATTCTAAAACTCCCAAGCTTCGATTCTGATTGTTCTTGAGGTCTAGGAAGAGATTCAAGATCATTTGGTAAGAAATTTTATCTAAATAGCTTGTGTATTTGAAGTTTACCTAGTGATATTATATTCTCTTTTTGAATTCAGTATTTGCAGTTTAGTGCGTGATGCATATCTCGAGTTCTATAACTCCAAATTATGTTCTGTTTTCTGATATAGAAACTTTAGTGTGTCTCCTACAACTTTTATTATTTGAGGTTAATCTGGTTCGGTCTTATTAATACCGTAATCGACCATGATATTTTATTGCTTCAGCTGTGAAGAGTCTGAACACACCTCACTAAAAATCGTATAACTCATTGCTTCGATATTGCAATGATGAAATTATTTTTGATTTGGATTCTAGACTCAAAGGGCTAAATGTTCACTGAAGGGTTTGTTAAAATTATGTCAATACTATTCACAGGACATGTTTGAATAGAGACTTAATGTTCTGCCTACTAAGGCAGATTTGTTACCAAGTTCATAATCATACATAAACCATATAGAAATCCATTTTTAGGTGCTGCATTTAGGTTAAATCAATATTAGATATATGTATAAGTTTATATATGTGATTGTGATTGAGTTTTCGGATTTACATTACTCATTTAGGTGCTCGTTTTGGCAACGACGGTGCAACTAGGAAGTAAGGCAGCTTTTGACGATATTTTGGACTAGTTTTGGTTGTTGTGTGGTGAGTAGATATACTAGCCCTGGCTACTGAAATAGATATGCTATTTTGATATTCAAAATGTTAAGGTTTATTGTGTTTTAAATTGTTATATATGGTTTTTTTGGAATGCACGAAAGGTGATCGATGAAATGCCTTGTTTCAATATTTTAAATACTACCTCTGGTAAATGTTGTATAAAATGAAAGAAGTTTTGAATAGAATCTATATAAGTGTTTGATTTTAGTAAAGCTTTGATGCTTTTGATATAATGAGTATATTTTTATGAATGTGTAATACCTTTCGGCAATTCAATAGTTTTTTGATTTGGTTAAGTTTTGAATGAGATTTGAAATGGTTTTACTATTGAATGGTATTGCGTTTTGATGTAATGATTTGAGATTTCTTTTTATATGATATGCCTACTCTGTAATGATACATATTTGAGAGGTGCTGAGTTGTGATATGCACCTGGTTATGTGCTAAGTTAGTGATATGCACATGTGAGATATTATGAGTGTCTATGCGCATTTGACACAGGCCACTTGATTGATGGTCAGTGAAAAGAGAAGGGCTAAGCCGTGCTAATGATGGAGAAGAGTTAGCCATCAAGTATTCCTAGATATGTTGGTTAGACTGTAGATCAATGTTGTGTTCCTGATTACAGGTCTATGGTTTACATTATTGTTGCAGGGTAACATATCACTGTTATAGTTGATGATTGATACAACTATGTTTCATAGGTAAAAGGAAATTGTTTTGATATTCGTTTACATTTGTAAATGCTTTCGTGATGGACTTGACAAGTATTTTGTGTTGTATTGAGCTGTTTTCCAGTATACATTATTATATGATATGCTTACTTTAAGTATATAAATGTTTTATGCTTGTTATTTCTATTCACTGAGTTTTCGCTTATTTTAGTTGTTTTAAAACCTTTCAGTTAGCAAGGCAATCTACAGTATAGTTGACTATAGAGAGAGTTGGGCTTAGAGTTTGGGCTTGAGACATAGAGGTTGGCCACATTTCAGAGTTTTGAGATGTCTTGATGTTTTTGTTTAGAATAAACTTATTTATACCTAAATATATATTTTTAATCATATGTATAAAAGTTTGTAACAGTACTTAATTTCATATAGTGGTTTAAATAAAATGTTCAATAAAAGTTTTTCATCTATTTGTGCTTAATTATTTATAGAACACGTTTTAAAATTTTGATTTGGAGATAAATATATTTTTAATAACCATCAATCTCGTGCTAAGTAAGGCGAGGTTTGACATATATAATAATTAATAACTTAATTTCATTGGGCTTATACAATCCATAACTGTTTTGGGCCTGTTCTAAGTGTGCGACGCTGTAGGTTCATATAACGTTGGCAGCAGGCCCAAAATCCCTATTTCAGCCCACAAGTCATAAGTGGCCTCTAGCAAGACATTATGACTACCCAAGTTATACAAATATCGATAATCTGATTTAACCATTTACAATAATATTTTAATCCCTTTGTCTCTCGATATCCAAATTGAATATAAGGCATAGTTGTGTCATCCTTATAATATTCAATCATTAGTTTCATGATTATAAGTAGACTGAAAATGATAACTCTTTATCAATTCATTTATCATGTCCTTCAGTCTATCTTCTTTCAATGGGCCCATAGATATCTTACTCAAATAAATGAGGGACAAATTCCTTCTCAGTCACTCACATTTCTCACATAGTTACTTTCATATCCAACGACAATCTATTCCACTATCCTGTTAAAGATAATGTAAGACTGTATCAAAACATGAAATAGCTATGTAGAAATCCATGATGATTTCAAGGTCAACGGATTATACTAATAGAACTGTAATGAGAATTACTTATGACATTTATCTATGTAGTATTCTCAAGGTGGGTCATCCAGTGCCTTATTTTTCAAATAGCACCTATAATTTGACTTTATATCTCATATACATGATTAGTAAAATATAATCATCAGTCAACATCATACTAGTCTCAATGTACTATTAAGATTAGGGATAGATGGAATATAATTCTTTTATAAAACCTAAGGGTTCTACTATCAAGTCACATTCTTGATGACCTTAGAAAGAATTAAACATTTAAGTATTTTAATCATAATATAAAATGATAAAAACTGCCAATCAATAAAAATAACAAAACGATAAAGTCAATACATGGTCAAACATGATTGACCTAGTGCATATCACTAACAAACCGTTGCGATCGTCAATATATTTTGAAATTATTGATGAGAAACTTACGTGAATTTTGGCAATAAGCCAAAAGTGCAAGTGATGAAATTATGAAGTATTTAGTTTAATTAACTTAAGATTATCAATGTAAGCTCCATATATATGTAATGAATTTGAAGACTATTGAAAAACAGTGGTTTCAAATTATGAAAATTTTGATAACCGGACCTAGTGACTGTGAAGTCTTGGCTGGCTGGTGCGGAATATACATGTAGAGTACATGTATTTGAATGTCGGGCCATAAATGTGTGAAGTATGGCCGAACAAAAGTAGAAAATGTGAAACAAATGTTTTATTTTTAACATGAATGTTTTGAAAACGGAGCAAGAAGTTGATAGTCAGTTAATTAAATGTAGTAATGGCGGTAGAGCATTGAGGATGACTCTTATCTGTGAGCGAGAAGACTATAGATAGAAAGCTAAACGGTAATATTTACCCATTATAAGACCAAAAATGTATGGTCTAAAGATTATGCATCAGAATGAATGAAAGATTCTGAGTAAGTCATTGTTTGAGATAAACAATATGTTAAGAGTAGAGATATCTAGATAAGAGCTCTGCGATAATGAAAAAAAAAAGACTGTAGACCCGTGAAGGGACACAGCAGATAGTAAATATTTATGAGGAGATAAGAAAGTGATATAGAAAGTAACGTCGTATTGAAAGGAGTTACGATGAAATAAGCGTACGAGTGAGGTAAATCGCTTATTACATTAATAGAGAAAGTATATGGAAAAGAAGTACAGAGTCTAAGAGCTTATATTAAAGAATTATATAAGCTATAAATGCATAATAAGACGAGAGAACATAAGTTGTGACTGATATGTATCGATATTGTGAGTAATATGGAAATGTTTTATCGATATGTATGATTGTTAATTTGACTTTACCGAGCTATGATGTAAGTAAAGTCACTAATTTAGGCTCAATTGAGATTGAGATAAGGTACACTGATGGTGAAAGTATCAATAGTAGACACAACTATAAATGTGCAAATGAGTATTGCACAAAAGAGATAGAGAAATATAATAGAAAAACGTATATCACGTTTGCAAAATATGGACACAAAAGAAGTTAAGATATAACCTATCGTGAGGATAGCGTAAGTTAAATCCGTTAAGTGGATTTGTAGAACGTAGAATGAGTACTACTAGTTCTATTATGGGTATGAAGTGAGTGAACACTTCAACTATTCTTATGAGGTATATAAGAACAAGGAGTTAAGCTACTCCTAGATTATTTCTGGAAATGGTGTTAATGGACAATGAGTCTGTGTGACTAAAAAAGAAAGGAGACGCACAATGTGTGCGACAAGTGTTGTAAATTCTGAGAGAACGTCAGAAATAAATTAAGATTTCCAATTGTAAGTGACAATTTAGAAACACTAGAAATCTTAGATGATATCTAGTTGATCTGAGAAAGATTCAAGTGGTTAACGAGTGGAAGTAACCAGTATGGTTAAAGAAATTAGTAATTTCTTAAGTTTTGTACAGGACTGCGAACACTGCTTACAAGATTTTTTAAAAATCTGTGCATCAGTAATGGAATTCAATCAAGTGAGTGTGAAAGTTGATTAGGCAAATCAACATAAGATTGAATGTGGGGAATCAAAAAGGGATGATCGACTGTAATGCAAGTGGTAGCACTATTCATAAGGTACGTAAGAAATTAAGTAGATATATGTTATGATACTTAACATAATCGAGCTATAGAAAATGTTCCTCGATGGCTGAGAAAGTACGAGATAAATTGTCAATAAATGAATTGAAATTGACAATAGTTATAATTCCACTGTAAGTTGAAAGACACTAGTAGTGTGATGTAAAGTGCGAACTATTTTAGACAGTAGGAGATATTATGATATAAGAAGATAGAGATCCTACGATCTAACTGTAAAAAAAAGTTAGTGAGTTGTATATCAGAGTAGCGCAGTAGAAATGTGGAGGTTTGCAGAAATTATTTGCATAGTACACTACTGTGCTAGCGACCGTTTAGTAAGACACTCAAATTTTGAATAGTCAAGTGTTGGACATAAGGTTTCAAACCTGAAAAGTCTATTGACACAACCAAGAATAAGATGAAGTGGAAACACTCCAGTTGAGTATATGATGGAATGTGTAATATAATATATGAATGAGTATGTGCTAGATGTAGATCGACAAAGAGAAGTTTGCGAATTCAGTATTGTTGATGAAATACTGAAATCAAACGATAGATTGTGTGAACGAGACATGTATTGTCTGAGTATCACGTAAATAATTCTGTCACAGTACCACAAAAAGGTATTATGGTGTCAAGGAAATGTATCGATAGAACGATATAAAGGAAGAGATGAAAAAGATAGTAGTAAAATGTCTAAAGGAATAGTAAGTCAAATTGGAATGCCAGTCACTATACTGATTTTGGCAAATATTTCCAAACTAGAATGGAAATAAGAGGAGATGACAAAGGATTAGCAGTCAAATTACCTAAGTATTAGGAAAGTTTTGACTCAATGTAAGTGGTGGTGGACAGTATGATGAAGATCATACGTTTCATACTCTCAAAACTTTGCAAATAACAGCAAGTTGATGACAGTTAAAACGGTAAAGGTGAAGTCTACGGACGACTAAAACTTGTGACAAAATTGGATCAGTAAATAGACAGTAGTATCGTTTGTTCCCGTAAGACACAAACGACTTAAAGGGGTAAACCCAATAATAAGAGTATACACACCTTAAGTGTATACAAGACTATGGAGTTAGAGAACTCATAGAGTAATGCTATAAGAAGGCATTATGGGATCAAAATAGTTGATCCCTCCTGTGTTAAGAGAAGTGAAAGAAAGAGAGGCTATAAAATATACAAATCATGTGTTTACATACGAATGAATATTGTTGAGATTTACACTTCGTTGAAAGACGAAGGACACTGATACAAAGAGGAAGCGTAATTGAGAGGTTTAGAGGCATACTATAAAGAGTATAACCTAAGTTATAAAGGAATATGGAGTGTTAACTCCAAGCCATGATGAATCGTGAAATATAAAGAAATTGCATGAAGATGCAACCGACGAGCTGGCGTCGTAACAAGTATTTCTTGTATCGTACACGAATACTCTAAGATAGAGCTTAGGACTTACCTCCAGTAGAAATAAGTTTATGCTAGATAAGGCATAAGGATCGAGGTATGAAAGATGTTAAGGGTTAATATTGTTATTTAATAAGTGGCATTGGATTTTAAATTCGAGGACGAATTTTTATAAGGAGGGGAGAATGTAATACCCCGTATTTTTAAGTGATTGCAATATGCCACGAGGTAAAATTGGAGTAATCAAAATATTAAAAATAATATTTTGAGGGTTCGAATATTAAGAAAAATATTCGAAAAGATTAAGTTTAATAATTAATGGATAATAGTCAGATTGGACTATATAAAATTATTAATCTAAATCACGGGAAGTGATTTAATAAACCGAGAATACGTAAATTAAATATAAGAGTAAATTTAATTTATGAGTGTCCCTAAAGGTTCATTGTAATTATAGATGTTTAAAATTTAAATTGGGAATTTAAAATTTAATTAATAAGATTTATCGGTACTAAAGAAGTGCTTATAAATTAAAATAAAATAATTTATAAGTCCCGAGCGAATAATTTTGGTGTCAATATTCGCGAAATAATATTAAGAAGCTATCATCAAATTTTTATGAAATTTGGACATATTTTTTATATTTATCGAAACTGATTCGGACTTAATAAATCTTCCGGGATTTATTAAAAGTAAAATATAAGTCGGATTCGAATAAAAATTTTATTTTTATTCATTTTATATTTTATTAGATTTTTGGGTAATGTTTCGCGAAATTTGGAATTAGTTTCTGTTTGAACTACAGACGACTAATTAGAATCAGGGTTAATGTGCATGATTGAGCTAGTACTAATGTGTAGTTTAACTATTACCTATATATGACATTTCATTTGTTTCAAAAATGAGCACAGAAGCTCATTTGTTCATTTCAAATGAAATGAAGAGCTGCTTAAGCTCTCAGAGCAACGAAACCTAGGGTTTCGTTGCGGTTCGTTCGATTCTCGCATTCCGACTCCGATTTCTTCGATAATACGAACGTATTCGAGGTAATAACTGTTAATTTGAATTCAGTTAATAATAAAATGGATTATATTTGATTTTTAAACAGTTACCATATCGAATCGATAGTATACGTATCGAATCAACGTTTAAACTATAGAATTAGATGTTTTGGATTGAGTTTTAGCATTCAGAGCAGTAAATTTAATTGTAGCATGTCAGAAATGGCCCCCGGGGATGCATGTCGGCAGCCAGCAGGCTGCATGAACGTGCAGCAAGTGCTACACGAACGTGCAGTGCTGAAACTGCACGATCATGCAGCGTGCTGCACGTTTTGCTTCACGAACGTGCAGCACACTGCTACACGAACGTGCAACCGGTCTTCGAAGGGGGAAATCAAATGGGCTTTTACCTTTACTGGATTCCGATGTTTGATACGGAGATGGCTTTGTATTACAACCCAATCGGACACCGAAAAGTAAATTAGAACGTTTTAAAAGTTTGGCTTAATTACTTAAAAAACCCTCACCTTTAATCCTTCTTTTGTTTATACCCTGACGTAGAAAAAATGTCACATATGCCCTTGATAAATGACCAAATGAATCCGATCAGCTAAGGCCTGCAAACAACAGCAAACAGAGGTTAGATGGAACTTCCGGTGGGGGTCACCAGACGTTCGCTCCGACGCTCAAGTAAGGTTTCTGTGAAAAGAAGAAGAAGAAGAAGAGAAAAGAGAAAGGAATTTCAGAGAATAAAAGAAGTTGCCTAGGGTTTTCCCTTAAACCCCTTTTTTATAGTTAGGTTTTAGGAGCAAGCCTTGCCTTGCTGGCAGGCTCTCCTTCACGTGGTCCCCGAATTCAATTATGCCTACGTGGAGAATATCCCCCGTATGGGGCACAGTTTGTTAGGTGTGTCAGGTGGAGGGAACATTCCTCACGCATCTGTCAGAGGATCTTCTGTGGTCCCAAGATCTGGTACACATGATTGTGCTCGTTGGCTAGATCTCGGAGCTCGAACAAAGCTTGAAGCCCGGATTGCTTAGACCGAACTCACATGCTTCCAGTTCCAGAGCTTGAGTGTATCTAGAAGCTCGGGTTGTCTATACCCGGCTTTCACGTCTCCAATGTAGAAGTTCGGACAGGATCTTCGATCCGATCTTGCAGAAGTACGCGTCTCGGATGATGCTCGAATGTTCATCGATCCGTTGACCCCCCAGGTCGCGTGGTCTATGATCTAAGAGATGGTCGGATGTCGACACTAGGTCGGTAAAATGCTTGACTTAGCGATGTTCGTTCTTGGTGAGGTTGCTTCGCCCCTACTAAAATTGAAAGCGTGTGTCTTTTCAATTTCCCTCTCTTTTTCAGTTATAAGTTTTATTTTTCAAAAACTTATAAAACTTTTCACTTCTCTCTCTGATTTCTTCGCTTCTTCTGAATTTCTTCGTTTTCTCTGAATTCTTTTTTCTTATGAGTTCTTCGTTTTCCAATTTTTGCCGTTGCAAAGTTCTTGTGTTTTGGAGGATCCTGCCATTGGTGATACCTGCAAGCTTTAGTGGATATTCTCTGTGTCTATTGCTATCACTCTGCAATCAGTATGTTCTTTCTTCTCTTTTTCATACATCTTTATTTTTCTGCCTTGTTTATGTGATTTTCCTTTGTGCTTCGAATTATTTGGCATGCCTGCATGTGTGTTATTGTCACGACCCAATCTCAGGGCCGAGACCGGCGCTAGGGAATGAGAGTGGTAGCTCTGAAAACCGTAGCAAGCCTTAAAACGTAAAATAATTTTTTGCTAATATCAAATGTCATGCATGACAGACATAAACACGTGTCATGCTAAGCATATAACAGGTATACATATCCTCTGGCAATCACAATCATTCAAAACACAGTAAGGATAAAGCATTTATACTTTAAAAACATAAAGTAATATATGCAAAAAAACTATTTGATACAAAACATCTATCTACTGCAGCTCTAAGAGTAAAGTACTGTTTCTTTACATACTTTCAATAATACAGACTTCTGGAAGTAGGATAGAAGTCCGTTGCTTCAAAAACGTCTTTCACCTGAGAGGAAAACTGTGAGGGGTCAATATATGGGAATATACGAGTTAGTTTGCATAGTTACTAATAAGCATTTAAATAAAACATAAAATCGATAATGTAAACGATTCGATCAAATTCAACCGAGTAACTTATACAGTTGAAACCCTATTCTCCAAATATCTGTTGATATACGATAATAATCAAATCGATCGATCCAATTGGTAGAGTCCCGAGATAATTCAACCGAGTTCAACCTCTACCGTCACTTTATCCCAAGTTATGGGTCCCGAGATAGTTCAACCGAGTTAAACCCACTAGATACAGGTCCCGAGATAGTTCAACCGAGTTAAACCTCGTATCCAATTTGATATATGTATTCCAACTTCGATACGTTACGATTTTCGATATTTGATACTATGGGCCCATTCATAATTTCTCAAATCAAAACTTGTGATCACACAGTCCTATTACCGCGCAGTAGGAAGGCACGTTTCAGCTGATCTAAACTGGTTTCAAATTTATGTATGAATGCAATTTCATATAAACATTCATGATATAAGCAAATGCGATGTAAATAAATGATATAAAGCATTTGCGACATAAAAACGATATCTTTTCAAATACTTAAAAAGTAATAAACAACTCACAGAAAACGCTTATCCAAAAATTCGTCGTTGCTTAAAAACGTCAAGCTTCCCGAGCTCCTGGTCCAGCTGCTTCTTGCCTCGCCGGATCAAAAACGGTTTTAAAACAATTGACTCACATTAGAATCTTATTCTAAGATTGATTCTAAACTCGAGACACGGCACGCTACACTCATTAACCGTCGTGCTTCTCACGTGATTATCCCGATAAACGGTATCAAATTCGTTTATGGATCAAATATCACTTTTAATCAATTCTCGTTTAACCTTATTAGGTTAACGTCTCAAACTAATCGAGAACTAGTCGAATACTAATCGATTTCAAATCTCGGTTTGTGCGTACGACAAATTTTTCTCAAAACGGGTCGATCGGCGAAAACAATGTGCATACGCGTGTCTGCCTATGCGTACGCGCGTCTGCCTGTGCGGCTGCACAGGGGACTGTGCGTCCGCACATTGTGACTGTGCGTTCGCACAGTCCTGGCAGACTGTGCATTCGCACAGTCTGACTGTGTGTGCGAACGCAAAGTCTAGCTGAGGGCACGCACAGCTCGGTTGTGCGACGCACAGCCACGGGCTTATCCCGGGAGTCGATTCCGACGTGCCTATAGGCGTAAAAATGCTCCAAACGCATCCAAAACGCCTAATCTAACATCTAAACATCCAAATTCAATCCTATAATCGATAAAACGATAAAATCGTTTCGTGGCCTAAAACTTTAATTCGATATAACTTTAAATTTATCCATCAAAACGATAAAACGTCAAGCTTACCGTGATACGCCACTGAAATACAATCGTTTCGAGTTATAGAACGTCGGAAACGGACGAGAAACATAATCGAGCGACGGAACCGTAATGAAATGACGATAGAAATGAAATGAAACTTACGAAGACTTGTTCAGGTAACTTTTGCGCTTATTTACTTGTTTTTCATGTTTGTTCTTGTTTCATACTTAGAAGACTTGTTCTTTATTTTCAGGCCGCCCAGATGTCCTACATGGCGGACCAGAATACCAACAAAAACTAGTTCGATCTCTTGCTGGCCAAGAACCTTCTTCTGTCTGAGAAGACTAAGGTTCGTGATGCCGAGAAACAGACTGCAGAGGCCAAAAAAATGGCTACTGATGGGGCGGCTTTTGTGTCTAGGCTTGAGAGCTAGCTGAAGGATTCCGAGGACCGTCGTACTGAGGACCTGGAAGTCTTGGAGAAATTGAGGGGAGATGTTGGTCGGCTTGAGATCGAGAAGTCCTCGGAAAAGGAAGACTTCGGGAAGCAGCTAGCCGACTTGACCCGCCGGAACGAGCTGGCAGCTAAGGGGCTTCGGGATACCGTTGCAGATCAAAAGAAGAAGCTGGACGAGGTTACCAAGAGAGCCAGGGACGTAGAGGCCAAGATCGCCGATGGGGCTGCCCGGGAGGAGGACTTATACGAAGACTTTCGGAGAATGATGTATGTCGGCGAGGTCTTAGCCGACGAGTACATGAAAGGTCGGTTCGGGGCCGACATCGACGTATCTGACTTCAAGTTAGATGGCTAGGAGCTACATCGCCGGGCCAAAGAGCTGCCCGAGGATAATGACGTGCCGGCTGACATCGAAAATTATCTCGCCGACGACCAGAGTTAGAATTTTGAGAGTCATTTTTGGCTTTGTAATTATAGGATAATTTCTTGTAATCTTTGAATATGTTTTATTTTGGTAAACTTTGAATTTTTGTACTTGCTGTTTTATATACAAGTTTTCTTCAATTTGTCTCCGAACTTTATTGTTTCTTTGAATGCCTTTTGCCATGCTCATAGTTTTATAACAAAAATTTGACTAAGTATGATAGTTCCCTGGTTTTTCCCATAGGTAAATTGACTTAGTTTTGAACTGGAATCGTTTGTATTTGTTCTTGTTTTCCCGGGATTGGATTAATATGAGTTGTACCATGTTTCTAGCCCTTAGTTTCTTATAGCCCAGGGTGGCCATAATCCGTGGGTATCTCATAGCCTGTTGGTGGCACATAGCCCGCTGGTGGCATATAGCCCGTGGATGGCACATAGTCCGTGAATAGCACATATCCCGCTGGTGGCACATAGCCCGCTGGTGGCACATAGCCCATGGATTGCACATAGCCCGTGGATGGCGTATATCCCGCTGGTGGCACATAGCCCGTGGATGGCACATAGCCCGCTGGTGGCACATTGCCCGTGGATAAATTACCGAGAAGGTTGCTCGGGTTTTAGAGGAAAGACACGGGAATTCTTTTTAATCTTTTTTATTCATGAGGGCAAAAACTTATGTTTGAGCTTTACAAAAGCCTAACCCAAACATAAGTGAAAAAACCCCCGAGGTACCTCGAAATAACAAGTAAACTACTGATAGTATTTCCGAAGAACCTGGGAATTTCAAGTTCTCGAGAGCACTATGCCCGACATGTGTGCTATTTTGTAAGCTCATGCCCTGCCGACCTCGACAATTCGGTACGGGCCTTCCCAGTTAGCTCCTAGTTTTCCAACTCTGGCGTTCCCCTTGGCGATGTCTGCCTGCCTCAGGACTGTTAGCGGAGCGGGATGCGCGGGTCCGGATCGTATATTTCAAATCAAAATCAAAATTCCAACAATCCGGATCCTAAAGTTGATCATATAAAAAACAAATGGATCGTCGTATCATTTAGTAATTAAAGCACGCATCTAGGAATCATAAGAAGAATACCTATGTCGGTTCTCCAACGATTCTTGTAGTCCCGAAAGTACGGCGATCTCAATCTCGTCCACACGAGTATGCATCCGATTGAATCCTCGCCTTGAAGTAATCCGCAAGAGTTCCTCTTGCCGAGCAGCCCTAAGCTCAAACTCTCGCCGCGATTACGTCCTTACTCGGATGTATGAAAAACGTCGCGATGTTTTTCCCGTGATTGATGACTACTTGAACTCCTTCAAGTGCTTTCTCTCTCTACAACTTTGTAGTGAGACGTGTGTTGTTTTGTTTAATGAAATCAGCAAATTCAAGCTCTATTTATAAGGTAGAGCTTTGCTTTAGAATGCAACACCTTGCATGCTAGGTGTCATACACCAAGTAAATGATTACTGATTCATGTGGTGACATCACATAGGAAGACATCATATAGGTGATGTCATCATATGACATCCCATATATGATATAAGGTCATGACTTTATTACTTAATCACCATGACATCATCATTCCACTAATTTATAATTAGTCCTTTAAGTATCATTAATTACACTAATTAATTACTTAAGCCTTCTAATCATAAAATTTGGTTAAACTATAATTAGGTTCCTACTAATTTATAACTCTTATAAATTAGTCCCTAATTAACTTGGACATAGTACAATTAAGGTCCTACTAATTTATAACTCCTACAAATTAGTCCCTAATTTGTACCTGTTTTTCATCTTAGATCAATTTCCGAGATATGCTAGAATCCATGTGAAATCGATCTTTCGTAAACTCAATCGGTTGCACACTCTATTGTGTGTGACTAACTAGGTTCACATCTATATAGCAACGAGGGACATAAGAAACGCCTTTCATATAATAAATAATTAAATCCCATTTAATTATTAATTCTCGTAGATCGAAAGTGACGTCTAGCAACATATCACGACCCCCAAATAGAGATGAATGTTTCGATGCATTATTTATGAACCAATGTTCATAATTATCGTATACTCAAAATTCCCTTCATCTAAATTCCAATATCGACTAGTGTCTCGGTTAAGTCAAACACTGTTTGTCTTGATTATATGACCTCATCTCTCAGTTCTAATTCTTGATAAATATGACTTCCACTAGAAACAACTTTCTATGTATGTCATATACACCTGCGCAAGTTCTATCATCCATCAAGAACAATTCGAGATAGCATAGAATCTTGTCTCTGGTCATCCAGAGTGATGAATCCTTTCTAGGTTAAACCCCTATCTCCATATACAACTAATTAGAGCCAACACATCTATATACAAGATAGTGTCACCGCAAGTCAAAGGATATATGTACAATTATGAACTAGATGACATTAAATTGATTTTAATGAATTACCATGTATAAGTCATCTACCGTCACTTGTTCGACTCACTCAACACCTTGAGTGTCCACATGTTTATTCTGATCCCCATCATGTAGTGTGAGACTCACTACTTCCTATAATTTAGTAACTCTTTACTAATTAGGAGAATAAACAGAGGTGACGATCTTTCCGGGATAATGTGATGCCCTTATTCGTAGGATCCCATCGATCGTGAAAGGTTATTTAGATCACTTGTATAATAGAATCCGTCACTCATATTCTTAGCACCTTAAGAATAGATTCTATCACAATGTGATAAAGACAATACGTAATAAATGAACACTTAGTTGATGAGACACTTAGTTCAAATAGAACATATATATCTTTGCCATTGGGATTCATTTTACAAATATACATGATCAAATGGCCCTAGCTTACATACTAATAACAATCTCCCACTTGCACTAGTACCATTGACAACTATATCGAAGCCCTATCTTCTAAAGATGTAAATCTTAATGACTCTATGTCATGGGCTTTGTCAGCGGGTCAACCATGTTATTGGCTAATAGTATCTTTTAGAGAAACACCTTCCTCATTCCAACATTTTCTTTAGATAATATGATAATGCCTTTCATTATGTTCGGCCAAATTATGAGACCCGGTTTTGTTTGCTAAAAAGATGAAATGTTTGAATTTGTTTCGTAACGTTTATAAACGTTTGGCTTAAATCGCAAAAAAGGTGAAATATTTGGATTTGTTTCGTAACTTTTGTAAACGTTTGGCTTAAATCGCTAAAAAGGGGAAACGTTTGGATTTGTTTCGTAACGTTTGTAAACGTTTGGCTTAAATCGCTAAAAAGGGGAATTGTTTGGATTTGTTTTGTAACATTTGTAAACGTTTGGTTTAAATTGCTAAAAAGGTGAAACACTTCGATTTGTTTTGTAACGTTTGGCTTAAACTGCTAAAATGGTGAAATGCTTGGATTTGTTTCGTAATGTTTGTAAACATTTGGCTTAAATCACTAAAAAGGTGAAACGTTTGGATTTATTTCGTAACGTTTATTATCGTTTGGCTTAAATTACTAAAAAGGTGAAACACTTGTATTTGTTTAGTAACGTTTGTAAACGTTTGGCATAAATTGCTAAAAACATGAAATGCTTGGATTTGTTTCGTAACGTTTGTAAACGTTTGGCTTAAATGGCTAAAAAGGTGAATCGCTTGGATTTGTTTCATAAAGTTTGTATATTTTTTACTTATATTACTAAAACGCTAAAACGCTTCCATTTGTTTCGGAACGTTTGTAAACGTTTGGCTTAAATAGCTAAATAGGTGAAACGTTTGGATTTGTTTCGTAACGTTTATAAACGTTTGACTTAAATCTCTATTAAGGTGAATTGTTTGGATTTGTTTCGTAGCGTTTGTTAATGTTTGGCTTAAATTGCTAACAAGGTGAAACGCTTGGTTTTGTTTCGTAACGTTTGTAAACGTTTGGCTTAAATCACTAAAAATGTGAAACGTTTGGATTTGCTTTCTAACGTTTTAAACCTTTGGTTTTGTTTTATAACGTTTGAAAACATTTGGCTTAAATCGCTAAAAAGAGGAAACGTTTGGATTTGTTTCGCAACATTTGGGTTAAATCGCTAAAAAGGTGAATTGTTCGGATTTCTTTCGTAACATTTGTAAACGTTTGGCTTAAATTGCTAAAAAGGTGAAACTCTTGGATTTGTTTTGTAACGTTTTTAAAAGTTTGGCTTAAATTGCTAAAAAGGTAAAAAAATCTGGATATGTATCGTAACCTTTGTAAACGTTTGGCTTAAATTGTGTGAAACGTTTGGATTTGTTTTCCTAACGTTTGTATACTTTTGGCTTAAATTGCTAAAAAGGTGAAACGTTTGGATTTTTTTAGTAACGTTTATAAATGTTTCGCTTAAATCGCTAAAAAGGGGAAACGTTTGGATTTGTTTCATAACGTTTGTAAACGTTTGGCTTAAATCGCTAAAAAGGTGAAACGTTTGGATTTGTTTCGTACCGTTTGTAAACGTTTGGCTTAAATTGTTAAAAGGGTGAAACGTTCGGATTTGTTTCCTAACGTTTGTAAACGTTCGGCTCAAAACGCTAAAAATGTGAAATGTTTGGTTTCGTTTCGAAACGTTTGTAGAACGTTTTGCTTAAATCCCTAAAAAGGTGAAATATTTGGTTTTGTTTCGTAACGTTTGTAAATGTTTGGATTTGTTTCGTAACGTTTTAAACGTTTGGTTTTGTTTCGTAATGTTTATAAACGTTTGGCTTAAATCGCTAAAAAGGCAAAACGTTTGGTTTTGTTTCGTAACGTTTGTAAACGTTAGGCTTAAATTGCTAAAAAGTTGAAATGTTTGGTTTTGTTTCGTAACGTTTGTAAACGTTTAGCTTAAATCGCTAAAAAGGTGAAACATTTGGTTTTGTTTCGTAACGTTTGTAAACGTTTTTCTTAAATCGCTAAAAAGGTGAAACGTTTGGATTTGTTTCGTGACTTTTGTGAACGTTTGTATTCAATCGCTAAAAAGGGGAAACGTTTGGGTTTGTTTCGTAGTGTTTGTAAACGTTTGGCTTAAATCGCTAAAAATGTGAAACACTTGGTTTTGTTCTGATACGTTCGTAAACGTTTAGCTTAAATTGCTAAAAAGGTGAAACACTTGGATTTTTTCGTAGCGTTTGTAAACGTTTGGCTTAAATCGCTAAAAAGGTGACACATTTGGTTTTGTTTGTAGCATTTGTAAATGTTTGGTTTAAATTGCTATAAACATGAAATGCTTTGATTTGTTTCGTAATGTTTATAACCGTTTGTCTTAAATCGCTAAAAAGGTGAAACATTTGGATTTTCTTTGTAACATTTAAAACGTTTGGATTTATTTTGAAACGTTTGGATTTGTTTCGTAGCATTTGTAAACGTTTGGCTTCAATTACAAAAAAGGTGAAACGTTTGGATTTGTTTCGTAACGTTTGCAAACATTTGACTTAAATTGCTAAAAAGGTAAAACGCTTGGATTTGTTTCGTTTTGTTTGTAAACTATTGGCTTAAACTGCTAAAAAGGTAAAACATTTGGATTTGTTTCATAACGTTTGAAAACGTTTGGCTTAAATCGATAAAAAGGTGAAACGTTTGGATTGTTTTTGTAAGGTTTGTACATGTTTGGCTTAAATAGATAAAAAGGGGAAACGTCTGGATTTGTTTCATAACATTTGAAAACGTTTGGCTTAAATTGCTAAAAAGGCAAAACGCTTGGATTTGTTTCATAATGTTTGTAAACGTTTGGCTTAAATCGCTAAAAAGGTGAAACGTTTGGATTTGTTTTGTAGTGTTTGTAGACGTTTGGCTTAAATCGCTAAAAAGGTGAAATGTTTGGATTTGTTTTCTAGCGTTTGTAAATGTTTGGCTTAAATTGCTAAAAAGGTTAAATGTTTGGATTTCTTTCGTAGCGTTTGCAGACGTTTGGCTTAAATTGCTAAAAAGGGAAAACGTTTGGATTTGTTTCGTACCGTTTGTAAACGTTTGGCTTAAATTGCTAAAAAGGTGAAACGTTTGGATTTATTTTGTACCGTTTGTAAACGTTTGGCTTAAATCGCTAAAAAGGTGAAATGTTTGATTTGTTTCGTAACGTTTGTAAACGTTTGACTTAAATTGCTAAAAAAGGTGAAACACTTTGTTTTGTTTCCTAACGTTTGTAAACGTTTGGCTTAAATCGCTAAAAATGTGAAACGTTCAGATTTGTTTCGTAACATTTTAAACGTTTGCTTTTGTTTCATTATGTTTGTAAACGTTTGGCTTAAATCGCTAAACGTTTGGATTTGTTTCGTAACGTTTGTAAACGTTTGGATTAAATCGCTTAAAAGGTGAAACGTTCGGATTTGTTTCGTAACTTTGTAAACGTTTGGCTTAAATCACTGAAAAGGTGAAATGTTGGATTTGTTTCGTAACGTTTGTAAACGTTTCGCTTAAATTGCTAAAAAGGTGAAACGTTTTATTTGTTTCATAACGTTTGTAAACGTTAGGCTTAAATTGCTAAAAAGGTGAAACGCTTGGATTTGTTTCGTAACGTTTGTAAACGTTTAGCTTAAATTGCTAAAAAGGGGAAACGCTTGGATTTGTTTCGTAACGTTTGTAACGTTTGGCTTAAATGACTAAAAAGATGAAACGTTGGATTTGTTTCGTAACGTTTGTAAACATTTGGCTTAAATTGCTAAAAAGGTGAAACGTTTTATTTCTTTCATAATGTTTGTAAACATTTGGCTTAAATTGCTAAAAAGGTGAAACGCTTGGATTTGTTTCGTAACGTTTGTAAACGTTTGGCTTAAATAGCTAAATAGGTGAAACGTTTGGATTTGTTTCGTAACGTTTGTAAACGTTTGGCTTAAATCGCTAAAAAGGTGAATTGTTTGGATTTGTTTCGTAAAGTTTGTAAACGTTTGGCTTAAATCGCTAAAAATGCGAAATGTTTTGATTTGCTTCGTAACGTTTCAAACGTTTGGTTTTGTTTCATAATGTTTGTAAACGTTTGGTTTAAATCGCTAAAAAGATGAAACGTTTGGATTTGTTTAGTAACGTTTGTAAACGTTTGGCATAAATCGCTAAAAAGGTGAAACTTTCGAATTTGTTTCGTAACGTTTGTAAACGTTTGGGTTAAATCACTGAAAAGGTGAAATGTTTGAATTGTTTCGTAATGTTTGTAAACGTTTGGCTTAAATTGCTAAAAAGGTGAATCGTTTTATTTGTTTCATAACGTTTGTAAACTTTAGGCTTAAATTGCTAAAAAGGTGAAACGCTTGGATTTGTTTCGTAACGTTTGTAAACGTTTGGCTTAAATTGTTAAAAAGGGGAAACGCTTGGATTTGTTTCGTAACGTTTGTAACGTTTGTCTTAAATCACTAAAAAGATGAAACGTTGGATTTGTTTTGTAACTGATGGAGTCTGCCTTCTGAACCGGTGAGTAAGACCTGCAAAACAGGGTAGAAGCTAACCGGACGGTGGTTGTCCGATTAACTCTCCGATGCCAAAGTCAGTCTAGAGCTTTGAGCAGCGTTTTGTGTATATGAATGTAATTGTGATTCTAGGCATACCTCGTGCTCCTTTTATAGTAGTCGAATATACCTAGTAGAGTCGTATTAGGCAGGTGAATCCTACTTTGCAGGGATTCGGCGATATCGTAGAGATTCTCCTGATTTGTCGTGATCTACCTTAATCTGATAAGAGTCCTATTTAGGAACGTCTTCCTAAATAGTCTTATCTTCCTAAAGTAGAGCTTATCCTTCCATATATAGTATTTGTGTCCGAATAGGCCAATACTTCCATTCTTGGTCGATTGCCCGAATCCCGGACCTAACGCGCTTTGGGCGGATCATGTGGGATTCGGTCTTCAATGGCATATCACCGAATCTTAAGGGATTCGGCGTATCTTCCATATCTTCGGATCTTCAGGGAGAGTCCGGTATCATCTGAGAGTGGATCTCCTATGACTCGGCTCAATTATATTTACTGTAGGATTCGGTATCCATCATTAGCCCCCCCGCAAGTGAGCTGAAGTAATTGGTATTCATGCCTTAGTGGATTTTAGCTCTTTTGGAGCTGAGTCCTATTATACGGGCGAGTCGCTTTGTATTCTGGGCGAGTCGTTTCATATGTTTGTAGATGACGTTTCTTCTTTAGTAAGATTCTGTGTTGCCACGTGTCGACATTTGGTGATTTAGCGATTAATGATTTATTCAAAAACTCTTCGTATTTAATCTCTTTGCATTTCTTCTTTCCCCTCTTACTTGCTTTTCGAATTTGTTCTTATTTCTTGCAGCTATTTCCTTTTCGTTCTTTGTCTGATTATTTGGTTCTTCGTGACTTGTTTTATCCAGATTTTCAGGTATGTTCTCTTTTGTTACTTGGATGTTAATATGGTTTTCTTCCTTGTATATGTTCTTCATGATCATCGTTCTGGAAATTCCTTTTCTGTACTTGGTGTTCTTCGATGTGTTCTTCAATGTGTTCTTCAATATATTTCTTGTTTGATCTTTATTTTGTATTTATATTTGTGATTTCCTGTTCTAGGATGCCTCTTAGTCGATTGGAAGATGCATGCGCTTCTATGGCTTTTACCAGATCAAAGCTTCGTAGGAGTGAAGTCTTAGATATCTATTTTAAGTATAGCTTTCCTTTCGATTATAGGGTAATATTACCCGGTGCCGATATGGCTGCTTCCGATTCTCCAGGATCTTCTTGTAGGGCGGTTCTCTTCGAAGAGCAATTTGCTGCTGGTCTTAGGTTTCCTTTAGATTCATTTTTAGTAGAAGTGTGCAGGGATTTAAAGGTTGCTCTGGGACAACTTTATCCCGGTACGATTAAAGTAGTGCTCGCCTTTTCGGAGGCGTGTAGGCTTCGGGGTTGTGCCCCTTCTCTCAACGTGTTGTATCATTTTGTAGATTTTAGGAAGTGCGATGGTTGCTTCGTTTTCGCCCTTGGCAGAGAAGGGCGATCTCGTATTTATTTTCCTTGCCTAACCAGTCGCTGGCGAAGGCGTTTCTTTATTGTTTACCATAAATTTGCTTTTCTTCATTTTTCGGATGGTTTTTCTTCTCACCAAGTTCGGAGTTGTCCGTCTCCTTTAAGTTTATCCGAGTCAAAACTTGCTTTCGACATATCTTCCTGTGGTGCTATATCGCGTCCCGTTCTAGATGTCTTGGTCAATAATCATCTTCGGCGTCGATGGTTTCCTTTGGAGGATCCTCCTCGAGGCTTGGCGGATCTTTGCTACTCTTTTGTTCAAGGTATATTAATTTGCTTAAGTTCTTTTTGATGTTTTTTTGTAGGATGTCTTCTTCTTCTGACGATTTCCTTTCCGGGTTTCAAGTAGATTTGGACGTTCCGATGGGTGGTCCTGACGTTCATATCGCCAACATTATTCCTGGCGACGTTGATGTGGATGTGGCTCCTGCTGATATTCCCATTGCTCCCGTCGAGATAGCGTTACCTGCGGGTGGTGAGGTTATTGTTGTAGACGATGATGATGACTTGGCTGATCCAGTAGGTGACGAGGCGGTTCCGTCGCTACTTCCCCCTCTAGCATCATTTACCGTCTCGGGGGGAGTCGGGGGTGTGAATTCAGAGGGGCTGGTTGTTGCTGATTCGGGAGAGATTTTTCTGGGTCGAGACCTGGATTCTCCGTCTAGGAAAAGACGTCGAGTTGGCGATGGTTCTCCATCGAGGGAGAGTTTTCCTGGAAGCTCTTCTTCTGCTCCAGATTTGGTGCAGTGGGTCGAAGGTCAGGATCCCGCTAGTTTGCTGAATCCTAGAGTGCTAGCGGAATATATCCGAATTTTGGCGATTCCTGATGATGTCACGTGGTTTTGTGCTAGGCCGGGTCAGGAGCTTTCCGATCTGGCTTGTTTTCATGGTTTCTCTGTAAGTGCTTTTTTTTTTAATATAATATATTTTTTATATTCAGTTGTTTCCTTATTTGTTTGTTTTTGGTGTTTGTAGGCTCTTCAATCTGTTCTGGTATTGAACGACCGCCGACAGTGTGCCGAGGAGGAGGTTGAGCGTCTATCTTCTCTTTTGGCGACTTCCGAGTCTGAAAGGGCAAAATTGAAGGCCTCTTTGGAGGAGCATGATTCCCTTCTGGCGCAGCTTAAGACGCAGGATGCGATTAACGATCGCCAAGTTAAAGTGATCGAGAAGAAAACCGATGACTTGACTCAAGAGATTGAGGAGCTTATTCGAATCAATTCCCTTGTTGGTGGGGAGAGGGATAGGCTAAGATTGGAGGTTGAAGGTCTTCACATCCGTTTGCTGGATACGAAAGCTTTTTATTCTGCTTTGATAAGCGAGTATCGCCTTGCGATTGGGAGGAAACTTCTAGAGCAGAATCCTAATATTGATCTTTCTGGAGTTAACGGGTTGGATCCCCAGGCAATCGCTCGTGACCTTCTTGTCAAGATGTCTAAAGACCGTGTCCAGTAGTTTTTCTTTTGATTGTATTTGCTAATGTACGAATTTTGTTTTTTGTAATTCGCAATTTATGAATATATTTTCTTCGTGTTTCTTTGAAAGTGCACTCTCGCCTTATATCAATTTTTTGTTTATGTACTTGTCTTTCCTCGAGGGTTATTCTAAACCCTGTTCTTGGCGTTGCTTTTTTATAGAGTTAATCTAAACTCTTTTGTTTTTATTTCGAGTTAATCTAAACTCTTTTTTGGCGATTTGCCTTTTCTGAGTTAATTTAAACTCGTTTTTCTTGGTTATCCGCCTTTTGTGGCGATTTGCCTAGTTTGGCGATTTTGCCTTGAGTTAATTTAAACTCATTTTCTTGGCTATTAGCCTTTTGTGGCGATTTGGCTAGTTTGGCGATTTTGCCTTGAATTAATTTAAACTCATTTTCTTGGCTTTTAGCCTTTTGTGGCGATTTGCCTAGTTTGGCGATTTTGCCTTGAGTTAATTTAAACTCATTTTCTTGGCTTTTAGCCTTTTCGTGTTGATTCGCCTTGTTTGGTGATTTTGCCTTGAGTTAATTTAAACTCATTTTCTTGGCTTTTATCCTTTTCGTGTTGATTCGCCTTGTTTGGTAATTTTGCCTTTCTTGAGTTTGATCTTTAATTTATTTTTTCTTCTTTCATCTTTGATTTAATCATTCGTGGCTGTTCTTGATTTTTATTTCTTTATTGGTTCGTCTGGCTAATCTGATAGTCGGAAAATTGAACTTTTATTGATAAAAAGATGGCATACAAAATATTAAAGATAGATTTGACGCCATCTGGTAAGACGTAAAGTCGTTACCGATGATGGGTCGTTTTCCGTTCCTATTCTTCCTTCTTTTCGGTCTTGTTTTCATGGAGATCCACTACCGACTCGTCGTAGCACTTCTTGGCTATTCCTTGGTCTCCTCTCAGCGTCACTACTCCTTTTTCGGTTGGTATTTTCATTGCCAACGCTCTTATGCTAGTTACTGCCGCCGAATCATGGAGGAAAGGTCTTCCTAGGATGGCATTGTATGTTAATTCCATGTCCACTATGTTAAACAGTGACATGACTTTCTTGTTTATTCCTCTTTCTGGGCCGATTATTACTTCCAAGGTGACTGCTCCCAGTGGAGTGATGGAGGGGCCACCGAGTCCTGATAACGGAATTGGGACTCGACGTAGCCTTGACGCCGTTCCTCCGAGCATTTTGTATGCTGCGTTTGTCATGAGGTTTACCGCGCTTCCTTCGTCGATTAGGATTCGCTCCATGTTCCAATTTTCAATGATAGTAGTTACTACCAAAGCATCGTTGTGGGGCGCTTTGACGTATTCGTAGTCTTCTACATCAAAGATCACCGGTGGCATGTGGGTTTCTCGTATGTTCATCACTTCCTTCCTCTGCTTTCTCCTGATCGTGGAGCTGCTATGTCCTCCACCATTAATCATGTGTATGGTTCCCAAAATTTTGGATGGGCGCTCGTCTTCTTTCTCTTTCGGCTTGTCTTCTCTGCTTCTTTTTTCTCCTTTGTCATTGCTTTTCTCTTTTCGGGCCACAAATTTCCTCAGCTCGCCTGTGTCGATCATCCTTTCGATCTCGACCTTTAAGTCTCTGCAGCTATCCGTTTCATGTCCGTAATCGTCGTGAAATTTGCAGTATTTTCTGGTGTCTCTTACCTCTGCTTTCATCTTTGGTGGCGAAACCACGTTTTTGACGTTTTCTTTGATCCACATGAGGACATTAGTTCGGCTGGTGTTTAGCGGAGTGAAGTTATTCTCGTCATCTCTGGGATCATATCTCGATTCATATCTTGTCTGGGGGGCGAATCGTCTGTTCTCCTCTGGCCTTCCTCTCCTGTCATCAGGCTTGGACTTGGTTTTTTCTCTGGATCTCTCTTTTGACTCTTTTCCTTTTGCTTCCTTTCCGCGAATCGCCCTTCGCCCTTCGTCTAACTCGAAGTATTTCTGGGCTATGCCCATTAAGTTCGAGAAAGTCGTGGGCTTATTGACTAGTAGCTTGTCCACCAGTTTTCCGAATCGCGTCCCTTCTCGCAATGCTTCTGTTGCCATATCGACGTTCAGGTTGTCAATCTTCATAGCTTGCTTGCTGAATCGTTCGATGTAGCTTCGCAGGGTTTCTCCCTCTTCTTGGATGCAGGATCTTAGGATGCTGGTAGTGGTTTTAGCCGGGATGTTTGTGAGATATCTATTAAGGAACTCTGTTGAAAGCGAAGCGAATCTTTTGATCGAGCCTGGTTTTAATTTGTTATACCATCTCTGGGCCGTGCCCGTGAGTGTGGTAGGGAAAACCCTGCAGAGAATGGCGTCAGATACGCTGAGTAGCCCCATGGTCGCTGTGAATCTAGAAGTATGGTCTCGGGGGTCTCCTTCCCCATTGAAAGTTGGCAGAATCGGTAGCTTCATGCTGTGTGGGATGGTTTCCTCCATGATCTCGGGCGAGAGGGGTGATCCTTTCAACCTGAGATCGTCTATATCCAATTCTTCAGATTTTAGTTTTTTGAGTGCTTTGGCGATCTTCTCTTCCAAATCTTCTTTCACCACATATGTGGCCTTGCTTTTTTGGGGTGTCTCGGACGATTCGCCCTCTCCTTCTTGGTGTTTTTTCTTAGTTTGCTCTTTCCCTGCATCTCTTTCTTGTCGCTTGCTCTTTGGCGGGGCGTCTTCTTTTTCCTTCTCCCTCCGTTCGTCTCTCTTTGAATTCAAACCGCTTCGGGCGTCCTCCTGGTTGTGCACATTTCTGGGTGTCTCTGGTGATTCCTCGTTAGATTTGTCCTTGTTCGGACTTTCCTCGTCGCTGGTTCTATTTTCTCGCTGGTTTCTTGCTTCGTTTCTTTCTCCATTCCCTCTGGTTCGGGGTTCCTTGCTCTTATTGTTTTCTGCTCTTGTCTCTCGTCGGCTCGGGTTTGCGTTTTCTGTTCTTCCTCTTCTTCTGGGAGCTGTAGGGCTGAAATTTTCCCTTAGGATTTTCATGGTTTCTTCGTGCCTGTCGTTTGTTCTTTTGGCTTCGCTAGCCAATCTGTCTAGATTTGCCTGTACTGATTCTAGTATCTTTTTCAGCATTTCGTTGTGTGAATCTTGTACTGCTACGCTTGGTGCTTGTTGTTCTTCAGTGCCCAGATTGAAAGCAATTGGGTTGCTTCCCCTCATCGGATTGGTTTGGTATTGAGGTGTTGAAAAAGAGGGCCCTCCGGTATTGCTTTTTTCCCCGGAGTTGTGAAGCCCGTCTTCCGTCACGTTGATTATCTCCGGAGTGTTTTTTGGGTCCATTGGTTGTTTGTCTTTCAGGTTTACTCTTTCAGAAGTCATCTTCTTCAATGAGATTTGTTTTTGAGTTCAGAAAAGCTCCTTCTTTTGAAGTTTAGTTAAGCTTTTCCCACAGACGGCGCCAATTGATGGAGTCTGCCTTCTGAACCGGTGAGTAAGACCTGCAAAAACAGGCTAGAAGCTAACCGGACGGTGGTTGTCCGATTAACTCTCCGATGCCAAAGTCAGTCTAGAGCTTTGAGCAGCGTTTTGTGTATATGAATGTAATTCTGATTCTAGGCATACCTCGTGCTCCTTTTATAGTAGTCGAATATACCTAGTAGAGTCGTATTAGGCAGGTGAATGCTACTTTGTAGGGATTCGGCGATATCGTAGGGATTCTCCTGATTTATCGTGATCTACCTTAATCTGATAAGAGTCCTATTTAGGAACGTCTTCCTAAATAGTCTTATCTTCCTAAAGTAGAGCTTATCCTTCCATATATAGTATTTGTGTCCGAATAGGACAATACTTCCATTCTTGGTCGATTGCCCGAATCCCGGACCTAACGCGCTTTGGGCGGATCATGTGGGATTCGGTCTTCAATGGCATATCACCGAATCTTAAGGGATTCGGCGTATCTTCCATATCTTCGGATCTTCAGGGAGAGTCTGGCATCATCTGAGAGTGGATCTCCTGTGACTCGGCTCCATTATATTTACTGTAGGATTCGGTATCCATCAGTAACGTTTGTAAACATTTGGCTTAAATTGCTAAAAAGGTGAAACGTTTTATTTGTTTTATAACGTTTGTAAATGTTTGGCTTAAATTGCTAAAAAGGTGAAACGCTTGGATTTGTTTCGTAACGTTTGTAAATGTTTGGCTTAAATTACTAAAAAGGTGAAACGCTTCCATTTGTTTCGGAACGTTTGTAAACGTTTGGCTTAAATAGCTAAATAGGTGAAACGTTTGGATTTGTTTCGTAACGTTTGTAAACGTTTGGCTTAAATCGCTAAATAGGCGAATTGTTTGGATTTGTTTCGTAGCGTTTGTAAACGTTTGGCTTAAATTGCTAAAAAGGTGAAACACTTGGTTTTGTTTCGTAACTTTTGTAAACGTTTGGCTTAAATCGCTAAAAATGTGAAACGTTTTGATTTGCTTCGTAACGTTTTTAACGTTTGGTTTTGTTTCATAATGTTTGTAAACGTCTGGTTTAAATGGCTAAAAAGATGAAACGTTTGGATTTGTTTCGTAACGTTTGTAAACGTTTGGCTTAAATCGCTAAAAAGGTGAACTGTTTAGATTTGTTTCGTAACGTTTGTAAACGTTTGGCTTAAATCGCTAAAAAGATGAAACGTTTGGATTTGTTTCGTAATGTTTGTAAACGTTTGGCTTAAATTGCTAAAAAGGTGAAATGTTTAGATTTGTGTCGTAACGTTTGTAAACGTTTGGCTTAAATCGTTAAAAAGGGGAAACGTTTTGATTTGCTTCGTAACGTTTTAAACGTTTGGTTTTGTTTCATAATGTTTGTAAACGTCTGGTTTAAATCGCTAAAAAGATGAAACGTTTGGATTTGTTTCGCAACGTTTGTAAACATTTGGCTTAAATCGCTAAAAAGGTGTAATGTTTAGATTTGTTTCGTAACGTTTGTAAACGTTTGGCTTAAATCGCTAAAAAGGAGAAACGTTTGGATTTGTTTCGTAATAATTGTAAACGTTTGGCTTAAAATGCAAAAAAGGTGAAACTCTTGGATTTGTTTCGTACCGTTTGTAGACGTTTGGCTTAAATCGCTAAAAAAGCGAAATGTTTGGATTTGTTTCGTACCGCTTGTAAACGTTTCGCTTAAATTGCTAAAAAGGTGAAACGCTTGGATTTGTTTCGTAAAGTTTGTAAACTTTTGGCTTAAATTGATAATAAGGTGAAACGCTTGGATTTGTTTCGCAACGTTTGTAAACGTTTGGTTTAATTTACTAAAAAGGTGAAACGCTTGGATTTGTTTCGTAATGTTTGCAAAACGTTTGGCTTATATCGCCAAAAAGGTGAAACGCTTGGATTTGTTTCGGGACGTTTGTAAACGTGTGGTTTAAATCGCTTAAAAGGCAAAACGTTGGGATTTGTTTCGTAACGTTTGCAAAAAGTTTGGCTTATATCGCCAAAAAGGTGAAACGCTTGGATTTGTTTCGGGACGTTTGTAAACGTGTGGCTTAAATCGCTTAAAAGGCGAAACGTTGGGATTTGTTTCGTAACGTTTGTAAACGTTTGGCTCAAATCGCTAAAAAGGGGAAACGTTTGGATTTGTTTCGTAACGTTTGGCTTAAATCGCTAAAAAGGGGAAACGTCTAGATTTGTTTCGTATCGTTTGTAAACGTTTGACTTAAATAGCTAAAAAGGGGAAATGTTTGGATTTGTTTCGTAATCTTTGTAAACGTTTGGCTTAAATTGCTAAAGAGGTGAAATGCTTTGATTTGTTTCGTATCTTTTGTAAACGTTTGGCTTAAATTGCTAAAAAGGAGAAATCCTTGGATTTGTTTCATAACGTTTGTAAACATATGGCTTAATTCGCTAAAAAGGTGAAACGTTTGGATTTGCTTCGTACCGTTTGTAAACGTTTGGTTTAAATCGCTAAAAAGGTGAAATGGTTGGACTTTTTTTGTAACGTTTATAAACGTTTGGCTTAATTTGCTAAAAAGGTGAAACTCTTGGATTTATTTCGTAGCGTTTGTAAACATTGGGATTAAATTGGTAAAAAGGTGAAACGCTTGGATTTGTTTCGTTGCGTTTGTAAACGTTTGGCTTAAATCGCTAAAAAGGTGAAACATTTGGTTTTGTTTTCGTAGCGTTTGTAAACGTTTGGCTTCAATCGCTAAAAAGGTGAAACGTCTGGATTTGTTTTGTAGCGTTTGTAAACGTTGCTTTAATTCGCTAAAAAGGTGAATTCTTTGGATTTGTTTCGTAACGTTTGGAAATGTTTGGCTTACATTTCTAAAAAGGGGAAACGCTTGGTTTTGTTTCGTAACGTTTGTAAACTTTTCGCTTAAATCACTACAAATGTGAAACGTTTGGATTTGCTTCGTAACGTTTTAAACGTTTTGTTTTGTTTCGTAACGTTTGTAAATGTTTAGTTTAAATCGCTAAAAAGGTGAAACGTTTAGATTTTTTTCGTAACGTTTGTAAACGTTTGACTTAAATCGCTAAAAAGGGGAAACGTTTGGATTTGTTTCATAACGTTTGTAAATGTTTGGCTTAAATCGCTAAAAAGGGGAAACGTTTGGATTTGTTTCGTAATGTTTGGCTTAAATCCCTAAAAAGGTGAATTGTTCAGATTTCTTTCGTAGCATTTGTAAACGTTTGGCTTAATTTGCTAAAAAGGTGAAACTCTTGGATTTGTTTTGTAACGTTTGTAAACGTTTGGCTTAAATTTCTAAACAGGTGAAACGCTTGGATTTCTTTCGTAACGTTTGTAAAAGTTTGGCTTAAATTGCTAAAAAGGTAAAAAATCTGGATATGTTTCGTAACCTTTGTAAACGTTTGGCTTAAATTTTGGAAACGTTTGGATTTTTTTCTAACGTTTGTATACTTTTGGCTTAAATTGCTAAAAAGGTGAAACGTTTGGATTTTTTCAGTAACGTTTATAAACATTTCGCTTAAATTGCTAAAAAGGGAAAACGCTTTGTTTTATTTCGTAACGTTTGTAAACGTTTCGCTTAAATCGCTAAAAATGTGAAACATTTGGATTTGCTTCTTAACGTTTTAAACGTTTGGTTTTGTTTCGTAATGTTTGGAAACCTTTGGCTTAAATCGATAAAAAGAGGAAACATTTGGATTTGTTTCGTAACGTTTGTAAACGTTTGGCTTAAATCGCTAAAAAGGTGAAACGTTTGGATTTGTTTCGTAACGTTTGTAAATGTTTGGCTTAAATCGCAAAAAAGGGGAAACGTTTGGATTTGTTTCGTAACGTTTTGGTTATATCGCTAAAAAGGTGAATTGTTCGGATTTCTTTCGTAACATTTGTAAACGTTTGGCTTAAATTGCTAAAAAGGTGAAACTCTTGGATTTGTTTTGTAACGTTTTTAAAAGTTTGGCTTAAATTGCTAAAAAGGTAAAAAAATCTGGATATGTATCGTAACCTTTGTAAACGTTTGGCTTAAATTGTGTGAAACGTTTGGATTTGTTTTCCTAACGTTTGTATACTTTTGGCTTAAATTGCTAAAAAGGTGAAACGTTTGGATTTTTTTAGTAACGTTTATAAACGTTTCGCTTAAATCGCTAAAAAGGGGAAACATTTGGATTTGTTTCGTACCGTTTGTAAACGTTTGGCTTAAATCGCTAAAAAGGTGAAACGTTTGGATTTGTTTCGTGCCGTTTGTAAACGTTTGGCTTAAATTGCTAAAAGGGTGAAACGTTCGGATTTGTTTCCTAACGTTTGTAAACGTTCGGCTCAAAACGCTAAAAATGTGAAACGTTTGGTTTCGTTTCGAAACGTTTGTAGAACGTTTTGCTTAAATCCCTAAAAAGGTGAAATATTTGGTTTTGTTTTGTAACGTTTGTAAATGTTTGGATTTGTTTCGTAACGTTTTAAACGTTTGGTTTTGTTTCGTAATGTTTATAAACGTTTGGCTTAAATCGCTAAAAAGGCAAAACGTTTGGTTTTGTTTCGTAACGTTTGTAAACGTTAGGCTTAAATTGCTAAAAAGTTGAAATGTTTGGTTTTGTTTCGTAACGTTTGTAAACGTTTAGCTTAAATCGCAAAAAAGGTGAAACATTTGGTTTTGTTTCGTAACATTTGTAAACGTTTTTCTTAAATCGCTAAAAAGGTGAAACGTTTGGATTTGTTTCGTGACTTTTGTAAATGTTTGTATTCAATCGCTAAAAAGGGGAAACGTTTGGGTTTGTTTCGTAGTGTTTGTAAACGTTTGGCTTAAATCGCTAAAAATGTGAAACACTTGGTTTTGTTCCTATACGTTCGTAAACGTTTAGCTTAAATTGCTAAAAAGGTGAAACATTTGGTTTTGTTTGTAGCATTTGTAAACGTTTGGTTTAAATTGCTATAAACGTGAAATGCTTTGATTTGTTTCGTAATGTTTGTAACCGTTTGTCTTAAATCGCTAAAAAGGTGAAACATTTGGATTTTCTTTGTAACATTTAAAACGTTTGGATTTGTTTCGAAACGTTTGGATTTATTTCGAAACGTTTGGATTTGTTTCGTAGCATTTGTAAACGTTTGGCTTCAATCACAAAAAAGGTGAAACGTTTGGATTTGTTTCGTAACGCTTGCAAACATTTGACTTAAATTGCTAAAAAGGTAAAACGCTTGGATTTGTTTCGTTTTGTTTGTAAACTTTTGGCTTAAACTGCTAAAAAGGTAAAACATTTGGATTTGTTTCATAACGTTTGAAAACGTTCGGCTTAAATCGATAAAAAGGTGAAACGTTTGGATTGTTAATGTAAGGTTTGTATATATTTGGCTTAAATAGCTAAAAAGGGGAAACGTCTGGATTTGTTTCGTAATATTTGAAAACGTTTGATTTAAATTGCTAAAAAGGCAAAACGCTTGGATTTGTTTCGTAATGTTTGTAAACGTTTGGCTTAAATCGCTAAAAAGGTGAAACGTTTGGATTTGTTTTGTAGTGTTTGTAGACGTTTGGCTTAAATCGCTAAAAAGGTGAAATGTTTGGATTTGTTTTCTAGCGTTTGTAAATGTTTGGCTTAAATCGCTAAAAAGGTGAAATGTTTGGATTTCTTTCGTAGCGTTTGCAGACGTTTGGCTTAAATTGCTAAAAAGATGAAACGTTTGGATTTGTTTCGTACCGTTTGTAAACGTTTGGCTTAAATTGCTAAAATGGTGAAACGTTTGGATTTATTTTGTACCGTTTGTAAACGTTTGGCTTAAATTGCTAAAAAGGTGAAATGTTTGATTTGTTTCGTAACGTTTGTAAACGTTTGACGTAAATTGCTAAAAAAGGTGAAACGCTTGGTTTTGTTTCCTAACGTTTGTAAACGTTTGGCTTAAATCGCTAAAAATGTGAAACGTTCAGATTTGTTTCGTAACATTTTAAACGTTTGCTTTTGTTTCATTATGTTTGTAAACGTTTGGCTTAAATCGCTAAACGTTTGGATTTGTTTCGTAACGCTTGTAAACGTTTGGCTTAAATCGCTAAAAAGGTGAAACGTTCGGATTTGTTTCGTAACTTTGTAAACGTTTGGCTTAAATCACTGAAAAGATGAAATGTTGGATTTGTTTCGTAACGTTTGTAAACGTTTCGCTTAAATTTCTAAAAAGGTGAAACGTTTTATTTATTTCATAACGTTTGTAAACGTTAGGCTTAAATTGCTTAAAAGGTGAAACGCTTGGATTTGTTTCGTAACGTTTGTAAACGTTTAGCTTAAATTGCTAAAAAGGGGAAACGCTTGGATTTGTTTCGTAACGTTTGTAACGTTTTGCTTCAATGACTAAAAAGATGAAACGTTGGATTTGTTTCGTAACGTTTGTAAACATTTGGCTTAAATTGCTAAAAAGGTGAAACGTTTTATTTCTTTCATAACGTTTGTAAACATTTGGCTTAAATTGCTAAAAAGGTGAAACGCTTGGATTTGTTTCGTAATGTTTGTAAACGTTTGGCTTATATCACTAAAACGGTGAAACGCTTCCATTTGTTTCAGAACGTTTGTAAACGTTTGGCTTAAATAGCTAAATAGGTGAAACGTTTGGATTTGTTTCGTAACGTTTGTAAACGTTTGGCTTAAATCGCTAAAAAGGTGAATTGTTTAGATTTGTTTCGTAAAGTTTGTAAACATTTGGCTTAAATCGCTAAAAATGTGAAACGTTTTGATTTGCTTCGTAACGTTTCAAACGTTTGGTTTTGTTTCATAATGTTTGTAAACGTTTGGTTTAAATCGCTAAAAAGATGAAATGTTTGGATTTGTTTAGTAACGTTTGTAAACGTTTGGGATAAATCGCTAAAAAGGTGAAACGTTCGGATTTGTTTCGTAACGTTTGTAAACGTTTGGGTTAAATCACTGAAAAGGTGAAATGTTTGATCTGTTTCGTAATGTTTGTAAACGTTTGGCTTAAAGTGTTAAAAAGGTGAAACGTTTTATTTGTTTCATAACGTTTGTAAACGTTAGGCTTAAATTGCTTAAAAGGTGAAACGCTTGGATTTGTTTCGTAACGTTTGTAAACGTTTAGCTTAAATTGCTAAAAAGGGGAAACGCTTGGATTTATTTCGTAACGTTTGTAACGTTTTGCTTAAATGACTAAAAAGATGAAACGTTGGATTTGTTTCGTAACGTTTGTAAACATTTGGCTTAAATTGCTAAAAAGGTGAAACGCTTGGATTTGTTTCTTAACGTTTGTAAACGTTTGGCTTATATCACTAAAACGGTGAAACGCTTCCATTTGTTTCAGAACGTTTGTAAACGTTTGGCTTAAATAGCTAAATAGGTGAAACGTTTGGATTTGTTTCGTAACGTTTGTAAACGTTTGGCTTAAATCGCTAAAAAGGTGAATTGTTTGGATTTGTTTCGTAAAGTTTGTAAACATTTGGCTTAAATCGCTAAAAATGTGAAACGTTTTGATTTGCTTCGTAACGTTTCAAACGTTTGGTTTTGTTTCATAATGTTTGTAAACGTTTGGTTTAAATCGCTAAAAAGATGAAATGTTTGGATTTGTTTAGTAACGTTTGTAAACGTTTGGCATAAATCGCTAAAAAGGTGAAACGTTCGGATTTGTTTCGTAACGTTTGTAAACGTTTGGGTTAAATCACTGAAAAGGTGAAATGTTTGATCTGTTTCGTAATGTTTGTAAACGTTTGGCTTAAATTGTTAAAAAGGTGAAACGTTTTATTTGTTTCATAACGTTTGTAAACTTTAGGCTTAAATTGCTAAAAAGGTGAAACGCTTGGATTTGTTTCGTAACGTTTGTAAACGTTTGGCTTAAATTGTTAAAATGGGGAAACGCTTGGATTTGTTTCGTAACATTTGTAACGTTTGTCTTAAATCACTAAAAAGATGAAACGTTGGATTTGTTTCGTAACGTTTGTAAACATTTGGCTTAAGTTGCTAAAAAGGTGAAACGTTTTATTTGTTTTATAACGTTTGTAGATGTTTGGCTTAAATTGCTAAAAAGGTGAAACGCTTGGATTTGTTTCGTAACGTTTGTAAATGTTTGGCTTAAATTACTAAAAAGGTGAAACGCTTCCATTTGTTTCGGAACATTTGTAAACGTTTGGCTTAAATAGCTAAATAGGTGAAACGTTTGGATTTGTTTCATAACGTTTGTAAACGTTTGGCTTAAATCGCTAAATAGGTGAATTGTTTGGATTTGTTTTGTAACGTTTGGCTTAAATTGCTAAAGAAACACTTGGTTTTGTTTCGTAACGTTTGTAAACGTTTGGCTTAAATCGCTAAAAATGTGAAACGTTTTGATTTGCTTCGTAACGTTTTAAACGTTTGGTTTTGTTTCATAATGTTTGTAAACGTCTGGTTTAAATCGCTAAAAAGATGAAACGTTTTGATTTGTTTCGTAACGTTTGTAAACGTTTGGCTTAAATCACTAAAAAGGTAAAATGTTTAGATTTGTTTCGTAACGTTTGTAAACGTTTGGCTTGAATCGCTAAAAAGATGAAACGTTTGGATTTGTTTCGTAACGTTTGTAAACGTTTGGCTTAAATCACTAAAAAGGTGAAACGTTTGGATTTGTTTCGTAACGTTAGTAAACATTAGGCTTAAATCGCTAAAAAGGTGAATTGTTTGGATTTGTTTCGTAACAATTGTAAACGTTTGGCTTAAAATGCTAAAAAGGTGAAACGCTTGGATTTGTTTTATAATGTTTGTAAACGTTTGGCTTAAATTGCTAAAAAGGTGAAACGCTTGGATTTGTTTCGTAACGTTTGTAAAAGTTTGGCTTAAATCGCCAAAAAGGTGAAACGGTACGATTTGTTTCGTGACGTTTGTAAACGCGTGGCTTAAATCGCTTAAAAGGCGAAACGTTGGGCATTGTTTCTAACGTTTGTAAACGTTTGGCTCAAATCGCTAAAAAGGTGAAACGTTTGGATTTGTTTCGTAAGGTTTGGCTTAAATCGCTAAAAAGGTGAAACGTCTAGATTTTTTTTGTATCGTTTGTAAACGTTTGGCTTAAATAGCTAAAAAGGTGAAACGTTTGGATTTGTTTCGAAACCTTTGTAAACGTTTGGCTTAAATTTCTAAAGAGGTGAAAAGCTTTAATTTGTTTCGTATCTTTTGTAAACGTTTGGCTTAAATTGCTAAAAAGGAGAAATGCTTGGGTTTGTTTCACAACGTTTGTAAACATATGGCTTATATCGCTAAAAAGTTGAAACGTTTGGATTTGCTTCGTACCGTTTGTAAACGTTTTGTTTAATTCGCTAAAAAGGTGAAACGCTTGGATTTATTTCGTAGCGTTTGTAAACGTTGGGCTTGAATTGCTAAAAAGGTGAAATGCTTGGATTTCTTTCGTTGCGTTTGTAAACGTTTGGTTTAAATTGCTAAAAAGGTGAAACACTTGGTTTTGTTTCGTAGCGTTTGTAAAACGTTTGGCTTCAATCGCTAAAAAGGTGAAACGTTTGGATTTGTTTCGTAACGTTTGTAAACGTGTGGCTTAAATTGCTAAAAAGGGAAAACGTTTGGATTTGTTTCCTAACGTTTGTAAACGTTTGGCTGAAATCACTAAAATGGGGAAACAGTTAGATTTGTTTCGTAAGGTTTGGCTGAAATTGCGAAAAAGGTAAAACGTTTGGTTTTGTTTCGCTACGTTTGTAAACCGTCGGCTCAAATCGCTAAAAAAGTGAAACGTTTGGATTTGTTTCGTAGCGTTCGTAAACGCTTGGCTTAAATTGCTAAGAAGGTGAAACGCTTTAATTTGTTTCCGTAACGTTTGTAAACGTTTGGCTTAAATTACTTGAAAGGTGAAACGCTTGGATTTGTTTCATAACGTTTGTAAACGTTTTGCTTACATTGCTAAAAACTTGAAACGCTTGGATTTGTTTGGTAGCGTTTGGTAGCGTTTGTAAACATTTGGCTTAAGTCGCTAAAAAGGTGAAACGTTTGGATTTATTTTGTACCATTTGTAAACGTTTGGCTTAAATTGCTAAAAAGGTGAAATGTTTGGATTTGTTTCGTGAAGTTTGTAAACGTTTGGCTTAAATTGCTAAAAAGGTGAAACGCTCGGATTTGTTTCGTGACGTTTGTAAACATTTAACTTAAATTTTAAACGCTTGGATTTGTTTCGTTGCGTTTGTAAAGGTTTTGCTTAAATTGCTAAAAAGGAAAAACGTTTCGTTTTTGTTTCGTAACGTTTTTAAACGTTTGGCTTAAATTGCTAAAAATGTGAAACATTTTGATTTGTTTCGTAACGTTTGTAAACGTTTGGCTTCAATCGCTAAAAAGGGGAATCGTTTAGATTTGTTTCGTATCGTTTGTAAACGTTTGACATAAATCGCTAAAAAGGCGAAACTTTTGGAATTGTTTCATAACGTTTTAAACGTTTGACTTAAATCACTAAAATGGGGAAATATTTAGATTTGTTTCCTAACGTTTGTAAACGTGTGGCTTAAATTGCTAAAAATGTGAAACGTTTTGTTTTGTTTCGTATCGCTTGTAAACGTTCGAAATCGCTAAAAAGTGAAACACTTGGATTTGTTTTGTATCATTTGTAAACGTTTGGCTTAAATTGCCAAAAAGGTGAAACGCTTGGATTTGTTTTGTAACGTTTGTAAACATTTGGTTAAAATTGCTAGAAATGGAAACTCTTGGATTTGATTCAGAACGTTTGGAAACGTTTGGCTTAAATTGCTAAAAAGGTAAAACTCTTGGTTTTGTTTCGTAACGTTTGTAAAGGTTTGGCTTAAATCGCTAAAAATGTGAAACATTTGGATTTGTTTCATAACGTTTTAAACGTTTGGTTTTGTTTCGTAACATTTGTATATGTTTGGCATAAATCGCTAAAAATATTAAACGTTTGGATTTGTTTCGTAACGTTTTAAATGTTTGGTTTTGTTTCGTAACGTTTGTAAACGTTTGGCTTAAATTGCTAAAAAAGGAAAACATTTGGATTTGTTTCGTAGCGTTTGTAAATGTTAGGCTTCAATCGCTAAAAAGGTGAAACGTTTGCATTTGTTTCTTAACGTTTGTAAACGTTCCGCTAAAATCGCTAAGAAGGTTAAATGTTTGAATTTTTTTCGTAACGTTTGTAAACATATGGCTTCAATCGCTAAAAAGTTGAAACGTTTGGATTTGCTTCGTACCGTTTGTAAACGTTTGGTTTAAATCGCTAAAAAGGTGAAACACTTGGATTTGTTTCGTAACGTTTGTAAACGTTTGGCTTAATTTGCTAAAAAGGTGAAACGCTTGGATTTATTTCGTAGCGTTTGTAAACGTTGGGCATAAATTGCTAAAAAGGTGAAATGCTTGGATTTATTTCGTTGCGTTTGTAATAGTTTTGGCTTAAATTGCTAAAAAGGTGAAACACTTGGTTTTGTTTCGTAGAGTTTGTAAACATTTGGCTTAAATCGCTAAAAAGGTGAAACGTTTGGATTCGTTTCATACCGTTTGTAAACTTTAGGCTTAAACGGATAAAAAGGTGAAACGTTTGGATTTTTTTCGTAACGTTTGTAAACGGTTGGCTTAAATTGCAAAAAAGGTGAAACGCTTGGATTTGTTTCGTAACGTTTGGCTTAAATCGCTAACAAGGTGAAACGCTTGGATTTGTTTCGTAACGTTTGTATACATTTGGCTTATATTACTAAAAAGGGGAAACATTTGGATTTGTTTCGTTACGTTCGTAAACGTTTTGCTTAAATTGCTAAAAAGGTGAAATGCTTGGATTTGTTTCATAACCTTTGTAAACATTTGGCTTAGATCGCTAAAAATATGAAACGATTGGATTTGTTTAGTGACATTTGTAAATGTTTGGCTTAAATGGCTAAAAAGGCGAAACGTTGGGATTGGTTTCGTAACGTTTTTAAACGTTTGACGTAAATCGCTAAATAGGTGTAACGTTTGATTTTGTTTCGTAGTTTGTAAACGTTTGGCTTAAATTGCTAAAAAAGTGAAACATTTGGATTTGTTTCGTAACGTAAATCGCTAAAAAGTTGAAACGTTTGAATTTGTTTCATAACCTTTGTAAACGTTTGGCTTAAATCGCTACAAAGGTGAAACGTTTGTCTTTTTTTGTAACATTTGGCTTATATTGCTGAAAAGGTGAAACGTTTGGATTTGTTTCATAACGTTTGTAAACGTTTGGCTTAAATTGCTAAAAAGGCGAAACGTTTGCCTTAAATTGCTAAAAATGTAAAACGTTTGGTTTTGTTTCGTAGCGTTTATAAAGGTTTGGCATAAATCACTAAAATGGTGACGCGTTTGGATTTTTTCGTACCGTTTGTAAACGTTTGGCTAAAATCGCTAAAAAGGGGAAACATTGAGATTTGTTTCGTAACGTTTGTAAACGTTTCGCTCAAATTGCTAAAAAGATGTAACGTTTGGTTTTGTTTCGTAAAGTTTGTAAACGTTTGGCTTAAATTGCTAAACAGGGGAAACGTTTGGATTTGTTTCGTAACGTTTGTAAACATTTGGCTTAAATCGCTAAAAAGGGGAAACGTTTGGATTTGTTGCGTTACGATTGTAAACGTTTTGCTTAAATCACTAAAAAGGCGAAACTTTTGGATTTGTTTCGTAACGTTTGTAAACGTTTGGCTTAAATCGCCTAAAAGGTGAAACGTTTGGATTTGTTTCGAAACGTTTGTAAACGTTTGGCTTAAATTGCTAAAAAGGTGAAACGCTTGGATTTGTTTAGTAACATTTGTAAATGTTTAGCTTCAATTACTAAAAAGGTGAAATGCTTGGAATTGTTCTGGAAAGTTTGTAAACGTTTGGCTTAAATTGCTAAAAATTTGAAACGCTTGGTTTTGTTTCGTAACGTTTGTAAACGTTTGGCCTAAATTTTTAAAAATGGGAAAGCTTTAGATTGGTTTCAAAACATTTGTAAACGTTTGGCTTAAATCGCTAAAAACGTGAAACATTTGTATTTTTTTCGTAGCGTTCTTAAACGTTTGGCTTAAATCGCTAAAAAGGTGAAACATTTGGATTTGTTTTGTAACGTTTTAAACGTTTGGCTTAAATTGCTAAAATGGGGAGACATTTGAATTTTTTTTGTAGCGTTTGTAAACGTTCGCTAAAATCGCTAAAAAGGTGAAACGTTTGGATTTTTTTGTAACGTTTGTAAACGTTCTGCTTAAATAGCTAAAAAGGTGAAACTTTTGGATTTGTTTCGTAACGTTTGTAAACGTTTGGCTTAAATTGCTAAAAAGGCAAAACGTTTGGATTTGTTTCGTAACGTTTGTAAACGTTTGGCTTAAATTGCTAAAAAGGAGAAACGCTTAGATTTGTTTCGTAATGTTTGTAAACGTTTGGCTTAAATCGCTAAAAAGGGGAAACGTTTGGATTTTTTTGTAGTGTTTGTAGACGTTTGTCTTAAATCACTAAAAAGGTGAAATGATTGGATTTGTTTCGTAGCGTTTGTAAATGTTTGTCTTAAATCGCTAAAAAGGTGAAACGTTTGGATTTGTTTTGTACCGTTTGTAAACGTTTGGCTTAAATTGCTAAAAAGGTGAAATGTTTGATTTGTTTTGTAACGTTTGTAAACGTTTGGCTTAAATTGCTAAAGAGGTGAAACATTTGGATTTATTTCCAAACCTTTGTAAATGTTTGGGTTAAATCGCTAAAAAGGTGAAATGTTTGGATTTGTTTCGTAACTTTTGTAAACGTTCCGCTTAAATCGATAAAAAAGGTGAAACGCTTGGATTTGTTTTGCAACGTTTGTAAACTTTTGGTTTAAATTGCTAAAAAGGTGAAACGCTTGGTTTTGTTATGTAACGTTTTTAAACGTTTGGCTTAAATTGTTAGTAGTATGTGCCCTAGGGCCATTTGATCGTGTATATTTGTAGAATTAATCCCAATGGCAAAGATATATATGTTTTATTTGAACTAAGTGTCTCATCAACTAAGTGTTCATTTATTACGTATTGTCCTTATCACATTGTGATAGAATCTATTCATAAGGTGTTAAGAATATGAGTGACATATTCTATTATACAAGTGATCTAAATAACCGTTCAAAATCGATGGGGTCCTGCGAATAAGGGCATCGCATTATCCCAGAAAGATCGTCACCTCTGTTTATTTCCCTTATTAGTAAATAGCTACTAATCATAGGAAGTAGTGAGTCTCATACTACTTGATGGGGATCAGAATAAACATGTGGACACTCAAGGTGTTGAGTAAGTTGAACGAGTGACGCTAGATGACTTATACATGGTAATTCATTAAAGTCAATTTAATGTCATCTAGTTCATAATTGTACATATTTCCTTTGACTTGCAGTGACACTATCTTGTATATAGGTGATTAGAGTTTGATACTCTTTAACCCTAGACCTTTCATGAGCTAGGGCCGCGGGATATGTTGGCTCTAATTAGTTGTATATGGAGATAGGGGTTTAACCTAGAAAGGATTCATCACTCTAAATGAACAGAGACAAGATTCTATGCTATCTCGAATTGTTCTTGATGGATGATAAAACCTGCGCAGGTGTATATGACTTGCATAGAAAGTTTTTTCTAGTTGATGTCATATTTATCAAGAATTAGACTTGAGAGATGAGGTCATATAATCAAGACAAACAGTGTTTGACTTAATCGTGACACTAGTCGAGATTGGAATCTTAGATGAAGGGAATTTTAAGTGTACGGTAATTATGAACATTGGTTCATAAAGAATGCATCGAACCATTCATCTCTATTTAGAGGTCGTGATATGTTGCTAGACGTCACTCTCGATTTACGAGAATTAATAATTAAATGGGATTTAATTATTTATTATTAGAAAGGCATTTCTTATGTCTCTCGTTGCCATATAGATGTGAACCTAGTTAGTCAAACACAATAGAGTTTGCAACCGATTGAGTTTGGAAAGATTGATTTCATATAGATACAATAACAAGTACAAATTAAGGACTAATTTGTAAGAGTTATAAATTAGTAGGAACCTAATAGTACTATATCCAAGTTAATTAGGGACTAATTTATAAGAGTTATAAATTAGTAGGAACCTAATTATATTTTAACCAAGTTTTATTATTAAAAGGCTTAAGTAATTAATTAGTGTAATTGATAATACTTAAATCACTAATCATAAGTTAATGGAATGATGATGTCATGGTGATGATTTAATGAGATAAGCTTATGTCATATATGGGATGTCATATGATGACATCACCTATATGATGTCACCTATGTGATGTCACCACATTAAAGGTGCCATGTGGTGGCAATACCTTTGCTTGGTGTGTGACACCTAGCATGCAAGGTGTTGCATTCTTAAGCAAAGCTCTACCTTATAAATAGAGCTTGGCTTTTCTCATTTCATTACACAACACCACACAACACACATCTCAATATAAAGTTGTAGAGAGAGAAAGTACTTGAAGGAGTTCCAGTAGTCATGAATCACGGGAAAAACTTAGCGACGTTTTTCATACATCCGAGCAAAGACGTAATCGCGGCGAGAGTTTGAGCTTAGGGCTGCTCGGCAAGAGGAACTCTTGCGAATTACTTCAAGGCAAGCAATCGGACGCATACTCGTGTGGATGAGCTTGAGGTCGCCGTACTTTTAGGACTACAAGAATCGTTTGAGAATCGACATATGTATTCTTCTTACGATTCCTATATGCGTGCTTTAGTTACTAAATGATACGACGATCCATTTTGTTGTTGATATGATCAACATTAGGATCCAGATTGTTGGAATTTTGATTTTGAATTGAAATATACGATCCGGACCCGCGCGTCTCGCTGCGCCAACAGTGGTATCAAAGAAAAGGATAATGTGCATGGAGATGCAACACATGGAAATGTGTCGATTATCCGATTCTAGGGAACTCTCACTCATGATCGAGTGACGAAGTGAGGCTCTCCAACCTAGAGCGTATGTGATGCGTGCTTTGATAGGTACATATGGATGTCACCCTATGAGATAGGATCGAGTCCATATTGGTCCACAACCTCACTGTTCGCCAATAGTGGTGTCAGAGCCACTGTATCATCGAGTATTAACGCTTTACGATTGAAAACATGTATAAATAATCATGGACTTAGGAATTATTATGGGCATGTAATTTATAATTCTGAGGGCTTAATTTTTTTCCAAAACGAATAAACGCTATTTTGATATTAATTACATTTGATTAAATTATGTCTAGAAGATTGGTACTTAAGAGGTCCGCTCGTGACCCTCCAATCTATCTTGCAAATTTTTCTAATGTGATCATTTTACATAATACGTGATTCGCTTGTATATTATGTTGTTATCAACGGAATATGCGGAAAAAGCGAAACCCGAAAAAAAAGACCCGGGGAAAAAAAATTATAATATTGTTTTTTTTCATAAAAACCAAAAATGAGTAACGACGGGAGGAAGAGTTAGAGGAGATTCATGAATCGATTTCAGATCTGAATATGGCAGTAATTGGGAGTAATGAAAAGATAGAGAAGAAGTTGGATCTAGAAGATGATGAAAGATCATAATCAATGGCGAAGGAACAGATTGTGCAGATTGGAGAGAGTAATCAGATTACGGAGGTACATGGAACTAGGGTCTGCCAAGAAGAAGTAGCTGTTGAAATCAAAGAGACTGAGGATGGTCCTAAGGTTGGCAATGAGAACAAATCTTGGAGATCACTATTTACTTCAAATATGTTAAAAGAAAATGGTACTAAGCTGTAGTATCACCCACCATCGTTGAGTAATGGAAAACGATTTGTTAAATTCAACTCGAAGGAGGTAAATGAAGGTGAAGAAAGGTGGAAGTATTCACTAGTTTGTTCGGTAATTGGTACTGGACCAAGATTTTTCAGATTGAAAGGATTTCTAATGAGTAGATGGAGGGATATTGGTCTTAGTGAGGTAATCCAAATTAACCCTAAGATGTTCCTTTTACAATTTGATTGTGATGATGGCAAAGTTAAAGGTCTTCGTGATGGACTGATTTTCTTTGATCAAAGGCCTGTTGTGGTCAAAGAATGGCAAAGAAGGATGAAATTTACTATTGATGAACTATTGAAAATTCCAGTGTGGATTCAACTTCCAAAGCTACCATGGGAGTTCTGGTCACAAGAAATACTAGGGAGAATTTCAAGTCTTTGTGGAAGACTAATGTATACTGACCAGTATACAAGTGACTTCTCTAGGCTATCCTATGCCCGAGTACTAGTGGAGATGGAGGTATTTGGAGAATTTCCAGAAGAGATTGTGCTAGAAGATGAAAATGGGGATCAATTTACACAGAAGGTTGTTTATGAATGGAAGCCCCAAGCTTGTACCAAGTGTAAAATGCTAGGGCATAATGTGACCTATTGTAAGAACAATACTGATATCCAGAAAGCTTGGATCCCTAAAGAAAAGGAAGTGATAAAAGAGAATGGTGAGAAGATGGAAAGTGGTAGTAAGGAGAAAGATGAGGTGATTATGGGAGCTATAGCAGGGAACAAGAGTATTGAGAACAACAGTGTAGGGAACCATAAAAATCCCTATGGTAGCAAAACTCCAGCCCAGGCCAAGGGTAAGAGTAAGGTGGTGGTTCAGGCTAAAACTATGGGGATTCCATTAGGAGCCAGAACTAGTACTTTTGGTGAAAAAAGTGATGTGATGGTGGAAAATATGGGAGTAGGAAAAGTTGGTGTCATTGGAGACAGGAGGCCCGGAAAGCACAATTTTCCCCCTGAAAAGGGAAAATGATTGGTGCTTGGAATATTAGGGGTCTAAATGATCCCATAACGCAATTAGAGGTGAAGAAGCTCATATGTACTCATCAGCTCTCTCTAATTGCGATTGTGGAAACAAGTGTGCGAGAGGTTAACATCAAGAAAGTTTATGACATTATGAATCTGAATGGATGGAGGTTAGTCAACAACAATGATTGTTGTTCCTTGGGTAGATTATGGATCCTGATAAAAATGGATATTTGGTCAGTAATAGGTGTTAGTAAAACTGATCAAATGATTCACTGTGAGGTGGAGAATAATTGCACGAAGTTCAATTGCACATTCATTTATAGTGCCAATGACCACCTGAAAAGGAAAGAGTTATGGAAGGACCTATGTAATATAACACTGAATCAGGAGATGGCATGGGTAATTCTTGGAGACTTAAATGCTATTCTTAGAGATAGTGAGAGAATTGGTGGCAACAGTGTTAACCAGGGTGACTCTGAGGAATTTCAGGCTTGTATAGATGAATTTAACTTGCTGGAATTGAAGTGGTCAGGTAACTTGTTTACATGGACCAACAATCAGGATGCTGTTAGCAAAATATGGAGGAGATTGGATAGAGCATTAGTGAATGAGGAGTGGATGAACAAATTCAATAATGTAGAGGCCAGAATACTCAACCAATGTATTTCTGACCATGCTCCTATTATTATTGGATTTAATGAGTTTGTTGTCAATCAACCTAAGCCTTTTAGATTCTGTAATATGTGGACAGAATGTAAGGAGTTTTTAAATATTTTAAGGAATGTTTGGAGTAAACCTATAGGAAGCCACCCTATGTTTAGAATTGTGCAAAAGCTTAAAATGTTGAAGCATGATTTAAAAGATCTTAATAGGTCCAATTTTTGTGATATTTCATTACAAGTTGAGAGGGTGAGGAAGTTGCTGGAGGAGATTCAATGTCAAATTCATAAGAATCCTTTGGATCCCGAGCTTTTAGATGAGGAGTTAGCAGTTGGTAGTCTTGTTAAGAAACTACTCAAGTGGGAAGAGGTATTCTTGAGAAAAAAATCAAGAGTACAATGAATAGAGTTGGGTGATTTAAATACCAACTTCTTCCACAAGGCTTTGAAATAGAAGAATGCAAGTAACAAGATTAGCCATCTTAAGGTTAATGGAGTGATTATTTCTGATCAAGATGAGATTGTTAGAAGCATAGTGGGGTATTATAAAAGTCTGTTTGGCACTAATAATGCTTGGAATGCTAGTATAGAAAACAGGATCTTATCTAATGGGAATCTGGTGTCTGTTGAAGATAGCATTAATATGTGCAAACCTGTATTAAACTCTGAGATCATAGGGGCAATTTTTGAGATTGGGAGTGATAAAGCTCCTGGAGCTGATGGATATAACAGTGTATTTTTCAAGAAAAGTTGGGATATAATAGGAAGTGAGGTCTGTGCTGCACTTAGGGAGTTCTTTGATTCTGGCTGTTTGTTGAAGCAGATCAACACTACTATTATAACAATCATACCTGAGGTGGAGAATGCTAAGAATATGAGTGATTTCAGGCCAATATTATGATGTAATGTGATTTATAAGTGTATAACTAAAATCATCTCTGCTATAATGAAGGGTTGTTTGGAGTATATCATTGACAAAGCACAATTTGTTTTTGTACCTGGGAGGAAGATTGGAGACAATATATTAATGGCCCATGAGCTGATTCACAATTACCATAGAATTACTTAATGACTTAGAGTTATTAATATTTACATCTTGTGAAGATGGGGCTTAGATATAGTTGTCAATGGCACTAGTGCAAGTGGGAGATTGTTTGTAGTATGTGCCCTAGTGCCATTTGATCGTGTATATTTGTAGAACTAATCCTAATCGAAAAGATATGTATGTTATATTTGAACTAAGTGTCTCATCAACTAAGTGTTCATTTATTACGTATTGTCCTTATCACATTGTGATAGAATCTATTCTTAAGGTGTTAAGAATATGAGTGACAGATTCTATTATATAAGTGATCTAAATAACCGTTCACGATCGATGGGGTCCTGCGAATAAGGGCATCGCATTATCCTGGAAAGATCGTCACCTCTATTTATTCTCCTTATTAGCAAAGAGCTACTAATTATAGGAAGTAGTGAGTCTCATACTACTTGATGGGGATCAGAATAAACATGTGGACACTCAAGGTGTTGAGTGACTCGAACAAGTGACGCTAGATGACTTATACATTGTAATTCATAAAAGTCAATTTAATGTCATCTAGTTCATAATTGTACATATGTCCTTTGACTTGCGGTGCCACTATCTTGTATATCGGTGATTAGAGTTTGATACTCTTTAACCCTAGATCTTTCATGAGCTTGGGCCGCGGGATGTGTTGGCTTTAGTTAGTTGTATATGGAGATAGGGGTTTAACCTAGAAAGGATTCATCACTCTGGATGAACAGAGACAAGATTCTATGCTATCTCGAATTGTTCTTAATGGATGATAAAACCTACGCAGGTGTATATGACTTACATAGAAAGTTGTTCCTAGTAGGAGTCATATTTATCAAGAATTAGAACTGAGAGATGAGGTCATATAATCAAGACAAACATTGTTTGAGTTAAACGTGACACTAGTCGAGATTGGAATCTTAGATGAAGGGAATTTTAATTGTACGGTAGTTATGAACATTGCTTCATAAAGAATGCGTAGGAACCTTCATCTCTATTTTGGGGTCGTGATATGTTGCTAGACGTCACTCTCGATCAACGAGAATTAATGATTAAATGGGATTTAATTATTTATTATAAAAAAAGGCGTTTTTTATGTCTCTTGTTGACATATAGATGCGAACCTTGTTAGTCACACACAATAAAGTGTGCAACCGATTGAGTTAAGAAAGATCGATTTCATATAGATACTAGCATTATCTCGGAAATTAATATAAAATGAAAAACAAGTACAAATCAGGGACTAATTAGTAAGAGTTATAAATTAGTAGGAACCTAATAGTACTATGTCCAAGTTAAATAAGAGTTAAAAATTAGTAGAACCCTAATTATATTTTAACCAAGTTTTATGATTAAAAGGCTTAAGTAATTAATTAGTGTAATTAATAGTATTTAAATCACTAATCATAAGTTAATGGAATGATGATGTCATGGTGATGATGTAATGAGATAAGCTTATGTCATATATGGGATGTCATATGATGACATCACCTATATGATGTCACCACATGAAAGGTGTCATGTGGTGGCAACACCTTTGCTTGGTGTGTGACACCAAGCATGCAAGGTGTTGCATTCATAAGCAAAGCTCTACCTTATAAATAGAGCTTGGCTTTTCTCATTTCATTACACAACACTACACAAAACACATCTCACTACAGAGTTGTAGAGAGAGAAAGTACTTAAAGAAGTTCAAGTAGTCATCAATCACGGGAAACACTTAGCGACGTTTTTCATACATCTGAGCAAGGACTTAATTGCGGCGAGAGTTTGAGCTTAGGGCTGCTCGGCAAGAGGAACTCTTGCGGATTACTTAAAGGTGAGGATTCAATTGGACGTATACTTGTGTGGACGAGTTTGAGGTCGCCGTACTTTCTGGACTACAAGAATCGTAAGAGAATCGACATAGGTATCCTTCTTACGATTCCTATATGCATGCTTTAATTACTAAATGATACGACGGTCCATTTGTTGTTGATATGATCAACTTTAGGATCCGGATTGTTGGAATTATGATTTTGAATTGAAATATACGATACAGACCCGTGCGTCTCGCTGCGCCAACATAAATTTTTAAAAAGGTGAAACGCTTGGATTTATTTCGTAACGTTTGTAAACGTTTGGCTTAAATCGCTAAAAAAGTGAAACGTTTGGATTTGTTTCGTAACATTGGTAAACGTTTGGCTTAAATCGCTAAAAAGGTGAAACGTTTGGATTTGTTTTGTAACGTTTGTAAACGTTTGGCTTAAATCGCTAAAAAGGTGAAATGTTTGGATTTTTTTCGTAACGTTTTAAACGTTTGGCTGAAATCGCTAAAAATGGGAAACGCTAGGATTAGTTTCGTACCGTTTGTAAACGTTTGACTTAAATTGCTAAAAAGGTGAAATGTTTGGATTTTTTTCGTAACGTTTTAAACGTTTGGCTGAAATTGCTAAAAATGTGAAACGCTTGGATTTGTTTTGTAACGTTCGTAAACGTTTGGCCTAAATTGCTAAAAAGGCGAAACACTTGGAGTTGTTTAGTAATGTTTGCAAACGTTTGGCTTAAATCGATAAAAAAGCAAAACGCTTGGATTTGTTTCGTAATGTTTATAAACGTTTGGCTTAAATCGCTAAAAAGGTGAAACGTTTGGATTTGTTTCGTAATGTTTGCAGACGTTTGGCTTATATCGCTTAAAAGGTGAAGCGTTTGGATTTGTTTCGTACCGTTTGTAAACGTATGGCTTAAATCGCTAAAAGGTTGAAACGTTTGGATTTGTTTCGAAACCTTTGTAAACGTTTGGCTTAAATCGCTAAAAAGGTGAAATGTTTGGATTTGTTTCATAACGTTTTTAAATGTTCCGCTTAAATCGCTAAAAAGGTGAAATGTTTGGATTTGTTTCGTAATGTTTGTAAACGTTCTGCTTAAATTGCCAAAAAGGTGAAACGTTTCGATTTTTTTTGTAACGTTTGTAAACGTTTGGCTTATATTGCTAAAAAGGTGAAACGCTTGGATTTGTTTTGTAACGTTTGTAAATGTTAAGCTTAAATTGCGAAAAAGGTGAAACACTTGGTTTTGTTTCCTAACGATTGTAAACGTTTCGCTTAAATTGCTAAAATGGGAAACATTTGAATTTTTTTCTTAATGTTTTAAATGTTTGGTTTGGTTTCGTAACGTTTGTAAAAGTTTGGCTTAAATCACTAAAAAGGTGAAACGTTTGGATTCGTTTCGTAACGTTTGTAAACGTTTGGCATAAATCGCTAAAAAGGTGAAACGTTTGGATTTGTTTTGTAACGTTTGTAAATGTTTGGCTTAAATCGCTAAAAAGGTGAAATGTTTGGATTTATTTCGTAACGTTTGTACACGTTTGACTTAAATCGCTAAAAAGGTGAAACGTTTGGATAAGTTTCGTAAACGTTTTGCTTAATTCGCTAAAAAGGGGAAACGTTTAAATTTGTTTCGTAGCGTTTGTAAACGTTTGGCTTAAATCGCTAAAGAGGGGAAACGTTTGGATTTGTTTCCTAGCATTTGAAAACGTTTGGCTTAAATCGCTAAAAAGGTGAAACGTTTGGATTTGTTTCGTACCGTTTGTAAACGTTTTGCTTAAATTGCTAAAAAGGTGAAGCTCTTGGATTTCTTTCAAAACGTTTGTAAACGTTTTGCTGCAATTGCTAAAAAGGTGAAATGCATGGATTTGTTTCATTACGTTTGTAAAGGTTTGGCCTATATTGCTAAAAAGGGGAAACGCTTGGTTTTGTTTCGTAACGTTTGTAAATGTTTGGCTTATATTGCAAAATATGGGAAATATTTCGATTTGTTTCGTAACGTTTGGCTTCAAGCGCTAAAAAAGTGAAACATTTGGATTTGTTTCGAAACGTTTGTAAACGTTTGGCTTATATTGTTAAAAAGGTGAAACGTGTGGATTTGTTACGTAAAGTTTTAAACGTTTGGCTTAAATCGCTAAAATGGAGAAACGTTTGGATTTGTTTTGTTACGTTTGTAAACGTTTGGCTTAAATCGTTTTGATTTGTTTCGTAACGTTTTAAACATAAAGCTTAAATCGCTAAAATAGGGAAACGTTTGGATTTGTTTCGTAACGTTTGTATACATTTGGATTAAGTCGCTAAAAAGGCGAAACATTTGGTTTTGTTTCACTACGTTTGTAAACATTCGGCTTAAATCGCTAAAAATGTGAAATGTTTGGATTTCTTCTGTAACGTTTGTAAATGTTTTGCTTTAATTGAGAAAAAAGTGAAACGCTTGGATTTGTTTCATAAAGTTTGTAAAAGTTTTATTTAAATTGCTAAAAAGGTGAAACACTTGGATTTGTTTCATAAGGTTTGTAAACGTTTCGTTTTGTTTCGTAACGTTTGTAAACGTTTGGCTTAAATCGTTAAAAAGGTGAAACGTTTGGATTTCTTTCGTAATTTTTTTAAACGTTTGGCTTATGTTGCTAAAAAGGTAAAACATTTCGATTTGTTTCTGAACGTTTGTAAACGTTTGGCTTCAATTGCTAAAAAGGGGAAACGTTTGGATTTGTTTCGTAACGTTTTAAACGTTTAGCTTAAATTGCTAAAATGAGGAAACATTTAGATTTTTTTCGTAACGTTTGTATACGTTTGGCTTAAATTGCTAAAAAGGTGAACGTTTGTTTTGTTTCATAACGTTTGTAAACGTTCGGCATAAATCACTAAAAAGGTGAAACATTGGATTTATTCTGTAACGTTTGTAAACGTTTGGCTTAAATTGCTAAAAAGGTGAAACGCTTGGATTTGTTTCGGAATGTTTGTAAATTTTTGACTTAAATATCTAAAAAGGTTAAACGCTTGGATTTGTTTCAAAACGTTTGTAAACGTTTTTCTTAAATTGCTGAAAGGTGAAACGCTTGGTTTTGTTTCGTAACGTTTGTTAAGGTTTTACTTAAATCGCAAAAAATGTAAAGCGTTTGGATTTGTTTCGTAACGTTTTAAATGTTTGGTTTTGTTTCATAACATTTGTAAACGTTTGGATTAAATCGCTAAAAAGGGGAAATGTTTGGATTGGTTTCGTAACGTTTGTAATTGTTTGGCTTAAATCGCTAAAAACGCGAAACGTTTTGTTTGTTTTTGTACGTTTGTAAACGTTTGGCTTAAATCGCTAAAAAGGTGAAACGTTTGGATTTCTTTCGTAACGTATGTAAACTTTTGGCTTAAATTGCTAAAAAGGTGAAACAATTGGATTTGTTTCGTAACGTTTGAAAACGTTCGGCTTAAATCGCTAAAAAGGTGAAACGCTTGGATGCATAACGTTTGTAAACGTTTGGCTTAAATTGCTAAAAAGGTGAAATGATTGGATTTGTTTCATAACCTTTGTAAACGTTTTGCTTAAATTGCTAAAAAGGTGAAACCATTGGATTTATTTCGTAACCTTTGTAAACATTTGGCTTAAATCGCAAAAAAGGTGAAACGTTTGTATTTGTTTCATAAAGTTTGTAAACGTTTGGCTTCAATCGCTAAAAACGGGAAATGTTTGGATTTGTTTTGTAACGTTTGTAAACGTTTGGCATATATCGCTAAAATGGTGAAATGTTTGGATTTGTTTCGTAACGTTTTAAACTTTTGGCTTAAATCGCTAAAATGGGGAAATGTTTGGATTTGTTTCGTAACGTTTGTAAATGTTTGACTTAAATTACTTGAAAGGTGAAATGTTTGGTTTTGTTTCGTAACGTTTGTAAATTTTCGGCTTAAATTGCTAAAAAGGTGAAACGTTTGGATTTGTTTCGTAACGTTTGTAAATGTTTGGCTTAAATTGCTAAAAGGGTGAAACGCTTGGATTTTTATATAAGGTTTGTAAACGTTTGGCTTAAATTGCTAAAAAGAGGAAACGTTTGGATTTGTTTTGTAACGTTTGTAAACGTTTGCCTTAAATTGTTAAAAGGTGAAACATTTGTTTCGCAACGTTTGTAAATGTTTGGCTTAAATTGCTAAATGGGTGAAACGCTTGGATTTTTATATAAGGTTTGTAAACGTTTGGCTTAAATTGCTAAAAAGAGGAAACGTTTGGATTTGTTTTGTAACGTTTGTAAACGTTTGGCTTAAATTGTTAAAAGGTGAAACATTTGTTTCGCAACGTTTGTAAATGTTTGGCTTAAATTTCTAAAAAGATTAAACACTTGGATTTGTACGTTTGTAAACGTTTCGCTTAAATTACTAAAAAGGTGAAATGGTTGGATTTGTTTCGGAACGTTTGTAAACGATTGGCTTAAATTTCTAAAAAGGTGAAACACTTGATTTTGTTTTGTAATGTTTGTAAAGGTATGTCTTAAATCGCTAAAAATGTGAAACGTTTGTGTTTGTTTCGTAACATTTTAACCATTTGGTTTTTTTTCGTAATGTTTGTAAACGTTTGGCTTAAATCGCTAAAAAGGCGAAACGTTTGGATTTGTTTCGTAACGTTTGTAAACGTTTGGCTTAAATCACTACGAAGGCGAAACGTTTGGATTTGTTTCGTAACGTTTGTAAATGTTTGGCTTATATCGCTAAAAAGGTGCAACGTTTGGATTTGTTTCGTAACGTTTGTGAACGTTTGGCTTAAATCGCTAAAAAGGGGAAACGGTTGGATTTTTTTCGCAACGTTTGTAAACGTTTGGCTTAAATTGCTAAAATGGTGAAATGCTTGGGTTTGTTTCGTAACGTTTGTAAACTTTTTGTTTAAAATGCTAAAAAGGTGAAACATTTGAATTTGTTTCCTAACCTTTGTAAACATTTGGCTTAAATCGCTAAAAAGGTGAAACGTTTGGATTTGTTTCGCGACGTTTGTAAACGTGTGGCTTACATTGCTAAAAAGGTGAAATGCTTGGATTTGTTTCGTAACGTTTGTAAACGTTTGGCTTAAATTGCTAAAAAAGTGAAACATTTGAATTTGTTTCCTAACCTTTGTAAACGTTTGGCTCTAATCGCTAAAAAGATGAAATGTTTGGATTTGTTTCATAACGTTTTAAACGTTTGGCTTAAATGGCTAAAAAGGGGAAACGTTTGGATTTGATTCGTAATATTTGTAAATGTTTTGCTTAAATCGCTAAAAAGGCGAAACGCTTGGATTTGTTTCGTAATGTTTGTAGACGTTTGGCTTAAATTGCTAAAAAGGTGAAACGCTTGGATTTGTTTCCCAACGTTTGTAAACGTTTGGCTTAAGTTGCTAAAAAAGTTAAACACTTGGATTTGTTTCCTAACGTTTGTAAACGTTTGACTTAAGTTGCTAAAAAGGTGAAACGCTTGGATTTGTTTCTTAACGTTTGTAAATGTTTGTCTTAAATTTCTAAAAAGGTGAAACCTTTGTATTTGTTTAGTAACCTTTGTAAACGTTTGACTTAAATCGCTAAAAAGGTGAAACGTTTGGATTTGTTTGAAACTTTTGTAAACGTTTGGCTTCAATCGCTAAAAGGGTGAAACGCTTGGATTTGTTTCGTAACGTTTGTCAACGTTTGGCTTAAGTTGCTAAAAAGGTTAAACGCTTGGATTTGTTTCTTTACGTTTGTAAATATTTGGCTTAAATTGCTAAATAGGTGAAACCTTTGGATTTGTTTAGTAACCTTTGTAAACGTTTGACTTAAATCGCTAAAAAGGTGAAACGTTTAGATTTGTTTCAAGAATTTTGTAAACATATGGCTTCAATCGCAAAAAGGGTGAAACATCTGGATTTGTTTCGTAGCGTTTGTAAACGTTTTGCTTAAATCGTTAAAAAGGTGAAACGCTTAGATTTGTTTGGTAACATTTGTAAATATTTGGCTTGAATTGCTAAAAAGGTGAAAAGTTTGGATTTGTTTTCTAACGTTTGTAAATGTTTGGCTTCAGTTGCTAAAAAGGTGAAACCCTTGGATTTGTTTCGTAACCTTTGTAAACGTTTGGTTTAAATTGCTAAAACGGTGAAACCTTTGGGTTTGTTTCATAAACTTTTTAAACCATTGGCTTAAATTGCTAAAAAGGTGAAACCTTTGGATTTGTTTTGTAACCTTTGTAAACGTTTGGCTTCAATCGCTAAAAGGGTGAAACGTCTGGATTTGTTTTTTTATGGATGTAAACGTTTTGCTTAAATCGTTAAAAAGGTGAAACGTTTGGATTTGTCTCGTAACATTTGTAAACATTGGGCTTAAATTGCTAAAAAGGTGAAAAGTTTGGATTTGTTTTCTAACGTTTGTAAATGTTTGGCGTCAGTTGCTAAAAAGGTGAAACCCTTGGATTTGTTTCATAACATTTGTAAACGTTTGACTTAAATTACTTAAAAGGTAAAATGTTTTGTTTTGTTTCGTAACGTTTGTAAATGTTCGGCTTAAATCGCTAAAAAGGTGAAACGTTTGGATTTGTTTCGAAAATTTTGTAAACGTTTGGCTTCAATCGCTAAAAGGGTGAAACGCTTGGATTTGTTTCGTAACGTTTGTAAACGTTTGGCTTAAGTTGCTAAAAAGGTTAAACGCTTGGATTTGTTTCTTAACGTTTGTAAATGTTTGGCTTAAATTGCTAAAAAGGTGAAACCTTTGGATTTGTTTAGCAACCTTTGTAAATGTTTGACTTAAATCGCTAAAAAGGTGAAACGTTTGGATTTGTTTCGAAAATTTTGTAAATGTTTGGCTTTAATCGCTAAAAGAGTGAAACGTCTGGATTTGTTTTGTAGCGTTTGAAAACGTTTTGCCTAAATCGTTAAAAAGGTGAAACGCTTGGATTTGTTTCGTATCATTTGTAAACATTTGGCTTAAATTGCTAAAAAGGTGAAAAGTTTGGATTTGTTTTCTAACGTTTGTAAATGTTTGGCTTCAGTTGCTAAAAAGGTGAAAATCTTGGATTTACCTTTGTAAACGTTTGGCTTAAATTGCTAAAACGGTGAAACCTTTGGGTTTTTTTCGTAACCTTTTTAAACGTTTGGCTTAAATCGATAAAAAGGTGAAAAGTTTGGATTTGTTTCGTAACCATTGTAAACGTGTGGCATAAATTGCTAAAAAGGTGAAACGTTTGGATTTGTTTGGTAACGTTTGTAAACGTTTGGCTTCAACGCTAAAAAGGTGAAACGTTTGGATTTGTTTCGGAACAATTGTAAACATGTGGCATAAATCGCTAAAAAGGTGAAACGCTTGGATTTGTTTCATAACGTTTGTAAACGTTTTGCTTAAATTGTTAAAAAGGTGAAACACTTGGATTTGTTTCGTAAGGTTTGTAAACGTTTGGTTTTTTTTCGTAATGTTTGTAAACGTTTGGCTTAAATCGCTAAAAAGGTGAAACGTTTGGATTTGTTTCATATTGTTTTTAAACATTTGGCGTAGGTTGCTAAAAAGGTAAAACATTTGGATTTGTTTCTTAAAGTTTGTAAATGCTTGGCTTCCATTGCTAAAAAGGTGAAAACGTTTGATTTGTTTCATAACGTTTGGCATAAATCGCTAAAAAGGAGAAAAGTTTTGATTTGTTTCGTAACGTTTTAAACGTTTGGCTTAAAACGCAAAAATGAGGAAACGTTTAGATTTGTTTCGTAACGTTTGTAAACGTTTGTCTTAAATTGCTAAAAAGGTGAACGTTTGTTTTGTTTCATATTGTTGTAAATGTTCGACATAAATCACTAAAAAGGTGAAACATTGGATTTATTTTGTAACGTTTGTAAACGTTTGACTTAAATTGCTAAAAAGGTGAAACGCTTGGATTTGTTTCGAAACGTTTGTAAACGTTTCACTTAAATTGCTAAAGAGGTTAAACACTTTGATTTGTTTCGGAACATTTGTAAACGTTTTGCTTAAATTGCTGAAAAGGTGAAACGCTTGGTTTTGTTTCGTAACGTTTGTAAAGGTTTCACTTAAATCACTAAAAATGTAAAACGTTTGAATTTGTTTCGTAACGTTTTAAATGTTTGGTTTTGTTTCGTAATATTTGTAAACGTTTGGATTAAATCGCTAAAAAGGTGAAACGTTTGGATTTGTTTCGTAACGTTTGTAATTGTTTGGCTTAAGTCGCTAAATAGGCGAAACGTTTTGTTTGTTTCGTTATATTTGTAAACGTTTGGCTTAAATCGCTAAAAAAGTGAAACATTTGGATTTCTTTCGTAACGTATGTAAACTTTTGGCTTAAATTGCTAAAACGGTGAAACTGTTGAATTTGTTTCGTAACGTTTGTAAACGTTCGGCTTAAATCGCTAAAAAGGTGAAACGCTTGGATTTGTTTCGTAACGTTTGCAAATGTTTGCCTTAAATTGCTAAAAAGGTGAAACGCTTGGATTTGTTTCCCAATGTTTGTAAATGTTTGGCGTAAGTTGCTAGAAAAGTGAAACGCTTGGATTTGTTTCATAACCTTTGTAAACGGTTGGCTTAAATTGCTGAAAAGGTGAAACTATTGGATTTGTTTCGTAACCTTTGTAAACGTTTGGCTTAAATCGGAAAAAAGGTGAAACGTTTGTATTTGTTTCATAACGTTTGTAAATGTTTGGCTTCAATCGCTAAAAAGGGGAAATGTTTGGATTTGTTTCGTAACGTTTGTAAACGTTGGGCATAAATCGCTATAAAGGGGAAATGTTTTGATTTGTTTCTTAACGTTTTAAACATTTGGCTTAAGTCGCTAAAATGGGGAAACGTTTGGATTTGTTTCGTAACGTTTGTAAACGTTTGACTTAAATAACTTAAAAGGTGAAATGTTTGGTTTTGTTTCGTAACTTTTGTAAATATTAGGCTTAAATCGCTAAAAAGGTGAAACGTTTGCATTTGTTTCGTAACGTTTGTAAACGTTTGGCTTAAATTGCTAAATGGGGAAACGGTTGAATTTGTGCATAACATTTGTAAACGTTTGGCTTAAATTGCTAAAAAGGGGAAACGTTTGGATTTGTTTCGTAACGTTTGTAAACGTTTGTAAACGTTTGGCTTAAATTGCTAAAAGGTGAAACATTTGTTTTGTTTCGCAACGTTTATAAACGTTTGGCTTAAATCGCTAAAAAGGCGAAACACTTGGATTTGTACGTTTATAAACATTTCGCTTAAATTACTAAAAAGGTGAAACGGTTGGATTTGTTTCGGAACGTTTGTAAACGATTGGCTTAAATTGCTAAAAAGGTGGAAAGCTTGGATTTATTTCGTAATGTAAAGGTTTGTCTTAAATCGCTAAAAATGTGAAACGTTTGGATTTGTTTCGTAACATTTTAAACTTTTGTTTTTTTTGTAATGTTTGTAATCGTTTGGCTTAAATCTCTACAAAGGCAAAACGTTTTGATTTGTTTCGTAACGTTTGTATACGTTTGGCTTAAATTGCTAAAAAGGTGAACGTTTGTTTTGTTTCATAACGTTTGTAAACGTTCGGCATAAATCACTAAAAAGGTGAAACATAGGATTTATTCTGTAACGTTTGTAAACGTTTGGCTTAAATTGCTAAAAAGGTGAAACGCTTGGATTTGTTTCGGAATGTTTGTAAATTTTTGACTTAAATATCTAAAAAGGTTAAACGCTTGGATTTGTTTCAAAACGTTTGTAAACGTTTTTCTTAAATTGCTGAAAGGTGAAACACCTGGTTTTGTTTCGTAACGTTTGTTAAGGTTTTACTTAAATCGCAAAAAATGTAAAGCGTTTGGATTTGTTTCGTAACGTTTTAAATGTTTGGTTTTGTTTCATAACATTTGTAAACGTTTGGATTAAATCGCTAAAAAGGGGAAATGTTTGGATTGGTTTCGTAACGTTTGTAATTGTTTGGCTTAAATCGCTCAAAACGCGAAACGTTTTGTTTGTTTTTGTACGTTTGTAAACGTTTGGCTTAAATCGCTAAAAAGGTGAAACGTTTGGATTTATTTCGTAAAGTATGTAAACTTTTGGCTTAAATTGCTAAAAAGGTGAAACAATTGGATTTGTTTCGTAACGTTTGAAAACGTTCGGCTTAAATCGCTAAAAAGGTGAAACGCTTGGATGCATAACGTTTGTAAACGTTTGGCTTAAATTGCTAAAAAGGTGAAATGATTGGATTTGTTTCATAACCTTTGTAAACGTTTTGCTTAAATTGCTAAAAAGGTGAAACCATTGGATTTGTTTCGTAACCTTTGTAAACATTTGGCTTAAATCGCAAAAAAGGTGAAACGTTCGTATTTGTTTCATAAAGTGTGTAAACGTTTGGCTTCAATCGCTAAAAACGGGAAATGTTTGGATTTGTTTTGTAACGTTTGTAAACGTTTGGCATATATCGCTAAAATGGTGAAATGTTTGGATTTGTTTCGTAACGTTTTGAACTTTTGGCTTAAATCGCTAAAATGGGGAAATGTTTGGATTTGTTTCTTAACGTTTGTAAATGTTTGACTTAAATTACTTGAAAGGTGAAATGTTTGGTTTTGTTTCGTAACGTTTGTAAATGTTCGGCTTAAATTGCTAAAAAGGTGAAACGTTTGAATTTGTTTCGTAACGTTTGTAAATGTTTGGCTTAAATTGCTAAAAGGGTGAAACGCTTGGATTTTTATATAAGGTTTGTAAACGTTTGGCTTAAATTGCTAAAAAGAGGAAACGTTTGGATTTGTTTTGTAACGTTTGTAAACGTTTGCCTTAAATTGTTAAAAGGTGAAACATTTGTTTCGCAACGTTTGTAAATGTTTGGCTTAAATTGCTAAATGGGTGAAACGCTTGGATTTTTATATAAGGTTTGTAAACGTTTGGCTTAAATTGCTAAAAAGAGGAAACGTTTGGATTTGTTTTGTAACGTTTGTAAACGTTTGGCTTAAATTGTTAAAAGGTGAAACATTTGTTTCGCAACGTTTGTAAATGTTTGGCTTAAATTTCTAAAAAGATTAAACACTTGGATTTGTACGTTTGTAAACGTTTCGCTTAAATTACTAAAAAGGTTAAACGGTTGGATTTGTTTCGGAACGTTTGTAAACGATTGGCTTAAATTTCTAAAAAGGTGAAACACTTGATTTTGTTTTGTAATGTTTGTAAAGGTATGTCTTAAATCGCTAAAAATGTGAAACGTTTGTGTTTGTTTCGTAACATTTTAACCATTTGGTTTTTTTTCGTAATGTTTGTAAACGTTTGGCTTAAATCGCTAAAAAGGCGAAACGTTTGGATTTGTTTCGTAACGTTTGTAAACGTTTGGCTTAAATCACTACGAAGGCGAAACGTTTGGATTTGTTTCGTTACGTTTGTTAATGTTTGGCTTATATCGCTAAAAAGGTGCAACATTTGGATTTGTTTCGTAACGTTTGTGAACATTTGGCTTAAATCGCTAAAAAGGGGAAACGGTTGGATTTTTTTCGCAACGTTTGTAAACGTTTGGCTTAAATTGCTAAAATGGTGAAATGCTTGGGTTTGTTTCGTAACGTTTGTAAACTTTTTGTTTAAATTGCTAAAAAGGTGAAACATTTGAATTTGTTTCCTAACCTTTGTAAACATTTGGCTTAAATCGCTAAAAAGGTGAAACGTTTGGATTTGTTTCGCGACGTTTGTAAACGTGTGGCTTACATTGCTAAAAAGGTGAAATACTTGGATTTGTTTCGTAACGTTTGTAAACGTTTGGCTTAAATTGCTAAAAAAGTGAAACATTTGAATTTGTTTCCTAACCTTTGTAAATGTTTGGCTTAAATCGCTAAAAAGATGAAATGTTTGGATTTGTTTCGTAACGTTTTAATCGTTTGGCTTAAATGGCTAAAAAGGGGAAACGTTTGGATTTGATTCGTAATATTTGTAAATGTTTTGCTTAAATCGCTAAAAAGGTGAAACACTTGGATTTGTTTCGTAAGGTTTGTAAACGTTTGGTTTTTTTTCGTAATGTTTGTAAACGTTTGGCTTAAATCGCTAAAAAGGTGAAACGTTTGGATTTGTTTCATATTGTTTTTAAACATTTGGCTTAGGTTGCTAAAAAGGTAAAACATTTGGATTTGTTTCTTAAAGTTTGTAAATGCTTGGCTTCCATTGCTAAAAAGGTGAAAACGTTTGATTTGTTTCGTAACGTTTGGCATAAATCGCTAAAAAGGAGAAAAGTTTTGATTTGTTTCGTAACGTTTTAAACGTTTGGCTTAAAACGCAAAAATGAGGAAACGTTTAGATTTGTTTCGTAACGTTTGTAAACGTTTGTCTTAAATTGCTAAAAAGGTGAACGTTTGTTTTGTTTCATATTGTTGTAAATGTTCGACATAAATCACTAAAAAGGTGAAACATTGGATTTATTTCGTAACGTTTGTAAACGTTTGACTTAAATTGCTAAAAAGGTGAAACGCTTGGATTTGTTTCGAAACGTTTGTAAACGTTTCACTTAAATTGCTAAAAAGGTTAAACACTTTGATTTGTTTCGGAACATTTGTAAACGTTTTGCTTAAATTGCTGAAAAGGTGAAACACTTGGTTTTGTTTCGTAACGTTTGTAAAGGTTTCACTTAAGTCGCTAAAAATGTAAAACGTTTGAATTTGTTTCGTAACGTTTTAAATGTTTGGTTTTGTTTCGTAATATTTGTAAACGTTTGGATTAAATCGCTAAAAAGGTGAAACGTTTGGATTTGTTTCGTAACGTTTCTAATTGTTTGGCTTAAGTCGCTAAATAGGCGAAACGTTTTGTTTGTTTCGTTACGTTAGTAAACGTTTGGCTTAAATCGCTAAAAAAGTTAAATGTTTGGATTTCTTTCGTAACGTATGTAAACTTTTGGCTTAAATTGCTAAAACGGTGAAACTGTTGAATTTGTTTCGTAACGTTTGTAAACGTTCGGCTTAAATCGCTAAAAAGGTGAAACGCTTGGATTTGTTTCGTAACGTTTGCAAATGTTTGCCTTAAATTGCTAAAAAGGTGAAACGCTTGGATTTGTTTCCCAATGTTTGTAAATGTTTGGCGTAAGTTGCTAGAAAAGTGAAACGCTTGGATTTGTTTCATAACCTTTGTAAACGTTTGGCTTAAATTGCTGAAAAGGTGAAACTATTGGATTTGTTTCGTAACCTTTGTAAACGTTTGGCTTAAATCGGAAAAAAGGTGAAACGTTTGTATTTGTTTCATAACGTTTGTAAATGTTTGGCTTCAATCGCTAAAAAGGGGAAATGTTTGGATTTGTTTCGTAACGTTTGTAAACGTTGGGCATAAATCGCTATAAAGGGGAAATGTTTGGATTTGTTTCTTAACGTTTTAAACATTTGGCTTAAGTCGCTAAAATGGGGAAACGTTTGGATTTGTTTCGTAACGTTTGTAAACGTTTGACTTAAATAACTTAAAAGGTGAAATGTTTGGTTTTGTTTCGTAACTTTTGTAAATGTTAGGCTTAAATCGCTAAAAAGGTGAAACGTTTGCATTTGTTTCGTAACGTTTGTAAACGTTTGGCTTAAATTGCTAAATGGGGAAACGGTTGAATTTGTGCATAACATTTGTAAACGTTTGGCTTAAATTGCTAAAAAGGGGAAACGTTTGGATTTGTTTCGTAACGTTTGTAAACGTTTGTAAACGTTTGGCTTAAATTGCTAAAAGGTGAAACATTTGTTTTGTTTCGCAACGTTTATAAACGTTTGGCTTAAATCGCTAAAAAGGCGAAACACTTGGATTTGTACGTTTATAAACATTTCGCTTAAATTACTAAAAAGGTGAAACGGTTGGATTTGTTTCGGAACGTTTGTAAACGATTGGCTTAAATTGCTAAAAAGGTGGAAAGCTTGGATTTATTTCGTAATGTAAAGGTTTGTCTTAAATCGCTAAAAATGTGAAACGTTTGGATTTTTTTCGTAACATTTTAAACTTTTGTTTTTTTTGTAATGTTTGTAATCGTTTGGCTTAAATCTCTACAAAGGCAAAACGTTTTGATTTGTTTCGTAACGTTTGTATACGTTTGGCTTAAATTGCTAAAAAGGTGAACGTTTGTTTTGTTTCATAACGTTTGTAAACGTTCGGCATAAATCACTAAAAAGGTGAAACATTGGATTTATTCTGTAACGTTTGTAAACGTTTGGCTTAAATTGCTAAAAAGGTGAAACGCTTGGATTTGTTTCGGAATGTTTGTAAATTTTTGACTTAAATATCTAAAAAGGTTAAACGCTTGGATTTGTTTCAAAACGTTTGTAAACGTTTTTCTTAAATTGCTGAAAGGTGAAACACCTGGTTTTGTTTCGTAACGTTTGTTAAGGTTTTACTTAAATCGCAAAAAATGTAAAGCGTTTGGATTTGTTTCGTAACGTTTTAAATGTTTGGTTTTGTTTCATAACATTTGTAAACGTTTGGATTAAATCGCTAAAAAGGGGAAATGTTTGGATTGGTTTCGTAACGTTTGTAATTGTTTGGCTTAAATCGCTAAAAACGCGAAACGTTTTGTTTGTTTTTGTACGTTTGTAAACGTTTGGCTTAAATCGCTAAAAAGGTGAAACGTTTGGATTTATTTCGTAAAGTATGTAAACTTTTGGCTTAAATTGCTAAAAAGGTGAAACAATTGGATTTGTTTCGTAACGTTTGAAAACGTTCGGCTTAAATCGCTAAAAAGGTGAAACGCTTGGATGCATAACGTTTGTAAACGTTTGGCTTAAATTGCTAAAAAGGTGAAATGATTGGATTTGTTTCATAACCTTTGTAAACGTTTTGCTTAAATTGCTAAAAAGGTGAAACCATTGGATTTGTTTCGTAACCTTTGTAAACATTTGGCTTAAATCGCAAAAAAGGTGAAACGTTTGTATTTGTTTCATAAAGTGTGTAAACGTTTGGCTTCAATCGCTAAAAACGGGAAATGTTTGGATTTGTTTTGTAACGTTTGTAAACGTTTGGCATATATCGCTAAAATGGTGAAATGTTTGGATTTGTTTCGTAACGTTTTGAACTTTTGGCTTAAATCGCTAAAATGGGGAAATGTTTGGATTTGTTTCTTAACGTTTGTAAATGTTTGACTTAAATTACTTGAAAGGTGAAATGTTTGGTTTTGTTTCGTAACGTTTGTAAATGTTCGGCTTAAATTGCTAAAAAGGTGAAACGTTTGAATTTGTTTCGTAAAGTTTGTAAATGTTTGGCTTAAATTGCTAAAAGGGTGAAACGCTTGGATTTTTATATAAGGTTTGTAAACGTTTGGCTTAAATTGCTAAAAAGAGGAAACATTTGGATTTGTTTTGTAACGTTTGTAAACGTTTGGCTTAAATTGTTAAAAGGTGAAACATTTGTTTCGCAACGTTTGTAAATGTTTGGCTTAAATTGCTAAAAGGGTGAAACGCTTGGATTTTTATATAAGGTTTGTAAACGTTTGGCTTAAATTGCTAAAAAGAGGAAACGTTTGGATTTGTTTTGTAACGTTTGTAAACGTTTGGCTTAAATTGTTAAAAGGTGAAACATTTGTTTCGCAACGTTTGTAAATGTTTGGCTTAAATTTCTAAAAAGATTAAACACTTGGATTTGTACGTTTGTAAACGTTTCGCTTAAATTACTAAAAAGGTGAAACGGTTGGATTTGTTTCGGAACGTTTGTAAACGATTGGCTTAAATTTCTAAAAAGGTGAAACACTTGATTTTGTTTTGTAATGTTTGTAAAGGTATGTCTTAAATCGCTAAAAATGTGAAACGTTTGTGTTTGTTTCGTAACATTTTAACCATTTGGTTTTTTTTCGTAATGTTTGTAAACGTTTGGCTTAAATCGCTAAAAAGGCGAAACGTTTGGATTTGTTTCGTAACGTTTGTAAACGTTTGGCTTAAATCACTACGAAGGCGAAACGTTTGGATTTGTTTCGTTACGTTTGTAAATGTTTGGCTTATATCGCTAAAAAGGTGCAACGTTTGGATTTGTTTCGTAACGTTTGTGAACATTTGGCTTAAATCGCTAAAAAGGGGAAACGGTTGGATTTTTTTCGCAACGTTTGTAAACGTTTGGCTTAAATTGCTAAAATGGTGAAATGCTTGGGTTTGTTTCGTAACGTTTGTAAACTTTTTGTTTAAATTGCTAAAAAGGTGAAACATTTGAATTTGTTTCCTAACCTTTGTAAACATTTGGCTTAAATCGCTAAAAAGGTGAAACGTTTGGATTTGTTTCGCGACGTTTGTAAACGTGTGGCTTACATTGCTAAAAAGGTGAAATACTTGGATTTGTTTCGTAACGTTTGTAAACGTTTGGCTTAAATTGCTAAAAAAGTGAAACATTTGAATTTGTTTCCTAACCTTTGTAAATGTTTGGCTTAAATCGCTAAAAAGATGAAATGTTTGGATTTGTTTCGTAACGTTTTAAACGTTTGGCTTAAATGGCTAAAAAGGGGAAACGTTTGGATTTGATTCGTAATATTTGTAAATGTTTTGCTTAAATCGCTAAAAAGGCGAAACGCTTGGATTTGTTTCGTAATGTTTGTAGACGTTTGGCTTAAATTGCTAAAAAGGTGAAACGCTTGGATTTGTTTCCCAATGTTTGTAAACGTTTGGCTTAAGTTGCTAAAAAAGTTAAACACTTGGATTTGTTTCCTAACGTTTGTAAACGTTTGACTTAAGTTGCTAAAAAGGTGAAACGCTTGGATTTGTTTCTTAACGTTTGTAAATGTTTGTCTTAAATTTCTAAAAAGGTGAAACCTTTGTATTTGTTTAGTAACCTTTGTAAACGTTTGACTTAAATCGCTAAAAAGGTGAAACGTTTGGATTTGTTTTGAAACTTTTGTAAACGTTTGGCTTCAATCGCTAAAAGGGTGAAACGCTTGGATTTGTTTCGTAACGTTTGTAAACGTTTGGCTTAAGTTGCTAAAAAGGTTAAACGCTTGGATTTGTTTCTTTACGTTTGTAAATATTTGGCTTAAATTGCTAAATAGGTGAAACCTTTGGATTTGTTTAGTAACCTTTGTAAACGTTTGACTTAAATCGCTAAAAAGGTGAAACGTTTGGATTTGTTTCAAGAATTTTGTAAACGTTTGGCTTCAATCGCAAAAAGGGTGAAACATCTGGATTTGTTTCGTAGCGTTTGTAAACGTTTTGCTTAAATCGTTAAAAAGGTGAAACGCTTGGATTTGTTTGGTAACATTTGTAAATATTTGGCTTGAATTGCTAAAAAGGTGAAAAGTTTGGATTTGTTTTCTAACGTTTGTAAATGTTTGGCTTGAGTTGCTAAAAAGGTGAAACCCTTGGATTTGTTTCGTAACCTTTGTAAACGTTTGGTTTAAATTGCTAAAACGGTGAAACCTTTGGGTTTGTTTCGTAACCCTTTTAAATGTTTGGCTTAAATTGCTAAAAAGGTGAAACCTTTGGATTTGTTTAGTAACCTTTGTAAACGTTTGGCTTCAATCGCTAAAAGGGTGAAACGTCTGGATTTGTTTTTTTATGGATGTAAACGTTTTGCTTAAATCGTTAAAAAGGTGAAACGTTTGGATTTGTCTCGTAACATTTGTAAACATTGGGCTTAAATTGCTAAAAAGGTGAAAAGTTTGGATTTGTTTTCTAACGTTTGTAAATGTTTGGCGTCAGTTGCTAAAAAGGTGAAACCCTTGGATTTGTTTCATAACATTTGTAAACGTTTGACTTAAATTACTTAAAAGGTGAAATGTTTTGTTTTGTTTCGTAACGTTTGTAAATGTTCGGCTTAAATCGCTAAAAAGGTGAAACGTTTGGATTTGTTTCGAAAATTTTGTAAACGTTTGGCTTCAATCGCTAAAAGGGTGAAACGCTTGGATTTGTTTCGTAACGTTTGTAAACGTTTGGCTTAAGTTGCTAAAAAGGTTAAACGCTTGGATTTGTTTCTTAACGTTTGTAAATGTTTGGCTTAAATTGCTAAAAAGGTGAAACCTTTGGATTTGTTTAGTAACCTTTGTAAATGTTTGACTTAAATCGCTAAAAAGGTGAAACGTTTGGATTTGTTTCGAAAATTTTGTAAATGTTTGGCTTTAATCGCTAAAAGAGTGAAACGTCTGGATTTGTTTTGTAGCGTTTGAAAACGTTTTGCCTAAGTTAAAAAGGTGAAACGCTTGGATTTGTTTCGTATCATTTGTAAACATTTGGCTTAAATTGCTAAAAAGGTGAAAAGTTTGGATTTGTTTTCTAACGTTTGTAAATGTTTGGCTTCAGTTGCTAAAAAGGTGATAATCTTGGATTTGTCGTAACCTTTGTAAACGTTTGGCTTAAATTGCTAAAACGGTGAAACCTTTGGGTTTTTTTCGTAACCTTTTTAAACGTTTGGCTTAAATCGCTAAAAAGGTGAAAAGTTTGGATTTGTTTCGTAACCATTGTAAACGTGTGGCATAAATTGCTAAAAAGGTGAAACGTTTGGATTTGTTCGGTAACGTTTGTAAACGTTTGGCTTCAACGCTAAAAAGGTGAAACGTTTGGATTTGTTTCGGAACAATTGTAAACATGTGGCATAAATCGCTAAAAAGGTGAAACGCTTGGATTTGTTTCATAACGTTTGTAAACGTTTTGCTTAAATTGCTAAAAAGGTGAAACACTTGGATTTGTTTCGTAAGGTTTGTAAACGTTTGGTTTTTTTTCGTAATGTTTGTAAACGTTTGGCTTAAATCGCTAAAAAGGTGAAACGTTTGGATTTGTTTCGTAACGTTTTTAAACATTTGGCTTAGGTTGCTAAAAAGGTAAAACATTTGGATTTGTTTCTTAAAGTTTGTAAATGCTTGGCTTCCATTGCTAAAAAGGTGAAAACGTTTGATTTGTTTCGTAACGTTTGGCATAAATCGCTAAAAAGGAGAAACGTTTGGATTTGTTTCGTAACGTTTTAAACGTTTGGCTTAAAACGCAAAAATGAGGAAACGTTTAGATTTGTTTCGTAACGTTTGTAAACGTTTGTCTTAAATTGCTAAAAAGGTGAACGTTTGTTTTGTTTCATATTGTTGTAAACGTTCGACATAAATCACTAAAAAGGTGAAACATTGGATTTATTTCGTAACGTTTGTAAACGTTGGGCTTAAATTGCTAAAAAGGTGAAACGCTTGGATTTGTTTCGAAACGTTTGTAAACGTTTCACTTAAATTGCTAAAAAGGTTAAACACTTTGATTTGTTTCGGAACATTTGTAAACGTTTTGCTTAAATTGCTGAAAAGGTGAAACACTTGGTTTTGTTTCGTAACGTTTGTAAAGGTTTCACTTAAGTCGCTAAAAATGTAAAACGTTTGAATTTGTTTCGTAACGTTTTAAATGTTTGGTTTTGTTTCGTAATATTTGTAAACGTTTGGATTAAATCGCTAAAAAGGTGAAACGTTTGGATTTGTTTCGTAACGTTTCTAATTGTTTGGCTTAAGTCGCTAAATAGGCGAAACGTTTTGTTTGTTTCGTTACGTTAGTAAACGTTTGGCTTAAATCGCTAAAAAAGTTAAATGTTTGGATTTCTTTCCTAACGTATGTAAACTTTTGGCTTAAATTGCTAAAACGGTGAAACTGTTGAATTTGTTTCGTAACGTTTGTAAACGTTCGGCTTAAATCGCTAAAAAGGTGAAACGCTTGGATTTGTTTCGTAACGTTTGCAAATGTTTGCCTTAAATTGCTAAAAAGGTGAAACGCTTGGATTTGTTTCCCAATGTTTGTAAATGTTTGGCGTAAGTTGCTAGAAAAGTGAAACGCTTGGATTTGTTTCATAACCTTTGTAAACGTTTGGCTTAAATTGCTGAAAAGGTGAAACTATTGGATTTGTTTCGTAACCTTTGGAAACGTTTGGCTTAAATCGGAAAAAAGGTGAAACGTTTGTATTTGTTTCATAACGTTTGTAAATGTTTGGCTTCAATCGCTAAAAAGGGGAAATGTTTGGATTTGTTTCATAACGTTTGTAAACGTTGGGCATAAATCGCTATAAAGGGGAAATGTTTTGATTTGTTTCTCAACGTTTTAAACATTTGGCTTAAGTCGCTAAAATGGGGAAACGTTTGGATTTGTTTCGTAACGTTTGTAAACGTTTGACTTAAATAACTTAAAAGGTGAAATGTTTGGTTTTGTTTCGTAACTTTTGTAAATATTAGGCTTAAATTGCTAAAAAGGTGAAACGTTTGCATTTGTTTCGTAACGTTTGTAAACGTTTGGCCTAAATTGCTAAATGGGGAAACGGTTGAATTTGTGCATAACATTTGTAAACGTTTGGCTTAAATTGCTAAAAAGGGGAAACGTTTGGATTTGTTTCGTAACGTTTGTAAACGTTTGGCTTAAATTGCTAAAAGGTGAAACATTTGTTTTGTTTAGCAACGTTTATAAACGTTTGGCTTAAATCGCTAAAAAGGCGAAACACTTGGATTTGTACGTTTATAAACGTTTCGCTTAAATTACTAAAAAGGTGAAACAGTTGGATTTGTTTCGGAACGTTTGTAAACGATTGGCTTAAATTGCTAAAAAGGTGGAAAGCTTGAATTTATTTTGTAATGTAAAGGTTTGTCTTAAATCGCTAAAAATGTGAAACGTTTGGATTTTTTTCGTAACATTTTAAACTTTTGGCTTAAATCGCTACAAAGGCAAAACGTTTTGATTTGTTTCGTAACGTTTGTAAATGTTTGGCTTATATCGCTAAAAAGGTGAAACGTTTAGATTTGTTTCGTAACGTTTGTGAACATTTGGCTTAAATCTCTAAAAAGGTGAAACGTTTTGATTTGTTTCGCAACGTTTGTAAACGTTTGGTCTAAATTGCTAAAAAGGTGAAATGCTTGGATTTGTTTCGTAACGTTTGTAAACTTTTGGCTTAAATTGCTAAAAAGGTGAAACATTTGGATTTGTTTCCTAACCTTTGTAAACGTTTGGCTTAAATCGCTAATAAGGGGAAACGTTTTGATTTGCTTTGCAACGTTTGTAAACGTTTGGCTTAAATTGCTAAAAAGGCGAAACATTGGATTTATTTCGAAACGTTTGTAAACGTTTGGCTTAAATTGCTAAAAAGGTGAAACGCTTGGATTTGTTTCGGAACGTTTGTAAACGTTTGACTTAAATTGCTAAAAAGGTTAAACTCTTGGATTTGTTTCGGAATGTTTGTAAACGTTTTGCTTAAATTGCTGCAAAGGTGAAACGCTTGGTTTTGTTTCGTAACATTTGTAAAGGTTTCACTTAAATCGCTAAAAATGTAAAACGTTTGGATTTGTTTCGTAACATTTTAAATGTTTGGTTTTGTTTCGTAATATTTGTAAATGTTTGGATTAAATCGCTAAAAAGGTTAAACGTTTGAATTTGTCTCGTAACGTTTGGATTTGTTTCGTAACGTTTTGTTTGTTTCGTTACGTTTGTAAACGTTTGGTTTAAATCGCTAAAAAAATTGAAACGTTTGGATTTCTTTCGTAACATATGTAAACTTTTGGCTTAAATTGCTATAAAGGTGAAACAGTTGGATTTGTTTCGTAACGTTTGTAAACGTTCGACTTAAATCGCTAAAAAGATGAAACGCTTGGATTTGTTTCGTAACGTTTGTAAACGTTTGGCTTAAATTGCTAAAAAGGTGAAACGCTTTGATTTGTTTCCCAATGTTTGTAAATGTTTGGCGTAAGTTGCTAAAAAGGTGAAATTCTTGGATTTGTTTCATAACCTTTGTTAACGTTTGGCTTAAATTGCTAAAAAGGTGAAACCATTGGATTTGTTTCGTAACCTTTGTAAACATTTGGCTTAAATCGCAAAAAAGGTGAAACGTTTGTATTTGTTTCATAATGTTTGTAAACGTTTGGCTTCAATCGCTAAAAAGGGGAAATGTTTGGATTTGTTTCGTAACTTTTGTAAACGTTTGGCATAAATCGCTAAAAAGGTGAAACGTTTGGTTTTGTTTTATAACGTTTTAAACTTTTGCCTTGTATCGCTAAAATGGGGAAACGCTTGGATTTGTTTCATAACGTTTGTAAACTTTTGGCTTAAATTGCTAAAAAGGTGAAATGCTTGGATTTGTTTCGTAAAGTTTGTAAACTTTTGGCTTAAATTGCTAAAAAGGTGAAACATTTGGATTTGTTTCCTAACCTTTGTAAACGTTTGGCTTAAATCGCTAAAAAGGTGAAACGTTTGGATTTGTTTCGCAACGTTTGTAAACGTTTGGCTTAAATTGCTAAAAAGGGGAAACGTTTGGAGTTGTTTGGGAATGTTTGTAAACGTTTGGCTTTAATTGCTAAAAGATGAAACATTTGTTTTGTTTCGCAACGTTTGTAAATGTTTGGCTTAAATCGCTAAAAGGGTGAAACACTTGGATTTGTACGTTTGTAAACGTTTCGCTTAAATTACTAAAAAGGTGAAACAGTTGGATTTGTTTCGGAACGTTTGTAAACGATTGGCTTAAATTGCTAAAAAGGTGAAACGCTTGGATTTGTTTCGTAACGTTTGCAAACGTTTAGCTTAAATTGCTAAAAAGGTGAAACACTTGGTTTTGTTTCGTAATGTTTGTAAAGATTTGTCTTAAATCGCTAAAAATGTGAAACTTCTGGATTTGTTTCGTAATATTTTAAATGTTTGGTTTTTTTCGTAATGTTTATAAACGTTTAGCTTAAATCGCTAAAAAGGCAAAACGTTTGATTTTTTTTGTAACGTTTGTAAATGTTTGGCTTATATCGCTACAAAGGCGAAACGTTTGGATTTGTTTCGTAACGTTTGTAAATTTTTGGCTTGTATCGCTAAAAAGGTGAAACGTTTGGATTTGTTTCGTAACGTTAGTGAACATTTGGATTGAATCGCTAAAATGGGGAAACGTTTGGATTTTTTTCACAAAGTTTGTAAACGTTTGGCTTAAATTGCTAAAAAGGTGAAATGCTTGGATTTGTTTCATAACGTTTATAAACTTTTGGCTTAAATTGCTAAAAAGGTGAAATGCTTGGATTTGTTTCGTAAAGTTTGTAAACTTTTGGCTTAAATTGCTAAAAAGGTGAAACATTTGGATTTGTTTCCTAACCTTTGTAAACGTTTGGCTTAAATCGCTAAAAAGGTAAAACGTTTGGATTTGTTTCGCAACGTTTGTAAACGTTTGGCTTAAATTGCTAAGAAGGTGAAATACTTGGATTTGTTTCGTAACATTTGTAAACGTTTGGCTTAAATTGCTAAAAAGGTGAAATATTTGAATTTGTCTCCGAACCTTTGTAAACGTTTGGCTTAAATCACTAAAAAGGTGAAATGTTTGTATTTGTTTCGTAATGTTTTAAACGTTTGGCTTAAATGGCTAAAAATGTGAAATTGGATTTGATTCGTAACATTTGTAAATGTTTTGCTTAAATCGCTAAAAATGCGAAACGCTTGGATTTGTTTAGTAACCTTTGTAAACGTTTGGCTTATACTGCTAAAAGGGGGAAACGCTTGGATTTGTTTCCCAACGTTTGTAAATGTTTGGCTTAAGTTGCTAAAAAAGTTAAACGCTTGGATTTGTTTCATAACGTTTGTAAACGTTTGGCTTAAGTTGCTAAAAAGGTGAAACGCTTGGATTTGTTTCTTAACGTTTGTAAATGTTTGGCTTAAATTGCTAAAAAGTTGAAACCTTTGGATTTGTTTAGAAACCTTTGTAAACATTTGGCTTAAATTGCTAAAAAGGTGAAATGTTTGGATTTGTTTCGAAACTTTTGTATACGTTTGGCTTCAATCGCTAAAAGGGTGAAACGTCTGGATTTGTTTCGTAACGTTTGTAAAGGTTTTGCTTAAATCGCTAAAAAGGTCAAACGCTTAGATTTGTTTCGTAACATTTGTAAACATTTGGCTTAAATTGCTAAAAAGGTGAAAAGCTTGGATTTGTTTTCTAAATGTTTGGCTTCAGTTGCTAAAAAGGTGAAACCCTTGGATTTATTTCGTAACCTTTGTAAACGTTTGGCTTAAATTGCTAAAACGGTGAAACCTTTTGATTTGTTTCGTAACCTTTTTAAACGTTTGGCTTAAATCGCTAAAAAGGTGAAACGTTTGGATTTGTTTCGTAACGTTTGTAAACGTTTGGCTTAAATTGCTAAATGGGTGAAACGCTTGGATTTGTATATAACGTTTGTAATCGTTTGACTTAAATTGCTAAAAAGGGGAAACCTTTGGATTTGTTTCGTAACCTTTGTAAATGTTTGGCTTCAATTGCTAAAAGGTGAAAATTTGTTTTGTTTCGCAACGTTAGTAAACGTTTGACTTAAATCGCTAAAAAGGTGAAACACTTGGATTTGTATGTTTGTAAACGTTTAAATTACTACAAAGGTAAAACTGTGGGATTTGTTTCGGAACGTTTGTAAACGATTGGCTTAAATTACTAAAAAGGTGAAATGCTTGGTTTTGTTTCGTAATGTTTGTAAACGTTTTTGCTTAAATCTCTAAAGAGGTGAAACGCTTGGATTTGTTTCGTAACATTTGTAAATGTTTGGCTTAAATACCTAAAAAGGTGAAATAGTTGGATTTGTTTCGCAACGTTTGTCAACGTTTGGCTTAAATTGCTAAAAAGGTGAAATGCTTGGATTTGTTTCGTAACGTTTGTAAACTTTTGGCTTAAATTGCTAAAAAGGTGAAACATTTGGATTTGTTTCCTAACCTTTGTAAACATTTGGCATAAATTGCTAAAAAGGTGAAACGTTTGGATTTGTTTCGCAACGTTTGTAAACGTTTGGCTTAAATTGCTAAAAAAGTGAAATACTTGGATTTGTTTCGTAACGTTTGTAAACGTTTGGCTTAAATTGCTAAAAAGGTGAAACATTTGAATTTGTCTCCGAACCTTTGTAAGCGTTTGGCTTAAATCGCTAAAAAGGTGAAATGTTTGGATTTGTTTCGTAACGTTTTAAACGTTTGGCTTAAATGGCTAAAAAGGTGAAACGTTTGGATTTGATTCGTAACATTTGTAAATGTTTTGCTTAAATCGCTAAAAAGGCGAAATGCTTGGATTTGTTTCGTAGCGTTTATAAATGTTTGGCTTAAACTGCTAAAAAGGTGAAACGCTTGGATTTGTTTCCCAACGTTTGTAAATGTTTGGTTTAAGTTGTTAAAAAAGTTAAACGCTTGGATTTGTTTCCTAACGTTGTTTGGCTTAAGTTGCTAAAAAGGTGAAACGCTTGGATTTGTTTCATAAAGTTTGTAAATGTTTGGCTTAAATTGCTAAAAAGGTGAAACCTTTGGATTTGTTTAGTAATTTTTGTAAACGTTTGACTTAAATCGCTAAAAAGGTGAAACGTTCGGATTTGTTTTGAAAATTTTGTAAACGTTTGGCTTCAATCGCTAAAAGGGTGAAACGTCTGGATTTGTTTCGTAACGTTTGTAAACGTTTTGCTTCAATCGCTAAAAAGGTGAAACGCTTGGATTTGTTTCGTAACATTTGTAAACATTTGGCTTAAATTGCGAAAAAGGTGAAAAACTTGGATTTGTTTTCTAACATTTGTAAACGTTTGGCTTCATTTTGCTATAAAGGTGAAACACTTGGATTTGTTTCGTAACCTTTGTAAACGTTTGGCTTAAATTGCTAAAACGGTGAAAGCTTTAGATTTGTTTCGTAACCTTTTTAAACGTTTGGCTTAAACTGCTAAAAACGTGAAACGTTTGGATTTGTTTCGTAACGTTTGTAAACGTTTGGCTTTAATCGCTAAAAAGGTGAAACGTTTGGATTTGTTTCGTAACCATTGTAAACGTGTGGCATAAATCGCTAAAAAGGTGAAACATTTGGATTTGTTTCGTAACGTTTGTAAACGTTTTGCTTCAATCACTAAAAAGGAGAAACGCTTGGATTTGTTTCGTAACCATTGTAAACGTGTGGCATAAATTGCTAAAAAGATGAAACGCTTGGATTCGTTTCATAACGTTTGTAAACATTTTGCTTAAATTGCTAAAAAGGTGAAACGCTTTGATTTGTTTCATAAGGTTTGTAAACTTTTGGTTTTGTTTCGTAACGTTTGTAAACGTTCGGCTTAAAATGATAAAAAGGTGAAACGTTTGGATTTGTTTCGTAACATTTGTAAACGTTTCGTTTAAATAGCTAAAAAGGTGAAACGCTTGGATTTGTTTCGTAACGTTTGTAAACGTTTGACTTAAATCGCTAAAAAGGTGAAACGTTTGGATTTGTTTCGAAACTTTTGTAAACGTTTGGCTTCAATCGCAAAAAGGGTGAAACGTCAGGATTTGTTTCGTAACATTTGTAAACGTTTTGCTTAAATCTCTAAAAAGGTCAAACGCTTGGATTTGTTTTGTAACATTTGTAAACATTTTGGCTTAAATTGCTAAAAAGGTGAAACATTTGGATTTGTTTCCTAACCTTTGTAAACGTTTGGCTTATATCGCTAAAAAGGTAAAATGTTTGGATTTGTTTCGCAACGTTTGTAAACGTTTGGCTTAAATTGCTAAAAAGGTGAAATGCTTGGATTTGTTTCGTAACATTTGTAAATGTTTGGCTTAAATTGCTAAAAAGGTGAAATATTTGAATTTGTCTCTGAACCTTTGTAAATGTTTGACTTAATTCACTAAAAAGGTGAAATGTTTGTATTTGTTTCGTAATGTTTTAAACGTTTGGCTTAAATGGCTAAAAAGGTGAAATTGGATTTGATTCGTAACATTTGTAAATGTTTTGCTTAAATCGCTAAAAATGCAAAACGCTTGGATTTGTTTCGTAACCTTTTTAAACGTTTGGCTTATACTGCTAAAAAGGTGAAACGCTTGGATTTGTTTCCCAACGTTTGTAAATGTTTGGCTTAAGTTGCTAAAAAAGTTAAACGCTTGGATTTGTTTCATAACGTTTGTAAACGTTTGGCTTAAGTTGCTAAAAAGGTGAAACGCTTGGATTTGTTTCTTAACGTTTGTAAATGTTTGGCTTAAATTGCTAAAAAGGTGAAACCTTTGGATTTATTTAGAAACCTTTGTAAACATTTGGCTTAAATTGCTAAAAAGGTGAAACGTTTGGATTTGTTTCGAAACTTTTGTATACGTTTGGCTTTAATCGCTAAAAGGGTGAAACGTCTGGATTTGTTTCGTAACATTTGTTAATGTTTTTCTTAAATCGCTAAAAAGGTCAAACGCTTAGATTTGTTTCGTAACATTTGTAAACATTTGGCTTAAATTGCTAAAAAGGTGAAAAGCATGGATTTGTTTTCTAAATGTTTGGCTTCAGTTGCTAAAAAGGTGAAACCCTTGGATTTATTTCGTAACCTTTGTAAACGTTTGGCTTAAATTGCTAAAACGGTGAAACCTTTTGATTTGTTTCGTAACCTTTTTAAACGTTTGGCTTAAATCGCTAAAAAGGCGAAACATTTGGATTTGTTTCGTAACATTTGTAAACGTTTGGCTTAAATTGCTAAATGGGTGAAACGCTTGGAATTGTATATAACGTTTTTAAACGTTTGGCTTAAATTGCTAAAAAGGGGAAACCTTTGGATTCGTTTCGTAACGTTTGTAAACGTTTGGCTTCAATTGCTGAAAGGTGAAACATTTGTTTTGTTTCGCAACGTTAGTAAACGTTTGACTTAAATCACTAAAAAGGTGAAACACTTGGATTTGTATGTTTGTAAACGTTTCGCTTAAATTACTACAAAGGTGAAACTGTGGGATTTGTTTCGGAACATTTGTAAACGATTGGCTTAAATTGCTAAAAAGGTTAAACATTTGAATTTGTCTCCGCACCTTTGTAAGCGTTTGGCTTAAATCACTAAAAAGGTGAAATGTTTGGATTTGTTTCGTAACGTTTTAAACGTTTGGCTTAAATGGCTAAAAAGGTGAAACGTTTGGATTTGTTTCGTAACATTTGTAAATGTTTGGCTTAAATACCTAAAAAGGTGAAACAGTTGGATTTGTTTCGCAACGTTTGCCAACGTTTGGCTTAAATTGCTAAAAAGGTGAAATGCTTGGATTTGTTTCGTAACGTTTGTAAACTTTTGGCTTAAATTGCTAAAAAGGTGAAACATTTGGATTTGTTTCCTAACCTTTGTAAACGTTTCGCTTAAATTGCTAAAAAGGTGAAACGTTTGGATTTGTTTCGCAACGTTTGTAAACGTTTGGCTTAAATTGCTAAAAAAGTGAAATATTTGGGATTTGTTTCGTAACGTTTGTAAACGTTTGGCTTAAATTGCTAAAAAGGTGAAACATTTGAATTTGTCTCCGAACCTTTGTAAGCGTTTGGCTTAAATCGCTAAAAAGGTGAAATGTTTCGATTTGTTTCGTAACGTTTTAAACGTTTGGCTTAAATGGCTAAAAAGGTGAAACGTTTGGATTTGATTCGTAACATTGGTAAATGTTTTGCTTAAATCGCTAAAAATGCGAAACGCTTGGATTTGTTTCGTAACGTTTATAAATGTTTGGCTTAAACTACTATAAAGGTGAAACGCTTGAATTTGTTTCCCAACGTTTGTAAATGTTTGGTTTAAGTTGTTAAAAAAGTTAAACGCTTGGATTTGTTTCCTAACGTTGTTTGGCTTAAGTTGCTAAAAAGGTGAAACGCTTGGATTTGTTTCTTAACGTTTGTAAATGTTTGGCTTAAATTACTAAAAAGGTGAAACCTTTGGGTTTGTTTAGTAACTTTTGTAAACGTTTGACTTAAATCGCTAAAAAGGAGAAACGTTCGGATTTGTTTTGAAAATTTTGTAAACGTTTGGCTTCAATCGCTAAAAGGGTGAAACGTCTGGATTTGTTTCGTAACGTTTGTAAAAGTTTTGCTTAAATCGCTAAAAAGGTGAAACGCTTGGATTTGTTTCGTAACATTTGTAAACATTTGGCTTAAATTGCGAAAAAGGTGAAAAGCTTGGATTTGTTTTCTAACATTTGTAAACGTTTGGCTTCATTTTGCTATAAAGGTGAAACCCTTGGATTTGTTTCGTAACCTTTGTAAACGTTTGGCTTAAATTGCTAAAACGGTGAAAGCTTTGGATTTGTTTCGTAACCTTTTTAAACGTTTGGCTTAAATCGCTAAAAACGTGAAACGTTTGGATTTGTTTCGTAACGTTTGTAAACGTTTGGCTTTAATCGCTAAAAAGGTGAAACGTTTGGATTTGTTTCGTAACCATTGTAAACGTGTGGCATAAATCGCTAAAAAGGTGAAACATTTGGATTTGTTTCGTAACGTTTGTAAACGTTTTGCTTCAATCGCTAAAAAGGAGAAACGCTTGGATTTGTTTCGTAACCATTGTAAACGTGTGGCATAAATTGCTAAAAAGATGAAACGCTTGGATTCGTTTCATAACGTTTGTAAACGTTTTGCTTAAATTGCTAAAAAGGTAAAACGCTTGGATTTGTTTCATAAGGTTTGTAAACTTTTGGTTTTGTTTCGTAGCGTTTGTAAACGTTCGGCTTAAAACGATAAAAAGGTGAAACGTTTGGATTTGTTTCGTAACATTTGTAGACGTTTCGTTTAAATAGCTAAAAAGGTGAAACGCTTGGATTTGTTTCGCAACGTTTGTAAACGTTTGACTGAAATCGCTAAAAAGGTGAAACGTTTGGATTTGTTTCGAAACTTTTGTAAACGTTTGGCTTCAATCGCAAAAAGGGTGAAACGTCAGTATTTGTTTCGTAACGTTTGTAAACGTTTTGCTTAAATCTCTAAAAAGGTCAAACACTTGGATTTGTTTTGTAACATTTGTAAACATTTGGCTTAAATTGCTAAAAAGGTGAAAAGCTTGGATTTGTTTTCTAACGTTTGTAAATGTTTGGCTTCGGTTGTTAAAAAGGTGAAACCCTTGGATTTGTTTCGAAACCTTTGTAAACGTTTGGGTTAAATTGCTAAAACGGTGAAACCTTTGGATTTATTTCGTAACCTTTTCAAACGTTTGGCTTAAATCGCTAAAAAGGTGAAATGTTTGGATTTGTTTCATAACGTTTGTAAACGTTTGGCTTAAATTACTAAATGGGTGAAATGCTTGGAGTTGTATATAACATTTGTAAACGTTTGGCTTAAATTGCTAAAAAGGGGAAATGTTTGGATTTGTTTCGTAACCTTTGTAAACGTTTGGCTTCAATTGCTAAAAGGTGAAACATTTGTTTTGTTTCGCAACGTTAGTAAACGTTTGGCTTAAATCGCTAAAAAGGTGAAACACTTGGACTTGTATGTTTGTAAACGTTTCGCTTAAATTACTAAAAAGGTGAAACGGTAGGATTTGTTTCGGAACGTTTGTAAACGATTGGCTTAAATTGCTAAAAAGGTGAAACGCTTGGATTTGTTTCGTAATGTTTGCAAACGTTTAGCTTAAATTGCTAAAAAGGTGAAATACTTGGTTTTGTTTCGTAATGTTTGTAAACGTTTTGCTTAAATCGCTAAAAAGGTGAAACGCTTGGATTTGTTTCGAAACATTTGTAAATGTTTGGCTTAAATACCTAAACGGTTGGATTTGTTTCGCAACGTTTGTCAACGTTTGTCTTAAATTGCAAAATAGGTGAAATGCTTGGATTTGTTTCGTAACGTTTGTAAACTTTTGGCTTAAATTGCTAAAAAGGTGAAACATTTGGATTTGTTTCCTAACCTTTGTAAACGTTTGGCTTAAATTTCTAAAAAGGTGAAACGTTTGGATTTCTTTCGCAACGTTTGTAAACGTTTGGCTTAAATTGCTAAAAAGGTTAAATGCTTGGATTTGTTTCATAACGTTTGTAAACGTTTGGCGTAAATTTTTAAAAAGGTGAAACATTTGAATTTCTCTCCGAACCTTTGTAAACATTTGGCTTAAATCGCTAAAAAGGTGAAATGTTTGGATTTGTTTCGTAACGTTGTTAGTAGTATGTGCCCTAGGGCCATTTGATCGTGTATATTTGTAGAATTAATCCCAATGGCAAAGATATATATGTTCTATTTGAACTAAGTGTCTCATCAACTAAGTGTTCATTTATTACGTATTGTCCTTATCACATTGTGATAGAATCTATTCTTAAGGTGTTAAGAATATGAGTGACAGATTCTATTATACAAGTGATCTAAATAACCGTTCACGATCGATGGGATCCTACGAATAAGGGCATCGCATTATCCCGGAAAGATCGTCACCTCTGTTTATTCTCCTGATTAGTAAAGAGTTACTAATTATAGGAAGTAGTGAGTCTCATACTACTTGATGGGGATCAGAATAAACATGTGGACACTCAAGGTGTTGAGTGAGTCGAACAAGTGACGCTAGATGACTTATACATGGTAATTCATTAAAGTCAATTTAATGTCATCTAGTTCATAACTGTACATATGTCCTTTGACTTGCGGTGACACTATCTTGTATATAGGTGATTAGAGTTTGATACTCCTTAACTCTAGATCTTTCATGAGCTAGAGCCGCGGGATGTGTTGGCTCTAGTTAGTTGTATATGGAGATAGGGGTTTAACCTAGAAAGGATTCATCACTCTGGATGAACGGAGACAAGATTCTATGCTATATCAAATTGTTCTTGATGGATGATAAAACCTGCGCAGGTGTATATGACTTACATAGAAAGTTGTTTCTAATGGAAGTCATATTTATCAAGAATTAGAACTGAGAGATGAGGTCATATGATCAAGACAAACAGTGTTTGACTTAACCGTGACACTAGTCGAGATTGGAATCTTAGATGAAGGGAATTTTGAGTGTACGGTATTATGAACATTGGTTCATAAAGAATGCATCGAAACATTCATCTCTATTTGGGGGTCGTGATATGTTGCTAGACGTCACTCTCGATCTACGAGAATTAATAATTAAATGGGATTTAATTATTTAATATAAGAAAGGCGTTTCTTATAACTCTCGTTGCCATATAGATGTGAACCTAGTTAGTCACACACAATAGAGTGTGCAACCGATTGAGTTTACAAAAGATCGATTTCATATAGATACTAGCATATCTCGGAAATTAATCTAAGATGAAAAACAAGTACAAATTAGGGACTAATTTGTAAGAGTTATAAATTAGTAGGAACCTAATTGTACTATGTCCAAGTTAATTAGGGACTAATTTATAAGAGTTATAAATTAGTAGGAACCTAATTATATTTTAACCAAGTTTTATGATTAGAAGGCTTAAGTAATTAATTAGTGTAATTAATGATACTTAAAGCACTAATCATAAGTTAATGGAATGATGATGTCATGGTGAAGTAATGAGATAAGGAAATAAGCTTATATGTGATGTCATATGATGACATCACCTATATGATGTCACCTATGTGATGTCACCACATGAAAGGTGTCATGTGGTGGCAACACCTTTGCTTGGTGTGTGACACCTAGCATGCAAGGTGTTGCATTCTTAAGACATGCTCTAGCCTATAAATAGAGCATGTCCTTGCTCATTTCAATAACACCACACAACACACATCTCACTACAAAGTTGTAGAGAGAGAAAGCACTTGAAGGAGTTCAAGTTGTCATCAATCACGGGAAAAACTTGGCGACGTTTTTCATACATCCGAGCAAGGTAGTGATCGCGGCGAGAGTTTGAGCTTAGGGCTGCTCGGCAAGAGGAACTCTTACGGATTACTTCAAGGCGAGGATTCAATCGGATGCATACTCGTGTGGACGAGCTTGAGGTCGCCGTACTTTCGGGACTACAAGAATCGTTGGAGAATCGACATAGGTATTCTTCTTATGATTCCTAGATGCGCGCTTTAATTACTAAATGATACGACGATCCATTTGTTGTTGATATGATCAACTTTAGGATCCGAATTGTTGGAATTTCGATTTTGAATTGAAATATATGATCCGGACCCGCGCCTCCCGCTGCGCCAACAGTGGTATCAGAGCAAAGGATAATGTGCATGGAGATGCAACACATGGAGATGTGTCGATTATCTGATTCTAGGGAACTCTCACTCATGATCGTGTGACGAAGTGAGGCTCTCCACCCTAGAGCGTATGAGATCCGTGCTTTGATAGGTACATATGGATGTCACCCTATGAGATAGGATCGAGTCCATATTGGTCCACAACCTCACTATTGGCTGGGAGCCAACAGTGGTATTGGAGCCACCGTATCATCGAGTATTAACGCTTTACGATTGAATAAATGTATAAATAATCATGGACTTAGGAATTATTATTGGGCATGTAATTTATAATTCCGAGGGATTTTTTTTTAAGATGAACAAACGCTATTGTGATATTAATTACATTTGAATAAATTCTGTCTAGGAGATTGGTACTTAAGTGGTCCGTTCGAGACCCTCCAATCTATCCTGGGAATTTTTCTAATGTGATCATTTAACACAATACGTGATTCGCTTGTGCATTATGTTGTCATCAACGGAATATGCGGAAAAAGCGAAACCCGAAAAAAAAAAACCCCGAAAAAAAATAATATTTTTTTTTCATAAAAAATCGAAATGCTGAAAAAGGGGTTTTACAACCGGGGAAAAAGTTTCCGACTCGAAAAAAAAAAAAAAAACGTAAAATAAAAATAAATTTTTTTTTTAGGATCAGCGATCGGTTGAGGCTTTCGAAGGTTATAGGACGATTCCTCTATACCTAAAGAAAGTAGATATTACATAGTGAATGATTAGAGAATCATTTCCGAGATATGTAATAGTTTGCTCATTCTTTTGTGGCTAAAGAATGAGACCTAGGAAGTCCATGATCATACATGTGTGATTGCATGATTAATTTTAGCTTTAATATGTATGAGATGCATGCTAAAATGTATTGTGTGTTTAGTGAGACCTGAATAACTTAAAACCCTAAGAAATCTTCCTAAAAGTTAAAAGATTAAGTTTATATTGATTAATCATTAAATTGTTTATCAATGGCTCTCCATTGGAGCAATAAACTAACACGCTTTGAGTTATCATCTTGTCGGCTATGGATACATAGGGGTGAGATGATATCGTCAAGAGATGTTGTTGAGTTTATTGTTAAGCATGAGATGTTACGGGTGTAGTCGATATAATATACGGCGAGAAAGGCAATTAGGCGTACCTGAGTCGTATATTATTCAAATCGATACATCTTAGTTGATTCAATGGGTTAAACTTAACTAATGTGGAAACCTAAGAATAGCATTAAGTACTTGAGGGTGAAAGCATTAGGAGCCGGAAATGATTGAACCTCATATGAGATATGATGAACAAGTGTTGTTCACTTGTAGTACATTGTGATCCCAATAACGGCAATTAGGCGTACCTGAGGGAAAGATCAATGACTATAAGAACTCAATCACCCGCTTGAAATCTTTTCCAACAAAGATTCACGTTTCCTATTTTGGAAGTGTAGGATTCGAAAAAGATAGTGGGAGGCCATTTTGATAAAGACCAAATCATTATGGTTAAATATACATAATAACACGAATACTAATTAAAGATCTTTGCTATCTAAGGGATAATAAGATTAAATATAATCCTTTTAAGTGACTTTCACGATAGTAATCGGCTAGTGGTTTAAAATCATTTTTTTTTATTGATTAAGATATTTAGATGCCTCCAAGGCTATTGCGAAAAAGAAATGCACATTGGTTAACAAAGAAAAGTGTTTTCCTTTGTTAAGATGTAGGACAGTATAAGTCATAGCCGGAAATATTTGGAATATTTAAAAGGCGGTTCGGTCAATAAAAGAAAGTGTTTCTTTTGTCAAACCGAAAGACATTGAAATGGAAATTACATTAAGTATTGTGAATACTTAAAGGGCAATGACGAGAGGAACAACAATTCTATCAAGAATGTGTCTATCTCATATTCCAATGTCAATTGCTCATTTAAAAGCTTGGGTATTGAATACCGATGCTAATTCTCACATTTGTTTAGCTTTTACGGATTTAGTAAAAGTGAGAAAGAAAGGAAAAAGATGAAGTAATCTTAAATCTCGGGAATGACACAAGCGTTGCGACAAGAGCTATAGGATCAACTTCAATTTTCTTAAATAAACATAAGTTGTACTTAAACAAGTTTTTTGTACTTACCCAATATATATAGAAATATCATATCCGAATTTATATGACAAATTTGGTAGTTGATTTTCTATTTACAAAGGATGTTTGTAGTATTATGTTTGATAATACGGAGTTGGGTATGGATATGTACAAAATGTTCTTTATGACTTGAATAAAGATGTTTAATGCAAAAGATGTTTTGGAAATTAATACCATAAGTAATCAAACTTCTAAACAACTTTGGAATTTATAATTAGGACATATTGCAAAAGATAGACATAACAAGTTAGATAGGATGGGAATCTTGAGCAATCAAGATTTTGCATCTCTTCCGATTTGTGAGTCGTATCTTAAAGGCAACATGGCCTGATTATTCTTTGTGGGACAAAGAGGTAGAGCTAAAGCCGTTTAAGAGATCATACATAGTGATGTATATGGTACGTTTAAAGAAACGGACCAAGGTAGATACTTATACTTCATTTTCTACATCGATGATTTATCACGATATAGTTAAGTTTGTCTTATGAAGAACAAACATGAAGATTTTGAAATGTTCAAATGACTTCAAGAATGAAGTAGAAAACCAAACTGGAAAATGTATTAATACTTTACGATGTGATCGAAAAGGGAAGAATACTTGAGTACAGAATTTGGTATGTTCCTAAAAGGAATGTGGTATTATTTTTCAACTTACTCCTTGAGAACACCATGGTTGAATGGTGCGTCTGTCAAGAAGGACGTATCGTACATTGTGGGAAATGATACGATCAAGAATGAGCTATATACTGACTTATACATCTCGTTATAGGGTCAAGCACTTCTTACCGCAAATAAAATTCTAAATTATATTCCAACTAAATCCGCTCCATACATACCTTATGAGATATGGTATGGAATAAAGTCTTAAGGATGTTACGATTTGAGGGTGTTCGGAACATATCATGTAACTGTTATCCGATAAATTTGGAATCAAAATCAATCATGGAAAGATTATGTTGGATATCCTAAAGACAGTTTAGGATATTGTTTCTATATTCGAACCGAACAAACAATCGTTGTTTATCGGTGGTAGTCTTTCTTAATAAAGCGTTTATTCAAGAGGGACACTAAGAAAAGAATATAGAATTAGATGAGGAGTCATCTAGTTACCAACAAAATAATGAATCAATGAAGATTGATCAAACCCACTAAAAGCCGGAGTTAGTAAAAGATGTATCTACATTAACAACTCGAAGATTAAGTAGAGTATCTCGTCCACTGGAGAGAGATGGTTTTCCCACATGATAAACAGGAGTTGTTTAGTCATGGAGTAAAAGATCAAATGTTGATCCCTCTACTTATGAGGAAACTATATGTGATATAGATTCTTCAAAATTGGTTTGAAGGAATAAAATCTGAAATGGATTCCATATAAAGAAACCAAATTTTAGGAGCTAGTCGATCCATCCAAAGGTATTATACCAATAAGGTTTAAATGGATCTTCAAGTGTAAAATTGGTACTAATGGAAAGGTGGAGACCTTTAAAGCTAAGCTTGTTGCAAAAGAGTTTTGCTAGAGGCAAGAAGTTGTATTGTGAATACACTTTATTGCGGGTAGCCATGCTTAAGTTCATCAAGATTTTTCTTACCAAGGCTACACATTTAGATTTTGTGGTTGGACATATGAATGTAAGAACCACATTCCTTAATGGTTAAATTAAGGAGTATATCTATATGGAACAACTCGAGGATTGTGAATCCAAAGAAGGTTCCAAGACGTGTAAGCTAAAATGATCCCTAGTGGATGAAAAGAAAGCTTCGAGTTTCATCGTCTTGATAAATCCGTAAGAAGTTACGAATTTATTGAAAACGATGATAAACCCAATGGTTACAAGAAGGTTAGTGGGAGAAGACTCACTTTCATGATCTTTCATGTAGATAACTTATTACTACTAAATAATAATATCGGAATGATTACTTTTGTAAAACTTTGGTTTATCTAATACGTACTCCATCAAAGACCTTGGAGAGGTAGCCTAAATTCTCAGTATTAGACTCTATAGAGATAGATCTAAGAGAATAAATGGTTTCTCCAAAAGGCTCTTCTTAGAAAAGATATTGAAGTAGTTCAATATGGAAGTTCTAAGAGAGGATTAATACTAGTTAGGCATAAAATTCTTCTTTCAAAGGGAGTGTCTTCCGAAACTTCTGAAGAAAGAAAGAATCTAGCAAAGATACCATAAGCTTCGGCAATTGGTAGTATGAGGTATGTGTTGCCACATACAAAGCTAGAAATTGTCTATGCGGTTAGTGGGACTAATCGGTTTTAATCCAATCTATGTTGAGAACATTGGATGGTTGTTAAAGGTATCTTTAAGTACTTTTATAGAACTAAAGATATGGTATTAACAAATGGAGAACGAGATTTTTAAGTAGACCGTTTTACAGATTCTGATTAATAATCAGATATGGATAATAGAGAGTCTATCTCCAGATTCATATTTATCTATAATGAAGGAGTAGTGAGCTAGCAGTGTTCTAAGCAAGAATCAACTCCATACTCCATTATAGAAGCCGAGTATATTATGACATGAGATGTCGTAATAGAAGGTGTTTGGATAAATTAGTTTATAACTGAACTAAGTACGGTTTTCTTCCATTAAGTCGAAAGTTCCTCTTTTCTGCGACCACAATGGTGCTACTGCCCTAGCAAAAGAAACCGGGTCTCACAATTTATCCGAACATAAGGAAAGGCATTATCATATTATCTAATGAAATTGTTGGAAAGAGAAAATTGTTTCTCTAAAAGATAGCATTAGCCAATAACACGGCTAACCCACTGACAAAGCCCATGACTTAGAGTCATTAAGGTTTACATGACTTAGAGTCATTAATATTTACATCTTGTGAAGATGGGGCTTAGATATAGTTGTCAATGGCACTAGTGCAAGTGGGAGATTGTTAGTAGTATGTGCCCTAGGGCCATTTGATCGTGTATATTTGTAGAATTAATCCCAATGGCAAAGATATATATGTTCTATTTGAACTAAGTGTCTCATCAACTAAGTGTTCATTTATTACGTATTGTCCTTATCACATTGTGATAGAATCTATTCTTAAGGTGTTAAGAATATGAGTGACAGATTCTATTATACAAGTGATCTAAATAACCGTTCACGATCGATGGGATCCTACGAATAAGGGCATCGCATTATCCCGGAAAGATCGTCACCTCTGTTTATTCTCCTGATTAGTAAAGAGTTACTAATTATAGGAAGTAGTGAGTCTCATACTACTTGATGGGGATCAGAATAAACATGTGGACACTCAAGGTGTTGAGTGAGTCGAACAAGTGACGCTAGATGACTTATACATGGTAATTCATTAAAGTCAATTTAATGTCATCTAGTTCATAACTGTACATATGTCCTTTGACTTGCGGTGACACTATCTTGTATATAGGTGATTAGAGTTTGATACTCCTTAACTCTAGATCTTTCATGAGCTAGAGCCGCGGGATGTGTTGGCTCTAGTTAGTTGTATATGGAGATAGGGGTTTAACCTAGAAAGGATTCATCACTCTGGATGAACGGAGACAAGATTCTATGCTATCTCAAATTGTTCTTGATGGATGATAAAACCTGCGCAGGTGTATATGACTTACATAGAAAGTTGTTTCTAATGGAAGTCATATTTATCAAGAATTAGAACTGAGAGATGAGGTCATATGATCAAGACAAACAGTGTTTGACTTAACCGTGACACTAGTCGAGATTGGAATCTTAGATGAAGGGAATTTTGAGTGTACGGTATTATGAACATTGGTTCATAAAGAATGCATCGAAACATTCATCTCTATTTGGGGGTCGTGATATGTTGCTAGACGTCACTCTCGATCTACGAGAATTAATAATTAAATGGGATTTAATTATTTAATATAAGAAAGGCGTTTCTTAAAACTCTCGTTGCCATATAGATGTGAACCTAGTTAGTCACACACAATAGAGTGTGCAACCGATTGAGTTTACAAAAGATCGATTTCATATAGATACTAGCATATCTCGGAAATTAATCTAAGATGAAAAACAAGTACAAATTAGGGACTAATTTGTAAGAGTTATAAATTAGTAGGAACCTAATTGTACTATGTCCAAGTTAATTAGGGACTAATTTATAAGAGTTATAAATTAGTAGGAACCTAATTATATTTTAACCAAGTTTTATGATTAGAAGGCTTAAGTAATTAATTAGTGTAATTAATGATACTTAAAGCACTAATCATAAGTTAATGGAATGATGATGTCATGGTGAAGTAATGAGATAAGGAAATAAGCTTATATGTGATGTCATATGATGACATCACCTATATGATGTCACCTATGTGATGTCACCACATGAAAGGTGTCATGTGGTGGCAACACCTTTGCTTGGTGTGTGACACCTAGCATGCAAGGTGTTGCATTCTTAAGACATGCTCTAGCCTATAAATAGAGCATGTCCTTGCTCATTTCAATAACACCACACAACACACATCTCACTACAAAGTTGTAGAGAGAGAAAGCACTTGAAGGAGTTCAAGTTGTCATCAATCACGGGAAAAACTTGGCGACGTTTTTCATACATCCGAGCAAGGTAGTGATCGCGGCGAGAGTTTGAGCTTAGGGCTGCTCGGCAAGAGGAACTCTTACGGATTACTTCAAGGCGAGGATTCAATCGGATGCATACTCGTGTGGACGAGCTTGAGGTCGCCGTACTTTCGGGACTACAAGAATCGTTGGAGAATCGACATAGGTATTCTTCTTATGATTCCTAGATGCGCGCTTTAATTACTAAATGATACGACGATCCATTTGTTGTTGATATGATCAACTTTAGGATCCGAATTGTTGGAATTTCGATTTTGAATTGAAATATATGATCCGGACCCGCGCCTCCCGCTGCGCCAACAAACGTTTTAAACGTTTGGCTTAAATGGATAAAAAGGTGAAATGTTTGGATTTGATTCGTAACATTTGTAAATGTTTTGCTTAAATCGCTAAAAAGGCGAAACGCTTGGATTTGTTTCGTAACCTTTGTAAACGTTTGGCTTAAACTGCTAAAAAGGTGAAACGCTTGGATTGGTTTCCCAACGTTTCTAAATGTTTGGCTTAAGTTGCTAAAAAAGTTAAACGCTTGGATTTGTTTCCTAACGTTTGTAAACGTTTGGCTTAAGTTGCTAAAAAGGTGAAATGCTTGGATTTGTTTCTTAACGTTTGTAAATGTTTGTCTTAAATTGCTTAAAAGGTGAAACCTTTGGATTTGTTTAGTAACCTTTGTAAACGTTTGACTTAAATCGCTAAAAAGGTTAAACGTTTGGATTTGTTTCGAAACTTTTGTAAACGTTTGGCTTCAATCGCTAAAAGGGTGAAACGTGTGGATTTGTTTCGTAACGTTTGCAAACGTTTTGCTTATATCGCTAAAAAGGTCAAACGCTTGGATTTGTTTTGTAACATTTGTAAACATTTGGCTTAAATTGCTAAAAAGGTGAAAAGCTTGGATTTGTTTTCTAACGTTTGTAAATGTTTGGCTTCAGTTGCTAAAAAGGTGAAACCCTTGGATTTGTTTCGTAACCTTTGTAAATGTTTGGCTTAAATTGCTAAAACGGTAAAACCTTTGGATTTGTTTTGTAACCTTTTTAAACGTTTGGCTGAAATCGCTAAAAAGGTGAAACTTTTGGATTTGTTTCGTAACGTTTGTAAACATTTGGCTTAAATTGCTAAATGGGTGAAACGCCTGGAGTTGTATATAACGTTTGTAAACGTTTGGCTTAAATTGCTAAAAAGGGGAAACGTTTGGATTTGTTTCGTAACGTTTGTAAACGTTTGGCTTAAATTGCTAAAAGGTGAAACATTTGTTTTGTTTCGAAACGTTTGTAAACGTTTGGCTTAAATCGCTAAAAAGGTGAAACACTTGGATTTGTATGTTTGTAAACGTTTCGCTTAAATTACTAAAAAGGTGAAACTGTGGTATTTGTTTCGGAACGTTTGTAAACGATTGGCTTAAATTGCTAAAAAGGTGAAACGCTTGGATTTTTTATGTAATGTTTGTAAAGGTTCCTCTTAACTCGCTAAAAATGTGAAACGTTTGGATTTGTTTCGTAACATTTTAAACGTTTGGTTTTTTTCGTAATGTTTGTAAACGTTTGAATTAAATCGCTAAAAAGGCGAAACGTTTGGATTTGTTTCGTAACGTTTGTAAACGTTTGGCTTAAATCGCTACAAAGGCGAAACGTTTGGATTTGTTTCGTAACGTTTGTAAATGTTTGGCTTATATCGCTAAAAAGGTGAAACGTTTGGATTTGTTTCGTAATGTTTGTGAACATTTGGCTTAAATCGCGAAAAATGTGAAACGTTTGGATTTGTTTCGCAACGTTTGTCAACGTTTGGCTTAAATTGCTAAAAAGGTAAAATGCTTGGATTTGTTTCGTAACGTTTGTAAACTTTTGGCTTAAATTGCTAAAAAGGTGAAACATTTGGATTTGTTTCCTAACCTTTGTAAATGTTTGGCTTAAATCGCTAAAAAGGTGAAACGTTTGGATTTGTTTCGCAACGTTTGGGTTAAATTGCTAAAAAGGTGAAATGCTTGGATTTGTTTCGTAACTTTTGTAAACGTTTGGCTTAAATGGCTAAAAAGGTGAAACAGTTGAATTTGTTTCCTAACCTTTGTAAACGTTTGGCTTAAATAGCTAAAAAGGTAAAATGTTTGGATTTATTTCCTAACGTTTTAAACGTTTGGCTTAAATGGCTAAAAAGGGGAAACGTTTGGATTTTATTCGTAACATTTGTAAATGTTTTGCTTAAATCGCTAAAAAGGCGAAACGCTTGGATTTGTTTCGTAACGTTTGTAAACGTTTGGCTTAAATTGCTAAAAAGGTGAAACGCTTGGATTGTTTTCCTACGTCTGTAAATGTTTGGCTTAAGTTGCTAAAAAGGTTAAACGCTTGTATTTCTTTCCTAACGTTTGTAAACGTTTGGATTAAGTTGCTAAAAAGGTGAAACGCTTAGATTTGTTTCTTAACGTTTGTAAATGTTTGGCTTAAAGGTGAAACCTTTTGATTTGTTTAGTAACCTTTGTAAACGTTTGACATAAATCGCTAAAAAGGTGAAACGTTTGGATTTCTTTCGAAACTTTTGTAAACGTTTGGCTTCAATCGCTAAAAGGGTGAAATGTCTGGATTTGTTTCGTAACGTTTGTAAACGTTTTGCTTCAATCGCTGAAAAGGTGAAACGCTTGAATTTGTTTCGTAACATTTGTAAACATTTGGCTTCAATTGCTAAAAAGGTGAAAAGCTTGGATTTGTTTTCTAACTTTTGTAAATGTTTGGCTTCAGTTGCTAAAAAGGTGAAACCCTTGGATTTGTTTCGTAAACTTTGTAAACGTTTGGCTTAAATTGTTAAAACGGTAAAACATTTGGATTTGTTTCGTAACCTTTTTAAACATTTGGCTTAATTCGCTAAAAACGTGAAATGTTTGGATTTGTTTCTTAACGTTTGTAAACGTTTAGCTTCAATCTCTAAAAAGTTGAAACGTATGGATTTGTTTTGTAACCATTGTAAACGTGTTGCATAAATCGCTAAAAAGGTGAAATGTTTGGATTTGTTCGTAAATGTTTTATACTTTTTGCTTAAATCGCTAAATTGGGGAAACGCTTGGATTTGTTTCGTAACGTTTGTAAACGTTTGGCTTAAATTGCTAAAAAGGTGAAATGTTTGGTTTTGTTTCATATCGTTTGTAAACATTCGGCTTAAAACGATAAAAAGGTGAAACGTTTGGATTTGTTTCGTAACATTTGTAAACGTTTTGTTTAAATAGCTAAAAAGGTGAAACTCTTGGATTTGTTTCGTAACGTTTGTAAACGTTTGACTTAAATCGCTAAAAGGGTGAAACGTGTGGATTTGTTTCGTAACGTTTGTAAACGTTTTACTTTAATCGCTAAAAAGTTGAAACGCTTGGATTTTTTTCGTAACATTTGTAAACATTTGGCTTAAATTGCTAAAAAGATGAAAAGCTTGGATTTGTTTTCTAACGTTTGTAAACGTTTGGCTTAAGTTGCTAAAAAGGTGAAACCCTTGGATTTGTTTCGTAACCTTTGTAAATGTTTGGCTTAAATTGCTAAAACGGTGAAACCTTTGGATTCGTTTCGTAACCTTTTTAAACGTTTGGCTTAAATCGCTATCAAGGTGAAACGTTTGGATTTGTTTCGTAACGTTTGTAAACGTTTGGCTTCAATTGCTAAAAAGGTGAAACGTTTGGATTTGTTTTGTAACCATTGCAAACGTGTGGCATAAATCGCTAAAAAGGTTAAATGTTTGGATTTGTTTTGTAACGTTTTATACTTTTGGCTTAAATCGCTAAATTGGGGAAATGTTTGGATTTGTTTCGTAACGTTTGTAAACGTTTGGCTTAAATTGTTAAAAAGGTGAAATGTTTGGGTTTTTTTTTCATATCGTTTGTAAACGTTCAGCTTAAAACGATAAAAAGATGAAATGTTTGGATTTGTTTCGTAACGTTTGCAAACGTTTCGTTTAAATTGCTAAAAAGGTGAAACGCTTGGATTTGTTTCGTAACGTTTGTAAACGTTTGGCTTAAATAGCTAAAAAGGGGAAACGTTTGGATTTGTTTCGTAACGCTTATAAACGTTTGACTTAAATTTCTAAAAATGTTAAACGTTTGTTTTGTTTCATAACGTTTGTAAACGTTCGGCTTAAATCGCTAAAAAGGTGAAACATTGGATTTGTTTCCTAACATTTGTAAACGTTTTGCTTAAATTGCTAAAAAGGTGAAACGCTTGGATTTGTTTCGTAACGGTCGTAAATGTTTGGCTTAAATTCCCAAAAAGGTTAAACACTTGTATTTGTTTCGGAACGTTTGTAAACGTTAGGCTTAAATTGCTAAAAAGGCGAAACGCTTGGATTTGTTTCGTATCGTTTGTATACGTTTGGCTTAAATTGCTAAAAAGGTGAAACGCTTGGTTTTGTTTCGTAATGTTTGTAAAGGTTTCGCTTAAATCGCTAAAAATAGGAAACGTTTGGATTTGTTTCGTAACTTTTTGAACGTTTGGTTTTATTTCGTAATATTTGTAAACGTTTGGCTTAAACCGGTAAAAAAGTGAAACATTTGGATTTGTTTCGTAACGTTTGTAAACGTTTGGCTTACATTGCTAAAAAGGTAAAACGTTTGGTTTTGTTTCGAAACGTTTGTAAACGTTTGGCTTAAATAGCTAAAAAGGTGAAACGTCTGGATTTGTTTCGTAATGTTTGTAAACGTTTCTCTCAAATCTCTAAAATTGTGAAACGTTCGGATTTGTTTCGTAACGTTTGTAAACGTTTGGCTTCAATCGTAAAAAGGTGAAACATTTTCATTTGTTTCGTAAAGTTTGTGCACGTTTGGCATAAATTGCTAAAAAGGTGAAACGCTTGGATTTGTTTCGTAATGTTTGTAAACGTTCGGCTTAAATTGCTAAAAAGGTGAAACACTTGCATTTTTTTTCGTAACGTTTGTAAACGTTTGGCTTAAATTTCTAAAAAGGTGAAATTTTTGAATTTGTTTCCTAATCTTTGTAAATGTTTGGCTTAAATCGCTAAAAAGGTTAAACGTTTGGATTTGTTTTGTAACGTTTCTAAACATTTGGCTTAAATCGCTAAAAAGGTGAAACGTTTGGATTTGTTTTATAACGTTTGTAAACATTTGGCTTAAATCGCTAAAAATGTGAAACGTTTGGATGTTGGTGCAGTAGGACGTGAGGGTCTGAATCGTATATTTCAAATTAAAGCACGCATCTAGATACCGTAAGAAGAATGCCTATGTCTATTCTCCAACGATTCTTTTAATCCCGATAGTACAGCGACCTCAAGCTCGTCCACACGAGAATGTGTTCGATTGAATCCTTTCCTTGAAGCAATTTGCAAGAGTTCCTCTTGCCGAGCAACCCTAAGCTAAAACTCTCGCCTCGATTACGTCTTTGCTCGGATGTATGAAAAACTTTCTCCAAACTTTTATGTGATTGATGACTACTTGAACTCCTTCAAATATGCTCTTTTAAGTGTGGTTTTTTTAAAATGACCAAAGGCAACCGCTATTTATAGGGTAGAGCTTTACTTAAGAATTCAACACCTCACATGCTTGGTGTCACACACCAAGCAAAGGTGTTGCCACCATTCGACACCTCACATGCTAGGTGTCACACACCAAGCATAGGTATTGCCACCTTCTGACACGTCGGATGCTAGGTGTCACACACAGAGACATATATGACATCCTCACGTGACATCATCTTATGACATCATCACATGACATTCACGTGACATCATCTTATGACATCATCACATGACATTCACGTGACATCATCTTATGACATCATCACATGACATCAGCGTGACATCATCACATGACATCATGGTGATATCATCACATGACATCATCGTGACATCATCACATGACATCATCGTGACATCATCACATGACATCATCATGACATCATCACATGACACCATCATATTAACTTGGATAAAATACAATTAGGTGCATACTAATTTATAACTCTTACAAATTAGTCCCTAATTTTTCATCTTACATTAATTTCTGAGATATGCTAGTATCTATATGAAACCGATCTTTCGTACTCAATCGGTTGCACACCCTATCGTGTGTGACTAACTAGGTTCACATATATATGGCAACGAGAGTCATATGAAACGCCTTTCTTATATTAAAAAATTAAATCCCATTAATTTTTAATTCTCGTAGATCGTGAGTGACGTCTAGCAACATATCACGACCCCTAAATAGATATCAATGTTTCGATGCATTCTTTATGAACCAATGTTCATAATTACCGTACACTCAAAATTCCCTTCATCTAAGATTCCGATCTCGACCAGTGTCTCGGTTAAGTCAAACACTGTTTGTCTTGATCATATGACCTCATCTCAATTCTTATTCTTGATAAATATGACTTCCACTAGAAACAACTTTCTAAGTAAGTCATATACACCTACGCAGGTTTTATCATCCATCAAGAACAATTTGAGATAGCATAGAATCTTTTCTTCGTTCATCTGGAATGATAAATCCTCTGTTGGTTAAACCCCTATCTCCATATACAACTAACTAGAGCCAACACATCCCGAGACCCTAGCTCATGAAAGATCTAGGGATAAGGAGTATCAAACTCTAATCACCTATATACAAGATAGTGTCACCGCAAGTCAAAGGACATATGTACAATTATGAACTAGATGACATTAAATTAACTTTGATGAAATACCATGTATAAGTCATCTAGCGTCACTTATTCGACCCACTCAACAGCTTGAGTGTCCACATGTTTATCCTGATCCCCATCAAGTCGTATGAGACTCACTAATTTCTATAATTAGTAACTCCTTACTAATCAGGAGAATAAACAGAGGTGACAATCTTTTCGGGGCAATACGATGCCCTTATTCATAGGACCCCATCGATTGTGAACTTTTATTTAGATCACTTGTATAATAGAATCTTTAACTCATATTCATAACACCTTAAGAATAGATTCTATCACAATGTGATAAGGACAATACGTAATAAATAAACACTTAGTTGATGAGACATTTAGTTCAAATAGAACATATATATCTTTGCCATTAGGATTAGTTCTACAGATATACATATGATCAAATGGCCCTAGGGCACATACTACTAATATTGGATTTGTTTCGTAACGTTTGTAAACGTTTGGTTTCAATTGCTAAAAAGGTGAAAAGCTTGGATTTTTTCGTAACGTTTGTAAATGTTTGGCTTAAATTGCTTAAAAGGGGAAACGCTTGGATTTGTTTTATAATGTTTGTAAACATTTGGCTTAAATTACTCAAAAGGTGAAACGCTTGGTTTTGTTTTGTTACGTTTGTAAACATTTGTCTTAAATTGCCAAAAAAGTGAAACGCTTGGTTTTGTTTCGTAACGTTTGTAAACGCTTGGCTTCAATCGCTAAAAATGTGAAACATTTGGATTTGTTTCGTAACGTTTGTAAACGTTTGGCTTAAATTGCTAAAAAGGTGAAACGTTCGGATTTGTTTCGTAATATTTTAAAAGTTTGGCTTAAATCGCTAAAATTGGGAAATGTATCGATTTGTTTCGTGACGTTTGTAAACATTCGGTTTAAATCGCTAAAAAGGTGAAACGTTTGGTTTTATTTCGCATTGTTTGTAAACGTTTGGCTTAAATCGGTTAACAGGAGAAACGTTTGGTTTTGTTTCGTAACATTTGTAAACGTTTGGCTTATATCGCTAAAAAGGTGAAACGTTTGGACTTGTTTCGTAACGTTTGTAAACATTGGGCTTAAATCGCTAAAAGGTGAAACGCTTGGATTTGTTTCGTATCGTTTGTAAACGTTTGGCTTAAATTGCTAAAAAGGTGAAACGCTTGGATTTGTTTTGTAACGTTTGTAATTTGTTTGGGTTAAGGTGCGAAAAAGATGAAACGATTGGATATGTTTCGTAATGTTTGTAAACGTTTCGCTTAAATTGCTAAAAAGGTGAAACATTTGGATTTGTTTCATAACCTTTGTTAACGTTTGGCTTAAATCGCTAAAAAGCTGAAATGTTTGGATTTGTTTCGTAATGTTTGTAAACGTATTCCTTTAATCGCTAAAAAGGTGAAACGTTAGGATTTGTGTCATAACGTTTGTAAACGTTTGGCTTAAATCACTAAAAAGGTGAAACGGTTGGATTTGTTTCATAACGTTTATAACGGTTTGGCTTAAATCGCAAAAAAGGTGAAAGGCTTGGATTTGTTTCGTAATGTTTGTAAACGTTTGGCTTAAATCGCTAAAAAGATGAAACGTTTGGATTTGTTTCGTAACGTTTGTAAACTTTTGGCTTAAATCGCTAAAAAGGTGAAACATTTGAATTTGTTTCGTAACGTCAGTAAACATTTGGCTTAAATCGCTAAAAAGGTGAAACATTTGGTTTTGTTTCGTAACATTTGTAAACATTTGGCTTAAATCACTAAAAAGGTGAAACGTTTGGATTTGTTTTGTAACGTTTGTAAAAGTTTGTTTTTAATCACTAAAAATGTGAAACATTGTTCGTAACGTTTTAAACGTTTGGATTAGTTTCGTAACGTTTGTAAACGTTTGGCTTAAATTGCTAAAAAGGTGAAACGCTTGGATTTATTTCATAACGTTTATAAACTTTTGGCTTAAATTGCTAAAATGGTGAAACGTTTGTTTTGTTTCATAATGTTCGTAGACGTTCGGCTTAAATCGCTAAAAAGGTGAAATATTGGATTTGTTTCGTAAAGTTTGTAAATGATTGGCTTAAATTCATAAAAAGGTGAAACGCTTGGATTTGTTTCGTAACGTTTGCAAACGTTTGGCTTAAATTGCTAAAAAGGTGAAACCCTTGTATTTGTTTCGTACCGTTTATATACGTTTGGCTTAAATTGCTAAAAACGTGAAATGCTTGTTTTTGTTTCGTAATGTTTGTAAAGGTTTCGCTTAAATCGCTAAAAAGGCGAAACATTTGAATTTGTTTCATAACTTTTATAGATGTTTGGCTTCAATCGCTAAAAAGGTGACACGTTTGGATTTATTTTGTAACATTTGTAAACATTTGGCTTAAATCATTAAAATTGTGAAACGTTTGGATTTGTTTTCTAACGTTTATATATGTTTGGCTTAAATCGCTAAAAAGGTGAAACGTTTGGATTTGTTTCGTAATGTTTGTAAATGTTTGGCTTAAATCGCTAAAAAGTTGAAACTTTTGAATTTGTTTCGTAAAGTTTGTAAACGTTTGGCTTAAATTTCTAAAAAGGTGAAACTCTTGGATCAATGTTTGTAAACGTTTGGCTTAAACCGATAAAAAAGTGAAACGCTTGGATTTGTTTCATAACGTTTGAATTAAAGGTGAAACATTTGAATTTGTTTCATAACCTTTGTAAATGTTTAGCTCAAATCGCTAAAAAGGTGAAACATTTGGATTTGTTTTTTAACGTTTGCAAACATTTGGCTTAAATCGCTAAAAAGGTGAAACGTTTGGATCTGTTTCGTAATGTTTGTAAATGTTTGGCTTAAATTGCTAAAAAGGTTACACGCTTTGATTGTTTCGTAACGTTTGTAAATGTTTGGCTTAAATTGCTAAAAAGGGGAAACGCTAGGATTTGTTTTGTAATGTTTGTAAATGTTTGCCTTAAATCGCTAAAAAGATGAAACATTTGGATTTGTTTCATAACCTTTGTAAACGTTTGGCTTAAATCGCTAAAAAGGTGAAATGTTTGGATTTGTTTCGTAATGTTTGTAAACGTTTGCCTTTAATCGCTAAAAAGGTGAAACATTTGGATTTGGTCCGTAAAGTTTGTAAACGTTTGGCTTAAATCGCTAAAAAGGTGAAACGTTTGGTTTTATTTCGCAATGTTTGTAAACGTTTGGCTTAAATCAGTTAAAAGGAGAAACGTTTGGTTTTGTTTCATAACGTTTGTAAACGTTTGGCTTATATCGCTAAAAAGGTGAAACGTTTGGACTTGTTTTGTAATGTTTGTAAACGTTTGGCTTAAATCGCTAAAAGGTGAAACGCTTGGATTTGTTTCGTATCGTTTGTAAACGTTTAAATTAAATTGCTAAAAAGGTGAAACGCTTGGAATTTTTTTCATAACCTTAGTAAATGTTTGGCTTAAGGTGCGAAAAAGATGAAACGCTTGGATATGTTTCGTAACGTTTGTAAACGTTTGGCTTAAATTGCTAAAAAGGTGAAACATTTGGATTTGTTTCATAACCTCTGTAAACGTTTGGCTTAAATCGCTAAAAAGCTGAAATGTTTGGATTAGTTTCGTAATGTTTGTAAACATTTGCCTTTAATCGCTAAAAAGGTGAAACGTTAGGATTTGTGTCGTAATGTTTGTAAACGTTTGGCTTAAATCGCTAAAAAGGGGAAACGTTTGGATTTGTTTCGTAACTTTTATAAAGGTTTGGCTTAAATCGCTAAAAAGGTGAAACGTTTGGATTTGGCCCGTAAAGTTTGTAAACGTTTGGCTTAAATCGCTAAAAAGGGGAAACGTTTGGATTTGTTTCGTAACATTTATTAAGGTTTGGCTTAAATCGCTAAAAAGGTGAAACGTTTGGTTTTTTTTCGTAATATTTGTAAACATTTGGCTTAAATCACTAAAAAGGTGAAACATTTGGATTTGTTTCGTAACGTTTGTAAACGTTTGTTATTAATCGCTAAAAATGTGAAACGTTTGGATTTGTTTCGTAACGTTTGTTAACATTTGGCTTAAATCGCTAAAACTGGGTTCGTAACGTTTTAAACTTTTGGATTAGTTTCGTAATGTTTGTAAACGTTTGGCTTAAATCGCTAAAAAGGTGAAACGCTTGGATTTATTTCGTAACGTTTGTAAACTTTTGGCTTAAATTGCTAAAAAGGTGAAACGTTTGTTTTGTTTCATAACGTTTATAAACGTTCGGCTTAAATCCCTAAAAAGGTGAAACATTGGATTTGTTTCGTCACGTTTGTAAATGATTGGCTTAAATTCCTAAAAAGGTGAAACGCTTGGATTTGTTTCGTAACGTTTGTAAATGTTTGGCTTAAATTGCTAAAAAGGTGAAACCCTTGTATTTGTTTCGTTTCGTTTATATACGTTTGGCTTAAATTACTAAAAAGGTGAAATGCTTGGTTTTGTTTCGTAACGTTTGTAAAGGTTTCGCTTAAATCGCCAAAAAGGCGAAACATTTGAATTTGTTTCATAACCTTTGTAAATGTTTGGCTTAAATCGCTAAAAAGGTGAAACGTTTGGATTTGTTTTTGTAACGTCTGTAAACATTTGGCTTAAATCATTAAAATTGTGAAACGATTGGATTTGTTTTATAACGTTTATATATGTTTGGCTTAAATCGCTAAAAAGGTAAAACGTTTGGATTTGTTTCGTAATGTTTGTAAATGTTTGGCTTAAATCGCTAACAAGTTGAAACATTTGTATTTGTTTCGTAAAGTTTGTAAACGTTTGGTTAAATTGCTAAAAAGGTGAAACGCTTGGATTTGTTTTATAATGTTTGTAAACGTTTGGCTTAAAGTGATAAAAAAAGTGAAACGCTTGGATTTGTTTCGTAACGTTTGACTTAAAGGTGAAACATTTGAATTTGTTTCATAACCTTTGTAAATGTTTAGCTCAAATTGCTAAAAGGGAGAAACGTTTTGATTTGTTTTGTAACGTTTGTAAACATTAGGCTTAAATCGCTAAAAAGGTGAAACGTTTGGATCTGTTTCGTAATGTTTGTAAATGTTGGCTTAAATTGCTAAAAAGGGGAAACGCTTGGATATGTTTTGTAATGTTTGTAAATGTTTGGCTTAAATCGCTAAAAAGGTGAAACATTTGGCTTTGTTTTATAAGCTTTGTAAACGTTTGGTTTAAATCGCTAAAAAGGTGAAAAGTTTGGATTTGTTTCGTAATGTTTGTAAATGTTTGCCTTTAATCGATAAAAAGGTGAAACGTTTGGATTTGGTCCGTAAAGTTTGTAAACGTTTGGCTTAAATCGGTAAAAAGGTAAAACGTTTGGATTTGTTTCGTAACGTTTGTAAACGTTTTGCTTAAATCGCTAAAAAGGTGAAACGTTTGGTTTTGTTTCGTAACATTTGTAAACATTTGGCTTAAATCACTAAAAAAGTGAAACGTTTGGATTTGTTTCGTAACGTTTGTAAACGTTTGTTTTTAATCGTTAAAAATATGAAACGTTTGGATTTGTTTCGTATCGTGTGTAAACGTTTCGATTAAATTTCTAAAAATGGGTTCTTAACGTTTTAAATGTTTGGATTAGTTTCGTAACGTTTGCACACATTTGGTTTAAATCGCTAAAAAGGTGAAACGCTTGGATTTGTTTCGTAACGTTTGTAAACGTTTGGCGTAAATTGCTAAAAAGGTGAAACACTTTTTTTTTCATAACGTTTGTAAATGTTCGGCTTAAATAGCTAAAAAGGTGAAACATTGGATTTGTTTCCTAACGTTTGTAAATGTTTGGCTTAAATTGTTAAAAAGGGGAAACGCTTGGATTTGTTTCATAACTTATGTAAACATTTGGCCAAAATTCCTAAAAAAAGTGAAACGCTTGGATTTGTTTCGCAACGTTTGTAAACGTTTGGCTTATATTGCTGAAAAGGTGAAACGATTGGATTTGTTTCGTATCGTTTATATACGTTTGGCTAAAATTGCTAAAAAGGTGAAACGCTTGGTTTTGTTTCGTAACGTTTGTAAAAGTTTTGCTTAAACCGCTAATAATGGGAAACGTTTGGATTTGTTTCGTAACGTTTTAGACGTTTGGATTTATTTTGTAACGTTTGGATTTGTTTCGTAACGTTTGTAAACGTTTGGCATAAATTGCTTAAAAGGTGAAACATTTGAATTTGTTTCATTTCCTTTGTAAATGTTTGGCTTAAATTGCTAAAAAGGTGAAATGTTTGGATTTGTTTTGTTAAGTTGTAAACATTTGGCTTAAATCGCTAAAAAGGTGACACGTTTGGATTTGTTTTGTAACGTTTGTAAAAGTTTTGCTTAAATTACTAAAAAAGGTGAAACGCTTTGATTGTTTCGTAACGTTTGTAAATGTTTGGCTTAAATTGCTAAAAAGGGAAAACGCTTAGATTTGTTTTGTAATGTTTGTAAACATTTGGCTTAAATTGCTAAAAAGATGAAACGCTTGGTTTTGTTTCGCAACGTTTGTAAAGGTTTGGCTTAAATCGCTAAAAATGTCAAACGTTTGGATTTGTTTCGTAATGTTTTAAACGTTTGGTTTTGTTTTGTAAATTTGTAAATGTTTCTCTTAAATCGCTAAAAAGGTGAAACGATTGGATTTGTTTCGTAAAGTTTGTAAACGTTTGGCTTAAATCGATAAAAAGGTAAAACGTTTGGATTTGTTTCGTAATGTTTGTCAACGTTTGGCTTAAATCGCTAAAAAGGTGAAACTTTTAGATTTGTTTCGTAACGTTTTTAAACGTTTGACTTAAATTGCTGAAAAGAGGAAACATTTGAATTTGTTTCTTAGCGTTTGTAAACGTTTGGCACAAATCGCTAAAAAGGTGAAACCTTTGGAATTGTTTCGTACCGTTTGTAAAGGTTTGGCTTAAATCGTTAAAAAGGGGAAACGTTTGGATTTGTTTCGAAACATTTGTAAACGTTTGGCTTAAATTTCTAAAAAGGTGAAACGGTTGGATTTGTTTCATAACGTTTGTAAACGTTTCGCTTAAATTGCTAAAAAGGTGAAACGCTTAGATTTGTTTCATAACGTTTGTAAACGTTTGACTTAAATTCCTAAAAAGGTGAAACGCTTGGATTTGTTTCGTAACGTTTTTAAACGTTTGCCTTAAATTGCTAAAAAGGGAAACGCTTGGATTTGTTTCGTATCGTTTATATACGTTTGGCTTAAATTGCTAAAAAGTTGAAACGCTTGATTTTGTTTCGAAACATTTGTAAAGGTTTCGCTTAAATCGCTAAAAATGTGAAACGTTTGGATTTGTTTCGTAATGTTATAAACGTTTTGTTTTATTTCGTAACGTTTGTAAACGTTTGGCTTCAACCGCTAAAAAGGTGAAACATTTGGATTTGTTTCGTAACGTTTGTAAACGTTTGGCTTAAATTGCTAAAATTGGGAAACGTTTGGATTTGTTTTGAAACGTTTGTAAACGTTTGGATTATATAGCTAAAGAGGTGAAACGTTTGGATTTGTTTCGTAACGTTTGTAAACGTTTTGCTTAAATCTCTAAAATTGTGAAACATTTGGATTTATTTTGTAACGTTTGTAAATGTTTGACTTAAATCGCTAAAAAGGTGAAACATTTGGATTTGTTTCATAATGTTTGTAAACATTTGGCTTAAATCGCTAGAAAGGTGTAAAATTTGGATTTGTTTCGTAAAGTTTGTAAACGTTTGGCTTAAATTGCTAAAAAGGTGAAACGCTTGGATTTGTTTCGTAATTCTTGCGTTTGGCTTAAATTGCTAAAAAGGCGAAATGCTTGGATTTGTTTCGTAATGTTTGTAAACGTTTGTAAACGTTTGGCTTAAATTGCTAAAAAGGTGAAACATTTGAATTTGTTTCATAACCTTTGTAAATGTTTTGCTTAAATCGCTAAAAAGGTGAAACGTTTGGATTTGTTTTGTAACGTTTGTAAACATTTGGCTTAAATCGCTAAAAGGTGAAACGTTTTGATTTGTTTCGTAACGTTTGTAAACGTTTGGCTTAAATTGCTAAAAAGGTGAAACATTTGTATCTGTTTCGTTGCGTTTTTAAATGTTTGGCTTAAATTGCTAAAAAGGGGAAACGTTTAGATTTGTTTTGTAATGTTTGTAAATGTTTGGCTTAAATTGCTAAAAAGGTGAAACGTTTTTTTTGTTTCGTAACGTTTGTAAACGTTTGGCTTAAATTGCTAAAACCGTGAAACGTTTGGATTTGTTTCGTAACGTTTTAAACGTTTGGTTTTGTTTCCTAACATTTGTATGTTAGTAGTATGTGCTCTAGGGCCATTTGATCGTGTATATTTGTAGAACTAATCCCAATGGCAAAGATATATATGTTTTATTTGAACTAAGTGTCTCATCAACTAAGTGTTCATTTATTACGTATTGTCCTTATCACATTGTGATATAATCTATTCTTAAGGTGTTAAGAATATGAGTGACAGATTCTATTATACAAGTGATCTAAATAACCGTTCACGATCGATGGGGTCCTGCGAATAAGGGCATCACATTATCCCGGAAAGATCGTCACCTATGTTTATTCTCCTAATTAGTAAAGAGTTACTAATTATAGGAAGTAGTGAGTCTCATACTACTTGATGGGGGATTAGAATAAATATGTGGACACTCAAAGTGTTGAGTGAGTCGAACACGTGACGCTAGATGACTTATACATGGTAATTCATCAAAGTCAATTTAATGTCATCTAGTTCATAATTGTACATATGTCCTTTGACTTGCGGTGACACTATCTCGTATATACGTGATTAGAGTTTGATACTCCTTAACCCTAGATCTTTCATGAGCTAGGGCCGCAGGATGTGTTGGTTCTAATTAGTTGTATATGGAGATAGGGGTTTAACCTAGAAAGAATTCATCACTCTGGATGAACGGAGACAAGATTCCATGCTATCTCAAATTGTTCTTGATGGATGATAAAACCTGCGCAGGTGTATATGACTTACTTAGAGAGTTGTTTCTAATGGAAGTCATATTTATGAAGAATAAGAACTGAGATGAGTTCATATGATCAAGACAAACAATGTTTGACTTAACCGTGACACTAATCGAGATCAGAATGTTAGATGAAGGGAATTTTGAGTGCACGGTAATTATGAACATTGGTTCATAAAGATTGCATCGAAACATTCATATCTGGGGTCGTGATATGTTTCTATACGTTACTCACGATCTAAGAGAATTAATAATAAATGGGATTTAATTATTTAATCTAAGAAAGGCGTTTCTTATGACTCTCGTTTCCATATATATGTGAACCTAGTTAGTCACACACAATAAGGTGTGCAACCGATTGAGTTTACAAGAGATCAATTTCATATAGATACTAGCATATCTCAGAAATTATTCTAAGATGAAAAAACAAGTATAAATTAGGGACTAATTTGTAATAGTTATATATTAGTAGGCACCTAATTATATTTTATTCAAGTTAATGTGATGATGTCACGATGATGTCATGTGATAATGTCACGGTGATGATGTCACGATGATGTCATGTGATGATGTCAAGACGATGTCATGTGATGATGTCACGATGATGTCATACGATGATGTCACGTGATGATGTCATGTATGTCTCTGTGTGTGACACCTAGCATCTGACGTGTTAAAAGGTGGCAACACCTATGCTTGATGTGTGACACCTAGCATGTTATGTGTCAGATGGTGGCAACACCTATGCTTGGTGTGTGACACCTAGCATGTGAGGTGTCGAATGGTGGCAACACCTTTACTTGGTGTGTGACACCTAGCATATGAGATGTTGCATTCTTAAGCAAAGCTCTACCCTATAAATAGAGGTTTCCTTTGCTCATTCTACATACACCACATCTAAGAGTGCATATTTGAAAGAGTTCAAGTAGTCATCAATCACAGAAAAGTTTGGAAAAAGTTTTTCATACATCCGAGCAAAGACGTAATCGCTGTAAGAGTTTGAGTTTAGGGTTGCTTGGCAAGAGGAACACCTGCGGATAACTTCAAGGCGAGGATTCAATCGGACGCATACTCGGGTGGACGAACTTGAGGTCACCGTACTATTGGGACAACAAGAATCGTTGGAGAATCGACATAGGTATTTTTCTTACGATTACTAGATGTGTGCTTTAATTACTATATGATACGAAGATCCATTTGTTATTGATATGATCAATTTCTGGATCCGGATTGTTGGAATTCCGATTTTAAATTGAAATATACGATCCGGAACCTCACGTCCCGCTGCGCCAACATTGTAAACGTTTGGCTTAAATCGCTAAAAAGTTCAAATGTTTGGATTTGTATCGTAACGTCTGTAAACGTTTAGCTTAAATTGATAAAAAGGTGAAATGTTTGGATTTGTTTCGTAATGTTTGTAAACGTTTGGCTTAAATCGCTAAAAAAGGTGAAACGTTTGGATTTGTTTCGTAACGTTTGTAAACGTTTGGCTTAAATTTCTGAAAAGGTGAAACAATTGTATTTGTTTCGTAGAGTTTGTAAACGTTTGTGCATAAATCGCTAAGAAGGTGAAACGTTTGGATTTGTTACGTAACTTTTTAAACGTTTGGCTTAAATGGCTAAAAAGGTGAAAAGCTTGGATTTGATTCGTAACATTTGTAAACGTTTGGCTTAAATTGCTAAAAAGGTGAAACGCTTGGATTTGTTTTGGAACATTTGTAAACGTTTGGCTTAAATTGCTAAATATGTGAAACGCTTGGATTTTTTTCGTAACGTTTGTAAACGTTTGGCTTAAATTGCCAAAAAGGTGAAACGCTTGGTTTTGTTTCGTAACGTTTGTAAACGTTTGGCTTAAATTGCTAAATATGGGAAACGTTTAGATTTGTTTCGTAAGGTTTGTAAATGTTTGGCTTTAATCGCTAATAATGTGAAACATTTGGATTTATTTCATAACGTTTGTAAACGTTTGGCTTAAATTGCTAAAAAGGGGAAACGTTTGGATTTGTTTCGTAACATTTTAAACGTTTGGCTTAAATCGCTAAAATAGGGAAAAATTTCGATTTTTTTCGTAACGTTTGTAAATATTCGGCTTAAATCGCTAAAAAGGTGAAATGTTTGGTTATGTTTCATAACGTTTGTAAACGTTTGGCTTAAATCGGTAAAAAGTTGAAACGTTTGGTTTTGTTTCGTAACGTTTGTAAATGTTTGGCTTATATCGCTAAAAAGGTAAAACGTTTGGACTTGTTTCGTAATGTTTGTAAACGTTTGGCTTAAATCGCTAAAAGGTGAAACGATTGGATTTGTTTAGTATCGTTTGTAAACGTTTGGCTTAATTGCTCAAAAGGTGAAACGCTTGGATTTGTTTCTTAGCATTTGTAAATGTTTGGCTTAAGTTGCTAAAAAGGTGAAATGCTTGGACTTGTTTCGTAATGTTTGTAAACATTTGGCTTAAATTGCTAAAAAGGTGAAACATTTAAATTTGTTTCACATCCTTTGTAAACATTTTGCTTAAATCGCTAAAAAGGTGAAACCTTTGGTTTTGTTTCGTAACGTTTGTAAACGTTTGGCTTAAATCGCTAAAAAGGGGAAACATTTGAATTTGTTTCGTCACGTTTATAAACGTTCGGCGTAAATCGCTAAAAAGGTGAAACTCTTGGATTTGATTCATAACGTTTGTAAACGTTTGGCTTAAATTGCTAAAAAGGTGAAAAGTTTTGATTTGTTTCGTAACGGTTGTAAACGTTTGGCTTAAATCGCTAAAAAGGTGAAATGTTTGGATTTGTTTCATAATGTCGGTAAACGTTTGGCTTAAATCGCTAAAAAGGTGAAACGTTTGGATTTGTTTCATAATGTCGGTAAACGTTTGGCTTAAATCGCTAAAAAGGTGAAACGTTTGGATTTGTTTCATAATGTCGATAAACGTTTGGCATAAATCGCTAAAAAGGTGAAACGTTTGGATTTGTTTCATAATGTCGGTAAACGTTTGGCTTAAATCGCTAGAAAGGTGAAACGTTTGGATTTGTTTCATAATGTCGGTAAACGTTTGGCATAAATCTCTAAAAAGGTGAAAGGTTTGGTTTTTTTTCGTAACGTTTGTAAACATTTGGCTTAAATCACTAAAAGGGTGAAACGTTTCGATTTATTTCGTAACGTTTGTAAACGTTTGTTTTTACTCGCTAAAAATGTGAAACGTTTGGATTTGTTTCGTAACGTTTGTAAACGTTTGGCTTAAATTGCTAAAACTGGATTCGTAACGTTTTAAACGTTTGGATTAGTTTCGTAACATTAGTAAACAATTTGCTTAAATCGCTAAAAAGGTGAAACGCTTGGATTTGTTTCGTAACGTTTGTAAACGTTTGGCTTAAATTGCTAAAAAGGTGAAACGTTTATTTTGTTTCATTACGTTTGTAAATGTTTGGCTTAAATCGCTAAAAAGGTGAAACATTGGATTTGTTTCCTAACGTTTGTAAACGTTTGGCTTAAATTGCTAAAAAGGTGAAACGCTTGGATTTGTTTCGTAACATTTTTAAACGTTTGTCTTAAATTCCAAAAAAGGTGAAACGCCTGGATTTGTTTCGTAACGTTTGTAAACGTTTGGCTTATATTGCTAAAAAGATGAAACGCTTTGATTTGTTTCGTATCGTTTATATACGTTTATCTTAAATTGCTAAAAAAGTGAAACGCTTTGTTTTATTTCGTAATATTTGTAAAGGTTTTGCTTAAATCGCTAAAAATGTGAAACATTTGGATTTGTTTCGTAACGTTTTAAACGTTTGGTTTTATTTCGTAACGTTTGTAAACGTTTTGCTTAAACCGCTAAAAAGGTGAAACATTTGGATTTGTTTCGTAACGTTTGTAAACGTTTGGCTTAAATCGCTAAAAAGGGGAAACATTTGAATTTGTTTCGTCACGTTTATAAACGTTCGGTTTAAATCGCTAAAAAGGTGAAACTCTTGGATTTGATTCATAACGTTTGTAAACGTTTGGCTTAAATTGCTAAAAAGGTGAAAAGTTTTGATTTGTTTCGTAACGGTTGTAAACGTTTGGCTTAAATCGCTAAAAAGGTGAAACGTTTGGATTTGTTTCATAATGTCGGTAAACGTTTGGCTTAAATCGCTAAAAAGGTGAAACGTTTGGATTTGTTTCATAATGTCGGTAAACGTTTGGCTTAAATCGCTAAAAAGGTGAAACGTTTGGATTTGTTTCATAATGTCGATAAACGTTTGGCATAAATCGCTAAAAAGGTGAAACGTTTGGATTTGTTTCATAATGTCGGTAAACGTTTGGCTTAAATCGCTAAAAAGGTGAAACGTTTGGATTTGTTTCATAATGTCGGTAAACGTTTGGCATAAATCTCTAAAAAGGTGAAACGTTTGGTTTTTTTTCGTAACGTTTGTAAACATTTGGCTTAAATCACTAAAAGGGTGAAACGTTTCGATTTATTTCGTAACGTTTGTAAACGTTTGTTTTTACTCGCTAAAAATGTGAAACGTTTGGATTTGTTTCGTAACGTTTGTAAACGTTTGGCTTAAATTGCTAAAACTGGATTCGTAACGTTTTAAACGTTTGGATTAGTTTCGTAACATTAGTAAACAATTTGCTTAAATCGCTAAAAAGGTGAAACGCTTGGATTTGTTTCGTAACGTTTGTAAACGTTTGGCTTAAATTGCTAAAAAGGTGAAACGTTTATTTTGTTTCATAACGTTTGTAAATGTTTGGCTTAAATCTCTAAAAAGGTGAAACATTGGATTTGTTTCCTAACGTTTGTAAACGTTTGGCTTAAATTGCTAAAAAGGTGAAACGCTTGGATTTGTTTCGTAACATTTTTAAACGTTTGTCTTAAATTCCAAAAAAGGTGAAACGCCTGGATTTGTTTCGTAACGTTTGTAAACGTTTGGCTTATATTGCTAAAAAGATGAAACGCTTTGATTTGTTTCGTATCGTTTATATACGTTTATCTTAAATTGCTAAAAAAGTGAAACGCTTTGTTTTATTTCGTAATATTTGTAAAGGTTTTGCTTAAATCGCTAAAAATGTGAAACGTTTGGATTTGTTTCGTAACGTTTTAAACGTTTGGTTTTATTTCGTAACGTTTGTAAACGTTTTGCTTAAACCGCTAAAAAGGTGAAACATTTGGATTTGTTTCGTAACGTTTGTCAACGTTTGGCATAAATTCCTAAAAAGGCGAAACATTTGGTTTTGTTTCGAAACGTTTGTAAACGTTTGGCTTAAATATCTAAAGAGGTGAAACGTTTGGATTTGTTTCGTAACTTTTGTAAACGTTTTGCTTAAATCGCTAAAATTATGAAACGTTTCGATTTGTTTTTTAACGTTTGTAAATGTTTGGCTTAAATCGCTAAAAAGGTGAAACGCTTGGATTTGTTTCTTAGTGTTTGGAAACGTTTGGCTTAAATCGCTAAAACGGTGAAACATTTTGATTTGTTTCGTAAAGTTTGTATACGTTTGGCTTAAATTGCTAAAAAGTTCAAACGCTTGGATTTGTTTCGTAATGTTTATAAATGTTTGGCTTAAATTACTAAAAAGGTGAAACGGTTGGAAGTGTTTCGTAACGTTTGTAAATGTTTGTCTTCAATTGCGAAAAAGGTGAAACATTTGAATTTGTTTCATAGCCTTTGTAAATGTTTCGCTTAAATCGCTAAAAAGGTGAAACGCTTAAATTGTTTCGTAACGTTTGTAAATGTTTGGCATAAATTGCTAAAACGGGGAACGCTTGGAATTGTTTTGTAACGTTTGTTAACGTTTCGCCTAAATTGCTAAAAAGGTGAAACGCTTGGTTTTGTTTCGTAACGTTTGAAAACGTTTGGCTTAAATTGCTAAAAATGTGAAATGTTTGGATTTGTTGCGTAACGTTTTAAACGTTGGTTTTGTTTCATAACATTTGTAAACGTTTGGCTTAAATCGCTAAAAAGTTGAAACGTTTGGATTTTTCTCGTAATGTTTGTCAACGTTTGGCTTAAATCGCTAAAAAGGTGAAAAGTTTGGATTTGTTTCGTTACGTTTGTAAACATTTGGCTTAAAATGCTGAAAAGGTGAAACATTTGGATTTATTTCGTAGCGTTTGTAAATGTTTGGCATAAATCGCTAAAAAGTTGAAACATTTGGATTTGTTTCGTACCGTTTGTAAACGGTTGGCTTAAATTGCTAAAAAGGTGAAAAGTTTGGATTTGTTTCGAAACATTTGTAAACGTTTGGCTTAAATTTCTAAAAAGGTGAAAGTGGTTGATTTGTTTCGTAACGTTTGTAAACGTTTGGCTTAAATTGCTAAAAAGGTGAAACGCTTGGATTTATTTCGTTATGTTAGTAAACGTTTGGCTTAATTTGCCAAAAAGGCGAAACTCTTGGTTTTGTTTCGTAAGTTTTGTAAATGTTTGGCTTAAATTGCTAATTATGTGAAACGTTTGGATTTGTTTCGTAACATTTGTAAACATTTGGCTTCAATCGCTAAAAATGTGAAACGTTTGGGTTTGTTTCATAACGTTTGTAAACATTTGGCTTTAATTGCTAAAAATGTGAAACATTTGGATTTGTTTCGCAACGTTTGTAAACGTTGTGCTTAAATTGCTAAAAACGTGAAACGTTTTGATTTGTTTCGTAACATTTTAAATGTTTGACTTAAATCGCTAAAATGGGGAAACGTTTCGATTTTTTTGTAACGTTTGTAAACATTCGGCTTAAATCGCTAAAAAGGTGATACATTTGGTTTTGTTTTGTAACGTTTGTAAACGTTCGGCTTAAATCGCTAAAAAGGTGAAACGTTTGGATTTGTTTTGTAAGATTTGTAAACGTTTTGCATAAATTGTTAAAAAGGTGAAACTCTTGGATTTGTTTCGTAAAGTTTGTAAACGTTTGGTTTTGTTTAGTAACGTTTGGATTTGTTTCGTAACGTTTCTATACGTTTGGCTTAAATCACTAAAAAGGTGAAACGTTTGGATTTGTTTCGTAACGTTTATAAACGTTTGGCTTAAATCGATAAAAAGGAGAAACGCTTGGATTTGTTTCTTAACGTCTGTAAACGTTTGGCTTAAATAGCTAAAAAGGAGAAACGTTTGGATTTGTTTAGTAGCGTTTGTAATCGTTTGGCTTAAATCGCTAAAAAGGTGAAACGTTTGGATTTGTTTCATAACGTCGGTAAACGTTTGGCTTAAATCGCAAAAATGGTGAAACGTTTAATTTTGTTTCGTAACGTTTGTAAACCTTTGGCTTAAATCACTAAAAAGGTGAAACATTTGGATTTGTTTCGTAACGTTTTTAAACGTTTGTTTTTAATCGCTAAAAAGGTGAAACGTTTGGATCTGTTTCGTAACGTTTGTAAACGTTTGGCTTAAATTGCTCAAATTGGGTTCATAACGTTTCAAACGTTTGGATTAGTTTCGTAACGTTTGTAACCGTTTGGTTTTGTTTTGTAATGTCTGTAAACGTTTGGCTTAAATCGCTAAAAGGGGGAAACGTTTGGATTTGTTTCGTAACGTTTGTAAACGTTTGGCTTAAATCGCTAAAAAGGTGAAAATTTTTGATTTAATTCGTAACGTTTGTAAACGTTTGGCTTCAAATTGTAAAAAGGGGAAACGTTTGGCTTAAATCGCTAAAAAGGTGAAACTTTTGGATTTGTTTCGTAACGTCTGTAAATGTTTGGCTTAAATCGCTAAAAAGGTGAAACGTTTGGATTTGTTTTGTAAAGTTTGTAAACGTTTGGCTTAAATCGCTAAAAAGGTGAAACGTTTTGATTTGTTTCATAATGTCGGTAAACGTTGGGCTTAATTCGCTAAAAAGGTGAAACGTTTGGTTTTTTTCGTAACGTTTGTACACGTTTTTCTTAAATTGCTAAAAATGGGTTCATAACGTTTTAAAGGTTTGGATTAGTTTTGTAATGTATGTAAACGTTTGGCTTAATTCGCTAAAAAGGTGAAACGTTTGGTTTTTTTTCGTAACGTTTGTACACGCTTTTCTTAAATTGCAAAAAATGGGTTCGTAACGTTTTAAAGGTTTGGATTTGTTTCATAACATTTGTAAACGTTTGGCTTAAATCGCTAAAAAGAGGAAATGTTTGGATTTGTTACCTAATATTTGTAAACGTTTGGCTTAAATCACTAAAAAGGTAAAGCGTTTGGATTTTTTTCATAATGTTTGTAAACGTTGGGCTTAAATCGCTAAAAAGGTGAAACTTTTGGATTTGTTTTCTAACGTTTGTCTTAAATCGCTAAAAAGGTGAAATGTTTGGATTTGTTTCGTAAAGTTTGTAAACGTTTGGCTTAATTCGCTAAAAAGGAGAAACATTTTGATTTGTTTCATAATGTCGGTAAATGTTTGGCTTAAATCGCTAAAAAGGTGAAATGTTTAGTTTTGTTTCGTAACGTTTGTACACGTTTTGCTTAAATTGCTAAAAAGGTGAAACGTTTGGATTTATTTCGTAACATTTTAAATGTTTGGCTTAAATCGCTAAAATGGGGAAACGTTTCGATTTGTTTCGTAACGTTTGTAAACATTCGGCTTAAATCGCTTAAAAGGTGAAACATTTGGTTTTGTTTTGTAATGTTTGTAAACGTTCGGCTTAAATCGCTAAAAAGGTGAAACGTTTGGATTTATTTTGTAAGATTTGTAAACGTTTTGCCTAAATTGTCAAAAAGGTGAAACGCTTGGATTTGTTTCGTAACGTTTGTAAACGTTTGGATTTGTTTAGTAACGTTTGGATTTGTTTCGTAACGTTTGTATACGTTTGGCTTAAATTGCTAAATAGGGGACACGTTTGGATTTGTTTCGTAACGTTTTTAAACGTTTGTTTTAAATCGCTAAAAAGGTGACACGTTTGGATTTGTTTCGTCACGTTTATAAACGTTTGGCTTAAATCGCTAAAAAGGTGAAACGTTTGGACTTGTTTCGTAACGTTTGTAAACGTTTGGCTTAAATCGCTAAAAGATGAAACGATTGGATTTGTTTAGTATCTTTTGTAAACGTTTGACTTAATTGCTCAAAAGGTGAAACGCTTGGATTTGTTTCTTAGAGTTTGTAAATGTTTGGCTTAAGTTGCTAAAAAGGTGAAATGCTTGGACTTGTTTCGTAATGTTTGTAAACGTTTGGCTTAAATTGCTAAAAAGGTGAAACATTTGGATTCGTTTCATATCCTTTGTAAACATTTGGCTTAAATCGCTAAAAAGGTGAAACCTTTGGTTTTGTTTCGTAATGTTTGTAAACGTTTGCCTTTAATCGTAAAAAGGTGAAACGTTTGATTTCATTTCGTAACGTTTGTAAACGTTTGGCTTAAATCGCTAAAAAGGGGAAACATTTGAATTTGTTTCGTCACGTTTATAAACGTTTGGCTTAAATCGCTAAAAAGGTGAAACTCTTGGATTTGATTCATAACGTTTGTAAACGTTTGGCTTAAATCGCTAAAAAGGTGAAACGTTTAGATTTGTTTCGTAACAGTTGTAAACGTTTGGCTTAAATCGCTAAAAAGGTTAAACGTTTGGATTTGTTTCATAATGTCGGTAAACGTTTGGCTTAAATCGCTAAAAAGGTGAAGCGTTTGGTTTTTATTTCGTAATGTTTGTGAACATTTGACTTAAATCACCAAAAAGGTGAAACCTTTCGATTTATTTCGTAAAGTTTGTAAACATTTGTTTTTACTCGCTAAAAATGTGAAACGTTTTGATTTGTTTCGTAACGTTTGTAAACGTTTGGCTTAAATTGCTAAAATTGGATTCGTAACGTTTTAAACGTTTGGACTAGTTTCGTAACATTGGTAAATGATTTGCCTAAGTCGCTAAAAAGGTGAAACGCTTGGATTTGTTTCGTAACGTTTGTAAATGTTTGGCTTAAATTGCTAAAAAGGTGAAACGTTTATTTTGTTTCATAACGTTTGTAAATGTTTGGCTTAAATCACTAAAAAGTGAAACATTGGATTTGTTTCCTAACGTTTGTAAACATTTGGCTTAAATTGCTAAAAAGGTAAAACGCTTGGATTTGTTTCGTAACATTTTTAAATGTTTGTCTTAAATTCCAAAAAAGGTGAAACGCCTGGATTTGTTTCGTAATGTTTGTAAACGTTTGGCTTAAATTGCTAAAAAGATGAAACGCTTGGATTTTTTTCGTATCATTTATATACGTTTAGCTTAAATTGCTAAAAAGGTGAAACGCTTGGTTTTGTTTCGTAACGTTTGTTAAGGTTTCGCTTAAATCGCTAAAAATGTGAAACGTTTGGATTTGTTTCGTAACGTTTTAAACGTTTGGTTTTATTTCGTAATGTTTGTAAACGTTTGGCTTAAACCGATAAAAAGGTGAAACATTTGGATTTGTTTCGTAACGTTTGTCAACGTTTGGCTTAAATTGCTAAAAAGGCGAAACATTTGGTTTTGTTTCGAAACGTTTGTAAACGTTTGGCTTAAATATCTAAAGAGGTGAAACGTTTAAATTTGTTTCGTAACTTTTGTAAACGTTTTGCTTAAATCGCTAAAATTGTGAAACGTTTCGATTTGTTTTTTAACATTTGTAAATGTTTGGCTTAAATCGCTAAAAAGGTGAAACGCTTTGATTTGTTTCGTAATGTTTAGAAACGTTTGGCTTAAATCGCGAAAAAGGTGAAACATTTGGATTTGTTTCGTAAAGTTTGTATACGTTTGGCTTAAATTGCTAAACAGGTGAAACGCTTGGATTTGTTTCGTAATGTTTGTAAACGTTTGGCTTAAATTTCTAAAAAGGTGAAAGTGTTGGATTTGTTTCGTAACGTTTGTAAACGTTTGGCTTAAATTGCTAAAAAGGTGAAACGCTTGGATTTATTTCGTTACGTTTGTAAATATTTGGCTTAATTTGCCAAAAAGGCAAAACTCTTGGTTTTGTTTCGTAAGTTTTGTAAACGTTTGGCTTAAATTGCTAATTATGTGAAACGTTTGGATTTGTTTCGTAACGTTTGTAAACATTTGGCTTCAATCGCTAAAAATGTGAAACGTTTGGATTTGTTTCGTAACATTTGTAAAAATTTGGCTTCAATTGCTAAAAATGTGAAACATTTGGATTTGTTTCGTAACGTTTGTAAACGTTGTTTTTAAATTGCTAAAAAGGTGAAACGTTTGGATTTGTTTTGTAACATTTTAGATGTTTGGCTTAAATCGCTAAAATGGGGAAACGTTTCGATTTGGTTCGTAACGTTTGTAAACATTCGGCTTAAATCGCTAAAAAGGTGAAACGTTTGGTTTTGTTTTGTAACGTTTGTAAACGTTCGGCTTAAATCGCTAAAAAGGTGAAACGTTTGGATTTGTTTTCTAAGATTTGTAAACGTTTTACTTAAATTGTTAAAAAGGTGAAACGCTTGGATTTGTTTCGTAACGTTTGTAAACGTTTGGTTTGTTTAGTAACGTTTGGATTTGTTTCGTAACGTTTGTATACGTTTGGCTTAAATCGCTAAAAAGGTGAAACGTTTGGATTTGTTTCGTAACAACTATAAACGTCTGGCTTAAATCGCTAAAAAGGTGAAACGTTTGGATTTGTTTCGTAACGTTTATAAATGTTTGGCTTAAATCGCTAAAAAGGGGAAACGGTTGGATTTGTTTCATAACGTGTGTAAACGTTTGGCTTAAATCGCTAAAAAGGAGAAACGTTTGGATTTGTTTCATAACGTTTGTATACGTTTGGCTTAAATCGCTAAAATGGTGAAACATTTCGTTTTGTTTCGTAACGTTTGTAAACCTTTGGTTTAAATCACTAAAAAGGTGAAACATTTGGATTTGTTTCATAACATTTTTAAATGTTTGTTTTTAATCGCTAAACAGGTGAAACGTTTGGATTTGTTTCGTAACGTTTGTAAACGTTTGGCTTAAATTGCTCAAATTGGGTTCGTAAGGTTTCAAACGTTTGGATTAGTTTCGTAACGTTTGTAACCGTTTGGTTTTGTTTTGTAACGTCTGTAAATGTTTGGCTTAAATCGCTAAAAAGGGGAAACGTTTGGATTTGTTTCGTAACGTTTGTAAACGTTTGGCTTAAATCGCTAAAAAGGTGAAACATTTGGATTTATTTCGTAACGTTTGTAAACGTTTGGCTTCAAATTGTAAAAAGGTGAAACGTTTGGCTTAAATCGCTAAAAAGGTGAAACATTTGGATTTGTTTCGAAACGTCTGTAAATGTTTGGCTTAAATCGCTAAAAAGGTGAAACATTTGGATTTGTTTCGTAAAGTTTGTAAACGTTTGGCTTAAATCGCTAAAAAGGTGAAACATTTTGATTTGTTTCATAATGTCGGTAAACGTTTGGCTTAAATCGCTAAAAAGGTGAAACGTTTGGTTTTGTTTCGTAACGTTTGTACACGTTTTGCTTAAACTGCTAAAAATGGGTTCGTAACGTTTTAAACGTTTGGATTAGTTTCGTAATGTATGTAAACGTTTGGCTTCAATCGCTAAAAAAGGGAAACATTTAGATTTGTTTCTTAACATTTGTAAACGTTTGGCTTACGTCGCTAAAAAGGTGAAATGTTTGGATTTGTTACCTAACGTTTGTAAACGTTTGGCTTAAATCACTAAAAAGGTAAAGCGTTTGGATTTGTTTCATAATGTTTGTAAACGTTTGGCTTAAATCACTAAAAAGGTGAAACTTTTGGATTAGTTTTGTAACGGTTGTCTTAAATCGCTAAAAAGGTGAAACATTTGGATTTGTTTCGTAAAGTTTGTAAACGTTTGGCTTATATCACTAAAAAGGTAAAACCTTTTGATTTGTTTCATAATGTCGGTAAACGTTTGGCTTAAATCGCTAAAAAGGTGAAATGTTTGGTTTTGTTTCGTAACGTTTGTACACGTTTTGCTTAAATTGCTAAAAAGGTGAAACGTTCAGATTTGTTTCGTAACATTTTAAATGTTTGGCTTAAATCGCTAAAATGGGGAAACGTTTCGATTTGTTTCGTAACGTTTGTAAACATTCGGCTTAAATCGCTAAAAAGGGGAAACATTTGGCTTTGTTTTGTAACTTTTGTAAACGTTCGGCTTAAATCGCTAAAAAGGTGAAACATTTGGATTTGTTTTGTAAGATTTGTGAATGTTTTGCTTAAATTGTTAAAATGGTGAAACGCTTGGATTTGTTTCGTAACGTTTGTAAACGTTTGGTTTTGTTTAGTAACGTTTGGATTTGTTTCGTAACGTTTGTATACGTTTGGCTTAAATCGTTAAATAGGGGACACGTTTGGATTTGTTTCGTAACTTTTTTAAACGTTTGTTTTAAATCGCTAAAAGGGTGACACATTTGGATTTGTTTCGTAACGTTTATAAACGTTTGGCTTAAATCGCAAAAAAGGCGAAACGTTTGGATTTTTTTATAAACGTTTGGCTTAAATCGCTAAAAAGGGGAAACGCTTGATTTGTTTCATAACGTCTGTAAACGTTTGGCTTAAATCGCTAAAAAGGAGAAACGTTTGGATTTGTGTAGTAGCGTTTGTAAACGTTTGGCTTAAATCGCAAAAAAGGTGAAACGTTTGGATTTGTTTCATAACGTCGGTAAACGTTTGGCTTAAATCGCTAAAATGGTGAAACGTTTAGTTTTGTTTCGTAACGTTTGTAAACCTTTGGCTTAAATAACTAAAAAGGTGAAACATTTGGATTTGTTTCGTAACTTTTTTAAACGATTGTTTTTAATCGCTAAAAAGGTGAAACGTTTGGATTTGTTTCGTAACGTTTGTAAACGTTTGGCTTAAATTGCTCAAACTGTGTTCGTAACATTTCAAACGTTTCGATTAGTTTCGTAACGTTTGTAACCGTTTGGTTTTGTTTTGTAACGTCTGTAAACGTTTGGCTTAAATCGCTAAAAAGGGGAAACGTTTGGATTTGTTTCGTAACATTTGTAAACGTTTCGCATAAATCGCTAAAAAGGTGAAACATTTGGATTTATTTCGTAACGTTTGTAAACGTTTGGCTTCAAATAGTAAAAAAGGGAAACGTTTGGCTTAAATCGCTAAAAAGGTGAAACGTTTGGATTTGTTTCGTAACGTCTGTAAATGTATGGCTTAAATCGCTAAAAAGGTGAAACGTTTGGATTTGTTTCGTAAAGTTTGTAAACGTTTGGCTTAAATCGCTAAAAAGGTGAAACATTTTGATTTGTTTCATAATGTCGGTAAACGTTTGGCTTAAATCGCCAAAAATGTGAAACGTTTGGTTTTGTTTCGTAACGTTTGTACACGTTTTGCTTAAACTGCTAAAAATGGGTTCGTAACGTTTTAAACTTTTGGATTAGTTTCGTAATGTATGTAAATGTTTGGCTTAAATCACTAAAAAGGGGAAACATTTGGATTTGTTTCGTAACATTTGTAATCGTTTGGCTTAAATCGCTAAAAAGGTGAAATGTTTGGATTTGTTACCTAACGTTTGTAAACGTTTGGCTTAAATCACTAAAAAGGTAAAGCGTTTGGATTTGTTTCGTAATATTTGTAAACGTTTGGCTTAAATTGCTAAAAAGGCGAAGCATTTGGTTTTGTTTCGAAACGTTTGTAAACATTTGGCTTATATAGCTAAAGAGGTGAAACGTTTGGATTTGTTTCGTAACGTTTGTAAACGTTTTGCTTAAATCGCTAAAATTGTGAAACGTTTGGATTTGTTTTGTAACGTTTGTAAATGTTTGACTTAAATCACTAAAAAGGTGAAACATTTGGATTTGTTTCGTAATGTTTGTAAACATTTGGCTTAAATCGCTAGAAAGGTGTAAAATTTGGATTTTTTTTCGTAAAGTTTGTAAACGTTTGGCTTAAATTGCTAAAAAGGGGAAACGCTTGGATTTGTTTCGTAATGCTTGCGTTTGGCTTAAATTGCTAAAAAGAGGAAACGCTTGGATTTGTTTCGTAATGTTTGTAAACGTTTGTAAACATTTGGCTTAAATTGTTAAAAAGGTGAAACATTTGAATTTGTTTCATAACCTTCGTAAATGTTTGGCTTAAATCGCTAAAAAGGTGAAACATTTGGATTTGTTTTGTAACGTTTGTAAGCAATTGGCTTAAATCGCTAAAAAGGTGAAACGTTTGGATTTGTTTCGTAACGTTTGTAAACGTTTGGCTTAAATTGCTGGAAAGGTGAAACATTTGTATTTGTTTCGTAGGGTTTTTAAATGTTTGGCTTAAATTGCTAAAAAGAGGAAACGCTTAGATTTGTTTTGTAATGTTTGTAAATGTTTGGCTTAAATTGCTAAAAAGGTGAAACGCTTTGTTTTGTTTCGTAACGTTTGTAAACGTTTGGCTTAAATTGCTAAAACCGTGAAACGTTTGGATTTGTTTCGTAACGTTTTAAACATTTGGTTTTGTTTCGTAACATTGGTATGTTAGTAGTATGTGCTCTAGGGCCATTTGATCGTGTATATTTGTAGAACTAATCCCAATGGCAAAGATATATATGTTTTATTTGAACTAAGTGTGTAATACCCCGTAAATTTTCAGCGTTTTTCCGACAAATTTTCTGATCGTTTTTATGAAAAATCGAAGTTAACGGTCTAGTTCATGTTGGTTCGTGATGGTTTGATTTTGTGGTTCAACCATTTAATTTTTTTTTTATTCAAAAAGGAAAAAAAATAAATAAATTAACCATGAGTCTCGTACGAAACCAAAAGGTCTCGTACGAGAATATAACACCGGGCCTCTTGTCACCCGTTTTTAACCTAGATCCGTGCGGTATTTATAAACGCTTTCTAAATAGAAAACCTTCACCACACTTCACTGAAACCCTAGCCGTCATCTTCTTGCTCATTCTCTGAAAAACGAAGCGGGAATCGTTATCCAAAGTTGCCGCCTCGGTAAGTTTTATGGTTTCATTGAATTTCAGTTTTAACCTTTGAACGACATTCCGTATTTTTGATCGTTCTCTCTCGTTTCTAGATCGAAATTGAAACCGTTTGTTTCCAGACGTTCTAGAGTCGTGTACCTTCGATTCCCCACCTCATTGTCGTTGACCGGTACGCTATCGATCTCGTTCCATTCGCCGTACGGTTTCCGTTTTTAACTTGTGTAATATGTTTTCATGGGAACTCAATTCTGCCGAATGTTTCCCCTCTTTGGCTTTGATTGTTGCTGTTTTGATAGTTACAAATTCTTCGGAATGATTAAGCGATAATAGATTGAGCTTTCATTTAGAGTTTCACCTCATCATTTCCAATCCTTAATCGATGTTAGTATGATGCCGTGTTGTGTTGAATCGTTCTTGATACGATGATTATGAAATTGTTAATGAAGTTGTTAAGAATCATGAGCTTGGTAATTAGATTAAATTGAATGTTATGCCCTTACTGTTATGAATCTGATACAATAACCTCATGAATTGATTCTCTGGAAGTTTGAATGTGTATAGTTGGCGGGTATGGTTTGTGGATTTGGAAGGGATGGTTAATTATCAAATATGGTCACCACTCCTTTTGCTTAATCCTTATAAATCCTTTAAGTTATTCCATTTTGTTTTTGTTATAACTTTGATTTTAAATAGACAATTGGTATACGTTAAATTTTTATAACTTAAATTAATATAATTACTCGGGTAATTATACGTAATTTTAATTGTAATGTCAATTTGGCTAAATTGCGGTTTAGCCCCTAATGTTTCTAAAAAGACTTATTCAAGTTAAGTTTTATCTTTTGGGTAACTTTTGGATTTTTAATTCAATTATAAATTAGTAAATTGAGAACGAGTAATTATATTTGTTTTCGAATATCAAAGATGGCTAATTTACAATTTAGCCCCTAAACATTTTTAAAACTTATTTAATTAAGCTTTTGGTTAGTAACTTTATATTTTATTTTAATTATAAACAAAAGCAATTAAATTGATTTTGGATATCAAATTGGCTAAAGTACAATTTAGTCCCTAATTGGCAAAAGTACAATTTAGTCCCTAATTGGCTAAAGTACAATTTAGTCCCTAAACTTGTATAAACTTAAAATGGTTAGATTTTTGGGTTGTAACTTGGGTTACTTGGAATTGAAGTTATTGAGTTCTGCTTTTAAAATGATTTATTATTTTATGGAATTAATTTATAAATATAAACTCGGATTTATATTTGATAAACGTTTTGAGTCGGGTTAGACTTGGGTCACCCGATAAGTTGGGTTAGCTTGGTAGTTATGGGTAACTCGGCTAACCCACTATTTGAAAATTAATTATTATTTAAAGATTATTAAATAATATTTATAAATTGGATTTTAAGCGAGAACTCAATAGACTTGTATTAATTGGGCTTTATTACCTATTGGGTATTTCTGTGTTGCTTTGGATTGTGTAGTTCCGACGTGTTAATCGTGCTAGTCCTATATGGTGTCTAGTACTCTCTAGAGTTAGGGTCTGTTTTTAATAATTATTTTATTTGTCTAGACCCGTCTATTGTTCGTGCTCCAGAGGCGAACCAGGATTAGTTGCTTGCCGGTTTTCACGTGGATTAGCAAGCAGTGAGTTTGTACTTACTATTTACCGCTTTATTAAGTAAATTGTTATTTTAATATTAAATATATATATTGTACGTATATTGCGAACTGTTTTTATATTATGGCTCTTAGTTGGAACATGCTACCTAATGGGCATCATTAGGACTGCGTGCGCACCGATATTGATCTAGGTAAGTTATACATGGAAATGAGGTAACTCGGTGTGAGCGTAGCTCTCGGGACCAGGTAGAGTAACTCGGTGTAGCTCAGCTCTCGGGACTCTGGTATAAGTGTGGTCAGTGGTAATTCGGTGTAGCTCAGCTCTCGGGACCAGACCTATTGGATTATATTGTTATTTAGAATTGTGGATTAGGGTTCCAACTATTATTCGTAATATCGTCATTAAATGTTTTAAACGGTTTTAAAGGTTTTCCACTTAATAAATGTAGATAGTGGTATAAACTCATCTTAGTATATCTGACCCCGTTGTTTTCCCAATTTTTCCCAGGGTTATGATCTGAGAGAGTCTGGTGATCTCCGCATTTACTTTTCCTCGGAGGTTCTATTTATTTTTGATAAACTGTCAAACTATTTTATTCTTAGACCGTAGTAGTTGACTAGACGTCTTTATTTTATTTTAGTTGTTGTCGGATTGGTCCGACTGGATTATTATTGCTTTGGCATGTTATATTACTATTCAGAATTATTTATGTTAAACCGAATTAATACTATTATTGGAAAGCATGTTATTTTAATTGCTGAATATTATAACTGCTAGATTTAGGCTGAAGTCTCGGTTGCCCCCGAGCATTGGTTTTCTGCAGGTTTATGTCTTTGTATGCTAATTCAAAGGCTAGCTACGGGTTTTGGTACTACATTACCCATACCCTAGTGCCGGTCGCGATTCATTTAAATGGGTTGTGACAAACTTGGTATCAGAGCTTTGGTTTCAAACCAAGGCCACTTGCTTGCTATGTGTTTACTCTGTTAAGTATGGTTGTGTCTTAAGAACTACTGCGGATATAGGTTTCTGTCATGCCTTTAACAACTTCATATTTTGATTTTTTTTTAAACATTCTGCCTACACCAATAGGATCGCGTCGAGTCAGTCATTATATGTTGATTTGATGCTGTTAATTGTTAATGTTGTTTTACTTGGGTGAATATTTTGTTGCTGTTGATTTCTTGGGAAATCTTATATGTTGCTTGTTTTGTTCATACTTGGGTATGAAATATCTGTGTATTTAAATTATTTTTGTTAAATCTTTAGGATATGGACAACGTTGTTCGTACTCGTGCTGTGGCAGAGCAAGAAGCTGTGGCTGATGATGCGATTTCCATGGAAGTCGATCAGAACGTACCACCAGTTCCGGCCAATGCTGGACGTGGTAGAGGTAGAGGTGCAGGTAGAGGTAAAGGTAGAGGCAGAGGAGCTGGTGCTGGTAGAGGTGGAGCTAGAGGACGTGGTGTAGCAGGTGTTCAGGCACCGAATGTGCAACAGGCACCGAATGTGCAACAGGCACCAGGGGTGCAACAGGCACCGAATATGCAGGCGTTCGACTTCACTACTTTCTTGGCTGGGATTGTCGAAATGCAGAACAACCAGGCTCTTCTGCAGAATCAGTGTACTGTACTGGGTTAGATAGCGCGCAACAGCAACCTCATGCTGGTGCTGTAGCTGGTATGGGTGGACTTGCTGGTGTCGGTCACATTCCGACAGACAGAGAGATGGTGATGACCTACACAAAGTTGAATCCGACTTCTTTTGATAGTACTAGGGATGCTCTTTACTTTTTGGAAGAGTTCGAGTACAATAATCAAAGAATTCAAGCTACTGATCGTCAACCAGTGATGCTTGTGGAGATGTCGCTGAAGGGTCCATCTAATGACTGGTTTCGCGATAACATCAGGCCAGAGATGGCTACATTGTCTTGGGCTGATTTTGTGACAAGGTTTAGAGGTTACTATCTACCTTTCTCTGTTACTGAGAATTTCAGAGAGAAGCTGCTAAGTTTGAAGAAAGGGGATAGATCAGTGACAGACTACACTACAGAGTTTGCCCGTTTAGGGCGGTTTGCTGCAGATCTTCAGGGTGATCGTGGGCGAGTGAACGACCGCTATATCCGGGGTTTAGGCACGGAATTTCTCCCTTTGCTGATAGGGGCAGACATGGAGTTTGCTCGGGTAGTGTACAGTGCTCGACGGATGGAAAATTCGTTGATTCAGTTTGGGACGATCTCTGACCCTTTCCAGAATCAGAAGGGAAAGAGTGATGTTCCTAGTGGGGGGCAGCAGGCCCCAGTGCAGCATGGTAGTGGGAACTACTACAGTGCTCTTCTCAGGCCAATAAGGGGAATCGCCGTACTCACAACAAAGGGAGGCATAGTGCTAGGAGTGCTCCGTACAGTTCTAGTAGCAGTGGGAGTAACCGTGGTTCAGGACGCGGGTACAGTGGTGGATCGAACATTCCGTTCTGCCAGAATTGCAGACGCAGGAACTATGGTCAGTGTCAGCTCCTGGAGGTTGTTTCTCTTGTGGCCAGCCGGGTCATTTTTCCAGGGAGTGTCCGACATCTGGGAAGCAGATGTCTAACTCCAGTGTGGCGCAGTCATCTTATCGGCAGCAGAGACCTGCGTTTACACAGTCTGTAGGGTACTCTCAACCTGCAGCATCCTTTGGTGGCCAGCGGGGCCGTGGTTCTGGTGGTAGAGGTTTTGGTGGCCGTGGTAACGGTGGTGGAGGTTCCAACAGTTATGGTACTGGGCAGAGTTCGCAGCAGCAGCCGCAGGGTCAGGCCAGAGTGTTCGCACTTACTCCTCAGGATGCGCGTGCATCAAATGCTGTGGTGCAAGGTACAATTCCGATTTCTTTTACTGATGCTTTGGTATTATTTGATGCGGGTGCAACCCATTCGTTTGTGTCTACATGTTTTGCTGGGAAATTGGGTATGGCACCATCTGTTTTGAGTGAACCTCTAGCTGTGTCTACACCTATGACTGAAGGTGTAGTAGTGGACGTCGTTTATCCTTCTTGTCCAGTGGTTATTCAGGGTAGAGAATTATGTGCTGATTTGATTGTGCTTGACGTTCTTTCTTTTGATGTCATCTTGGGAATGGATTGGCTGTCGTGCCATTATGCTTCTATTGACTGTCGAGGGAAGTCAGTCGAGTTCAGGATTCCAAGTGATCTACTTTTTTTTCCTTTCAGGGAGAGAAGGCGGAGACACCTAAGAATCTGATTTCCGCCATCAAGGCGAAGCGGATGTTATGCAAGGGTTTTCAGGGTTTTCTTGCTGTGGTTTGTGATTTGGAAACCAGTAGTGGTGATATGCATAGTGTTCCGATAGTGAATGAGTTCACTGATGTGTTTCCAGAGGAATTTCCTGGATTACCACCTGATCGTGATATTGAGTTTTGCATTGATGTGGTTTCTGGTACAGCTCCGATTTTGATACCGCCGTATTGGATGGCTCCTGCAGAGCTGAAGGAGTTGAAGGACCAGTTACAAGAATTGTTGGATCGCGGGTTCATCAGACCAAGTACTTCTCCATGGGGTGCGCCAGTTCTGTTTGTGAAAAATAAGGACTGTGTATCGACTATAGACAGTTGAACAAGGCTACTGTCAAGAACATATATCCTCTTCCTCGCATCGATGATTTGTTTGACCAGTTGCAGGGTGCGAAGTGTTTTTCCGAGATTGATTTGAGGTTTGGGTATCATCAGCTTTGGATCTGTGATGCAGATGTGCCTAAGACTGCTTTTCGGACTCGTTATGGACATTTTGAGTTTCTGGTTATATCCTTTGGTCTGACGAACGCACCAACAGCGTTCATGGATATGATGAACAGAGTGTTCAAGCCGTTTTTGGATCAATTTGTTATCGTCTTCATTGATGACATTTTGATCTATTCTCGGAGTGAGGAGGAGCCTGCTTACCATTTGAGGACTATACTACAGACGTTGCGTGAGCATCAGTTGTATGCTACGTTCTCAAAATGTGAGTTCTGGTTGGATCAGGTTACCTTTCTAGGACACGTAGTGTCGAAAGATGGGATCAAGGTTGATCCGAAGAAGATTGAGGCGGTTATGGATTGGCAGAGGCCGAGGTCAGTTACCGTGATTAGGAGTTTTCTGGGTTTAGCTGGCTACTATCGTCGGTTCATGCAAGATTTCTCCAGAATATCTGCACCGTTGACTAAACTGACACAGAAGGGTGTTAAGTTTGAGTGGACTGACAAGTGCGAGGCGAGTTTTGAGAAACTCAAGGAGATTTTGACTACAGCTCCTGTTTTGGCATTGCCTTCTGGCATTGACGGTTTCACAGTCTATTGTGATGCGTCTCGGATTGGTTTGGGTTGCGTTCTGATTCAACATGGACATGTGATTGCCTATGCTTTCAGACAGTTGAAGAAGCATGAGGTGAATTACCCTACTCATGATTTAGAGTTGGCAGTTGTGGTTTTCGCACTGAAAATCTGGAGACATTATTTGTATGGTGCTACTTGTGAGATTTTCACTGATCACAAGAGTTTAAAGTATATCTTTGATCAGAGAGAGTTGAACTTGAGACAGAGGAGGTGGTTAGATTTGTTGAAAGACTATGACTGTACTATTCAGTACCATCATGGTAAGGCAAATGTGGTAGCCAATGCGTTGAGTCGCAAGTCTTCAGGCAGCTTGGCTCATATTTATGAGATTGGGCGTAGACCCATGGTTAGAGAGTGGCACAGTTTGATAGCTTCGGGCTATGGTTTTCAGGTTTCTCAGGCTGGTTCTTTGTTAGCACAGTTGCAAGTGCAACCTGTTTTGATTGATCGGATCAGAGCTTTACAAGCTGAGGATCCAAAGTTAAAACGGATTATGGAGGAGGTTCAGCAGGACGGTAACTCTGAGTTTACTTTTGTGGATAGTGTTCTGAGACATGGTTCGAGATTGTGTGTTCCGGATTCAGATGGTTTGAGGGACCAGATTCTGGAAGAAGCGCACAAATATGCTTATAGTGTTCATCTGGGTTCTACTAAGATGTACCATGATCTTAAGGGTACCTACTGGTGGAGCGGGATGAAGAAGGATGTCGCTGAGTATGTTTCTAAGTGTCTGACGTGCCAGCAGGTGAAGCTGGAGCATCAGAGACCTTTTGGCTATCTGCAGCCACTACCTATTCTAGAGTGGAAGTGGAAGCGGATTGCTATGGATTTTGTGGTTGGTTTACCACGTACTCGACAGGGGTACGATTCCATCTGGGTTATAGTTGACTGTATGACCAAGTCAGCTCATTTCCTTCCGATCAAGGTTTCGTATACTGCTTCGAGGTTGGCTCAGTTGTACATCGATAGGATTGTCAGTTTGCATGGTGTACCGGTTTCTATTGTTTCAGACAGAGGTTCTGTGTTTACTTCGAGGTTCTGGAAAGCGTTACAGGAATCTTTGGGTTCTCGGTTGGATTTCAGTACAGCTTTTCATCCTCAGACTGACAGTCAGTCTAAGAGGACTATTCAGACGTTGGAGGATATGTTCAGGATGTATGTTCTCGATTTTCAGGGTATCTGGGATACTCATTTGCCGTTGATTGAGTTTTCTTACAATAACAGTTACCACGCGAGTATCGAGATGGCGCCGTATGAGGCTTTGTACGGGCACAAGTGTAGATCTCCTATCTGTTGGGAGGAGGTTGGAGAGCGTAAACTCTCGGGAGCGGAGATTATTAAGATTACCTCAGAGAAGGTACCGTTGATTAAGCGGAGGTTAGAGACTGCTTTTACTCGGCATAAGAGTTATGCTAATCTGAAGAGGAAAGACATTGAGTTTCATGTTGGTGATTTCTTATTTCTTCGGGTTTCGCCTATGAAAGGCGTGGTTCGTTTTGGTGTCAAGGAAAAGTTGGCACCGAGGTATATTGGTCCTTATGAGATTTCAGAAAGGATTGGAGCTGTGGCTTATCGTCTGGTTCTGCCGCCAGACATGTCGTTAGTGCATCCTGTGTTTCATGTTTCTATGTTGACAAAGTGCATTTCTGATCCTTCGCACATGATTGTGCCTCAGAGTGTTGAGATTGACCAAGAGCTGTCCTATGAGGAACAGCCAGTTGAGATTGTTGATACGCAAGTGCGTAAATTGCGGAACAAGGAGATTCCGATGGTCAAAGTTCTCTGGCGCAATCATTCTGTTGAAGAATGTACTTGGGAGTCTGAGTCGGATATGCGAAATTGCTATCCTTTTCTTTTTCCGTGAGGTACGATATCTTGATTTTCTGTGATTTTATAATTTTTTATTTGTGTTAGATGTTATTCTGGGTTAATTGTTTATCGTGTTAAATTCGAGGACGAATTTTTAATTAGTTGGGGAGAATGTAATACCCCGTAAATTTTCAGCGTTTTTCCGACAAATTTTCCGATCGTTTTTAAGAAAAATCGAAGTTAACGGTCTAGTTCATGTTGGTTCGTGATGGGTTGATTTTGTTGTTCAACCATTTAATTTTTTTTATTTAAAAAGGAAAAAATAAATAAATTAACCATGAGTCTCGTACGAAACCACAAGGTCTCGTACGAGACCCATGATTTTTCAAGCCTGGTCTCGTACGAGACCAGGATTCCCAAACGGGACTCGGCCTAAAAGGCTGAGTCTCGTTCGAGAATATAACAGCTCTTAATGAGCTTAGCGACCGGGCCTCTTGTCACTGGTTTTTAACCTAGATCCGTGCGGTATTTATAAACGCTTTCTAAATAGAAAACCTTCACCACACTTCACTGAAACCCTAGCCGTCATCTTCTTACTCATTCTCTGAAAAACGAAGCGGAAATCGTTATCCAAAGTTGTTGCCTCGGTAAGTTTTCTGGTTTCATTGAATTTCAGTTTTAACCTTTGAACGACATTCCGTATTTTTGATCGTTCTCTCTCGTTTCTAGATCGAAATTGAAACCGTTTGTTTCCAGACGTTCTAGACTCGTGTACCTTCGATTCCCCACCTCATGTCGTTGAACGGTACGCTATCGATCTCGTTCTATTCGCCGTACGGTTTCCGTTTTTAACTTGTGTAATATGTTTTCATGGGAACTCAATTCTGCCGAATGTTTCCCCTCTCTTTGGCTTTGATTGTTGCTGTTTCGATAGCTAAAAATCCTTCGGACTGATTAAGCGATAATAGATTGAGCTTTCGTTTAGAGTTTCACCTCATCATTTCCAATCCTTAATCGATGTCAGTATGATGCCGTGTTGTGTTGAATCGTTCTTGATACGATGATTATGAAATTGTTAATGAAGTTGCTAAGAATCATGAGCTTGGTAATTAGATTAAATTGAATGTTATGCCCTTACTGTTATGAATCTGATACAATAACCTCATGAATTGATTCTCTGGAACTTTGAATGTGTGTAGTTGGCGGGTATGGTTTGTTGATTTGGAAGGGATGGTTAATTATCAAATATGGTCACCACTCCTTTTGCTTAATCTTGATAAATCCTTTAAGTTATTCCATTTTGTTTTGGTTATAACTTTGATTTTAAGTAGACAATTGGTATACGTTAAATTTTTATAACTTAAATTAATATAATTACTCGGGTAATTATACGTAATTTTAATTGTAATGTCAATTTGGCTAAATTGCGGTTTAGCCCCTAAAGTTTCTTAAAAGACTTATTCAAGTTAAGTTTTATCTTTTGGGTAACTTTTGGATTTTTGATTGAATTATAAATTAGTAAATTGAGAACGAGTAATTATATTTGTTTTCGAATATCAAAGATGGCTAATTTACAATTTAGCCCCTAAACATTTTTAAAACTTATTTAATTAAGTTTTTGGTTAGTAACTTTATATTTTATTTTAATTATAAACAAAAGCAATTAAATTGATTTAGTCCCTAATTGGCAAAAGTACAGTTTAGTCCTTAATTGGCTAAAGTACAATTTAGTCCCTAAACTTGTATAAACTTAAAATGGTTAGATTTTTGGGTTGTAACTTGGGTTACTTGGAATTGAAGTTATTGAGTTCTGCTTTTAAAATGATTTATTATTTTATGGAATTAATTTATAAATATAAACTCGGGTTAATATTTGATAAACGTTTTGAGTTGGGTTAGACTTGGGTCACCCGACAAGTGGGGTTAGCTTGGTAGTTATGGGTAACTCGGCTAACCCACTATTTGGAAATTAATTATTATTTAAAGATTATTAAATAATATTTATAAATTGGATTTTAAGCGAGAACTCAATAGACTTGTATTAATTGGGCTTTATTACCTATTGGGTATTTCTGTGTTGCTTTGGATTGTTTAATTCCGACGTGTTAATCGTGATAGTCCTATGTGGTGTCTAGTACTCTCTAGAGTTAGGGTCTGTTTTTAATAATTATTTTATTTGTCTAAACCCGTCTATTGTTCGTGCTCCAGAGGCGAACCAGGATTAGTTGCCTGCCAGTTTTCACGTGGATTAGCAAGCCGTGAGTTTGTACTTACTATTTACCGCTTTATTAAGTAAATTGTTATTTTAATATTAAATATATATATTGTACGTATATTGCGAACTGTTTTTATATTATGGCTCTTAGTTGGAACATGCTACCTAATGGGCATCATTCGGACTGCGTGCGCACCGATATTGATCTGGGTAAGTTATATATGGAAATGTGGTAACTCGGTGTGAGCATAGCTCTCGGGACCAGGTAGAGTAACTCGGTGTAGCTCAGCTCTCGGGACTCTGGTATAAGTGTGTCAGTGGTAACTCGGTGTAGCTCAGCTCTCGGGACCAGACCTATTGGATTATATTGTTATTTAGAATTGCGGATTAGGGTTCCAACTATTATTCGTAATACCGTCATTAAATGTTTTAAACGGTTTTAAAGGTTTTCCACTTAATAAATGTAGATAGTGGTATAAACTCATCTCAGTATATCTGACCCCGTTGTTTTCCCAATTTTTCCCAGGGTTATAATCTGAGAGAGTCTGGTGATCTCCGCATTTACTTTTCCTCGGAGGTTCCATTTATTTTTGATAAACTGTAAAACTATTTTATTTTTAGACCGCAGTAGTTGACTAGACGTCTTTATTTTATTTTAGTTGTTGTCGGATTGGTCCGACTGGATTATTATTGCTTTGGCATGTTATATTACTATTCAAAATTATTTATGTTAAACTGAATTAATACTATTATTGGAAAGCATGTTATTTTAATTGCTGAATATTATAACTGCTAGATTTAGGCTGAAGTCTCGGTTGCCCCCCGAGCATTGGTTTTCTGCAGGTTTATGTGTTTGTATGCTAATTGAAAGGCTAGCTACGGGTTTTGGTACTACATTACCCATACCCTAGCGCCGGTCGTGATTCATGAAAATGGGTCGTGACAAAGTGTCTCATCAACTAAGTGTTCATTTATTACGTATTGTCCTTATCACATTGTGATATAATCTATTCTTAAGGTGTTAAGAATATGAGTGACAGATTCTATTATACAAGTGATCTAAATAAACGTTCACGATCGATGGGATCCTGCGAATAAGGGCATCGCATTATCCCGGAAAGATCGTCACCTCTGTTTATTCTCCTAATTAGTAAAGAGTTACTAATTATAGGAAGTAGTGAGTCTCATACTACTTGATGGGGGATTAGAATAAACATGTGGACACTCAAAGTGTTGAGTTAGTCGAACACGTGACGCTAGATGACTTATACATGGTAATTCATCAAAGTCAATTTAATGTCATCTAGTTCATAATTGTACATATGTCCTTTAACTTGCGGTGACACTATCTCGTATATACGTGATTAGAGTTTGATACTCCTTAACCCTAGATCTTTCATGAGCTAGGGCCGTAGGATGTGTTGGTTCTAATTAGTTGTATATGGAGATAGGGGTTTAACCTAGAAAGAATTCATCACTCTGGATGAACGGAGACAAGATTCCATGCTATCTCAAATTGTTCTTGATGGATGATAAAACTTGCGCAGGTGTATATGACTTACTTAGAAAGTTGTTTCTAATGGAATTCATATTTATCAAGAATAAGAACTGAGATGAGTTCATATGATCAAGACAAACAATGTTTGACTTAACCGTGACACTAATCGAGATCGAAATCTTAGATGAAGAGAATTTTGAGTGTACGGTAATTATGAATATTGGTTCATAAAGAATGCATCGAAACATTCATATCTATTTGGGGGTCGTGATATGTTTCTATACGTCACTCACGATCTAAGAGAATTAATAATAAATGGGATTTAATTATTTAATCTAAGAAAGGCGTTTCTTATGACTCTCGTTTCCATATAGATGTGAACCTAGTTAGTCACACACAATAAGGTGTGCAACCGATTGAGTTTACAAGAGATCAATTTCATATAAATACTAGCATATCTCAGAAATTATTCTAAGATGAAAAAACAAGTATAAATTAGGGACTAATTTGTAATAGTTATATATTAGTAGGGACCTAATTGTATTTTAGTCAAGTTAATGTGATGATGTCATGTGATGATGTCACGATGATGTCATGTGATAATGTCACGGTGATGATGTCACGATGATGTCATGTGATGATTTCACGATGATGTCATGTGATGATGTCATGTATGTCTCTGTGTGTGACACCTAGCATCCGACGTGTTAGAAGTGGAAACACTTATGCTTGATGTGTGACATCTAGCATGTGATGTGTCAGATGGTGGCAACACCTATGCTTGGTGTGTGACACCTAGCATGTGAGGTTTCGAATGGTGGCAACACCTTTACTTGTTGTGTGACACCTAGCATGTGAGATGTTGCATTCTTAAGCAAAGCTCTACCCTATATATAGAGGTTGCCTTTGCTCATTCTACATACACCACATTTAAGAGTGCATATTTGAAAGAGTTCAAGTAGTCATCAATCACAGAAAAGCTTGGAAAAAGTTTTTCATACATCCGAGCAAAGACGTAATCACTGTAAGAGTTTGAGCTTAGGGTTGCTTGGCAAGAGGAACACCTGCGGATAACTTCAAGGCGAGGATTCGATCGGACGCATACTCGGGTGGACGAGCTTGAGGTCGCCGTACTATTGGGACTACAAGAATTGTTGGAGAATCGACATAGGTATTTTTCTTACGATTTCTAGATGCGTGCTTTAATTACTATATGATACGAAGATCCATTTGTTATTGATATGGTCAATTTATGGATCCGGATTGTTGGAATTCCGATTTTAAATTGAAATATACGATCCGGAACCTCACGTCCCGCTGCGCCAACATTGTAAACGTTTGGCTTAAATCGCTAAAAAGTTCAAATGTTTGGATTTGTTTCGTAGCGCTTGTAAACGTTTCGCTTAAATCGATAAAAAGGTGAAATTTTTAGATTTGTTTCGTAATGTTTGTCAACGTTTGGCTTCAATCGCTAAAAAAGGTGAAACGTTTGGATTTATTTCGTAACGTTTGTAAACGTTTGGCTTATATTTCTGAAAAGGTGAAACAATTGTATTTGTTTCGTAACTTTTGTAAACGTTTTTGCATAAATCGCTAAAAAGGTGAAACGTTTGGATTTGTCACATAACTTTTTAAACGTTTGGCTTAAATGGCTAAAAATGTGAAATGCTTGGATTTGATTCGTAACATTTGTAAACGTTTGGCTTAAATTGATAAAAAGGTGAAACGCTTGGATTTTTTTCGTAACGTTTGTAAACGTTTGGCTTAAATTGCCAAAGAGGTGAAACGTTTGGTTTCGTTTCGTAAAGTTTGTAAATGTTTGGCTTAAATTGCTAAATATGTGAAACATTTGGATTTGTTTCATAATATTTGTAAACGTTTGGCTTAAATTGCTAAAAAGGGGAAACATTTGGATTCGTTTCGTAACATTTTAAACGTTTGGCTTAAATCCCTAAAATGGGGAAAAATTTCGATTTTTTCGTAACTTTTGTAAACATTCGGCTTAAATCGCTAAAAAGGTGAAATGTTTGGTTATGTTTCGTAGCGTTTGTAAACGTTAGGCTTAAATCGGTAAAAAGTTGAAACGTTTGGTTTTGTTTCGTAACGTTTGTAAACGTTTGGCTTATATCGCTAAAAAGGTGAAACATTTGGACTTGTTTCGTAACGTTTGTAAACGTTTGGCTTAAATCGCTAAAAGGTGAAACGATTGGATTTGTTTCGTATCGTTTGTAAACGTTTGGCTTAAATTGCTCAAAAGGTGAAACGCTTGGATTTGTTTCTTAGCATTTGTAAATGTTTGGCTTAAGTTTCTAAAAAGGTGAAATGCTTCAACTTGTTTCGTAATGTTTGTAAACGTTTGGCTTAAATTGCTAAAAAGGTGAAACATTTGGATTTGTTTCATATCCTTTGTAAACATTTGGCTTAAATCGCTAAAAAGGTGAAACCTTTGGTTTTGTTTCGTAATGTTTGTAAACGTTTGCCTTTAATCGCTAAAAAGGTGAAACGTTTGATTTTGTTTCGTAACGTTTGTAAACGTTTGGCTTAAATCGCTAAAAAGGGGAAACGTTTGAATTTGTTTCATCACGTTTATAAATGTTTGGCTTAAATCGCTAAAAAGGTGAAACTCTTGGATTTGATTCATAACGTTTGTAAACGTTTGGCTTAAATCACTAAAAAGGTGATACGTTTGGATTTGTTTCGTAACAGTTGTAAACGTTTGTCTTAAATCGCTAAAAAGGGGAAACGTTTGGATTTGTTTCATAATGTCATTAAACGTTTGGCTTAAATTGCTAAAAAGGTGAAACCTTTGGTTTTTTTTCGTAACGTTTGTAAACATTTGGCTTAAATCACTAAAAAGGTGAAACGTTTCGATTTATTTCGTAACGTTTGTAAACGTTTATTTTTACTCGCTAAAAATGTGATGCGTTTGGATTTGTTTCTTAACGTTTGTAAATGTTTGGCTTAAATTGCTAAAACTGGGTTCGTAACATTTTAAACGTTTGGATTAGTTTCGTAACATTAGTAAACGATTTGCTTAAATCGCTAAAAAGGTAAAACGTTTGGATTTGTTTCGTAACGTTTGTAAACGTTTGGCTTAAATTGCTAAAAAGGTGAAACATTTATTTTGTTTCATAACGTTTGTAAATGTTTTGCTTAAATCGCTAAAAAGGTGAAACATTGGATTTGTTTCCTAACGTTTGTAAACGTTTGGCTTATATTGCTAAAACTGTGAAACGCTTGGATTTGTTTCGTAACATTTTTAAACTTTTGTCTTAAATTCCCAAAAAGGTGAAACGCCTTGATTTGTTTCGTAATGTTTGTAAACGTTTGGCTTAAATTGCTAAAAAGATGAAACGCTTGGATTTGTTTCGTATCGTTTATATACGTTGAGATTAAATTGCTAAAAAGGTGAAACGCTTGGTTTTATTTTGTAACGTTTGTAAAGGTTTCGCTTAAATCGATAAAAATGTGAAACGTTTGGATTTGTTTCGTAACGTTTTATACGTTTGGTTTTATTTCGTAATGTTTGTAAACGTTTGGCTTAAACCGCTAAAAAGGTGAAACATTTGGATTTGTTTCGTAACGTTTGTCAACGTTTGGCTTAAATTGCTAAAAAGGCGAAACATTTGGTTTTGTTTCAAAACGTTTGCAAACGTTTGGCTTAAATATCTAAATAGATGAAACGTTCGGATTTGTTTCGTAACTTCTGTAAACATTTTGCTTAAATTGCTAAAATTGTGAAACGTTTCGATTTGTTTTTTAACGTTTGTAAATGTTTGGCTTAAATCGCTAAAAAGGTGAAACGCTTGGATTTGTTTCGTAATGTTTGGAAACGTTTGGCTTAAATCGCTAAAAAGGTGAAACATTTGGATTTGTTTCGTAAAGTTTGTATACGTTTGGCTTAAATTGCTAAAAAGGTAAAAAGCTTGAATTTGTTTCGTAATGTTTGTTAACGTTTGGCTTAAATTTCTAAAAACGTGAAAGTGTTGGATTTGTTTCGTAACGTTTGTAAACGTTAGGCTTAAATTGCTAAAAAGGTGAAACGGTTGGATTTATTTCGTTACATTTGTAAACGTTTGACTTAATTTGCCAAAAAGGCAAAACTCTTGGTTTTGCTTCGTAAGTTTTGTAAACGTTTGGCTTAAATTGTTAATTATGGGAAACGTTTGGATTTGTTTCGTAACGTTTGTAAACATTTGGCTTCAATCGCTAAAAATGTGAAACGTTTGGATTTGTTTCGTAACATTTGTAAACATTTGGCTTCAATTGCTAAAAATGTGAAACATTTGGATTTGTTTCGTAACGTTTGTAAACGTTGTGCTTAAATTGCTAAAAGGTGAAACGCTTGGATTTGTTTCGTAATATTTGTAAACATTTGACTTAAATTGCTAAAAAGGTGAAACGCTTGGATTTGTTCGTAATGTTTGTAAACGTTTGGCTGAAATCGCTAAAAGGGTGAAATTCTTGGATTTATTTAGTAACGTTTGTAAACGTTTGGCTTAAATCGCTAAAAAGGTGAAACGTTTGGATTTATTTCATAACGTTTGTAAACGTTTGGCTTAATTTGCTAAAAAGGTGAAACGCTTGGATTTGTTTCGTAATATTTGTAAACATTTGGCTTAAATTGCTAAAAAGGTGAAACGCTTGGATTTGTTTTGTTACGTTTGTAAACGTTTGGCTTAAATTGCAAAATAAGGGAAACGATTGGTTTTCTTTCGTAACGTTTATAAACGTTTGGCTTAAATTGCTAAATATATGAAACGTTTGGACTTGTTTCATAAAATTTGTAAACGTCTGGCTTCAATCACTAAAAAGGTGAAACGTTTGGATTTGTTTTTTAACATTTGTAAACGTTTGGCTTAAATCGCTAAAAAGGTGAAACGTTTGGATTTGTTTCGTAACGTTTTAAACGTTTTGCTTAAATCACTAAAATAAGGAAACGCTTGGATTTGTTTCTTAACGTTTGTAAATTTTTGGCTTATATTGCTAAAAAGGTGAAACGTTTGGTTTTGTTTCGTAGCGTTTGTACACATTTGGTTTTGTTTCGTAGCGTTTGTAAACGTTTTGCTTAAATCGCTAAAATGGTGAAACGTTAGGATTTGTTTCTTAACGTTAAAGGTGACACATTTGGATTTGTTTCATAACGTTTGAAAACTTTTGTCATAAATCGCTAAAAAGGTGAGACGTTTGGATTTGTTTCGTAATGTTTTAAACGTTTGGCTTAAAATCGCTTAAATAGGGAAACGTTTGGATTTGTTTCGTAACGTAAGTAAACGTTTGGCTTAAATTGCTAAAAAGAGGAAACGTTTGATTTTGTTCCGTAACGTTTGAAAACGTTCGGCTTAAATCGCTAAAAAGGTGAAACGTTTTGCTTAAATTGCTAAAAAGGTGAAACGGTTGGATTGTTTTCGTAACTTTTGTAAACGTTTGGCTTAAATCGCTTAAAAGGTGAAACGTTTGGATTAGTTTTGTAACGTTTGTAAACGTTTGGCCTAAATCACTAAAAAGGTGAAACGCTTGGACTTGTTAGGTAACGTATGTAAACATTTCGCTTAAATCGCTAAAAAGGTGAAACATTTGGATTTGTTTCGTAACGTTTGTAAACGTTTGGCTTAAATTTCAAAAAAGGTGAAACATTTGGATTTGTTTCGTAATGTTTGTAAACGTTTGGCTTAAATTGTTAAAAAGGTGAAACGCTTGGATTTGTTTCGTAATGTTTGTAAATGTTAGGCTTAAATCGCTAAAAAGGTGAAACGCTTTGATTTGTTTCGTAATGTTTGTAAACATTTGGCTTACATCGATAAAAAAGGTGAAACGCTTGGATTTGTTTCGTAATGTCTGTAAACGTTTGGCTTAAATCGCTAAAAAGGTGAAACGCTTGGATTTGTTTCGTAATGTCTGTAAACGTTTGGCTTAAATCGCTAAAAAGGTGAAACGCTTGGATTTGTTTCGTAACGTTTGTAAACATTTCGCTTAAATCGCTAAAAAGGTGAAACGTTTGGATTTGTTTCATAACGTTTGTAAACGTTTGGCTTAAATTGAAAAAAAGGTGAAACTCTTGGATTTGTTTCGTAATGTTTGTAAACGTTTGGATTAAATCGCTAAAAAGGTGAAACGCTTGGATTTGTTTCGTAATGTTTGTAAATGTTTGGCTTAAATCGCTAAAACGGTGAAATGCTTGGATTTGTTTCGTAATGTTTGTAAACGTTTAGCTTAAATCGCTAAAAAGGTGAAATGTTTGGATTTTTTTCATAACGTTTGTAATCGTTTGGCTTAATTTTCTATAAAGGTGAAACTCTTAGATTTGTTTCGTAATATTTGCAAACGTTTGGCTTAAATTGCTAAAAAGGTGAAACGCTTGGATTTGTTTTGTTACGTTTGTAAACGCTTAGCTTAAATTGATAAATAAGGGAAACTATTGGTTTTATTTCGTAACGTTTATAAACGTTTGGCTTAAATTGCTAAATACATGAAACGTTTGGACTTGTTTCGTAACATTTGTAAACGTTTGAAAACGTTCGGCTTAAATCGTTAAAAAGGTGAAACGTTTAGCTTAAATTTCTAAAAAGGTGAAACGCTTGGATTTGTTTCGTAACGTTTGTAAGCGTTTGGCTTAAATCGCTAGAAAGGTAAAACATTTGGATTTGTTTCGTAACGTTTGTAAACGTTTGCCTTAAATCTTTAAAAAGGGGAAACGTTTGGATTTATTTTGTAACGTTTGTAAACGTTTGGCTTAAATTGCTAAAAAGTTAAAACATTTGGTTTTGTTTCGTAACATTTGTAAACGTTTGGTTTAAATTGCTAAAAAGGGGATACGTCGGATTGTTTCGTAGTGTTTGTAAATGTTTGGCTTAAATTGTTAAAAAGGTGAAAAACTTGGATTTTTTTCATAACGTTTGTAAACATTTCGCTTAAATCGCTAAAAAGGTGAAACGTTTGGATTTGTTTCATAACGTTTGTAAACGTTTGGCTTAAATTGCTAAAAAGGTGAAACGCTTGTATTTGTTTCATAATGTTTGTAAACATTTGGTTTAAATTGCTAAAAAGGTGAAATGCTTGGATTTGTTTCGTTACATTTGTAAACATTTGGATTTGTTTCGTAATCTTTTAAACGTTTGGTTTTGTTTCGTAACGTTTGTAAACGTTTGGATTAAATCGCTAAAAAGGTGAAACGTTTGGATTTGTTTCTTAACGTTTATAAACGTTTGGCTTAAATCGCTAAAAGGGTGAAATGCTTGGATTTGTTTCGTAACATTTGTAAACGTTTGGCTTAAATCGCTAAAAAGGTGAAACGTTTGGATTTGTTTGGCTTAATTTGCTAAAAAGGTGAAACACTTCGATTTGTTTCATAATGTTTGTAAACGTTTGGCTTAAATTGCTAAAAAGCTGAAATGCTTGGAATTGTTTTGTAACGTTTGGCTTAAATTGCTAAATATGGGAAACGTTTGGATTTGTTTCGTAACTTTTGTAAATGTTTTGCTTCAATCGCTAAAAAGGTGAAACGTTTGGAATTGTTTTGTAACGTTTGTAAACATTTGACTTAAATTGCTAAAAAGGAGAAACGTTTGGATTTGTTTTGTAATGTTTGTAAACGTTTGGCTTAAATCGCTAAATAGGTGAAATGTTTGAATTTGTTTCGTAATGTTTGTAAAAATATGGCTTACATTGCTAAAAAGGTGAAACGCTTGGATTTGTTTCGTAACGTTTGTAAACGTTTTTTCTTAAATCGGTAAAAAAATATGAAATGTTTGGATTTGTTTCATAACGTTTTAAACGTTAGGTTTTGTTTCGTAGCGTTTGTAAACATTCGGCTTAAATTGCTAAAAAAGGTAAAACGCTTGAATTTGTTTCGTAACGTTTGTTAACGTTTGGCTTAAATTGCTTAAAAGGTGAAACGTTTGGATTTGTTTCGTAACGTTTGTAAACGTTTGGCTTAAACTGCTAAAAAGGTGAAACATTTAGAATAGTTTTATAACGTTTTTATCCTTTGGTTTTGTTTCGTAATGTTTGTAAATGTTTTACTTAAATCGCTAAAAAGATGAAACGTTTGGATTTTTTTCGTCACGTTTATAAACGTTTGGCTTAAATCGATAAAAAGGTGAAAAGTTTAGATTTGTTTGTAACATTCGTAAACGTTTGGCTTAAATAGCTAAAATGGGGAAACTTTTGGATTTGTTTCGTAACGTTTGTAAACGTTTAGCTTGAATAGCTTAAAAGTAGAAATCTTTTGATTTATTTCGTAACGTTTTCGAACATTTGGCTTAAGTAGCTAAAATAGGGACACGCTTGGATTTGTTTCGTAACGTTTGTAAACGTTTGGCTTAAATCGCTAAAATGGAGAAACGTTTCGATTTGTTTAGTAACGTTTGTAAACGTTTGCCTTAAATCACAAAAAAGTGAAAATTTTGGTTTTGTTCCGTAACGTTTACAAACGTTTTGCTTAAATCGCAAAAAAGGTGAAATGTTTGCTTTTGTTTTGTAATGTTTATAAACGTTTGGCTTAAATCGCTAAAAAGGTGAAATGTTTGGATTTGTTTCGAAACGTGTGTAAACGTTTGGCCTAAATTGTTAAAAAGGCAAAACGTTTGAATTTTTTTTGTAATGTTTGTAAACGTTTGGCTTAAATCGTTAAAAAGGTGAAGGTTTGGATTTGTTTCGCAACGTTTGTAAACGTTTGGCTTAAATCGCTAAAAAGGGGAAAAGTTTGGATTTGTTTTATAATGTTTGTAAACGTTTAGCTTAAATGGCTAAAGGCGAAACGCTTGGATTTGTTTCGTAACGTTTGTAAACATTTGGCTTAAATCGCTAAAAAGGTGAAACGTTTAGATTTGTTTCGAACCGTTTGTAAACGTTTGGCTTAAATTGCTAAAAAGTTGAAACGCTTGGATTTTTTTCGTAGCGTTTGTAAACGTTTGGCTTAAATTGCTAAAAAGGTGAAACGTTTGGATTTTTTTTGAAACGTTTGTAAACGTTTGGCGTAAATTGCTAAAAAGGTGAAACGCTTGGATTTGTTTCGTAGCGTTTGTAAACGTTTGGCTTAAATCGCTAAAAAGGTGAAACGCTTGGATATGTTTCCTAACCTTTCTAATCGTTTGGCTTAAATCGTTAAAAAGGTGAAACATTTGGTTTCGTAACTTTAGTACACGTTTGGCTTAAATCGCTAAAAAGGTGAAACGTTTTGATTTGTTTCGTAATGTTTGTAAACGTTTGGCTTCAATCGCTAAAAAGAGGATTTGGATTTGTTTCGTAACGTTTGTAAACATTTGGCATAAATCGCTGAAAAGGTGAAATGTTTGGATTTGTTTCATAACGTTTTATACATTTGGCTTAAATCGCTAAAATGGGGAAACATTTGGATTTGTTTTGTAATGTTTGTAGATGTTGGGCTTAAATTTCAAAAAGGTGAAATGTTTGGTTTTGTTTCGTAACGTTTGTAAACGTTCGGCTTAAATTGCTAAAAAGGTGACAGGTTTGGATTCGTTTCGTAACTTTTGTAAACGTTTGGCTTAAAATTCTAAAAAGGTGAAACGCTTGAATTTGTGTCTAAACGTTTGTAAATGTTTGGCGTAAATTACTAAAAAGATTAAACGCTTGTATTTGTTTCGGAACGTTTGTAAACGTCTGGCATAAATTCCTAAAAAGTTAAATTGCTTGAATTTTTTTCGCAACGTTTGTAAACGTTTAGCCTAAATTGCTAAAAAGGTGAAACACTTGGTTTTGTTACGTAACGTTTGTAAATGTTTGGCTTAAATTGCTAAAAAGGTGAAACACTTGGATTTGTTTCGTAACGTTTGTAAACGTTTGGCTTAAATTGCTAAAAATGTGAAACGTTCAGTTTTATAAGCTGAAACTTTTGGATTTTTTCGTAACGTTTATTTTTTTGGCTTACATCGCTAAAAAGGGGAAACGTTTGGATTTGTTTCGTAACGTTTGTAAACGTTTGGCTTAAATCGAAAAAATGGTGAAACGTTTAGATTTGTTTGTAACATTTGTAAGCGTTTGGCTTAAATCGCTAAAATGGGGAAACGTTTGGATTTGTTTCGTAAAGTTTGTAAACATTTGCCTTAAATAGCTACAAAGGAGAAACGTTTGGATTTGTTTCGTAACGTTTTCGAACATTTGGCTTAAATCGCTAAAATGGGGAAACGCTTTGATTTGTTTCGTAACGTTTGTAAACGTTTGGCTTAAATCGCTAAAATGGGGAAACGTTTGGATTTGTTTCGTAATGTTTGTAAACGTTTGCTTTAAATCGCTAAAATCTGAAAAGTTTGGTTTTGTTCCGTAACGTTCACAAATGTTTTGCTTAAATCGCTAAAAAGGTGAAATGTTAGCTTTTGTTTTGTAATGTTTATAAACGTTTGGCTTAAATCGCTAAAAATGTGAAACATTTGGATTTGCTTCGTAACAATTGTAACCGTTTGGCTTAAATACCTAAAAATGTGAAATGTTTGGATTTGTTTTGTAACGTTTGTAAACATTTGGCATAAATCGCTAAAAAGGGGAAAGGTTTTAATTTGTTTCATAATGTATGTAAACGTTTGGCTTAAATCGCTAAAAAGGTGAAACACTTGGATTTGTTTCGTAAAGTTTGTACACGTTTGGCTTAATTTGCTAAAATGTGGAAATGTTTGGATTTGTTTCGTAACGTTTGTAAACATTTGGCTTAAATCACTAAAAAGGTGAAATGTTTGGATTTGATTCGTGGCGTTCCTAAACGCTTGGCTTAAATCGCTAAGAAGGTGACACGTTTGGGTTTGTTTCGTAACGCTTGTAAACGTTTGGCTTGTAAAGCTAATAAGGAGAAACATTTGGATTTATTTCGTAACGCTTGTAAACATTTGGCTTAAATAGCTAAAAAGGTGAAACGCTTGGATTTTTTTCGTAACGTTTGTAAACATTTGGCTTAAATCGCTAAAATGGGGAAACGTTTGGATTTGTTTCGTAAATTTTATAAACGTTTGGCTTAAATCACGAAAAAGGGCAAATGTTTGGTGTTGTTTTGTAATGTTTGTAAACGTTTGGCTTAAATTGCTAAAAAGGTGAAACACTTTGATTTATTTCGTAACGTTTGTAAAAGTTTGGCTTAAATTGCTAAAAAGGTGAAACGGTTGGATTTATTTCGTAACGTTTGTAAAAGTTTTGCTTAAATCGTTAAAAAGGTGAAACGCTTGGATTTGTTTCGTAACGTTTGTAAACCTTTGGCATAAATCGTTAAAATGGTGAAACGTTTGGATTTTTTTCGTAACGTTTATAAACGTTTGTCTTAAATCGCTAAAAAGGTGAAACGTTTGGATTTGTTTCGCAACGTTTTAAACGTTTGGATTAAATCGCTAAAAAGGTGAAACGTTTGGTTTGGTCCGTAACGTTTGTAAACGTTTGGCTTAAATTTCTAAAAAGATGAAACGCTCTGATTTGTTTCGCAACGTTTGTAAATGTTTGGCTTAAATTGCTAAAAAGAAAAAATGTACAAACGTTACGAAACAAATCCAAGTGTTTCACCTTTTAAGCAATTTCAGCCAAGCGTTTACGAACGTTACAAAACAAATCCAAGAGTTTCACCTTTTTAGCAATTTAAGCCAAACGTTTACAAATGCTACGAAACAAAACCAAACGTTTCACCTTTTTAGTGATTTAAGCCAAACGTTTACAAACGTTACGAAACAAATCCAAACGTGAAACATTTGGATTTGTTTCATAACATTTGTAAACGTTTGGCTTAAATCGCTAAATGGGGGAAACTTTTGGATTTGTTTCATAACGTTTGTAAACGTTTGGCTTAAATAGCAAAAAAGGTGAAACATTTGGATTTGTTTGTAACGTTTGTAAACGTTTGGCTTAAATCGCTAAAATGGGAAAACGTTTAGATTTGTTTCCTAACTTTTGTAAACGTTTGGCTTAAATAGCTAAAAAGGTAAAACGTTTGGATTTGTTTCGTAATGTTTGTAAACATTTGACTTAAATCGCTAAAATGGGGAAACACTTGGAATTTTTTCGTAATGTTTGTAAACGTTTGGCTTAAATCGCTAAAATGGGGAAACGTTTGGATTTGTTTCGTAACGTTTGAAAACGTTTGCCTTAAATCGCTAAAAAAGTGAAACGTATGGATTTGTTTTGTAACGTTAAAAAAACTTTTGTTTAAATCGCAAAAAAAGTGAAATGTTTGGTTTTGTTATGTAACGTTTATAAACGTTTGGCTTAAATCGCTAAAAATGGGAAACGTTTGGATTTGTTTCGTAACGTTTGTAAACGTTTGGCTTAAATCGCTAAAAATGTGAAACACTTGGATTTGTTTCGTAACGTTTGTAAACATTTGGCTTAAATAGCTAAAACGGGGAACCGTTTGGATTTGTTTCGTAAGGTTTATAAAGGTTTGGCTAAAATCGCTAAAAAGGTGAAACGTTTGGATTTGTTTCGTAATATTTGTAAACGTTTGGCTTAAATTGCTAAAAAGGTGAAATGCTTAGATTTGTTTTGCAACGTATTAAACGTTTGGATTAAATAGCTAAAATGGGGAAACGTTTCGATTTGTTTCGTAATGGTTGTAAACGTTTGGCTCAAATTGCTTAAAAGATGAAACGTTTGGATTTGTTTCATAACGTTTGTAAACGTTTGGCTTAAATCGCTTAAATGGGAAAACGTTTGGCTTTGTTTCGTAACGTTTGTAAACATTTGGCTTAAATCGCCAAAATGTGAAACGTTTGGCTTAAATCGCTAAAAAAGTGAAACGTTTGGATTTGTTTAGTAACGTTTACACACGTTTTGCTTAAATCGCTAAAAATGTGAACTGTTTGGTTTTGTTTTGTAACGTTTATAAACATTTGGCTTAAATCGCAAAAAATGTGAAACGTTTAGAATTGTTTCGTAACATTTGTACACGTTTGACTTAAATACCTAAAAATGTGAAATATTTGGATTTGTTTCGTAACGTTTGTAAATGTTTGGCTTAAATCGCTAAAAAGGAGAAACGTTTAAATTTGTTTTATAACGTATGTAAATGTTTTGCTTAAATTGGTAATAAGGTGAAACACTAGGATTTGTTTCGTAATGTTTGTACACGTTTTGCTTAAATCGCTAAAATGTTTGGATTGGTTTCGTAACGTTTGTAAACGTTTGGCTTAAATCGCTAAAAAGGGGAAATGTTTGGATTCGTTTCGTAACGTTTATAAATGTTTGGCGTAAATCTCTAAAAAGGCGAAACGTTTGGATTTGTTTCGTAACGTTTGTAAACGTTTGGCTTATATTGCTAAAAAGGTGAAACGTTTGGATTTGTTTTGTAACGTTTGTAAACGTTTGGCTTAAAACTATAAAATGGTAAAACGCTTGGATTTGTTTCGTAACGTTTGTAAACGTTTGGCTTAAAGCGCTATTATAGGGAAACATTTGGATTTGTTTCATAATGTTTATAAACGTTTGGATTTGTTTCCTAAAGTTTGTAAACGTTTGGCTTATATAGCTAAAAAGGTGAAACGTTTGGATTTGTTTTGTAACGTTTGTAAACATTTGGCTGAAATCGCTAAAATGGGGAAACGCTTGAATTTGTTTCATAATGTTTGTAAACGTTTGGCTTAAATCACTAAACTGGGGAAACATTTGGATTTGTTTCGTAACATTTGTAAACGTTTTCCTTAAATCGCTAAAAAAGTGAAACGTTTTGATTTGTTTCATAACGTTAAAAAACCTTTTGCTTAAATCGCTAAAAAGGTGAAATGTTTGGTTTTGTTATGTAACGTTAATAAACGTTTAGCTTAAATTGCTAAAAATGTGAAACGTTTGGATTTGTTTCGTAACGTTTGTAAATATTTGGCAAATTCCTAAAAATGTGAAATGTTTGGATTTGTTTCATAACGTTTGTAAACGTTTGGCTTAAATCGCTAAAAAGAGGAAACATTTGGATGTGCTTCATAACGTATGTAAACGTTTGACTTAAATTGCTAAAAATGTGAAACACTTGGATTTGTTTCGTAACGTTTGCTCACGTTTGGCTTAAATCGCTAAAACGGGTAAACGTTTCGATTGGTTTCGTAACGTTTGTAAATGTTTAGCGTAAATCGCTAAAAATTGAAGCGTTTGGATTCGTTTCGTAACGTTTCTAAATGTTGTGAATAAATCGCTAAAAAGGGGTAACGTTTGGGTTTGTTTTGTAACGTTTGTAACCGTTTAGCTTACATCGCCAAAATGTGAAACGTTAGGCTTAAATTGCTAAAAAAGTGAAATGTTTAGATTTGTTTCGTCTTGTTTACACACGTTTTGCTTAAATTGCTAAAAAGATGAAACGTTTTGTTTTGTTTTGTAACGTTTATAAACATTTGGCTTAAATCGCAAAAATATGAAACGTTTGGAATTGTTTCGTAACATTTGTACACGTTTGGCTTAAATACCTAAAAATGTGAAATATTTGGATTTGTTTCGTAACGTTTGTAAATATTTGGCTTAAATCGCTAAAAAAGATAAACATTTAAATTTGTTTCATAACGTATGTAAATGGTTGGCTTAAATTGGTAAAAAGGTGAAACACTAGGATTTGTTTCGTAACATTTGTACATGTTTTGCTTAAATCGCTAAAATGAGGATACGTTTGGATTTTTTTCGTAACGTTTGTAAACGTTTGGCTTAAATCGCTAAAAAGGGTAAATGTTTGGATTCGTTTCGTAACGTTTGTAAACGTTTGGCTTAAATTGCTAAAAAGGTGAAACGTTTGGATTTGTTTCGTAGCGTTTGTAAACATTTGGCTTAAAACTGTAAAAATGTAAGACGCTTGGATTTTTTCGTAACGTTTGTAATTGTTTGGCTTAAAGCGCTATAATAGGGAAATGTTTGGATTTGTTTTATAACGTTTATAAACGTTTGGCTTAAATCGTTAAAAAGGTGAAACATTTGGTTTTGTTTCGTAATGTTTGTAAACTTTGGGCTAAATTGCTAAAAAGGTGAAACATTTGGATTTGTTTCGTAACGTTTGTAAACGTTTGGCTTAAATTGCTAAAAAGGTGAAACGTTCGGATTTGTTTTGTAACGTTTGTAAACGTTTGGCTTAAAACTATAAAAAGGTAAAACGCTTGGATTTGTTTCGTAACGTTTGTAAACGTTTGGCTTAAAGCGCTATTATAGGGAAACGTTTGGATTTGTTTCGTAACGTTTATAAACGTTTGGATTTGTTTCCTAAAGTTTGTAAACGTTTGGCTTAAATAGATAAAAAGGTGAAACGTTTGGATTTGTTTCGTAACGTTTGTAAACATTTGGCTTAAATCGTTAAAATGGGGAAACGCTTGAATTTGTTTCATAATGTTTGTAAGCGTTTGGCTTAAATCACTAAAATGGGGAAACATTTGGATTTGTTTCGTAACGTTTGTAAACGTTTTCCTTAAATCGCTAAAAAGGTGAAACGTTTGGATTTGTTTCGTAACGTTAAAAAACCTTTTGCTTAAATTGCTAAAAAGGTGAATTGTTTGGTTTTGTTATGTAACGTTAATAAACGTTTGGCTTAAATTGCCAAAAATGTGAAACGTTTGGATTTGTTTCGTAACGTTTGTGAACATTTGGATGAAATTCCTAAAAATGTGAAATGTTTGGATTTGTTTCATAACGTTTGTAAACGTTTGGCTTAAATCGCTAAAAAGAGGAAACATTTGGATTTGTTTCATAACGTATGTAAACGTTTGGCTTAAATTGCTAAAAATGTGGAACACTTGGATTTGTTTCGTAACGTTTGCACACGTTTGGCTTAAATCGCTAAAACGGGTAAACGTTTCGATTGGTTTCGTAACGTTTGTAAATGTTTAGCATAAATCGATAAAAAGGGGAAACGCTTGGAATTTTTTCGTAATGTTTGTAAACGTTTGGCTTAAATCGCTAAAATGGGGAAACGTTTGGATTTGTTTCGTAACGTTTGAAAACGTTTGCCTTAAATCGCTAAAAAAGTGAAACGTATGGATTTGTTTTGTAACATTTGTAAAAGTTTGGCTTAAATCGCTAAAAAGGTGAAACGCTTGGATTTGTTTCGTAATGTTTGTAAACATTTGGCTTAAATAGCTAAAATGGCGAAACGTTTGGGTTTGGTTCGTAACGTTTATAAATGTTTGGCTTAAATCGCTAAAAAGGTGAAACATTTGGTTTTGTTTCGTAATGTTTGTAAACGTTTGGCTTAAATTGCTAAAAATGTGAAACGCTTGGATTTGTTTCGTAATGTATTAAACGTTTGGATGAAATAGCTAAAATGGGGAAACTTTTGGATTTGTTTCGTAATGTTTGTAAACGTTTGGCTCAAATTACTAAAAAGGTGAAACGTTTGGATTTGTTTCGTAACGTTTATAAACGTTTGGCTTAAATCGCTTAAATGGGAAAACGTTTGGCTTTGTTTTGTAACGTTTGTAACCGTTTGGCTTAAATCGCCTAAATGTGACACGTTTGGCTTAAATCGCAAAAATATGAAACGTTTGGAATTGTTTCGTAACATTTGTACACGTTTAGCTTAAATACCTAAAAATGTGAAATATTTGGATTTATTTCGTAACGTTTGTAAATGTTTGGCTTAAATCGCTAAAAAAGATAAACATTTAAATTTGTTTCATAACGTATGTAAATGGTTGGCTTAAATTGGTAAAAAAGTGAAACACAAGGATTTGTTTCGTAGTGTTTGTACACGTTTTGCTTAAATCGCTAAAATGAGGATACGTTTGGATTTTTTTCGTAACGTTTGTAAACGTTTGGCTTAAATCACTAAAAAGGAGAAACGTTTGGATTCGTTTCGTAAAGTTTGTAAACGTTTGGCTTAAATTGCTAAAAAGGTGAAACGTTTGGATTTGTTTCGTAGCGTTTTTAAACGTTTGGCTTAAAACTGTAAAAAGGTGAAACTCTTGGATTTTTTTCGTAACGTTTGTAAACGTTTGGCTTAAAGCGCTATAATAGGGAAATGTTTTGATTTGTTTCGTAACGTTTATAAACGTTTGGCTTAAATCGCTAAAAAGGTGAAACATTTGGTTTTGTTTCGTAATGTTTGTAAAAGTTTGGGCTAAATTACTAAAAAGGTGAAACGTTTGGTTTTGTTTCTTAACGTTTGTAAACGTTTGGCTTCAAACGATAGAAAGGTGAAACGTTTGGATTTGTTTGGTAACGTTTTGCAAACGTTTGGCTTAAATTGCTAAAAAGGTGAAATGCTTAGATTTGTTTCGTAACGTTTGTAAACGTTTGGCTTAAATCGCTAAAAAAAATAAAACGTTTGGATTTGTTTCGTATTTCTCGTGTAGAAAATCTTCTTACAAAAAAGACTCCAGCAACCTTAGAAAAGTGTCCCCGAGACTGCGGAGGGCAATCAGAAAGATTTGTTTCGTAACGTTTGTAAACGTTTGGCTTAAATTGCTAAAAAGGTGAAACGCTTGGATTTGTTTTGCAACGTATTAAACGTTTGGATTGAATAGCTAAAATGGGGAAATGTTTCGATTTGTTTCGTAATGGTTGTAAACGTTTGGCTCAAATTGCTAAAATGGTGAAACGTTTGGATTTGTTTCATAATTTTTGTAAACGTTTGGCTTAAATCGCTTAAATGGGAAAACGTTTGGCTTTGTTTCGTAACGTTTGTTAACGTTTGGCTTAAATCGCCAAAATGTGAAACGTTTGGCTTAAAGCGCTAAAAAAGTGAAACATTTGGATTTGTTTCGTAACGTTTACACACGTTTTGCTTAAATCGTTAAAAAGGTGAACTGTTTGGTTTTGTTTTGTAACGATTATAAACATTTGGCTTAAATCGCAAAAAGTGTGAAACGTTTCGAATTGTTTCGTAACATTGGTACACGTTTGGCTTAAATACCTAAAAATGTGAAATATTTGGATTTGTTTCGTAACGTTTGTAAATGTTTGACTTAAATCGCTAATAAGGAGAAACGTTTAAATTTGTTTTATAACGTATGTAAATGTTTTGCTTAAATTGGTAATAAGGTGAAACACTAGGATTTGTTTCGTAATATTTGTACACGTTTTGCTTAAATCGCTAAAATGGGAAAATGTTTGGATTGGTTTCGTAACGTTTGTAAACGTTTGGCTTATATCGCTAAAAAGGGGAAATGTTTGGATTCGTTTCGTTACGTTTATCAACGTTTGGCGTAAATCTCTAAAAAGGCGAAACGTTTGGATTTGTTTCGTAACGTTTGTAAACGTTTGGCTTAAATTGCTAAAAAGGTGAAACGTTTGGATTTATTTTATAACGTTGGTAAATGTTTGGCTTAAAACTATAAAAAGGTAAAACGCTTGGATTTGTTTCGTAACGTTTGTAAACGTTTGGCTTAAAGCGCTATTATAGGGAAACGTTTGGATTTGTTTCGTAACGTTTATAAACGTTTGAATTTGTTTTCTAAAGTTTGTAAACGTTTGGCTTAAATAGCTGAAAAGGTGAAACGTTTGGATTTGTTTCGTAACGTTTGTAAAAAATTGTCTTAAATCGCTAAAATGGGGAAACGCTTGAATTTGTTTCATAATGTTTGTAAACGTTTGGCTTAAATCACTAAAATGGGGAAACATTTGGATTTGTTTCGTAACGTTTGTAAACGTTTTCCTTAAATCGCTAAAAAAGTGAAACGTTTGGATTTGTTTCGTAACGTTAAAAAACCTTTTGCTTAAATCGCTCAAAAGGTGAAATGTTTGGTTTTGTTATGTAACGTTAATAAACGTTTGGCTTAAATTGCTAAAAATGTGAAACGTTTGGATTTGTTTCGTAACGTTTGTAAACGTTTGGCTTAAATCGCTAAAAAGAGGAAACATTTGGATTTGTTTCATAACGTATGTAAACGTTTGGCTTAAATTGCTAAAACTGTGAAACACTTGGATTTGTTTCGTAACGTTTGCACACGTTTGGCTTAAATCGCTAAAACGGGTAAACGTTTCGATTGGTTTCGTAACGTTTGTAAATGTTTAGCGTAAATCGCTAAAAAGGTGAAGCGTTTGGATTCGTTTCGTACATTTCTAAATGTTGTGAATATATCGCTAAAAAGGGGAAACGTTTGGGTTTGTTTCGTAATGTTTATTAACGTTTGGCTTAAATTGCTAAAAAGGTGAAACGTATGTATTTGTTTCGTAACATTTGTAAAAGTTTGGCTTAAATCGCTACAAAGGTGAAACGCTTGGATTTGTTTCGTAATGTTTGTAAACATTTGGCTTAAATAGCTAAAAAGGTGAAACTTTTTGATTTGTTTCATAATGTCGGTAAACGTTTGGCTTAAATCGCTAAAAAGGTGAAACGTTTGGTTTTGTTTCGTAACGTTTGTACACGTTTTGCTTAAACTGCTAAAAACGGGTTCGTAACGTTTTAAACGTTTGGATTATTTTCGTAATATATGTAAACGTTTGGCTTAAATCGCTAAAAAGGGGAAACATTTGGATTTGTTTCGTAACATTTGTAAACGTTTGGCTTAAATCGCTAAAAAGGTGAAATGTTTGGATTTGTTACCTAACGTTTGTAAACGTTTGGCTTAAATCACTAAAAAGCTAAAGCGTTTGGATTTGTTTCGTAAGGTTTGTAGACGTTTGGCTTAAATCGCTAAAAAGGTGAAACTTTTGGATTTGTTTTGTAACGTTTGTAAACATTTGTCTTAAATCGCTAAAAAGGTGAAACATTTGGATTTGTTTCGTAAAATTTGTAAACGTTTGGCTTAAATTGCTTAAAAGGTGAAACGTTTTGATTTGTTTCATAATGTCGATAAACGTTTGGCTTAAATTGCTAAAAAGGTGAAATGTTTGGTTTTGTTTCGTAGCGTTTGTACACGTTTTGCTTAAACGTTTGGATTTGTTTTGTAACGTTTGTAAACGTTTGGATTGAATCGATAAAAAGGTGAAATATTTGGATTTTTTTCGTAACGTTTATAAACGTTTGGCTTAAATCGCTAAAAGGGTGAATTGCTTGGATTTATTTCGTAACGTTTGTAAACGTTTGGCTTAAATAGCTAAAAAGGTAAAACATTTGGTTTTGTTTCGTAGCGTTTGTAAACGTTTGGCTTAAATTGCTTAAATGGTGAAATGCTTTGATTTATTTCTTAACATTTGTAAACGTTCGGCTTAAATCGCTAAAAAGGTGGAACGTTTGGTTTTGTTTTGTAACGTTTGTAAACGTTTGGCTTAAATAGCTAAAAAGGTGAAATTTTTAGTTTTGTTTTGTAACGTTTATAAACGTTTGGCTTAAATTGCTAAAAACGTGAAACATTTGGATTTGTTCCGTAACATTTGTAAACGTTTGGCTTAAATCGCATAAAAGGTCAAACGTTTGGGTTTGTTTCGTAACTTTTGTAAATGTTTGGCTTAAATTGCTAAAAAGGTGAAACGTTTGGATTTGTTTTGTAACGTCTGTAAACGTGTGGATTCAATCACTAAAAAGGTGAAACGCTTGGATTTGTTCCGTAACGTATGTAAACATTTTGCTTAAATCGCTAAAAAGGTGAAACATTTGGATTTGTTTCATAACGTTTGTAAACTTTTGGCTTAAATTGCAAAAAAGGTGAAACGCTTGGCTTTGTTTCGTAATGTTTGTAAAGGTTTGGCTTACATCGCTAAAAAGGTGAAACGCTTTGATTTGTTTCGTAATGTGTGTAAACTTTTGGCTTACATCGTTAAAAAGGTGAAACGCTTGGATTTGTTTCGCAATGTCTGTAAACGTTTGGCTTAAATCGCTAAAAAGGTGAAACGCTTGGATTTGTTTTGTAATGTCTGTAAACGTTTGGCTTAAATCGCTAAGAAGGTGAAACGCTTGGATTTGTTTCGTAACGTTTGTAAAAATTTCGCTTAAATCTCTAAAAAGGTGAAACGTTTGGATTTGTTTCCTAACGTTTGTAAACGTTTGGCTTAAATTGCAAAAAAGGTGAAACGCTTGGATTTGTTTCGTAATGTTTGTAAACGTTTGGCTTAAATCGCTAAAAAGGTGAAACTCATGGATTTGTTCGTAATGTTTGTAAACGTTTGGCTTAAATCGCTAAAAGGGTGAAATGCTTGGATTTGTTTCATAACGTTAGTAAACGTTTGGCTTAAATCGCTATAAAGGGGAAACGTTTGGATTTATTTCATAACGTTTGTAAAAGTTTGTCTTAATTTGCTAAAAAGGTGAAACGCTTGGATTTGTTTCGTAATATTTGTAAACGTTCGGCTTATATCGCTAAAAAGGTGGAACGTTTGGTTTTGTTTTGTAACGTTTGTAAACGTTTGGCTTAAATAGCTAAAAAGGTGAAATTTTTAGTTTTGTTTTGTAACGTTTATAAACATTTGGCTTAAATTGCTAAAAACGTGAAACATTTGGATTTGTTCCGTAACATTTGTAAACGTTTGGCTTAAATCGCTTAAAAGGTCAAACGTTTGGGTTTGTTTCGTAACTTTTGTAAATGTTTGGCTTAAATTGCTAAAAAGGTGAAACGTTTGGATTGGTTTTATAACGTCTGTAAACGTTTGGCTTCAATAAATAAAAAGGTGAAACACTTGGATTTGTTCCGTAACGTATGTAAACATTTTGCTTAAATCGCTAAAAAGGTGAAACATTTGGATTTGTTTCATAACGTTTGTAAACTTTTGGCTTAAATTGCAAAAAAGGTGAAACGCTTGGATTTGTTTCGTAATGTTTGTAAATGTTTGGCTTACATCGCTAAAAAGGTGAAACGCTTTGATTTGTTTCGTAATGTGTGTAAACATTTGGCTTACATCGTTAAAAAGGTGAAACGCTTGGATTTGTTTCGTAATGTCTGTAAACGTTTGGCTTAAATCGCTAAAAAGGGGAAACGCTTGGATTTTTTTCGTAATGTTTGTAAACGTTTGGCTTAAATCGCTAAAAAGGTGAAACGCTTGGATTTGTTTCGTAATGTTTGTAAACATTTCGCTTAAATCGCTAAAAAGGTGAAACGTTTGGATTTGTTTCATAACGTTTGTAAACGTTTGGCTTAAATTGCAAAAAAGGTGAAACGTTTGGATTTGTTTCGTAATGTTTGTAAACGTTTGGCTTAAATCGCTAAAAAGGTGAAACGCTTGGATTTGTTCGTAATGTTTGTAAACGTTTGGCTTAAATCGCTAAAAGGGTGAATTGCTTAAATTTATTTCGTAACGTTTGTAAACGTTTGGCTTAAATAGCTAAAAAGGTAAAACATTTGGTTTTGTTTCATAGCGTTTGTAAAGGTTTGGCTTAAATTGATTAAATGGTGAAATGCTTTGATTTATTTCTTAATATTTGTAAACGTTCGGCTTAAATCGCTAAAAAGGTGGAACGTTTGGTTTTGTTTTGTAACGTTTGTAAACGTTTGGCTTAAATAGCTAAAAAGGTGAAATTTTTAGTTTTGTTTTGTAACGTTTATAAACGTTTGGCTTAAATTGCTAAAAACGTGAAACATTTGGATTTGTTCCGTAACATTTGTAAACGTTTGGCTTAAATCGCTTAAAAGGTCAAACGTTTGGGTTTGTTTCGTAACTTTTGTAAATGTTTGGCTTAAATTGCTAAAAAGGTGAAACGTTTGGATTTGTTTTGTAACGTCTGTAAACGTGTGGCTTCAATCACTAAAAAGGTGAAACGCTTGGATTTGTTCCGTAACGTATGTAAACATTTTGCTTAAATCGCTAAAAAGGTGAAACATTTGGATTTGTTTCATAACGTTTGTAAATGTTTGGATTTGTTTTGTAACGTTTGTAAATGTTTGGATTTGTTTTGTAACGTTTGTAAATGTTTGGATTTGTTTTGTAACGTTTGTAAATGTTTGGATTGAATCGATAAAAAGGTGAAATATTTGGATTTGTTTTGTAACGTTTATAAACGTTTGGCTTAAATCGCTAAAAGGGTGAATTGCTTGGATTTATTTCGTAACGTTTGTAAACGTTTGGCTTAAATAGCTAAAAAGGTAAAACATTTGGTTTTGTTTCGTAGCGTTTGTAAAGGTTTGGCTTAAATTGCTTAAATGGTGAAATGCTTTGATTTATTTCTTAATATTTGTAAACGTTCGGCTTAAATCGCTAAAAAGGTGGAACGTTTGGTTTTGTTTTGTAACGTTTGTAAACGTTTGGCTTAAATAGCTAAAAAGGTGAAATTTTTAGTTTTGTTTTGTAACGTTTATAAACGTTTGGCTTAAATTGCTAAAAACGTGAAACATTTGGATTTGTTCCGTAACATTTGTAAACGTTTGGCTTAAATCGCTTAAAAGGTCAAACGTTTGGGTTTGTTTCGTAACTTTTGTAAATGTTTGGCTTAAATTGCTAAAAAGGTGAAACGTTTGGATTGGTTTTATAACGTCTGTAAACGTTTGGCTTCAATAAATAAAAAGGTGAAACACTTGGATTTGTTCCGTAACGTATGTAAACATTTTGCTTAAATCGCTAAAAAGGTGAAACATTGGATTTGTTTCATAACGTTTGTAAACTTTTGGCTTAAATTGCAAAAAAGGTGAAAAGCTTGGATTTGTTTCGTAATGTTTGTAAATGTTTGGCTTACATCGCTAAAAAGGTGAAACGCTTTGATTTGTTTCGTAATGTGTGTAAACATTTGGCTTACATCGTTAAAAAGGTGAAACGCTTGGATTTGTTTCGTAATGTCTGTAAACGTTTGGCTTAAATCGCTAAAAAGGGGAAACGCTTGGATTTTTTTCGTAATGTTTGTAAACGTTTGGCTTAAATCGCTAAAAAGGTGAAACGCTTGGATTTGTTTCGTAATGTTTGTAAACATTTCGCTTAAATCGCTAAAAAGGTGAAACGTTTGGATTTGTTTCATAACGTTTGTAAACGTTTGGCTTAAATTGCAAAAAAGGTGAAATGCTTGCATTTGTTTCGTAATGTTTGTAAACGTTTGGCTTAAATCGCTAAAAAGGTGAAACGCTTGGATTTGTTCGTAATGTTTGTAAACGTTTGGCTTAAATCGCTAAAAGGGTGAATTGCTTAAATTTATTTCGTAACGTTTGTAAACGTTTGGCTTAAATAGCTAAAAAGGTAAAACATTTGGTTTTGTTTCATAGCGTTTGTAAAGGTTTGGCTTAAATTGCTTAAATGGTGAAATGCTTTGATTTATTTCTTAATATTTGTAAACGTTCGGCTTAAATCGCTAAAAAGGTGGAACGTTTGGTTTTGTTTTGTAACGTTTGTAAACGTTTGGCTTAAATAGCTAAAAAGGTGAAATTTTTAGTTTTGTTTTGTAACGTTTATAAACGTTTGGCTTAAATTGCTAAAAGCGTGAAACATTTGGATTTGTTCCGTAACATTTGTAAACGTTTGGCTTAAATCGCTTAAAAGGTCAAACGTTTGGGTTTGTTTCGTAACTTTTGTAAATGTTTGGCTTAAATTGCTAAAAAGGTGAAACGTTTGGATTTGTTTTGTAACGTCTGTAAACGTGTGGCTTCAATCACTAAAAAGGTGAAACGCTTGGATTTGTTCCGTAACGTATGTAAACATTTTGCTTAAATCGCTAAAAAGGTGAAACATTTGGATTTGTTTCATAACGTTTGTAAATGTTTGGATTTGTTTTGTAACGTTTGTAAATGTTTGGATTTGTTTTGTAACGTTTGTAAATGTTTGGATTGAATCGATAAAAAGGTGAAATATTTGGATTTGTTTTGTAACGTTTATAAACGTTTGGCTTAAATCGCTAAAAGGGTGAATTGCTTGGATTTATTTCGTAACGTTTGTAAACGTTTGGCTTAAATAGCTAAAAAGGTAAAACATTTGGTTTTGTTTCGTAGCGTTTGTAAAGGTTTGGCTTAAATTGCTTAAATGGTGAAATGCTTTGATTTATTTCTTAATATTTGTAAACGTTTGGCTTAAATCGCTAAAAAGGTGGAACGTTTGGTTTTGTTTTGTAACGTTTGTAAACGTTTGGCTTAAATAGCTAAAAAGGTGAAATTTTTAGTTTTGTTTTGTAACGTTTATAAACGTTTGGCTTAAATTGCTAAAAACGTGAAACATTTGGATTTGTTCCGTAACATTTGTAAACGTTTGGCTTAAATCGCTTAAAAGGTCAAACGTTTGGGTTTGTTTCGTAACTTTTGTAAATGTTTGGCTTAAATTGCTAAAAAGGTGAAACGTTTGGATTTGTTTTGTAACGTCTGTAAACGTGTGGCTTCAATCACTAAAAAGGTGAAACGCTTGGATTTGTTCCGTAACGTATGTAAACATTTTGCTTAAATCGCTAAAAAGGTGAAACATTTGGATTTGTTTCATAACGTTTGTAAACTTTTGGCTTAAATTGCAAAAAAGGTGAAACGCTTGGCTTTGTTTCGTAATGTTTGTAAAGGTTTGGCTTACATCGCTAAAAAGGTGAAACGCTTTTATTTGTTTCGTAATGTGTGTAAACTTTTGGCTTACATCGTTAAAAAGGTGAAACGCTTGGATTTGTTTCGCAATGTCTGTAAACGTTTGGCTTAAATCGCTAAAAAGGTGAAACGCTTGGATTTGTTTTGTAATGTCTGTAAACGTTTGGCTTAAATCGCTAAGAAGGTGAAACATTTGGATTTGTTTCATAACGTTTGTAAACTTTTGGCTTAAATTGCAAAAAAGGTGAAACTCTTGGTTTTGTTTCTTATGTTTTATAAACGTTTGGCTTAAATTGTTAATTATGTGAAACGTTTGGATTTGTTTCGTAACGTTTGTAAACATTTGGCTTCAATCACTAAAAATGTGAAACGTTTGGATTTGTTTCGTAACATTTGTAAACATTTGGCTTCAATTGCTAAAAATGTGAAACATTTGGATTTGTTTCGTAACGTTTGTAAACATTGTTCTTAAATTGCTAAAAAGGTGAAACGTTTGGATTTGTTTCGTAACATTTTAAATCTTTGGCTTAAATCGTTAAAATGGGGAAACGTTTCGATTTGTTTCGTAACGTTTGTAAACATTCAGCTTAAATCGCTAAAAAGGTGAAACATTTGGTTTTGTTTTGTAACGTTTGTAAACGTTCGGCTTAAATCGCTAAAAAGGTGAAACGTTTGGATTTGTTTTGTAAGATTTGTAAACGTTTTGCTTAAATTGTTAAAAAGGTGAAACACTTGGATTTGTTTCGTAACGCTTGTAAACGTTTGGTTTTGTTTAGTAACGTTTGGATTTGTTTCTTAACGTTTGTATACGTTTGGCTTAAATCGCTAAAAAGGTGAAACGTTTGGATTTGTTTCGTAACGTTTATAAACGTTTGGCTTAAATCGCAAAAAAGGCGAAACATTTGGATTTGTTTAGTAACGTTTATAAACGTTTGGCTTAAATCGCTAAAAAGGGGAAACGCTTGGATTTGTTTCATAACGTCTGTAAACGTTTGGCTTAAATCGCTAAAAAGGAGAAACGTTTGGATTTGTTTAGTAGCGTTTGTAAACGTTTGGCTTAAATCGCTAAAAAGGTGAAACGTTTGGATTTGTTTCATAATGTCGGTAAACGTTTGGCTTAAATCGCTAAAATGGTGAAACGTTTAGTTTTGTTTCGTAACGTTTGTAAACCTTTGTCTTAAATCACTAAAAAGGTGAAACATTTGGATTTGTTTCGTAACGTTTTTAAACGTTTGTTTTTAATTGCTAAAAATGTGAAACGTTTGGATTTGTTTCGTAACGTTTGTAAACGTTTGGCTTAAATTGCTCAAATTGGGTTCGTAACGTTTCAAACGTTTGGATTAGTTTCGTAACGTTTGTAACCGTTTTGTTTTGTTTTGTAACGTCTGTAAACGTTTGGCTTAAATTGCTAAAAAGGGGAAACGTTTGGATTTGTTTCGTAACGTTTGTAAACGTTTGGCTTAAATCGCTAAAAAGGTGAAACATTTGGATTTATTTCGTAACGTTTGTAAACGTTTGGCTTCAAATTGTTAAAAGGTGAAACGTTTGGCTTAAATCGCTGAAAAGGTGAAACGTTTGGATTTGTTTCGTAACGTTTGTAAATGTTTGGCTTAAATCGCTAAAAAGGTGAAATGTTTGGATTTGTGTCATAAAGTTTGTAAACGTTTGGCTTAAATCGCTAGAAAGGTGAAATGTTTTGATTTGTTTCATAATGTCGGTAAACGTTTGGCTTAAATCGCTAAAATGGTGAAACGTTTGGTTTTGTTTTGTAACGATTGTACACGTTTTGCTTAAACTGCTAAAAATGGGTTCGTAACATTTTAAACGTTTGGATTAGTTTCGTAATGTATGTAAACGTTTGGCTTAAATTGCTAAAAAGGGGAAACATTTGGATTTGTTTCGTAACATTTTTAAACGTTTGGCTTAAGTCGCTAAAAAGGAGAAATGTTTGGATTTGTTACCTAACGTTTGTAAACGTTTGGCTTAAATAACTAAAAAGGTAAAGCGTTTGAATTTGTTTCGTAATGTTTGTAAACGTTTGGCTTAAATCGCTACAAAGGTGAAACTCTCGGATTTGTTTTGTAACGTTTGTAAACGTTTGTCTTAAATCGCTAAAAAGGTGAAACGTTTTGATTTGTTTCGTAAAGTTTGTAAACGTTTGGCTTAAATCGCAAAAAAGGTGAAACTTTTTGATTTGTTTCATAATGTCGGTAAACGTTTGGCTTAAATCGCTAAAAAGGTGAAATGTTTGGTTTTGTTTCGTAACGTTTGTACACGTTTTGCTTAAATTTCTAAAAAGGTGAAACGTTTGGATTTGTTTCGTAACATTTTAAATGTTTGGCTTAAATCGCTAAAATGGGGAAACGTTTCGATTTGTTTCGTAAAGTTTGTAAACATTCGGCTTAAATCGCTAAAAAGGTGAAACGTTTGGTTTTGTATTGTAACGTTTGTAAACGTTCGGCTTAAATCGCTAAAAAGGTGAAACATTTGGATTTGTTTTGAAAGATTTGTAAACGTTTTGCTTAATTTGTTAAAAAGGTGAAACACTTGGATTTGTTTCGTAACGTCTGTAAATGTTTGGTTTTGTTTAGTAACGTTTGGATTTGTTTTGTAACGTTTGGCTTATATCGCTAAATAGGGGACACGATTGGATTTGTTTCGTAACGTTTTAAAACGTTTGTTTTAAATCACTACAAAGGTGACACGTTTGGATTTGTTTCGTAACATTTATAAACGTTTGGATTAAATCGCAAAAAAGGTGAAACGTTTGGATTTGTTTCGTAACGTTTATAAACGTTTGGCTTAAATCGCTAAAAAGGGGAAACACTTGGATTTGTTTCATAACGTCTGTAAATGTTTGGCTTAAATCCCTAAAAAGGAGAAACGTTTGGATTTGTTTAGTAGCGTTTGTAAACGTTTGGCTTAAATCGCTAAAAAGGTGAAACGTTTGGATTTGTTTCATAACGTCGGTAAACGTTTGGCTTAAATCGCTAAAATGGTGAAACGTTTAGTTTTGTTTCGTAACGTTTGTAAACCTTTGGCTTAAATCACTAAAAAGGTGAAACATTTGAATTTGTTTCGTAACTTTTTTAAACGTTTATTTTTAATCGCTAAAAAGGTGAAACGTTTGGATTTGTTTCGTAACATTTGTAAATG